>NW_027116842.1:740358-1480716 GCF_024137725.1 Prorops nasuta | reverse complement strand
GGACACGTTGATCGTTTTACTCTACGTATTGTGCAGCATTACAATATATTTTTTCGGATTCTTCTTTTTCATCTCTAAATCAAAAATTACGAAATTCATTTTTTGGTATTATAATTATCTAAACTTACTAGTAAAAATAATAAAAACGACCTCTGAATTTTTAGATTTTTTGGTACAAAATTAAATCATTTGATATGAGGTGAGAAAAATGATCAATGTGTCCGGTTAAAAGGTGCCGAAGAAATGTTTGATTTGAAGGTTAAGAGTTCCAACCTCGAAAATATAGAAAGAATAGGATATTCTATGATAAAAGTTCTAATAAAATCTTTTCTTATCCGGCGTCCGCGCGTCCTTAATTGGGAATAATTATATTTTTAACTAAAATTGTTTAACATGCAGACTGGTACCTAGCCAATAATCAGTAGGAGGGTCCGATGGGTTGGCATATTTATACCTCTATGCTAAATATAGAGTTAGCAAATACTTAGTTGAATTTCTATTAGTAATTGAGTGCCATTGTGTAACAAAACTGAGCAAGATAATGATCAAACTATGAAAATCTTTAAAGTGCTAAAATACATAAACAATACAAAAAATAAATTATAAAATTGCAACAGTAAGGTTTTACAAAAGTTTATAATTATTACTTATGAATTATACCATCTTTTGATAAATAAAGTAAATCCAAACGCGAATGAAAAATAAATATTTTTAGTGTCGTTAATTGTTCCAATTAGCAATATTAACGGCGGTACTCATAGTCTTAATTACTTCGTATTTGGACTATTATGATTTGTAATAGTGTATAGGGGAAACAGGCTGAATTGACCTTGAGGCAAACTCAGAATTTACAAGTAAAATGCAGCCTTATTAATAATACCATTAAAATATTTCGACCAGTTACGTTACTAACGAAATTCGACGTGGTCTGAAACAGAGTCGTTACTCTTAGTACAGGTAAATGTAAATTGTACACGATAAAAGAGTCGACTTATCCCCAGTCTCTCCTACAATTCATGAAGGATAATTATAAATTTGCTTATATTGCATTGTTCACATATTTTAGCGCTCCAGTAATTTTTATAGCCTAACCAATGATCTGTCACAAACTGGCACTGTGTCACAAACGCAAACTGAAAGTCGTGTCTACAAATTCGATACCCGATTTCAAGGTTGAATGCTCCAATCTACCGGATCTTTCATCGATTTATCGAATATTTACAAGCCTGCTCAATAATGAGTTGCAATTAAAATGATCATCCTTAAATTATATAAGGATGCTATAGGAAAAATTTGTGATAGAACTTTTATCTTAAACTCCCCTCCCCCCCTCTATATTTTTCGGTTTCACAGCCTTAAATCATACACCCTACATATGTATACAAAGGTGTTTCACATAATTTACCCTATGGGATTGACATAACACTGTATTTATCTTGGTTACTTTAAAAGATACCTACATTTCGTGTATTACGTTTTAGAATCTGTATAGAAATTACTTCCTGTGTTGGTGAAAGATCTTTTAAAAACAGTCGATATTTATTGTATTTGTGCGAAGATAAAAGTAGTTTTAAATCCACACTCTGGGGTAAATTACGCGTGATACACCCTCTATATATGTTTATCCAATATGTAACGAAATGACCAACTCTTCTTGAAATTGACGATTCGGAGGAACAACTAAAAATTAGATTGAAAGTTTCGTTCCAATGGACGTTAGGATGAGAAGCTCCTTACATTTTATCATTACCTTTTTGGCTCGTTTCGAACAACTTCCAAGTCCAAATTGAAAGCGGAAAAGTTTAAAAAAACAAGTATAGTAGTCGGTTTTTGAAAAATCAGTCTTCTAAGGATACATTCGCTGTTTAATTAATTCGACTATAAAATTAATTTTCCAATGAAATACATCAATTTTAGTTATTAAAACAGAAGAGATAAAAAATGAAACGTATCAAAATTTATTTAAAATTAAAATTAAAGAAATGAAAGTTGCCTCTGTTGCTATTACGAGGATTGAACAAACTACGTTAAAAGAAACCAACTATCTTCAATTTTTAAAACTAACATGGATTACCAATGCATGAAAGAATTTCCTTTTGGTACTGAACAATTATTTAAAATAACTTAGTAATTCATAAAGAAAATGAAACTTACCGTTTCAATGGTTATTTATTTCCTTTATATAACGGAAATTTATCAGACTCTTCAGACGGATTTTTATGATGGATTTTCGTAACAATATTGCACTTTTATCACTTTTGAAATTAACTTAAACTAACGAAAGTACTTTTAACCTATATTTTCTAACAACAATGATTACTTTTGCAGAACAGAAACAGTTTGAAGTGAAGGAGAGGTAAAGGAAGGGGGGGGGGGGAGTCGATAATAAAATTAATCTCGGCCAAAGTGCATTAGCCTTCTTCAATTTGCTAACTCTTGCTCTCACTTTTCCTCCCTTTACCGATCCAACTTCATCGTTTAACTTAATTTAAAAACAATCGTAAGTCAAAGTTTACCAAACAAATTGATCAAGAAATACATTGTAAACAGTCATTTCACTAAATATACACGTGCATACATATACACCCACGCTTTTGGTGAAGTGGATTGGTAGAGGCAAGAGAGGAGAGGAAAATTAGTAAAGCGAAGAAAGCAGGCACGCGTAGGTCGAAATTATCGACCGATTACTTTAAATTACTTTAAACGTAGGTAAATAACAATGTTGTTAGAAAACGTAGGTTAAAATTGTAACTTTGTTATTTTAAGAGTATTTAACCCTTTGAGGCCCGATGTCCATATTCCAATGGAGAAAACAAATTTAATCATTCATATATGATATTGTGTTGCGTTCGGATGCATCAAATGCTTGATTTAATATATTGATGTACGTATAAACTAATAATAAACAAATTAAGCATATGAAAATTATTTTAAAAAGTGTTCGTTGCATAAAAAGTATGTAAAGATAAGTTATCCGTGTTAATAAATAAAATAGAGTTTAGTTATATTTTAAATAAAAGCAATAAGAATCCGCCGAGAAAAACTGTTTACCATGGACTAATTAAATTCAGATCTGAAAGGGTTAAAGGTGATAAAATGCTAGAAATGTTTAAGTGCTACAGAAAGCCATCACGTAAGCCACTTAGAGTCGTTGATCAAATCACCAGCACACAGGGAATGGATAACCATTGAACTCTGTTAAGTTTCACTTCTTTATGATTAGCTAATTAATTTGAAATGATTCTTTATGTTAAAAAAATGCACTAGCGATAGACTATTTTCTTAAAAGTTTAAGATATAGCACGTCTATTTAATAATAGTTTTTTCACTTAGCGTAGTAGCATCACGAGTAACTTCCATTACGTCAATTTTAACATTCATTAAATTCAATTCCGAATAATAATTTAATTCTTTTATTTTACATATTGATTTAATAATCGTTTTATTTAACTCGGAAAAGTATATTTAATAATCGAATTAAATAAATAGCGAATGCACTATCGAAAAACAGTTTTTTCACACAAACTGTTTATCACAGGTTTATTCACTTCCTCCACTATTCATTTTGACGTTGGAGTCATTTGAAAAGTGTCAAGAAGGAGTGATTTTAAAATGTCAGTAGCTTTTAAATCTCTTAATAGTTTTGAACAAAATTTTACATTTATTTTTAGGTTCCTCCTCAGAACCCCAATTAAGAAAAAAAAAGACAGTCGTTTCATTACACCTTGTACAAATATGGATTCGCTGTGTGCATACCAACATAGCACAGTAAGGTGAAAATATGTAGTGCTACTATATATACATATATATATATATAGATATTTATACTGTCAGTATCAACCTTGACTATATTGATAAATTATTTTCAATATTCATAGTTATTTTTTCGTAAATTTATTGTACAGGTAGAAATTTTCACTTCATTATTATTGCGTTGGTATTCACACATCTGCCGAATATATAAATAAATCTATATAAATATTAATGAATATATTATTAATTACTGTACAGTATTATTGAAACCACTATTTCCGTATAAACTATGTATAAAATTAAAGTCCAAAATATCAATCGGACAAGACGTGAATGGTCCATTGTTCTGTCAGAAAATATCTCATACTTTAATGTACAGTACATTTACTTCAATTCACTCCAAGGAATGGACCTGAAAAATGATTTATCTACGTTTCTCTGTTTATATAAGATATCAATATTTTGCAAATATCCTGTTGGTTCTCGATAGAACGGAGTGTCAGAAAGGTTCCACGAAAGAAATATTTGTCTATCGTAATAGTTACGGAGATAAACGTTATATTTTACGTCCACACTCCGAGTCGAATTAAAGTAAGTTATCTGTTTATGCCATGCTTTATTATATTTTTATATTCTGTACACTTTGTTAAAAAGTCCATAGTTAATATTTCAGCGGTAGATTGCTAAGAAAATTACATTTGAGACAGGTCTATCCCATTCAGCACTATTTCTAAGTTATTTATTGAATTCATCAGTTCAGCTAAAATAACGCACTTTTTCGCCAGCATAATAATCGAATATTTGAAAAATGATAGATGCTGCAAAAAATTTTAATACGCTTTATGAAATGTAATTTTCTAAGCAATATATCTTTAGATTAACATATTGTCTATGGTCTACTAAATTCTGGATGTATCAATAATCGTTTGGTTCTCGGAAACTATACGAATTACGGGTAGAAAACGAAGTCGAAAATTACAAGGTGAAAAAGGGTTTTATTAATAATGAGTGAGCGGTGTACGATATGAAAATGATGAATTTCACGCAATAATGTGCATATCAGGTGGATTCATCAGTCTGCATATGAATGAAGGTAAATGAAGGTGGAATTAATCTGAGCTATAGCGAATTTCCAGACTACTTCCAGCACATCTCCAGTTATACCTATGCGGTATCCGCGAGCTTGTCCCAATTGACGTGTGAAATAGCAAAATTTCAAAACAGACGAAGCTTTGCAATTAAGTCGACCGAACATAACTGAAAGATAAAAAAATTGGCGCGTGATTTTAATATCCAGAAACTGAAATCATTATTACGTTAATAATTTATTTGGTGATTTAACCCTTCGCAGACGATCATGTCCCCTTAGCGAGGGCATAGACCGTAAGAGTTAAAAACAACTGAGATTAACTTGAGCAAATTCTGTGTGCTTAAATATCCATGTATTGACTTTAAATCCTATACGGAAAGGTAACTGCGAAATGATAAGTTTGATCCTACCTATTAGTATTGCCAAGAACGAAGTCTGTCGAATAGAAAGGATTAAAGTATAGTAATCGTTTTAATAAGATAAAGCAAAATACTTATTTTAACTAAAACGACGATACTTAATTCCAGATATAATTTAGACTCAATTTTCATTTTTCATACAAGGATTGGATTTTATGCTTTTCACAATGCCTGCTCTTAGCGTGACCTTGGATCCATCGAGGTGTACAAATATTCTAAACTAATTTCTTTAATCGATTGCTGCTTTAAATCATTAAATTGTTTGTCAGTGTAAAAACGAGCCCTTTGTACATAGGTATGAAAATCATGCCGATACTTGAGTATCCTTCATTTATATGTTTGGTCAACTCTGTATACCTTCGTCTGTCTTGAAAATTTGCTATTTCCAGTGTTAATTTAATTTGGCAATCTCGTGGATAGGCATAGTCGATGGTAAACGAACAAGGATTGGGAATTCAGCATGCTTAAACCCAACCTCTAACCCTGCTTTATTATATATATATATATATACAGATGGGTCGAAGAATCCAGTCGAGGAGCACATTATTGCCTGAAATTTACATTTTCCAAATCTTTCACTGCTCGCTCATGATCGCTCATCAGATCATTTGTAGATCTTATAACTTTCGACTTTATTCTCTAATGTTCATTCCCTGTTTTCCATGAAGGACGCTATTATTGATAAACCCTGTGTATATCGTGTACATAATACGTGTACTAAATTTTAAGTTAGTGTCAACTTGGCCGTGTGGAGCATTATTGTTAGTTCTCATAAAGATGGTGCAGTTGTGCAGACTGTGTGGTAATGGATGATATTGCGCCTATGATAAAAAGGGTGTCAATATAAAAATTAGACAACTAAAAAAATGTTAGTTAAAAAGATGGTAGAGCATTTTTTCTCCGGCAGCATTTAAATAACAAGCAACGGTAGATGACACGGATTGTCCATCGTATTTCAATAATTTAACATGCTTCTTTGCGAATCTATACTCTTTTCTCTTTACTTAGCTACTCGATATCAAATTGCGAGCGTTCGTAACGATAGAGAATGAAGGAGAAAGAGCGATATATATGCGGGGATATCCACGACTCGCGTAATATTTCTTTCGTCGCATTCAAAGATCCAATCTGTCCCTGTCCCGCGATGATGATGCTTGATAAGAATACGATGGACGAAGGAATATATTCGATGGATTTTTTTTTTTTTCTCTTACTCTTACGTTCCGTCGCACCGCGTTACCATCCCTGCAATTCTTCCGATGATAGACAAAAATACAGATTTTTTTTTTATAGAAATATTTATTTGTTATATAGTATTACTCTATAACATATATGTATACGTTCACTCATTCATACATTAATATCATTTCAGTTTTATTTATTGGCTGAATATGATCGTGTGTGCGTGGGCGTGTATGTGTATATGTATGTGTGTGTTTCTTCTATCATTTTACGTGCATACATATGTACACTATATGCATATCCAATGGAAAACCGATAAGTGTTCCACAGGCACAAGTTGCCAAGAGAATAGGACAAAAATGCCAAATACACAATTCTTTCATCTTTTCTTTTACTTTTTTTTTTTTTTACATTTTTCATTTTCTGGAAAGCATTTATATAACAGGACGTTTTCAGCCTTGTACGCAATAATAAATATGATAAATATTCGGATCTGTGATAATTAATCTTTAGATGCTATGATATTTAAGTTTTTTTATCTTTCTTTCGTTATTAATATTCGATTATTTATTTGTTATTTCAGTGACGCTATTCTGTAGGCTGTTTGACATTAGGCCTATCTATTTTGCTTACGGTGCGTCTCTTTTTTGCGCTTTATCGCCAATGTTTGATTCAAAAAGAAACAAAAAAAAGAGAAAAACAAAGAGACGTCAGAAAAATCGAGCGGCATACCTCTAATTACATCGTCACGAGCGCAGTGTCTTGCACTTGTCAATAATAAAATTGTTGTAGATATCAGGGGAGGAAGGGATGTAGAAGATGGAGAGGCTGGAGGGAAGGAGAGAAGGAGAGAAAAAAATGATGATCCGACCGATGCAAGGATTGGGAGGTGCGCACCCACATCGCATATTTCTCAACATTAAACAATACTCTTTGGCAGATCTGTATGGTATATGTGTACACTTCAATTCGCTGCTCAGCAGGTCCATGCAAAAATGTATCCATCTCCGTTTCTCCAACAGATAGGAATTTTTTTACATGGAATTTTTCTGAAACTCCTTTCAATGTAAATTCATAAAGGACTATGCAATAAAATTGATATCTAGCTTGCAGTTACGGGGAAAAATCAATTTTTACATGTACGCTCTGAGAGGCGAAGTGAAGTAAAAAATAATTATAAAGAGTGTGCGTACAACGATCAAGAACAACAATAGCAACAAAAATATTTTCATACGTTAGGCCTAAGAGCGGGGAGTTACGCCAATGACGGTAATTATTTTGGTCGTCGGTGTCCATCGAAGGAATATCATAAAAATTTTTGCTTGCTTCTTTTTCTTTATAATGCACTTTTATTTTTAATCTACAATAAAATTGCATATAGGAGGGAAATGAAGCAAGCTTTGTTTACAAAGTCCTCCGTATATTGGCAACGCTTTCAAATGCAAAAAGAAGAAATTTTTACAACTACACTATACAGGGTGTTTCACGTAAGGCGCTTCAACTAGGAAAGAAGACTGAGAAAACTCATAGTGGGGGTAGAAGCATCTCATTGGCTGGAAAGCGAGAGAGAGAGAGGAAGGGGAGAGGGAGAGTGGATGACACATAGGAAGAAAGAACTATACGCTGGTATACTATAACTGCATTCAACGAGAGAACGCCGAACTTTCGCGCCTGCAATAAGGTGGTGGGAAAACCACGTAGTTCTCAGTTCAGTAATAGACAAAGCGTATTCCAGTACCGTTTTATTGCGTTCAAATCTCTCCGTTATTAAAAATTAAAAATGCACAAAGCAATACATTTTAAATCGTTAAATTATTATATAAATGCTTCAAGCAATTGATAATTTGAATTAATTTTTCACTACATTTAGAGTTATAAGATTTTAAAAAAGATTCTTTTTGTTGAGAGATAAGGAATTGTAGAAAAGGTTTGAGAAAAATAAGCGAAGTAAATCAAAAAATTTGATTTAAAAATATGCATGATTATAAACATGAGTAAAAATACAATACTAGTAAAGATTTTTGCTTTACAGCGCGGGGCACCTAAACGACTCGTAACGTTCATGTCCTGAAAGGGATACATTTAGCATGCTGCGCGTACAATTATGGGTGGAATCTGACCAAACTGGACGAGTTTTCTTTCGATCTGTCGGCGTTCTCTCGTTGAACATGGTATATATATGTTCTATCTATCATTGCCCCTTCCCTTCATTATTCACACCAGTCACCTCTCATCGACACGTGCTCTCTCTCTCTCTCTCTCTCTTTATCTTTCTAAAATTTTAAGTGGAAAACTTATCTGTCCCAATATCCACACTACCCAGATGTAGAGAGCACAAGATGCATTACCTTTTTAAAGTGGTTTCCCCGGTAGGCCTAATCCACTGAAACTTTGCTGCTTACAAGTGTTCCAAGTACCTCTCCTCTTGTTGTACGCAAAGTTCGGTTCTTCGAACAGTGTCACGCGTTGCTAGGCACCAATGTCCTATGTGAATGTGCCGGAGGCTGCACTAATCGCTCCACGACCTTCCTTTTCATAACTTTACGCGAACTTTCCTCCAGATTCTTTATGAATTCCAACAAATAGAATCTGATTTAAAATCAATGTGAGACTGTAGAGGGGAGGATTCGTGGAGCAATTATTGCAATTGGACATTATATATAGTATATGTGCATACAGCAACGAGTGGCATTGCTCGAAGAGCTGAACTCCAAGTACCACAGAATGGTAGGTACTTGGAACAATTGTAAGTAAATGTTCAACGGATTGGGCCTACCGGGGAAACCACTTGAAACAGATGACGCGTTTTGCTCTCTACATCTGGGTAGTGTAAATATAGAACAGCTAAATTTTCCACTTAAAATTATACAGAGAGAGAGAGAGAGAGGAGGCATCGATACTGTAGCCTATGATATGTATTTTATAGTTCTCTCCTTCTCCACATACGTCATCTTATCTCCATTCTATCCCCACCATGCGTTCTCAATCTTCTGTCCGAGCTGAAGCGTACAGGAGATACCCAATATACAAGGCTTGCCAATTGAAAGGACCTAGATCATGAACATAAATTTGTGTCGACTATTCTTAATTATAAGAGATATACAATTTGTTATATATAAGATCTGTTTGAAGCGTCTTTCTATATTTACACCACCCAGAGAGATGTTCTATACAAAAATTTGAACACCTCTTCCAGTTGCGAAAGTAGAGATAATTTTTCGTTCATGATCCAAGTGGTATATATATGTGGAAACCTATAAAATCTATAAGTGTTTTGGAAAACGTTACGTTGCACGTAAACAATAAAATATATATTCTGTATTTGGATGAAGATGCGATCCAAGGAAGGGGTGTTGTTGGAAATGCAATAAAATGAAATTGAAGGAGAGTTGGGTGATTAGGTGGTGCATATCAGGTACACAGGATGAGCGTGCACAAGGCACTTATACGTACACTCTGAACATGTTATTCGAATGTGCGATTCGCGTGCCTTGTGGAAGCTCTCGCATACATTGATCGGTATTTATAAGTATAGACGATACGAATAAGCCCTTCGGAAGCACACAAACAGCACATGCATACATACATATATGTATGTATACGTATGCCATCGCGTCATCTGACATTTATGGTGCATGGATGAGAAAGATGCAAGCAAGGATGCATCGCCGTCTAGTTTGGATATCCGAAGGGCTCATTCGGTTTAGAAATAATGAAGTAGTATTATATAAAAAAAGAACATAATTAACGTCTGTGCAAGACTAACCTTTCCGCGGAGTCGCGAACAGTACTCTCTGCGAGCTCTCTGTATTCACGACAGCGCACCAGCCCTTTGATAAGGGTGCTCGCGAATCTGACCCAGGTGCCTACGCTGCTTAACAGCGGCTGCTGCACCTGTCCCCAACATACAAATGTCAGTAATCGACCGCTTTTTACGTATTAGTAAAGCTCCACAGTCGTCGGCAGGTGAATGTACACCTCTGCCGCTATATCAACAACAATAATTATTATATATATGTATATATCTATTTCGTCATCATTATTAAAGAGCGTACGTTCCAGGAATTTTTCCATTTTCTTTCGATTCTTTGAAAAATCAAGGTCCAAAGGGAGGATTTTTCAAACTGAAAATAAAGAAAATATCAGATTGATCACGCACGTGGAATTTGTCTATTCAATTATATTTTTATATGTACAGTGGCATTTCATGTTTTCATCAATATTATTTTTGCTAGTATAGTAATGTTCGATTCTTTAGGGGAGTCCAAACATTTAAAAATAGTTAATTTTGGCCAAAATTTGTTCAAATTTAAATTTCATTTGCTTTTTATATAAGCATAAGGTCGCAAGACTTTTATATTAACACATTGCCATCGGGCGATTTTTGCTCAAACTTATCCATTATGGTAAAAAATAGAACTAAAATAAATGCTTAAAAATTACCAGCAAAGTGCACAAACGACGTACGTAATTTTTTTAAAAGCGAGACATCTCGTTTCCCGATGTCTACGTAATTTTTTTAAAAACGAGAAATCTCGTTTCCCGATCGCAATGTGTTAATACATGGACCCTCGGATAAACCACCTCAGCATCTGAAAGTTTCAAAATCGCGACAACGGACAATGAGCATATTTTCGGTCAAAGATGCAAAGAAAGGAACCATTAAGTGATCTGCCATTCTCTTTCTCGTTTCTATTACCTCCTCACCTCCTTGATTGAATTCATTTGTCAGTTAAAAAAAGAAACCGCGAGCAATCTGATCGTCCCTTTCTCTCTATCTTCGACCAATAAAATTCTTATTATACGCCACCGCGATTTTGCCACTTTCAGACGCTGAACCGATTTATTTGACGGAACTTGTACAATATTTATATCGTATTCTGCTTTATAATATAGTTAAATTAAATGATATTGAAAAATTACGCTCATAAAAAAGAAGTTGATTAAATTTATAAAATTAGGAGATTTTTGCCAAAAATGCAATATTGTTTATCTTTAGGACTCTGTAGAACATGTACTTACTAGAATAGTATAAATAATATTAATAGAAACTGAAAATACATATTTTAGAAAATAATTAAATGAATGTTATATATACGTTATTAATTTAACATTTTCCTTATTTCCAGATTAAGAAAATTTCTCTTATATATGGTCCTCACTCTTTAAGGCAGTACCTAAAGTTCATGTAGACTGTACTGATGAAACCATATTTAAATTCTAAACAAACAATCCTGCTTTTATTAAGTCTATCTTTAAATAGAAACAAAATAAAATCCTCCTTTATAATTAAATAATAGTTGAAACACACGATGTCAAAAAGAATATTTCCATTTATATTTGCATCATACATACAAACACACACACACACACAGAGTTTCTTAACAGTATTTTTCCATTTTTATTTTGAGCTAAATTATTTTCTTAAAGAATATTTATTTTGCACTCCATTTTCTTTAATGAAGAGTCATCTCAATCGCGTGAAAAATATCTAAAAATTCATTGTTTCGATAGGATTAACTGCTTGCAGAAGCATGTAAAATATTGAGTTTGCTTAATTCAATTAACTATCTTTTTATCGAGACAAGTAAACTTGTACATTTGTCATCATTTAAAAAAAATTTTAACGATAAAGTTTTAAAGTATAAGTATTTTAGCGATTACAATAACTCTAATAAATCAAATTTGAAAGTAAAATATAATTTTTAAGTTGAAAAATGAATTTAAAAAGAAAATCAAGAAATAAAAGTAAAAATGGGGTTTTAACGTAAATGTAACGCCGTTTTTTAACTGTTATTCGATATGTCTACATCATCAATCTAAGTATATGAAGCAGGATTTTGTTCATTTCGATTTTAAAACATGTCCAATCCACAAAGTCTTAAACAGTTTGGATACTACCTTAATCGTGAAAGAGCATTGTTTTGTTGAAAAGTTACTACGTATTATTATAAAATCTGGTTTATTACTAAAGAAAAGCAAATGCTGTCTATTATAGTTTCCTGCAACTTAGGCTCTAAACATGATACGTTCAAGAACTTGCACAGTGGGATTTGTAAAATTTAATTCGAAAATAAAGGTTAGATATATGATATAAGATTACACATTTTCAGTTTCATTTCTGTGCATGATAATTATGAATATTGATAAAATCATTTATCATCCCACGAAACAAGTTTTTTTTTTTAAGTTATTTCTATACCTAGAATCATGAGCGGTAATTCAATTTGAAATAATTTGAATAAAAAAGAAAGAAGCTTATATAATCTGGATTCAATCTCACTTACATATGGCTACGAATTTATTTTTATATTTTTATAAGATTCTCAACATAATTATTAAGTCTTTAATACGACTAATACATGTGTAGCCATTTTGTTCATTTGCAGTATCAGTGAGTATTAGAATTAGACCTACCCTTCTCGCTTCACCACTTAACTTCCTATGAGTATAATGGCTAAATCTCTTTATAAAAATAAAATTAAATAATCATATAAAGTAATATAAAATAATGTACATAATTCTCATAGTAGCTTATTCAATAATATTTAAAGACTATTTTTCATTAATAAAGATCTAATTTTCGTTTACCCATTTGGTAAATTAAAAAATAAAAAAGGTAAGAGACATTTTGTTAAAAATCTACTTTCATTGCTCTCTTTCGTTTCTAGTGATTCTATTTTTTTAATGCTTATTGCTAGCATCCTACTACAATAAGCAGATGAAAATGTATGGACAAGGGACTACAAACTTACAAATGTCTCTCTACCTTTATTGATATTTGATAAAAAGACCTTGCGAATCGTTACGAATAGCCTTCAATTTGTTTAAACAGCTACAATTATACGCTAGAACCGTCAGTCCTTAAAATGTGATTTGGTCCCCTGGGTACTCTTCCCTATACATATATATATATTATGCCTGCCTAAACCCTACGCGCATATAGCCTACCTACCTATCACCAGTCATTACATTTTCAAAACGGGATTTTTACGATGACAAGATCAATCATTAATTCTAACAAAATTTTGCATTTCCTACAAGAGTATCATGTTAAATCTATCCATTGATTCTTGTATATATATATATATATATATTATAATATATTCAACTTTAATAAATCTAAACGTTTCCGAAATTAATTTAGGTTGCAGTCTTTTAATCCTGTCACACAAAAGTTAATTATTGTTAAAGTGTGTTACACGCGATATTACACTAATTCAATTATCGAATAATTTGCTGAATTTTAAAAGAACGTTGTTAAAAAAGAAATGAATAGGTATACTCAATTATAATTTAACAGAGTCAATTGCTAATATATGAACGGGAATATGGGGGTGAGTAAGATTCGTAGAGGAAAGGCAAACCCGAACGAGTTAATTGTTGTTAAATCGTATGTTAGATCAACCCTAGGGATACACTCAAGATTCTAGTAGTACATTGTAGTGTTATTTATAATTATTGTGCATAAAGCACGAGTTTTTAAATTGGTAAGGTTAAGAAAAACGAGGAAGGGGCGGGGTAAAGTATCGAAATCAAATGTAACGAACCATCACCGTATTATCGATACACACTTGATAGATTTCTTACACGATTTTTAATACGGATAAATAGTCGAAACTAAAAAAAAAGGAAAAGAAGAATCGATACCCGATACGTCTTAAATGAAAATATAATCGAGAGACTGTAAAATTCTTTTAAACACAGACGCGACTAAAAAATTATATCAAAACAACTGCAAAAGCTTTCGAAACTAATACTCGTTAATTCACCCTATTCGAATAAATCTTTAAAAATATACATATATTTATTTGTATATATATATATATATATATATATATATGTGTGTGTGTGTGTGTGTGTAATACTAATAATAACTACACTGAATGGCCTTTGATTATTGCATTGAGTAGCGCACAAAAATGTGCCACGAAACTTAATCTTTCTCTCATCGGAAATTATCCATTGCAGAAAGCAAATAATATAACATCTATCTTATATTTTGATATATATATATATATATATGTATGTATACCGTATTCGCGGTCCTGGGATTAATCGGACGGGAGAAAACACGTGAGCCAAAGATAGCTGCGTGCGATAAGAGCGTACGAAAGCCCGAACTCGCCGTACGTAATATAAATTACCTTAAGAGTTAATCCAAAACCGCCCAATATTCCTAGTTTAATTAAAATCGGAAGGTGCTGCCACCTCCGTTATTTCTTTCAAAAATAGACGCTAACCTTGCATTTCATTCGTCATTTTTCTAACGCATTCATCAATATAACAGCCTGATTTTTCACTTTTCATCTACACGACCTATCTACTCAAATATCTCATATTTAAACATTCTTCTTTCTTTTTCCAAATTAACCGATACAAAAATTCATCTCGAACAGGAAACCTTGTTTTTTTTTTGGTTTCAATTTCTTTAAAAAAAATCTAACGGTTTGCTAAGGTACTTGGGAAGAGGGAGGGGATGGATGGTAAAGTATGTCTTGAAAGTTTTTATGCGGTAAACGTTATGCATTAATTTAACGGTTGAATGTAAAAACTTTAGACTAGTATACACTTGTACAGGATGAGTCGTGAGAAATACGCAAAACTCTAAGCGTGTATTGCACACACCTAGAAACAAACTAACAAATGCCTTTTGCATTTGTTTTTCTAATTTAAATTTTAGCCTTATATAACATCATTAATAATTTATCATATCCATCCTTATTTTATCTATAGAGGAACAATTAATCTGTACAAAAAAAATATTTAGAGGCAAATAGTAAAATTTATCGAAACAAAAAAAATTTTTTTAGTGAATCCTGTTATTAAAAAATTATAAAGAGACGACATTGCTATTGATGTTGTACAATGAAAAAATTAATGTAAGAGAGACATGCAAAGAGTATTTCAACTTCTTCTTGACGCATGCAAAACATTCTAGAAGTTTGGTGCATGTATTCCGATTGACTCACCCTATACATAAGGGTCTACCACTTAAAACGTTCCAGACTATAGATACAAAAAGACGTTTATTTCCGTAAATATAATATATATTAACTTTTTGTATGTGTGTGTGTGTGTGTGGAACTTTTTTCAAATATCTAGTGCTTTTATTTTAGAGAGGTCTTATGCAAAATTTAACTTTGATACCTCTAACAGTGTAATAAACAGAAAATAAACGTTTCTCACATATAAGCCTTGGAGCATTTTATGTTGTGGCTTTATGGATACTGTGAACACACTGACACAATGTTACTGAAGTTAAAACGTATAGCTGCATACACTGTTCAAAACTGAATCATGTACAGGTATAGTTTCTGCTTCCCTATACTATCTTGTAGCAAAAATGCTTCTCGCAAAATTGATTCATGTCCAGTCCATCTCAATTCTCAACTCCTCTATACTATCTTATAGCAAAAATTTAAAGACAACAGCAGACGAAACGCGACATCGACAAATATGAAGATGACGTTTTGGACGTAGTAAAAGTATTATCCATAAAGCATATTATTTATGTTGGAAATGTAGGGATGTCGAAAAATGGAATGGAAAATAATGCAAATATGGTGCATATATATAATATTATTTATCAAGTATAAAAGGGAAGAGATCGGATGCAATTTTCAGCCTATAAAGAGGAAAAAGCATCAGATAAGTATCGGGAGCAGTAAATCAAAAGAAAGATTAAAGAATATTTTGCTTTGTTAAATTAATCTTTCTTCTGACTTGCTGCTCCCGATACTTATCTGATGCTTTTTCCTCTTTATAGGCTGAAAATTGCATCCGATCTCTTCCCTTTTATACTTGATAAATAATATTATATATATGCACCATATTTGCATTATTTTCCATTCCATTTTTCGACATCCCTACATTTCCAACATAAATAATATGCTTTATGGATAATACTTTTACTACGTCCAAAACGTCATCTTCATATTTGTCGATGTCGCGTTTCGTCTGCTGTTGTCTTTAAATTTTTGCTATAAGATAGTATAGAGGAGTTGAGATGGACATGAATCAATTTTGCGAGAAGCATTTTTGCTACAAGATAGTATAGGGAAGCAGAAACTATACCTGTACATGATTCAGTTTTGAACAGTGTACGTATAAGAAAACTACAATGAAATCTTGGAAAAATTAACGAAATACAATGCTGAAAATATGCATATGCACCATTATAATCTCTTACTTCATTATTGTTGTGTTGGTCTACAGTATCCACACCGTACATAACATGAAGGATGTTCCGCTTTCAATTACCCAATTCAATATTTCCAAAACTAATGATACCATAAAAAAGAAAAAAGTCAAGCAAAAGATCTGAAAATTATAGAAGGCATAACTATAGGTATCATTGGCTTGATCTTGAGGTAGTGCTAAAGGAAGCATTAAGGTCACTTTAGATTTTTTAATTAGAGCCTATACTCTTTATTTCATATTCTAGTAAATTATTTCAAGAGCATTCTAAAATCTTTTTATCATTTATTCATTTCATCCAGTAATTTACAAGGTATTTCGAATTTAAAATATATGTGGAGTTTCTTTTCAAAACGGACATATTTCAACTATAATATTTTTGTGCAAAATATTAATAGAAGATCTTAATGAAAATATATGAATTTGAAATATGTGTAAGTACCTCTTTTGGTGGTACCGTCAATTTTAAATCTTGTGTCATGACATACCTATTGGAACAAGTTACTTTAAATAAAAGAGTTCTTAATAGTTGTGATAAGATGCATTCGATAGACTACAGTTTGATTGTTTAAGAAACGTATATCGTAATTAGTAAGTTTTTATGAATAATAAGTATTTTAACCAAATAAAAAAAAAAATTATCGAAGGCAATTAGTTCAGTTCAAATGGAATTATCAAAATAAATTTGATAAAATTCTGATATAAGCCTATTTTCAAAAAGACACTGCTCATATTTAGATGAGCGATTATGCGTGTAAACACATAGCAAACACAAATTACTCCAGGTAAAATCATTGCTATATATCTTTGCCAAAGATAAATTAGGTGGTGAATGACTAGATAAATAAAAAAATGAAAGGAAGGTATTATAAGACCCTTGTGGCAAGCTAAAAAAGCATGGTACAAAAAATAAGGGTTGCCTTAAAAAATTCAAAGTGTATTATCTTTTTTTTTCAGCACACCTCACTAGATCAGATTAATGATACAGACTAATATCCCCCTAAAACCTATAAATTCTTTGCTTGACATTTGCTTTCTATATGTTCATAGCTGTTTAGAAGATATTTGACTGGATAAATTAAAAAGGAACACCCTACACAAGGTGCTCAAAAAGACCCAGACCCCCTTCATCACTTGAGAATGAAATGATTTTGAAGAAAGTGCTTCAGACAAAAATTCTATGTAGCAGTAATATGAATTTGACCTTGAACTACCTCATGGAGAAGGTGTGAAGGTCACCATGAGTATTTTAAACAGCAACCTTACTTTTTTATGGGATATTCTTTTAGCTTATCTCCAGAACTTATCAAAATACTATTTTAATATATCTTTTACGCTACGACTGTTCACTAGATATTGCGAATTAAAATTATAAGTAGATAAACGACTATCCGTGTGTTGCGTGGTAGTCACGCACAGTACTTTCACCAAACCAACACCTATAGGCAATTGCAAAGCGAAATATTTAGTGAACCGCTAAATGGAATTATTAATTAATATGGTGTTTTAGAAAGCTCGTGAGATAAGCTACAAGAATATGCCATAAAAAACTAGGGTTGCCTTTTAAAACACTTGTAGCGACCTTCACATTTTCTTCACAGGGTCATTTAAGGTCAAATTCATAGTACTACTACATAGAATTTTTTAAACTCTACAATTTTTGTTGGAAGCATTTTTTTAACCTTTCATTTTCAAGTCATGTAGGGGTCCGGATCATTTTGAAAACATCCCCCTCCCTATATATATATATATATATATATATGTATATATCTCTCCCTATTCGCGTAATACAACACGACGAAAATTTCTTTTTTACCTCTACTGCTTTTCCGTTATAAGTAGTCCCTACCTCAAAACTGAATGTTACCGAGTTTTTGCAGATAGAAAAAAAGCTAGCGAACAAACTAACGAGAAAAGCTAATAAATGAAGCTGATAAAGGACCTAAGGGATATGTCCATATAACCCTCCGAAGCTTTTTATCGGGCTTTCTAACGAGCAAGATATACGAAAAGAATGCAACTGCTCGCAAAAGCAGGCGAAGAACGATTGCATTTTGGATGCCCTCACTATTTTCTCTAATTAAAATAGTATAGAAATAATTTTTTACGCGTTGCGTTACCTATTATTACTTCCTTTACTGCCAAATTAAGCCGCTCGTATCTTATTATCGACCTAAAAAAGCTGAATGCTCGACACGCTTCTTCGAAAACGGCGACACTAAGGATTTTATTATCAGAACTGGCGCGACTAGTAAATGACTGATTCGGCTATTATATATAATAATATACACTAATAATAAAATCAACATATGTCATAATTATAATAAAATAAGCTACGACAATAATTGTTCATCGATTAAAAATTAGGACTAAGAATATGTTGATATACGTATGTTTATACACTACAGGTACACTTCGGGAAATTGATTCGTATATTTCAGCTAACTCAACTCTACACTTTCTCAGCAAAGCTGATATATGCTACACTACAGACGAACTACAGACGAACCACACACGAATCAATTTCCCGTACTATATATCCCCTTATACGTTTTAATAAAGACTAACAACTACGGCCTAGCGCATGTAACATCGTTTAACGTCTTACGTTAGAGTTACGGGAAGCCTTATGTTATGCGACACGTAAGGAGCCTCCTACGGTAGAGCACGCAGCTATGAGCAAAGTGACGCTAGCAGTGTGGCTACTTATCCTTGCATAGCTATGTGTTTTATCGTAGGACACTTCTTCCGAGTCACGTGACGTAAGGTTTTAAGTGACTTTATGTACGCCAAGCTTATTACTTCGATCAACTGACGAGTAGCGCCCCCTGTCATCTTTTCACGTAAATAAAAGTACCAATTCTACTAGTATATAAATACGTAAGGTAACCAGCTTTCTCATACTAGACAATATTTTCATACACAGAGTGGATGATTTTAAGAATAAGTGTGCTAAATCTATTTTTTTTTTCTTTTTCTAAGTGAGGAAAATTATTAACCAAAACTTGTTTTCATCCTAAGCTTTTTTATTAGTAATGAATTGATTACTTTAGCGGTACTTGGCCAATCAGAATGTCTTCAGATAACTTCAACAGTAGGTTGTCTTTGGTGTTTAATTATCAATAGGTTTTTGACTAAGAGAAAAACAAAGAAAAAAACGTATAATATGTTTATGATGAAATTCATCCACTCTGTATGACATAATCGAATTTTCATTTAAGTTAAGCGAAAAAACTGTAAAAAAATTATAGAGTAATTGAAATTTTACTGGAAGTTAGACGGAATGTACTGTGAGCCACCGACAATAAGTTCGTTCTGTTTCGTTGCTTTATTGATATAGTACAATAGAATTCAATTTTTTATACATATGACTTTTCTTTCGACTATAAGTCAGTGTTGCTATCTAATGGGAACTTAGTCAGCTCACTATGAGTCCTAAGTGTTAACCAGCATAACTCACGGAAGTAACACAGCGAAAGGACAAAAATACCTTTGGATGACAACACTGGCCGATGAAACACGATGCTCGATCAGTGAAGGTTGGCCACTGACTGCTTATAACAAAATACATATCCATTCAACAATCACCATTCCGAATCAAGCAAAGCAATCTACCATGGATCAAGCATCGTGTGTATCCGCCTTTATGTTCGTTTTCCAAAATTCAACGCCAGTACTGCAAATATCGTTCTATCTTCTTTTAATGCACCATTATGGACAAAGATATAACCATCTTTCGCAGTATTGTCAATGAATTCCGAAACACGGTCCACATCGCATTACAGTGCAGCATTCCATCGAAAAAGAACGAATTCTCGACAGTAGTTCGCGACAGTACCGCGGGTAGCGCCACGTATCATGAGCCTTCGTGGTGCCATCTTTAAGAAAAGATGTAACGACGAATTTGTAGGACAGATGCAGAGGACGCTTCGGTTGACCCAGAAGAAACTGATTATCTATACGAATGAAAAGGAAATGCTTTTTTGTTTTCGATTGCGCGGGCTCGACCTTTTTTTTACTCTAGTCCTGCCAATACGAGTTTACGTAGTTGTAGAAGTAGAGAGAGAGAGAGAGAGAGAGAGAGAGAAACGGGAGGGGGGGGGGAGGGAGGAAATATGGGATAGGGATAGAAGGAGGATACGTATAGCGCTCTTGCTGTCTTACGCAAAGGAGCTACAATAACAGCATGGAGCTGGAGCTAGCAGAATCAGCGAGCGAACAACCCACCAGAATGGTCAGCAGTGGTGTATTCCGTAAGGAGGGGGGAGGCGGCCAGGGCAGCATAGTTGGCGTAGTCTGCATATGGCGTGTAGATCAAGCCATGGGGATCTCCGGCAGAGAGAATGGAACCTGGTGGTCCGGAACCGTTCAGCAGAGAGGCAGCTGTCGTTGGTACGGATATCCGCGGCGACAGTATCAACGGTGCCCCCAAAGGTGCCGAAGGTGTCCTCATAGGCGTACCCAATCCTGGCAAAAGGCGTTGAGTCTCGGCTGCTGCGGCTGCTACGCGCCTCCACTCCTCGTCGCAGGCTGCAATATCAAACGCTACGCTCATCCTTTAATCCGTTACACAACATTTTCTGCCTACCTAACCTCAAACTTTAAACCGTCGCCCGGATGGTCTCACGTAGTGTGATGCAATAAATTGAAGCATTATTCTTGTTATGCAGGGTTTTCAGTGTTTAACGTTTCGTCACCTGTTCAGGGTTACGATTCGAGAGAGCCGCAATAATGCAACTGTTCAACAAAAAATCCCTAGATGGGTACCGGTCTAGTGAGGGGGATATTCCACACGTGAATCGAATCGAATCTAGGTTTACGGGAATGAGTCAAGACCTACTCAGTTGCAGTCAGATTAGTCAGTCAATGAAACAATGATGTGTAATGCTATAAATTTCAACAACGAAATAATTAAATATCTTTAATGTTAGCAATGAAAATTTTTGACAAAATATTGTTTTACAATTTCTACCAATTAATAGCTTATTTATCGGTTCAGTAATGGATGATTGTAATATATGAAATATATTATTTAAATGTTATGAGAAGGGGCATGGGGGTCTCCATTTGTTATTCCACTCTAATTAATAGAGAGAATTCTAGAAAAATTGAAATGTACGTATTCAATATGGCCTACTTAAATATTTATTATCAGATATAATTTTAATTATTCAAGTTGCATTTTTACTGCTTCTGTAGTTTTTTACTTAATACTATTTAGTATCTTCTGCATTTGAACATTAGAAAATATATATTTGATGAATGATATTAAATTTATTTTTGTTCTTACGTAACATCATTTATAAAATTAAAATTGTAGTTAACTATATTACGATACAAGAAAATATTTTAAATAATAAACTTATTGGTACAGCTGTTGAATTTTTATTGCTTGTCTGTAATGTTTCAAACAAATGCTTCAAACATGTAACTATTTATGTAGTAATCGCCTATATTCATACACCTATGCCCATGTTCCAATCTAAAAACAATAAAATCATACCTCAGTTAAATATACTGGGCATGTACGGAATTATGGAGAAAAACTATAGGAACGGTTTGTTAGGCGTCTGTAAATGTTTGTTATATCAATATAAACATTTGTTAGTTAATAATATAATATTAGAAAAAACTGAAATATAATCAAGTGTAAAACCAGCCGAATATAGTCACTGATTGTTTGAAAGCCTATAACCATTTTTTCAGCGCCGCGAGAAAGCCTTAATTTGATTGGTCAAAATGAAATATCACTGACTGTTAACCAATCACATTAGGCGAGTTCGGAAATTGGCTCTACTCACTTGGTCGAAGCTTTCCCTAAAATTCCCTATTAGCTCGGTCTAGCTGTGTTCGGACCAATTAGGACCAAGCGAATATAGGTGAGTGAGCTAGCCTCTTTCTTATCATACCCCTTCCAACAGCCTGTCCCCTTTACTGAATTTTGACAAAGTGGAATTTTGAAATACAAGAACAGGGACCATTTGAAATTTTGAATATTCATAACGTTTCTAATTTATTTATAAGTTAATCATATCCTATTAGGATTCTCTAAAGATTGGTAAAATATCAGTGGTATCAGTCAAGGAAATGGATTATAGCCTGCACATTTGCCCTGTTAGGCAATTTGAATTAGGATTCTTAGACACTTTATCCTCATCGGATGATGAAGTGTCTAAGAATCTTAATTCAAATTGCCTAACAGGGCAAATGTGCAGGCTATAATCCATTTCCTTGACTGATACCACTGATATTTTACCAATCTTTAGAGAATCCTAATAGGATATGATTAACTTATAAATAAATTAGAAACGTTATGAATATTCAAAATTTCAAATGGTCCCTGTTCTTGTATTTCAAAATCCCACTTTGTCAAAATTCAGTAAAGGGGACAGGCTGTTGGTAGGGGTATGATAAGAGAGAGGCTAGCTCACTCACCTATATTCGCTTGGTCCTAGTTGGTCCGAACACAGAATTGCTAGACCGAGCTAATAGGGAATTCTAGGGAAAGCTTCGACCAAGTGAGTAGAGCCAATTTTCGAACTCGCCTATATTGAGTAATTTTCACCGTGCTAAGATCGCATTTCTGGATTTATACGCACCTAATGCGCATGTGTGTGGAACGATTGGTAGTTAGGGTCACTGTTTGGATAAACGGGGTTCGCAGAAGTACAGTCAGTAACTTATGATTCCACCATTAATTAAGAACAGTATCGATAATAAAGCTTATATTTTAAGGCTGTGTTCGGAAATTCTTTATGCGGGTAAACCCGGGTACATACATTCGAGTAAGGTGGTGGGGGTCGGGTTTACTCTAGTGAGATTAGGTAAGAATAGTTTCCCGAGCTAGTCCCCGAAGTAGGGTAAAGAAATTAAGACATTTGGAGGCGAGCAAGAATTCATTTTTGTATCAGCATCACTAATATACACACGTGTATTATATTAGCAATACAAATGGACAACGTAAATTAAAACTGTATTTTAATTGATATGGAAAAAATACAAATTGCTTCTATTATTCATTATAAATATCATTTTAATTAAATAATTTTGGTGACTACGTTTAATACTTAAATTAAACGGAAAATAGTAATTTTACTATAGTAAAAAGTACTATAGTCAAATAACACGAAATATCATATGTCCCGCCGTTAGGAAAAGACCCTGTATATGTATATAATAAATATAATAAATAATAATTTAATAATGATAATAAAATTACTTCTTTACTTTGTTGAAAGGAATGCCATAAGGCATATATAGTCGAAAGGACAAATGAAACTATTAAAATATCATCCACTTTTAACACATCCATCAATTTTATAAATTCTTTAAGCCAATTAATTTAATTCTTAATCGCCTCCAAGGGTTTCCAACTGTCTCTGAAGTCTGAAGACTGAAATAGTCTGAGGGACTCTTTAATTTTCATATCCCCACCACCCAGTATTTACTATTCACCCGATTCACCCTGAAATTTCAAGGTAGAAAAATTTCACTTCAAGGTGTGACTCGAGAAAAATTTTCTGATTTTCGAACGACATTGCTAAAATCACTCCAGTGCAACCCGACAGCTTCCGAACGACTAAAGTTCATTGGGATCACTCTAGAGTGCACCCGAGTGGTGTTTCCGAACACAGCTTAAGAGACCTGTTACGAGGTGAGAAGGAATAAAAGTGGTCGTATTAATGTGTATAAATTCCCTATATTATAGAAAAGTAAAGAAAGGTATTATCAGCTTGTGTTACCACGTGAACATGTTAAAACTTTTTGCCTACTCCTTTAATATCATTCACGCAGTAAAAAGACAGTTACGTGCGCGAACTGAAACATTACAATATGTATATTTACTAAACTACTTATCATAGATATTATCGTATCTCTTGATAATAAATGATGTTTTCTATCAAAAACAATCTTAATAAAAATTAAGAAATTAATTTTAAACGGTTTTCTATCATTAATTTAATATTTTTAAAGAGTAGAGGGGCTTGAGGCGAGTTTGAAATAAGTTTCAGAAAAATGTGCATCATTTTAAATGTATTAATAAATTCTTAGTAATAGCTACTTTTTTTCTTAAAGCACAATTATTAGTTTATCCAATACATAAGCAAATCATTTAGAGTATTTACTAATTTTAGCAAAAAATATATTTTCTCAAAACTAGTCAAATGTTTCAATTGGCCCGACACTTGGAGCAAGTTATAACAGATAATCTGCAAGCATGACAAAGAAAACGACAATACATATAGATATCTTTTCTATCTTTCTTTTAATAATTGATGAAAAAAAGGTTCATATAATTATTATAAAATATTATTGAAAAAATGAAACGAAAATTAATCAATTGATCATAAAATTGATTGAACTACTATTAATATAGACAAATATAAATTTTGCTTCACCCACACACTCTTCATATGTCTACACTGAGAAAATTACTCATTGCACCCATTCTTTCTCATTAAATTTACTGTAAGCATCTCTGCAAACTAAGGCTGTCACAAGTTATCCCAGCTTACAATTTTGAACATTTTTGCTTATGCAGAAAAATATAATGCGATTAAATAAAAAATCAAAACAGCAATTTAAATCTTTAAACATAGCCAAAATAGGTGGATATTCATTTTTTATATTGGTATTAAATAATTTACTTTAAATATAAATATTTACGATATATACTTTTTTCCATTTAGTGGCTAAAACGAAACATTTGACTGTATTTCTTATTTTTCCTTTTCGATCAGGCATTCATTACGTTTATGTAATGGGACTCTTCATTTTAGGAATGTTTAGTGAAAACTTTGATCAAAAATTTCAAAAACCATTGCGCAATGAGCGTTTTACAACTTATCCCTATTACAACTAGCCCCTGGCTCTCCTACTTGACAATTTTATATGATTTAAAGACTTCTATAGTTACCATTATGGATAATCCAAAATTAATGTCCACAGTTCGTCTAAATGCCATGTTATATAAAAGAGGAAAAAGTAGGCGACTCGAGGGATACTTTAGGATTTTCTTCCACGCCTAGTTTTCAAGGATATTTCTTTTGATTTATTTAAACTAGATTTGGAGGGTGCCTCGGTCGAAATGAGAAAAGACTGTTTATAACAACCACCTTAATGTATCCTATATGAGCAGTATAGACGGCAAGTTTGTTACTGACCATATTTATGTCCACCCCGGCCCTCTCTAAAGGTTAAAGTCGAAAGTACTATACAATAGTTATTCAAAGATATCTGTATAATTAAATCAATAATATTCTAATTCTGAAGAAAATTATCATTGGTGTAATGGATGCCATTCTAATAGTGGAAGGAACACTTTCAAACCCAAAATGACTCATCATGCTACTGTCAAAAATTCCAAAATTGCATATATACATATATATATGAAAATTTCTTATAGTAAAATAAAATGAAAATTATCTGCTTAACTATTTTTACATTCCATTTTTACAATTAATTATAAAAATAGATACAGTTAAGCTTTTATATTATAAAATAATTTCAACCACATGTTAATAGCACAAATGATTAAAGAGAATGATATAATAAATATTTGCTATATAAAGACATAATTTTCGATATATTTCAAACTTTTTCTATACTAATCAATATTATCAACAGATATTTGCCGGAAGGATACTACTGTAAAAGAAATGAGAAAACGGGAGAAATTATGCAGAAAATTTTCTTCTCTCAAAAACTGTACCTATAAAAGTGTCATACAGGAATGATAAAATATTTTATCTCAACTTTATAAGTATGGATATTATAATGAGTTAATGTTATGAACGTTTCTCTTTATTTACGACTCGTGCACTAAAACTAAAAACCCAATACACCTTTACTAAAAAACTTGTGAGAATATTGAGCAACTAGAGCTCTCGGGCTTAAACGATTTCAAGTTTGAGCGTCATGTTGGTTTCTTAAAAAGATTGTATTTTCATTAAATTTACCTGCTGCGGCAACTTTGGTGTTGGAGTCCCGATACGTTCCATTGATAATGGCCAGCTCCATGAGTTGCCTCTTCTTCAGCTCATCCTCGCCATCAGCCTGCTAACAATCGATATCACCCCCCGTCAGAATCTACCACTAATTACAATAGCATTGCATCATCTTACATTTCGAATAATGCCTGAATAAAGGAAATATGAAAATTGTTATTTCTGCTAAAATTAATGATACGATAGTGAAGCTTTCAGAGAGACAAGGTTGTTTTCATGTAAACATTCCAATTTTTTGCTCTTATATCGAGTTTTGGCACTGTTGCATATACCTGTGCGAAGATTCCAGCAAAAATCTTAGAAGATCGTGATGGGAAAAGCAGACATGCATTGAATACTATTGCAAATCGGATGAATAATAAAATGAATATATACTTGTGCTACAGCAAATACTTTCCAGATGCACATAGTGAATGACAGCATGGTTCCGACCATTCACTAACTTATGGAATATAGAGAAATAGCAATAACTTAAATAAGCACAACGTAGAAACTACTAAACATTCTAATTGAATCTTGAAAATTAAATAATTTATTTATCGATAGTAAGAAATGAAAGCTGCAAATCCTCTATTTTAAAATTATAGGCTTCGTATCAATCGAAGGCACCAATTTCTTAATTTGGACCAATAGCACCTTTGAATTATTTGTCAATTCTAGGAAATACTCATGATTTAATAATATTTTTTCCTTTTGGAGGTCACTTTTGTATGCGACACCATGTGCCACATTTGATAGCAAAACCTTTCTTTCTTTGCTTGTTCTAATGTTTATTTTACAAAGAGACCATGCAAATATAATGGCGTTAAAGTGATTTATTTATCTCGAGAACCTGAAGATTCTGGCAATAAAATTCTTCCTATTGGACGTAATGTATCATAGTGCACTTCAGGAAACTACAAGTGTTCCAACGTGTAAGCAACACGTTAAAAAAAAATTTACACACACAAATAATAAAATAAAAATATATTATGCTTCGATTAATCTCTTGGATACATATATTTACTTGACAAAGCTCTTCCTTTGGCGAGATTTAATTTGCCGATGCAGAGAATAATATACGAAGGCAGTAAATTTTGTGTTAACTTAGGGTTCATTCCGAGTTACGCATAAGTGCGAATATAAAACGCTTCAATTCTATAATAAACGTATAGGCCAAGCAATAGAGCATTTTTAAATGAATTTTTGTTTCGTTTTCCTTTAATATCTTGAAAACGGTTCATGCAATGTTAACGACGTAAATGGACGAATTGTAGAGAATGGAAAGGCGAAGAGAATGAGCTTTGAAAATCTCCAATCGGATAATAAGGAGCCGAGAAAATTGGGGTACCTTTTTTGAAAAATCACAACTCTGCCATTTTTTGACATTAAGAGCTGAAACTTTGAGGGATGATAGACATTTACGTCTAGTTTATGTGTGCTAAATTTATACAATGACGGTTAATTAGTTTTTGTGTAATTTAGGCCTGCGAATTTTTAATGTGCTTTTTTGCGAAGGCTCTCCTATCGATTTGGATTATCCTATTTATATAGTAAAAAAGATTTGGAAATTGCAAGTTAAGCGCAACAAAATGTATATCTCGGTTTTGTGAAAATATTATGTTAAATAGGCGAGAATCATGTGCAAACGTTGTCGAAAATGGCCGAGTGCTCGGAAGCAGTCGATTGGTTGGGGAAGGGATATATATATAGTAATAGAAGCGCTAGGCGCGCGGAGTCACGATCTTCATATTTATGTATTTCATCAGCTATTCGAGCTAATTAAGGTCTGTTTTTTTTTCTGGGGTAATTTGATCTAAGGAATCGGATTCTGGACTCAGAGTGGGTCTATAACATTAATAATTAAGTTGTTAAGACATGGTTTTAAAAGAATGAAATATATATTCGCATTAAAAAGATTAAAAGCAGCCGTTGATTGGTTATCTTGGTTTCCCCTTCCTCTAAAATATTATTGGATGGATACAGCTGTACTGATCGACTAAAGAAAAAGGGACTAAGGCCTAACGATTGTTTGTCTACTTCTGAATTCTGACCTGCTCAGTTTCCTTTTGGAAGCCTTAGACGTTGCAAGTATTTTAGCTGAGCGTGCAATATTTCATTATTTTGAAGCGATATATATATATATATATATATATTTAAATTAAAAATGAATAATTTCTGAAGAAACGTTTGATCTCTGTCAGGATAAAATAATATACAATCAGTGCGATGGATTGTAATGAAGGGAGTAATATAGCAGAAACATCAACATTTTCTACTGTTCGGTAAATAGATTTTAAATTATTGTGATTTTAGTGGCAATATAAGTGATTTAAAGGCATAGTGATTTCAGTTAGTCGTTAATAAAAATTAATGTATGATAGCATTTGTTAGTCGAATTCATCATATTTCGCATACCGTTTGCCAACTGCGATAAGCGATCACTCCCATGTTTCATTCGCGCCAAATTAATTCAAGAAAATAACTTTAAATTAAGTCGCTATATCTTTCTAAGGATTACATACGCGTAGGTTTATTTGAATCTTGTGCACCGACAATGCTTTCTTTTAAAGGCACGATGAAAATGCACCGAGCGACGAGGATGAGATGGTGTGGGAGGATATTGGCGATATCTGTTTTCTATGTAATCAAACTGTGGAAGCCTCCGAGTCAAGAGTCGTTAAAGAACGTGGAATGCAGAATTTGATACAAGTTAGTATCAAGCGTAAAGATATGAAACATCATCAGCTACAGAAACTAAAAGAGGTGACTATACACAAGGCTTGCTAAGCTATATGTATGTAAGATAATGCAATATAAAGTTAGCACTTGAATCTTCGACGGAAGCAGCGGTATAAACAATCAAAAACGGCGGCAAGAGGGACGTGCGTTTGATTTTGCTACTCAGTATTTTTTATGTTCAAGTAATTTACATGGTTCAAAAGAAATATGCAGGAATATAATTAAGCAAAATACAATAAATAACATAATAGCGCAATTGCAATTTTTCCCGAAAACAGAAACTAACAAATTTATATCGTCACGTTTAATTGAATTAAAAAATAAGGATAACAATAATTATGTTGATCATAGCGTACGTTATCACGAAAGTTGCTCAAGTCGTTTTTACTTATATAGCCCGACGAACGTTAAGGGTAGACAGCTATTTCTGAGAGCATGACGTTATAATGTGTACTATCGTTTATTATAAATTTTATATTAGAGAACAGCAATGAGCGCCAATTTTCGCTGAAAGACATTGTAACACAGTACACAAATATACACGGTGAAACAGATTTTCCTAGACTAGATAGAATTGAACAGTCTTTAAAACAACACTTTCAAGATGAAATAGTTCATGTATTCCGCTACAAATGATCAATATATTTTTGTTTCGAGCACACATTAGGGAAGTGCTTAAAAGATACCTGGTACACAGATAGAGAAAATAATGAGGCGCGGAAGAAAGAAGAAGAATAGTTGAAATGGCCGCTCATATAATACTGCAAGACATTCGATCAATGCCCTTTGAAAATAACAATTATAACTCACCATCTGAGTTTTTAAATAATATAACCGATAATGTTCCAGAAACGCTACAGTTGTTCCTTGAGATATTGATTAAAACACATAAACATACTCCGAAGAATAAATGTTGGAAAAAATGTAACAATAAAATTTAAACTGCAGGTCATATATTAATATCCTCCGTAAGACCACGACAATTTTCATCTGCAATTATTTTAGGACTTTCATGCATTATGCATACTAAATGTGCTGCTCGAGGACTTATAGATTGTTTATATATAATATAGGTCTCTGTGCCTCATATTCGGAGACAATCCGGTTTGAAAGTTCTATCGTTAACGATCCACAAAATTTTGATATATTTTCTGATACGTATTTACAATTTGTATTTGACAACGCTGACCATAATACTGCAACAATAGATGGCGAAAATACATTTCATTATATGGGAGGTATAATGTGTATGACACCATCATCTTCTGAAACTTTTCATAGCGACGCTCCTCGCTTAAAGGGAGCATTACCGACCATAAGTAGCACCGAAATGTCTGGTTTTCTTCCACTAACTGAATTTAGAATCAACAAGCCTTTTAAATTAGATAATGTCATTGTACATGATTGGAAAAACATAGATCATACTGATTCATCGATTCGGATAGAATCGACAGATTTATTGTATTTTTACGGGGGAAGTCTTCCGCGCCAGAAGAAACCCTTAATTGGCATGGATTTATGAATCAAATTCATATAAATATAATGATTATTATTCTACTACGAGGGTCATCGCCTTGCCGTTTATAAAAGCACCGCCAAGTAATCATAAAACTATTCTAACTTCTTTAATTTATGATAGAGAAAAGGCAAATAAATATATAATCAAAAACATTGTTTCGTCACGTTCGATTTACCACTGTATATGAAGGCAAGCGAAATCATAGCTTCTATTGATTCAGATAATGATCCACACAATTTATCAACGGTTATTCCTCGATTAGGCGGTTTTCACCTAGCAAATGTCGTTTCTGGGTGCTACTGGCTATACATATAATGAGAGGCAGCGGTCTGAAAGAGGCATTTTCTACAATTTATGCAGATTTAGCAGCAGACAAAGCATTAACGGGTCATGCTTGTTCTGGATCTGTCAGAGGCCATCTTTTAATGCAAGCTGCCCTTGCAACCATAATTTTCAAGAAAACAAACCTCGAAGACAATGAAGAAACTTTTTTAAACGAAAGCCTTCAAAAAGTAGGAGGAGCAACAATGGAAAATTATATGTTGGATCCTATAATTACGAGATTTTAAACTTATCTCTTTCAAAGATACATTGATGCGAAAAGGACAGGGAATTTTGAATTACATGTACAAGCAGTTTGATTAATGCCACCATTTTTCTTCGCATCAGGCCATTATTTAAATGCTAAGCTTGCCTTTTATATATACAAAAAATGTCCAATTTAAAAGATATCATGGACATAGTCGAATATGATAAATTTTGGAAACAAGGTTTCCATACTATAAGGCCTTAAAATGGATTTTGGTGTGGTGTATGGTCCGATATATATGACTATTGAACAAGTTTTAATGCGGGCGATGAAATGTAGCGGGGATTTGACACATGGTCGGGGATTAACTAATGATGTAGTCGCAAAAAGGATTTTATCAAGATTAGCTAGATTAGATGTGGGTAACGCTATCGAACTTTTTTACAATACGAAGTTTTCTACGTCGGAACAACAAGTTGATAATTACGCATCAGGAATGCGAAGAGATGCAGATGATTTAGCGAAAATTCAGCATTTCTTTGATACATATGACCCATTTCCCGAAACGGATAAAATCATGGGTATTTTTTCTGGTATCGTTGGCGACTTAGCTTTTGTTAATTGCCACAGAGCGTACGAAGTAGGAAACAGTTTGATGAATGAAACATCGAATAAAAAGTTCACTGATGTTAAATTTAAGAGAAATAGTAAAATTGTGCACTTAGAGGCTTCAAATTCATTAGTAAGAATCGCAGCAAATGAAAATGTATACATGTCGCCTTTACTTTTATTTAAAAAAATTTCATCACACATAGAAAATCAGGACAATCTTGGAGAATATTGTAGTTCTTATGAGCTGTCACCGATGCCATTATCATTGTTTGTTGAAAATGGTATGTGGAAAACAGTAATATTAGATTTTTATTCGAATTTTACTTGTTTATATGAGATTAAAGCTTCACCAATCATTAAGCATTTTGTGGATGGAGAATTCTTTTTGCATAAAATTGTATGGCAAAGCAACATAAAAATAGACGAGAACATTGTAAATATTTATATTTCGTATGCGGTCCCGAGTCGAAAAATAAGCTCCATTTTAAACCTTTAGAACCTCTATTTCTTTGATATTTCAATTTACCGACAAAATTGAACACTTATTTAGACCTACAAGATCTCAGAGTAGTCCTAGGAGGATGAAAATAATATTTAAATGAAACTTTTAACTCTAAATAGGATCTTCAAATCCTCCCTATGAACTCTTTTGAACCTCTGAGTACTCCTAGTCTTTGATTTAGTCCTGTAAAACCTAAAAGTAGTAGCAAGAGGTTTAATTTAGTGTAGAAAATTCGTCAGCACTTGTTAGAATCTCAAAGTCCTACCAATATTCTTTTTACGGATTTGTTGCGATATGATTTAGATACAAGACATATTAAAATTATTTCTTGATCTAATAAATTACAGTGTAACGAAATTAATAGAAAACAAATTTTTAACGGTTAACTCTGTTTTATACCCGTTTATGTTTATATATATATATATTAGAAGAAAAATAATAAATAAACAATTGTAATTATTATTCTGACTCATTTTTATTAATTGGCGAAGCTATATTATCAATTTTTATTGCTATATACGCAAACAGTAAGAATTTGTGTTATTGGAATCGCTTCATAGTCTTTGGATCTCTTGAAACGAAATATAACATATTCTGCAAAATTTTATATTATTTAATATTTTCCATTTATGATAAATGGATGTTTGGACTTCTGTATTATGATTAGCCTGATCAGTTCCAGATGATAATACGGCATATTGTTATAAATTTCTTCGAGAAAGCTTGATTATAAATTAAAATTAATCTCAATTAATTTTAATTTGTAACATAATAATTCTTAAAGAAAAATAATTGAGGGAAACAATATTGATGTTAAATACAAGATCAAAAGATGACTCTTGTATATTCTAGAATAGCTGAATGGACTAAGTCGCAGGCTGCAGATGTACATGAGGTTCAACAATCCAGGTTCGAGTCCTGGTCGGGAAAAGATTTTTCTAAAAATATTATTTGTGATTATTAATTAATGAACAGGTAGAAACTAATTAGAACAAGAAATAAGTAAGTATAAATTGATATGTAATAGTGGTAGTTTGAGAAAAGTATTTTTTGTTTAATTTTCTAATCCGTTTTGCCGGATCCGGCCGGATATCGTCCCTGATCAGGCCCAAACCTGTTTGCCTGATCAGTCTATCGTCAGCATAAGCGTTACATTTTTCTTCCGTGTCGGACGGGGCTTACTTATACGGGCCGTATCAGAGTTACGGCATGCCGGACGCGGACCTTATCCGAAACGTAAAGAAATTTCTGATCGGGAGTGCTTATAAACTCCGTTTTAAGCCTACACCTTTCTTTTTTGGACATAAGTAACAAGTTGAGGACCAAAACGGAGTTAAAATTGTATATAGGAATTAATGATAATTTATACCCAATTTAAGCCTTCATATCCTATATTGCTAGAACTAAAAGGCTAAAACTGGAGCCTATTTTTTGACTCGGGGTAAAACACTACACTCCAAATAGTTTTATTATTTTCGATGGTTACACAGAAGAGGATTCTCTTTCAACAAAATCTTTAGAGCGGTCTCGACGACAATTAAAAAGTATTGGGCGTGAAATTTTTTTCGATGAAAACACGATTATAAATGCAGATCAAAAGCAGTTTGTCTGCAGTAATGAGAATAATAAGAAAAGACTTATTGAAATGATAAGTGATTCGTTAAATATTGCTGCAGGATATCTTACAAAAATAGCACAGAAGAAGATGCCGATCGAACTGTAGTTTTAACTGCTATCGAGCATGCACATGAAAATTACGAAACAAGTGTAATTATTGTAGGTGAAGATATCGATTTACTTGTTCTGTTTTCACAACTGGCAGAAAATGTTAATAATATTTATTTCCGTAAAGATAGTAAGGGATTAAACAAATATGAATTTTACAGTGCCAATAGTTTCAAATATCCTAATTTAAAAAACATAGTAGCATTTTTACATGCATTTTGCGGCTTTGATACAACGTCTTGTTTTTACAGACAGGGAAAATATAAATTAATAGATTCCTTTTCTGAAAATACCTTAATAGAATTAGCTTCAATTTTCTACGATAGAAATACCAACAAGAACAAGATCGCCAGTAATGCATTTGAATTGATACGAGGGATATACGCCAATAAAGCTGAAAACACGTTAATACAAAAATCTAAATCCTTCTCTCTTAACGATTTGCGATATTTACAATTTAGCAAAGCTAAAGTAAAAACCGAATTTGCACTTGAAACCTTGCTGCCAACTGAAGGAGCAGCGAAACAACTCGCATTTCGAGTTTTCTATCAGCTTCAACTTTGGCTAGGAAACATGAATTTGAAAGCAACTGATTGGGGATGGCAAATTGAAAATAAACTTCTAATTCCTATAACCAGTACTGATTCACCTATTCCCCAAAAATTGCTTGACAAATGTGGTGTTCGTGCAGCGAAAAAGGGTGTATCGATGCTTCATATACCTGCAAAAAGCATGGTTCAAGCTGCACGAATCTTTCTGCACATTATCACGAAGATATATGTTTTAACTTAGATTTTCGATTGACCCCGATATTGAAAATTTCTTAGAAAACGATTTCAGCAATGACTTAGAAAATATTATAGATATAGAAAATTCTGATTTTAATAGTGATGAAGGAATGAATGCAAAATGTGAAAAAAGAAAAAAAATGTATTAGAAAAATAATGCAAAAAGAATATATGCTCTTGGACTAAGGTATTATAAGCAAATAATAAGTATAAACTACATTTATTACAAAATATACGCATTTTCTGAAGAAGAAAACCATGTCTTAACAACTTAATTATTAATGTTAGACCCCCCGCCCCCCAAATCTGAGTCCAGAATCCGATTCCTTAGATCAAATTACCCCAGAAAAAAAAACAGACCTTAATTAGCTCGAATAGCTGATGAAATACATAAATATGAAGATCGTGACTCCGCGCGCCTAGCGCTTCTATTACTATATATACGCCCTTCTCCAACCAATCGACTGCTTCCGAGCACTCGGCCATTTTCGACAATGTTTGCACATGTTTCTCGCCTATTTAACATAATATTTTCACAAAACCGAGATATACATTTTGTTGCGCTTAACTTGCAATTTCCAAATCTTTTTTTCTATATAAATAGGAAAATCCAAATCGATAGGAGAGCCTTCGCAAAAAAGCACATTAAAAATTCGCAGGCGTAAATTACACAAAAACTAATTAACCGTCATTGTATAAATTTAGCACACATAAACTGGACGTAAATGTCTATCATCCCTCAAAGTTTCAGCTCTTAATATATCAAAAAATGGTAATAGAGTTGTGATTTTCCAAAAAAGGTATCCCCATTTTCTCGGCTCCTTATTATCCGATTGGAGATTTTCAAAGCTCATTTTCTTCGTTTTTCCATTCTCTACAATTCGTCCATTGACTTCATTAATATTGCATGAACCGTTTTCAAGATATTAACGAAAAACGAAACAAAAACAATTTTTTCAAGAAAAATGTTAATAAAAAACGAATGAAAAAAGGTTGAGACTTGCAAACATAAAACTTAACATCTAGGGATAGTCCCACGAGTGACTGTGCGACTCGCTTCCAAATAGGATTTTTGTCCCGAAACGAGTAAAATTTAGCTCTATTGCTTGGCTAGTAATAAAAACTGTACATTCGGTGTGCTTCATGCTCACGATAAATAATGTAGCCTTGATCAAAGCACGCATATGACGAGTCTCAAGTTCGAAATTGGATTTGGGCTGTACGAAAAATTTAACCGAATCGCGATAAGCGACGAACGAGTTCAATAATACTTTCCGTATGCTCTTGATATAATGAAATTACGTGTGGATAGATTTTTAATCAATTTTACCAATATTAGCCAAATAAAAAAATAATTAGACTTTTGCTATGATTATTTTTATAATTGTAAATAACTTCAATGAATACTTTTAACATAATTAATATTTAATGGTTAACATAGTAATTTATTCAAATTTTTGACCTACATATACTTTTATTTAACTTGACAAACGTAGACAATATTAAAACATTGCAAAAGAGCTTTCTTTTAAGAATCCGTTCTATTATCCACAGTTTTCGCGTTAGCAATAATTAAGCTACCACGGTTTATACACTCGAGTTCAGCTATCCTTTAAGGGTGCGTTTACACTTGCAACCGAACAGCGAACCCAACATCGTCGAGAACCTCGCCTATATATGCTTTTGTTTCCATGTGACTAGTACATACTACCACAATGAAACAGTAACAAGTAGGTTGAGGTTCGCGACGATGTTCGGTTCGCTGTTCGGTTGCAAGTGTAGACGCACCCTTAAGCTATATCAGGAGTGCGTATTTTTTTGAAAATATGGAATATAAGAATTCCATTGTAATTCATGTGTGAAACTTTATTGGTGCCGCAGATGGAAAATCTGCAAAAACGAAGAATGAAAAGGAGTGATGACTTTATTGAGATTAGTAGGAAAGAGTAGGCGGACAAGCTCAAAAATAAACAAAAAAACAGCCAAGTTGGAACTATCTCACCACGGGTACGAGAAGCTTCTTGACTTCCTCGACGGCTCGTGCGAGCTTCATCGTGGCGCGATTCTCAGTGTCTTCAACCGTCAACAGTACGTGCAGCTCATCCGTCAGATGCTCCCAATTTGGTTTGCCTCGGTTTTGTTCCTCCTTATATATAAAATCAAACTTTAATTAATAGTTTTGTCCAACGCTCTTGTAAAAAGATCATATATTGAATAACTTATCCTATACTTATATTCGATCAAAATTACAGCAATTCTTTTCTCAACTAAATCAAATGTTTGAGAATAAGCTTGCTTAATATAAGAAAAAACCGAATATAATATGTTTTTAATACTGACCCATTTTTTCTATTTTGATTCCCACAATTTTAATCATATACATTTGTCCTAAAAATGATTTTCTTAAAGTACAGTCCTCATAGGATGATTTTTGAGATCGCACAGCGAAAATTTCATTTTCTCATCTGATTAACTCGTAGGGTTTTTTAATACAATAATTTAGATATATTCAAATTTTTTCTAAAAAGTATATATTTTTGCAACTTACCATATAAAGTTCATTTATACATTCCTTAAGACTATCTCATTATTTATTTAATTATTCAATTTACTTTGGGCAAACTTAGCACGATGGCGTAAATTTATCGTGTATATATTACGCGAATATCTATGCATAAAATATAAGTATTAAAATAAATAGACCATTAGTAACATAAATTCTTTTATTACCACATTTCGTTCTACCAAATAAAGTTTTTTTTTAATTAATTTTAATAGTTTTCGGTCGTTTTGCATTTTCGATTATGTGGAGATGTGTGACCACAAAAAGAGAAGTAGACAATTTTTTTTTTTTTGATAGAAGAAAATACCGTAAAAAAAAGGTGTATATTACAAATAGTCTATTTATTTGTTAGGCTTTTTATACTTACTTTAATTCCTATTTTAGGTACTGAAATTCATGCATAAAATGCTATAAGTACACCATATTGTGTTGCATTTGTTAAAGTTAATTAAATCATTTATCCCCACAAAAGAAACGTACGTGTAAGAAAGAGATGGCAAGTAATTAAAATAATCCTTAACAAAACAAAAAAGATTGAAATGGAAACAGATAAATTTCACAAATAATTGAATTTATCAGTATACCAAATATTTCAAAAATGGAAAAGAAAATAAAGTACTATTACATTTTCGTCAATAAAGATATATTTCAAATTTCATTTAAAAGAGAAAGAAATCAGTCCGAAAAGTCACTTGCCTGGCATGTGCTTTATAAGACAGAATAAAATATCGAAGCATTAATTTATAAGAAATAATATTTTTATGACTTGGTAATGATATTATATAATATACGTATACTATAAGTAAGACAAACACTCGGCAAGTAACTTTTCGAATTGATTTCTTATTCTTTTAAATGAAATTTGAAATATATCTTTCTTGACAAAAATGTAATTGCACTTTAGTTATTTTTCTATTTCTAAATATTTGATATTCTGACCAAGTCAATTATTTGTCAAATTTATCTATTTATATTTCAATCCTTTTATTGTTAAGGATTATCTTACTTATTTGCCATCTTTTTCTTATATGTAAGTGTTTTTTGTGGGAATCTCAATACTTTTTTTAATGATTCAAATATTTTAACAACTTCTCTTTTACTATAGAATACTACTGACCTACACATATATAGGGCGTTTTATATACATACAAAAGTTTGGCTTAATTTTTTGTAGGTTTTTATTGTTGGCAATGACAGACCAAGCCGAAAAGTGTTCGAAAGTTTGAAGCTGATGAACGAAAGAAACAGAAGATTAAATTAAACGAAATGTGATGACTAGACACTAGCGAATTATTTTTGCGTTGATATAAATGGTACGTTGAATATATTTTTAACGGCCACTTTTTTTACCTATTAGTAAAAAATCTATCTACTTGATACAAATTACCAATTGTAGTAAATTCTATTCAATTTCAAGCTTTACCGAACGGATAAATTTACCAAAACGTTTTTCAATAAGGGCCAGATTTTTCATCCATTGGTAAACATCTTGGTAAATTTATCAGTTTGGTAAAGCTTGAAATTAAATAGAAATTTACAACGGTTTGTAATTTTGAAGAAATAGATAAATTTTACCAATAGGTAGAAAAACTGGCCGTTAAAAATATATACTGCACACCATTTAAACTAACGCAAAAACAACTCACTAGTATCTAATCATCACATTTCCTTTAATTTAATCCACTGTTTCTTTCGTTCATCAGCTCCAAACTTTCGAACTCTTTTCGGCTTTGGTCTATCATTGCCAAGAGTAAAAAAAAATTAAGCTAGACTTTTGTATGTTTCGAATACGCCCATAGAATACTACAAACACGTACAGGGTCATTCTCTAACGGCGGCATATGTATAGGAGATTCGTGTTAGTTGACTATAGCGCTCCGAATGATAGGATCTGGGACCGCTGATTGGTCAATATCATGTAGTGCCAACATGAAATGGTCTTGTTGAATACGAAAAATGAGACCCATTCGCCATTTTGGTGTGGGGAAATGTTTACATGCTAATTGTAGCAGAAGGTTTGTGAAATATCAAAATGTCAAATAGTGATGTTACTAAAGTAAAAATTGAAAATAGTGAATGAAAAGTAAGAATATTATAACTTTCCATTCAATATCTTCCATTCTTACTTTAGTAACCTGACCATTTGACATTTTTCCATTTCGCACCTCTTTCTGCTACAAGTAACATGTAAACACTTCTTCACACCAAAATGGCGGATGGGTCTCATTTTTCGTATTCAACTAGACCATTTCATGTTGGCACTACATGATATTGACCAATCAGCGCTCCCAGATCCTATCATTCGGAGCGCTATAGTCAACTAACAAGATGATATTGACCAATCAGCGCTCTCAGATACCATCATCTCGAGCGCTATAGTCAACTAACACGAATCTCCTATATACCGCCGTTAGAGAAAGACCCATGTATGCGGAATATAGTATGGTGTATTTTTTTTGCTTTTAGAAACCACGTTAAAAAGCCCCTCACTACCTATAAAGCAAGACGGAGAAGCGCGAGTAAGGATACAGCTTTTATTAAGAAAATTTTAAAATTTATTAATCAAAGTTTTTTTAATCTAAAACTCGCACTTTCCATTTTAAGTTACTGTTGGTGAGATATCCCAAAATGCGCTTCCTGAATCCATCGATGAATGTCATACATATAAACCGTCATTGTATGTACATACATATGTACATGAACGTAGCCTGACATAGCCTAAGAAGGAAAGAAGCGAACGGTTATCTAGGGGTTTGTCTGTAGCTGTCAAATGGCTCAGATAACCTACTTCATTTTATATAACATAAAAAGAAAAATAATTTTAAAGAACAAAGAAGAAAAAAATATCAGATGAGTAGTAGTTAATAATAAAACGTTAAATTTATCGTATATTTTTAAGGAAATATACTTTGCGGTTATTTTATTTTTATTACAGATTAATTCCTGTTTCTGATGAGTTTTATTTACATAAGAAAAATACTTATGTACCAATGAAAAGAAAGCATTAATTTATGAAACATTTGTTTTTGGTTCAATCATTTCAGTATCGTTAACGTAATACTATAATAATTAATGTATAAGCGATTGCTGTATACACAAGAAGTTTTATTATAAATTAATATTTATATATGGTAATGTTTTAATTCTTATTATAAATTAAAGCTACTTTATTTGAAATATTATTTTTCTTTCTTTTTTCAAACTCTATATGTACGTAATAATGAAATATTTTAATAGTATCCATATACTCATTAAACAACTGATAAAATTACAAATATTTTTAATCCACAGGGCATAGCTATTTGCAGTAATGATTTCAATTAATAAGTGTGAGAAAGAGTAAACAGGTTATCTGCATGTCTGATTGAGATCCGCCAAATCTTGTGTTATTTTTATATGCCTCCTTTGCAACTATCTTCTTCCAGTCTTTAACATATAATAATAATTCTTCAGACATTTTCAAATACATTCAGATCTGATGATTCTGCTGACCTGTAATTGTGTTAATGTTAGGTTGATTGGTAAATCATTGTCTTGTTAAATTTAAAGAATGGACAATTCAATAATGGCATTTAGTTTAATATATTTGGTATCTCTCTCTTTAGTGAGACATCTTTTCATTACATTTGGGAGGACAATGTTCTTCTAAAGGTTTGTGCATACTGCTGATTTCATCTTGTTTCAGCTTCTAAGATTTTCGCAACTAAATATTTGGCTATCCATCTTGAATATACAATACTTTTTCATTACTTCTATTATTGTGTTATCAGAAATAATAGAAAGATCTCAATTCTTTGAAAATGATATAATATATATTTGGCGATTGAATAAATTAAGATATAGGGGCAGATATGTTTTACAAGCAAATAGGAGTAACAAAATGAGAATTACATATTGTGGATGGTTATCCAAATGTGTAGATGAGAAACATTATTTAAATCTGCAAACAAGATGAGCTCAACAGTATACAGAAATCTATTGAGAACAAAATTCTTTCAAATGTAAGGAGAAAATATCCTGTGGGAGAACTACCAAACATTATATACTTAAGTACTATAATTCAAGTGTTTACTTTTCAAATGGAATGAATTAATGCTTTATCGATCATCATAATATTTATAGAATTAATTAGTCAGTAAAATAACTGAATCTCCATTCGTTTGAAAATATATAGAGAATCATTATTATATGTTGAAAACTAGAAGAAACAATAAGAATAAGGCAAACAAATGTCACATAAGAGAACTGGAAGGATGGACGGATCAATCAAACATTTGCAGAAATCCTTTGTAATGTTTCTCACACTGATTAATAGAAATCATTACAGCAACAGCTAAGCCCTATGGATTAAAAATAGTTATAATTTTATCAGTAGTTTTATGAGTATATGGTTACTATGAAAATGTGTAATTACTATGTACGTATAGAGTTTGAAGAAAGAAGAGAGAAAAATAATATTTCAATTAAACTAGCTTTAATTTATAATAAGAATTAAAACATTACCATACATAAATATTAATTTATAATAAAACTTCTTGTGTATACAGCAATCGCATATACATTAATTATTATAATGTTACCTTAACAGTAATGAAATGATTCTCAGCCAAACAGAAATATTTTATAAATTAGTGCTTTCTTATTCATTGGTACATAAGTATTTCTCTTCTGTAAACAAAACTCATCAGAAACAGAAATTAATCTGTAATAAAAATAAAATAACCACAAAATATATATTTCCCTAAAGATTTAAGATAAATTTAACGTTTTTTTAATAATTGATACCCAACTGATCTATTTTTTTCCTTGTTATTTATAAAAATCCTTCCTTTCTTCTCCGGAATTTGTTCTTTACAATTATTCTTCATTATATGTTAGAAAAAGCAGGTTAGCTGAACTATATATGTATTTGACAACTGCGGACAAGCAAGCTATCTACTCACTACTGTTCGACGCGCCACCTAGTGGACGTTGCGATGTCGAATAAAACAGAAGGTACAGTAGATGGGCCTCATTAATGGGCCTGTATGCCTGTAACGCAAAAGAGTGAAATGTCCGACGGAGGCACTAAATTCTCGGTCGGGAAAAACACTGTTCAAAATGATGTGTCAAAATGCATATTCTTGATATCTCAGCATTACATGAATCGATTTGAACGTTTGTAATCTTATTGGAAAGCCTAAGCTCGATTTATATTATGAAAGTTTCATTAGATTTTTAATTAAAAATTAATCAATTTCATGATATATCTATCTTAAAAAAAATTAACTATATTAATTTGGGCAAATCTCTGCGTAAAAGAGGGTAGTGTCTCGTTTTCCAATTATTACCGTCGAGACTCTACCGTGTCTCTTGATTAATTAGTGAAATAGTTTAAAGGAATGTATAATTGAACTTTCTATACTGAGCTGCAATTATATACATTATATATAGAACAATTTTTAGTATATCTAAGCCAATGTAAAGAAAAATGCTACGTGTTAAGCAAATGGGGAAACAAAATAGTCGTTGTACCCTATTTAAAAATCACGTTACAATCGCAACCGTCATTGAGGGTAAAATTGATCTTCGTGTTTGAGATTCATCACATTAAGTACAGTGAATTGTTTAAACATTTAAATGAAATTGTTTAGCATAACATATTTTCATGTAATGTAACACCTCAAACATTTATCAATTGTAAAAATATATATAGCAATATAATAATAATAAATATTTCTGTAAAATAATAAATCTCACACGGAAATAATAAATTCTACTCTGAATGACGGTATCTCTTGGCGCACTCTTTTTTAGGATAAAAGTACGTGATTTATATAGGGGGCGAGAGAGAAGCAAATAACAAAAACGGGACGGTCTAGTAAACAATACACTACACATATTTGCATAATTATTGATAATTTCAAACTTATTACCAAGCCGTGCTTTCTCACTAATAACATTAATTTTTTAATGCCAATCGTAAGTCCGAGGAATTCTCAAGTTTAGACTTCGGTTAGTAACTAAGGTGCACTTGATAATATGGAGTTATTCGCTGATTACGCAACTATGTATATGTTTTTGCATGTGATACGACACGGCTTGGCCATTTACAAAGAGGTACGAGAATATTGTCGTGTGCATAAGAAAATAAAGAGACTCGTGTGCACCATTCGTGCTTATTGTAGGCATATACACAAAGAATAAAATGTTCTTTGAATTAATGGACCAATTACATGGATTTTATTTATTCTTATATACTTACAGTATGATTTTTTCACCATGGCATCGTATATTTGCAGCTTGAAAGAATACTCTAATCAGCATTATTGTTAATTTTGGCAGATTTATAATATAGCAATATTTTTTAATTAAATATTAAAAGTTTACAAGCTTAGATCATGTAAAATAAACCGAGATAATTGGATAAGTACTTTCGTAAAATAAAAACAAAATTATATTTATGTAGATATCGCTTACTGACTACAGTAACGGTTTAACAAAGATTTCAACATTTTCAGATATTATCCTATTTAAAAATTTGTTAATTTCTTGGAAATGATGCAATTACTATCGCAAAGCTTGTGTAATGTGATATCATGTTATTTGGGTTTAATTTTAAGGAGAGCTTATAATATTATTTTTAATCACGCTTGTATACGTTCACTAAAAAGTAATACAATTGATACCAAGTAGAAATTAAAAGTTATCTTGGGGCGAAATTTATTTAACGGCATACAGGGTAGCTCAAAAGTGATGGCTAAATCGCAACCTTTGATAGAAGGGTATCTCTGTCAAGAAAATTCCTATAAAAGATGTCTATATTGTTCCACTTTTCCGAATTGCATAAAAGCATTTTTAGATCAAGAGTCTGTTATCAATTGTCAACCAGTTTGGTTAATATTAATAATATTAAATAGATTTGTAACCATTTTTGTGGATATCATAAAAATGCTATAGATAAAGTTTAATATTTTTAATTATCGTATTACGAAATTTTTTAAAATTATATTAAAATATAACTAGACGTAATTTCATTAGGTCGATTCGTTACTGAATATTCGCCTATGTGAAGTAAAAACGAAGTCTACATTATACCCAGCAGTTATTACCCTTATTGTTAGCCCTTTGCACTCTGCTATTATCATACTAAGAACATCATGTTCCTTCAGAGAGGATAGCGGAGTGCAAAGGGTTAAACAAGTATTCTAAATTATCTTATCAAATACCGATTGCTACTTTAAATCATTAAATAATTTAAGTTATTTGTTTAAAAATGACTTCAGTTTCTAAATACAAATCTTAACGATATTTTATCATCTTTCGATTTTTTTCGATCAGTCCTATGAAATTTTAACTATTTTGAAATTTCTCTATTTCCTAAACCCCAATTTTGTTAGCTAACGAATAGGTATAGTGCACGCGGTACGTATATGCAGGGGTTGTAAATTCGGCGTATCTCTGCCTAACTTCGTCTTCATTCACTTTCATTTATAGATAGGTTAATCTGTGCACCTGGCTAAAATATTTTTGGGCAAAATTTACAATATTTTCGGTCATTACTGCTCACTTACTATTCATAAGATAATTTTTTCGCCCTATAATATTCGATTCCGTTTTGGATAATCTATCCATGATTTTCAAGAACTTGACAAATATTAGTATACTCTGTATATATATATATATATATATATATATATACTTATCCAATTTAATCACCATAATTAAGTGTTAAAAATAAATTTCCCGACTAAATTTTTCCTTGTTAAAAAAAACGAAGAAAATAATGTTTATTGTATTAATCATTACATTATGGTTTGTGTTTATCTGTATAAAGAATGTAGAATTTGATTTAATTGAACAGGGGAATGTTTGAAAAAAATGAAAGAATGAAAAGAATACATAAAATAAAAAAGAGAAAGAGAAACAGGGTTCGAGTCAGAGAGTGGCACGGGAGCAACAAGAGAAAGAAGTAAGTATCGTTACAGTCTGCTTACCAACGAATGCTGTGCCCTTGTGCGAACGAGGTACACTTGGCAATACTTCAAAATTCTTTACTTGTTGCCGGCTGCTAAGCTCAAAGCTCGACCGACTCAGCACATTTAAGTTCTAATTATCGTGCTAGAGAAGCAGTCAGCTCATATATCTATATACAAATTTTCTTTTTTTACCTATTCTTACACGAATTACTTTGGCAAATATTCATCCTTTTTTGAAACTTCTTCGAAGCTCTTTAGAACACAATAAAACACTTTTATTATAACCCCCCCCCCCCCGTAGGACACAGATATAAAAAAGTTTACCTAGTTAACTATGAAAAATATGTTGCCAATTTGTTGCACAGAAGATTCTAAAAACTCTCCTCTTCGTTTATATTTGAAAGAAGTATCTAGCAAAAGATTTATATCTCATATAGAATTACGTAGTAATATTATTTTTACGTACTAGCTCAGCAGCTGACGTGAGTTGTTTCGACAAGCAATTGTGGTAATTAAATTAAAACAACTCATAGAGCACCAAATGACTTAAAGACATCTTTTTTTAGGTGTCTTTTAGTCAATTGGATGATTAAAAGATGTCTATTGGACAACCTTTAGTCAAGTGTACTGTATGGGAAACTAAATATATCAAAGTAAGAGGGATACCAACTTCACAGAAATCTCCATTCAAACTATAAGTGAACAAAGCAAAAACGATTTACCTTCTTTTTATCCCTCATGGAGCCCTTTCCTCGAACCATGATTTTGCAACCCGTTTCCTGTTCCAATTGTTTCGCCGTCATTCCTCGAGGTCCAAGAATCCTTCCGACGAAATTAAACTGCAAGAAATATGAATTATAATTAATTATGTTGTTTGTCAAAGTATTTCCAAGGGTTTGTCTACTTTATGTACACATCTATATCATCTTCGCAGTGTCACAATATTTTCATTAATATTACGTATATTATTATATCGGTTTGTGTGTGCCTATTCAGGTCAGAACTAGCTGGTATTTACTTAAATTCCCAGTATTAAATTGTAGTATTTTAGTATAATTTCAATGTGTTTTAATCAAGCAACTATTTTTTCAACAGCGATGAAAAAATAAGAGGTCCTATTAAATTGACAAAAATTGCACATCTTATTAGTTTTAAAATACAATAGATAGAACATAGGAGGTGCACAGAAGATGGTGAGCCCCTATTATCACTATTTTTCAGAGTTCTGCCATCTTCAGAAAGGAGATAGCATTTCCATAAAGTTTCAGGTTTAAATTATTGTATTTAAATTATGGTAGTTAACGACTCTTATATGGACTTAGTATATATTTTATACCTTTATCAGATGAGGAGAAGTAAATTTACGGATTTTTACTTAGCTGTGTAAGAGCTACCTTATAATAATAATAATGATATGAGAAGTTTAAAGGAATAGTTAAAACTAAAATTGTGAAAAGTATAGTTGCTTCTTTCTTTCTCAGAACAGCAGAGTTCTGGATACTATATTGCTCACTTCAAAATGATCTTCGCATCTTGTCAACAATATAATACATTATAGAGAATAATATGGTAATTAAAAGTTTCTTCTGGTAAATTAACCCTCTTTTACCTAGCCCTCTCATCCATAAAAGACACAAAAGCCTAATTATCAAAAATGATAATTATTCTATTTCCTACATTCTTCGGTGTTTCTTATGGAATTAAAATTCAATTTTATCTAATCTAATAAACTATTTTGTTAACACTTTTAGGTGCGTTTCTCTACGACAAAAATTTTGGAAATCGTTGTTGATATAATAATAATTTACGAGATTGCTGTGTACAATTCTGGGATCAAAATAAAAATATTCAAATTATTCAGTCAATATGTGTGTGTGTGTGGCAACTAATGTATTTAAAATAATATTTTTTATATTAACTTGTGTCTAAACAAGAAGCTGAGCAGATTTTATAATAGAACAGGAAGCTAACTACAAAAGAGGGTAGATAAATGTTCAACCTCAATTTGTAACAGCTTTGATATATTATTCATGTAAAATATCAAATAATTATAATTACTCTAATATTTCAATGATTTTTGAGAAAAACTGATACGTCAAAAATGATGAAAAATATGATATATTATAAACTGTATCTGTAAAATACATGAAAAAATAAGTAAATCTGTAATCTGTCGCGCGATAAAGCGAGGTAAATTTATTTGTATAAAATCATGTTATTCTGGTTTTACTTGTTTATGAAAATATGAACATTAAGGGGTAACACTACCGTAACAGTTGAAATTAAAAAACCTTCCGTTCTATGACATTTTATTTCTATGGAAGGAAATGCAATAAAAAAATGCTAATTATACATATTATTAAGTACGTATTGATAAATATAGAATACAAACTTCATCAAAAAATAAAAATAGCGTAGCGCCGATTTTATTGTGTTATAAATTCCTAACTTCCTCAGGGTACGCAACATAACTCTTGTAATTTTCAATATTTTCTTTCGAAATTTTAACCACATATTTAAAACTACATTTCGAAGAGAAATGCACAGGGAAATTTAATAATTTAAATTTATTTATAATTGGCTTTTATTTGAATAAAACTTTTAATTTTCGATCTAAAAAATTGTAGTTATTTCTGTGTGGAAAATGTTCAAACTGACTTATCAAAAATTGCATTGGTATATATCTCTTCGAAATGTTGCTCTATATGCGATTAACATTTCAAATGTAAATATTGAAATTTAGTCGAGTTATGATGAATACCATAGAGTTTCTCAGTACCTTAGGAGATTTGCATCCGTGATGCTGCCATATTGCAATATTTATCAATGAAAACTTTTAGTTTTATACAATAGTAAAGTACTAAACAAAAACAATGAAGTGAGATTGTGTAGTAATGCATATGTATTCTAACAGCGTTATTTATCTGTAAAATTCAGTATTTTGGGAGTAGGTTTTCCTATATATACGTATACTGCAACACAATCTCCCTACATTATGATTGTATCAGTATTTTACTAGAGTGTACTTGAACATATGCCTAATATCATACGTAATCTTTATTTTTTTATTTCTTTTAGTTCAAGAAAAAATGGTAAAGAATAATGTTTTTTTGAATTACTACAGTGACGTTACTCCTTAAGTGAAAAGAGTTGTGACGTCCACTCTGCCCAGAGAAAAGTTAAAAAAAGATTTAACGAATACATAGAAATTTTTAGAAGCGAAAAAATTCAATTTTATCTTCGTGGCAAACGTTTTAGTGTCTGATCTCTTAAACGGTCCAATGTGCCAGCTATCTCTTGTAGCAAAAGTGTGCCAGCTCTGTATTATATATTCTATAAAGGGTGTTCCAATTTAACTGGGAACTAAAATACCAGGAAAACTGATGATCCTATATAAAAAAATGTAAGGCGAAAGTTATTTGACTTTCGGTAGGATAAAAAATGTCACTACTGCCTTGGTTTGATCTTGAACTGTACTTTGATCGCTATAATTGAATCATGTACAGTGTCTGCTTCCCTATACTATCCTGTAGCAAAAATGGTTCTCGCAAAATTGATTCATGTCCATCTCAAAGGGAAGCAGAGAGAAACTACATGTACATGGTTCAATTTTGAACATTATATGAAAGCTACCTTGAAATCTTTAAATGGAACACTTCTACGTGTTATTGTACCAGATCTCTAAAGCTTTTTGAAACTAGGTTGATTTATCTTTATCATCCAGCTGTTTACGTGATATTTCGGATCGATTTGAAATTAATTTCAGTTGTGAAATCATGGAAGTAGTAAACGCAACCGCTACTTATACACGCGCAAGCTTAATAACTTATTTATTTATAATTTCAAGTCAAAATATTTCGCAAAAGTGTAGATGAAATCGTAATTTTAGAAGTGCTGAAAATTCTTGAGATCAGTTACACAAGAGTATGTAACAATATATAGGGTGTTCCATTTAAAAAGTCATTGAGGCCTTCGTATAGCGTTGAAATGGGATGTTAAAATCAAATTACAAAAGCACCATATATTTTGTATCTCTTTCTAAATCAAACAACTTTTGTCTGACATTTTTTGAACAAGATAATCAGATTTTCACAGATATTGTGATGGTATGTAAAGCTGAAAGCCCATTCAAAAAAATTTTTTCAAGAGTTCTGACTTCTTTTACATTATTCTAGAGTTCTTGACTAAATTGAAAAAAGTTCTATTGATTTACATGAGAATGTCAAAATTTGAAAAAAATAGGTTTCTAATTTCACGAGGAATTAGAATCACAAAAAAAGGAATCTGAATGTTTTCATTTTATGGATAAAAAGATATATTAAAGTTTATGGTAGTACTCTACTTGGTTTCTATTTCATCTCCACTTGGGTCTCGAGAGTTATCAAGCGTAGAACGAACCAGTAAAATTGTTTAAACATAACTCTCATGAAAATGACTTTTAATCTTATAAATGGAGCTTCTTTACAAAAATGAAGAATTTTGGTGCGAGCAATGATTGGATATGCATATCATTGAGTAAAATACAGACAATTCTAAGAATTTTTGAAACGTAAAATCAATTAGTAATTGTTTAAGCGATTAATACGTGGGGGAGGGGGGGGATCTACGCTTCAAAATTATAAACAGAACTATTTCTATTCCTCCCACAAAACTATATAATCCAATTATTGATTGCGTCATAATTCCTTTTTGCATAGATACCCGGTTTCTATAGTCAAAAATGTCATTTTCAAGAAATTCCTTGATAAAAAATTGCTGGATAACTATACATATAGGCGTTTGCGAAAACTAAATAGAAAACAACCAAGAACTTTAAGCTATCTCCTTATTTATTAAAAAAAACATCAAAGTGTTTATACTTTTTCACTTCTACTTTAAATTAAAAGCTCATTTTTCAAATTCTTATTTTAATAAGTACGTCAAATAGAACTGTTTTTAAATTTCGTAAGGAACTCTAAAACTATGTAAAAAGAAGTCAGAACTCTTAAAAAAAAAATGGTTTCTTTAAAATAAGTTTTCTGCTTCACACACACACACACACGTACGTCCTGCGTACCATATGCATTTTTTAGAAAAATAAGTAAGATAAAGTGATCGAAAAAGTGTATCTGCATCACATAGAATGAGTCTTACTATACTAATTAAGAATATATTTTTTCATTTTTAAGATAAGAGCTATTGATTGATGAAATTCTGCCTAGAACTCTTGATAATAGTATTAATAGCGCTAGTAATTTGCATGTGCTTAATAAGATTGCTCATATCATCGCAGCTTCAAAAAATTTGTTGATTATTCAAAATACATAGATCTCTTTCTGTGCACTATCTCGAGAACTCTTGGTCTCGTTGAACACCACTGAATATTTACCTCTTAAAAGTTAACGTATAATAAATTGAAAATCTATGCATATCGGGATATACATATAGTATGTCTTTTTCTAACTCCTTTTTTTTCATAAGTGAAACTCTCGATAATTTGTAGGAACGTCTTTAAAACTATCGGTGGTGTAAGAAGAACTTTAATTATTGATTTATTTGCTAATGCTATTAAGAGAAATGTCGATTAGATTTAGCAATTTAAAATTGAAGCATTTTCAAATGAGACTAAGGTGTAGTAACTTCGAATATAATAATTTACGAAATTAAGCGATTTAATATTTCTTAAAACAAAAGAAAATTATCGAATTACAATATCAGAAGAAGTTAAGATTGCATTTATAAATCTAAACAGAAAGAATTAGTTAACTCAACTAAACTTTATTTTCAGTAATCCCAATCAAATAATTTACTTAGTTTTAGTAAAAAAACTAATTGAATTACAAAAAATATTTAAGTAAATAATCAAATTTAATCCACTTAAATTAAAATTAATTAATACAAAGTAAATAATTATAATGGATCTACTCAAGGCATAATATATTTGAATAAACTAAGTTTTTCCTTAGAATATATAAATTCACAAGCGTTTCTCATTTTTCATTTCCTTCGCAGTTACACGCATACGATCCACGCGCTATAAATAAACTCTACAGAATCCCTCCTACTTATACGCTGGCACAAAAGTGTTTTACAGACAAAGCTCGAGTTGCTAAATTTGGATTTGGAAATTGTAGGAGAAAACTCTTTCCTGCGCGTGTGAGCTATCTAATTTCATGGTTGGAAAGAGCTGATATTATATCATTTTTATAGAGATCGGAACGAGTTCTGGAACATTTTTATTTTAGACATTCATCTATATGGTACAGGGATGGGCACATACAAAGTCAATAAAAGTTGTCTTCTCATTTTACATATGCTTTAAACATTTGTTACTAAATTTCGTATCTTTTCTGAGTACAAAAAATAAAAATTAACTTTTCCCTCCTAATAGATATACAACGATTCTAATGAAACTTTGTGGGAAGACCAAAGCTATTTGTCCATGACGGCTATGCGTCTGTATATAGTATTATAATTTAGGTTTGAAGAACACCGATAACTGTATATTCCTATAGTATATCAATTTTCAAAGTATACATATGTAAATTGATAAACTTTTAATTTCTTAAGTTATAAATTTTACAAGTGATATCCGCATTACAAAACCTGCATTAACATTTCTTAAAATTTCCCATCGATCTAAGATTTAAATTTCCAATAATAATTCTGCTCTTCCTTAGGTAAAATGTTTATAATATTAGTGGTTAGAATACTGTTAATGAATATGTAAAGCACTGAGTCTTAATTTTGTATTATTTATTATGGCTTCATCGTGCCGTATGTATACCATACTAGGTAGACATATTTTAATATGAATAAAATAAAAGATAATAATATAAATTAATAAATAATGCTGAAATATACCAAATTATAGTGTAAACACAATAAAAAATACAATTTTTCATACGTTTATCTTTGTGTGCTTTAGATGCAGTATTATAGCCTTTAATTTTCTGCTTTCTTTTAAAAAATTTTTTGTTTATCTATTACAAAGTTTTATTTCTTGTCCGATTACAATTTTTGAAAAGTCATTATACCCGCAAAAATATGTTCAACAAGTTTATTGAATCAGTTTTTTAAAATAATGATGAACGTGAGTCCAAATCTGTTTTGTTTAATAAAATTATAATTAATTAGATTGAAAAAGTGATGTTTTTTATGTATGTAAAGAAATAAAACAATTTATTCGATAAACTTGTACGTTATATTTTTATGGTTAAAGTAAAATTTCGAAAAATGAAATTCAAAGAACCTAAAGCTTTTTTATGGGTATTATAAAATTTAAAAAGGAAGTGAAAAAGTATAGGTAATAAAATTGCATCTAAAGCAAAGATAAAAATGAAATATTTCTTTTACATTGTGTTCACACTATTATTTAATATTTCAGCATTATTTATTTAATTTTTTGTCTATAACCTTCGTTAAATTCGTATTTAAAACCAATATGACTAGTACAGTAGATATGGCACCTTGAAGTCATCTTAAGGAGATGCATTGAGCGACTCAAACACTCATTCAAGTTTATCTTCCAAACTATTAGGAATATGAACTTTTTTGTAGAGATTAAATTTACTCTTTTGGCTGTACTGAAGTGCGCTACAAACTCGGTTTCTCTAAATTATAAAAAAAAATTCATAAAAATTATAAATACTTGTAATTTTGTTGGTCATAATAATATTGAAAATTGGGTCTTGTAGCGCGCTATAGAAAAGTTCTATGACTAATTTGAGACCAAGAAGAAACAAAATACCTAAAAGTGTGGAAGATTTTTTTGAAAAACTAAATTAGCTATTGAAAAAGACAAGTCTTACACTGTTTTACCGATGGCGAAGTTTCACAGTGAGTTAGACAGGGACAGGCTTATTAGCTCTCTCGCTTTAGAAGGGATACCCACTCACTCCCCACCATTCCCCGCTAAACAAACCAACTCTCCTACACACAGCAAGATGGCTGGCTAACGCTGCCTGTCGGTGTGAATCCGTAGCGGAATTGAGGAACATATAATTATTTGTAGATTTCATGGTTAGGTTTTCGCAAATCCGATGTAGTACCGCCCTTCCATATCATTTTATCATCTACAAGTCTCAAGAAACTTGAATTAGTTGACGAAAGCACGACTCGTAGCAGTCGACGCTGATCGCTAAGTTGTGTAGCGCATCACCTACGAGCACCAACACACAGCAAGATGGGTGGCTAACGCTGCCTGTCGGTGTGATTCCGTAGCGCAATGCAAGAATAAATCATTATTTCTACGTTGTAGGGTTAGGTTTTCGCAAAACCGACCTTGTACCGCCCTTCCATATCATTTCAGGAGGCTACAGTAAAATTTTCAAAGTATTTTGTCATCTACAAGTCTCAGAAAACTTGAATTAGTTGACGAAAACGTGACTCGTAGCAGCCGACGCTGATGCGCTACACAACTTAGCGATCAACGTCGGCTGCTACGAGTCACGCTTTCGTCAAATAATTCAAGTTTCTTGAGACTTGTAGATGATAAAATGATTTGAGAAATTTATAGTATCTGTCGGAAATGATATGCAAGGGCGGTACAACGCCGGATTTGCAAAAACCTAACCCTGAAATCTACAAATAATTATTTGTTCTTCCATTCCGCTCCGGATTCACACCGACAGGCAGCGTTAGCCAGCCATCTTGCTGTGTGTAGGAGAGTTGGTTTGTTTAGCGGAGAATGGTGGGGAGTGAATAGGTACACCTTCTAAAGCGAGAGAGCTAATAGACCTGTCCTTGTCTAACGCACTGTGAAACTTCTCCGTCCGTAAAATAGTGTAAAACTTGTCTTTCAATAGCTAATTTAGTTTTTCCAAAAAGTCTTCCACATTTTTAGATATATTTGTTTCTTCTTAATCTCAAATTAGTCATAGAACTTTTCTTAGCGCGCTACAAGGCCTAATGTTCAATATTATTATGACCAATAAAATTACAAGTATAATATAATTTTTATGAAATTTATTTTTTTTAATTTTTGAGAAACCGAGTTTCTAGCGCGCTTCAGTACAGTCAAAAGAGTAAATTTAATCTCTACAAAAAAGTTCATATTCCTAATAATTTGGAAGATAAATTTGAATGAGTGTTTGAGTCGCTTAAGGAGATCCACGACCGGCGAAAAATTCAATTCAAGCTTATCTCCGAAAGTAATAAAAAAATGAACTTTTTAATAGAGTTTGAATTTACTCGTTTAACAGTGCTTAAGAGCGCTACAGGCTCAGAATTTTATTAAATCAATTTTATTTTTTATGAAAATTATAAACAATATTTTTGAAAAAATTAATAATATTAAAAAAAGGGCGTTACTGCGCCCTCAAGAAGAGATGTATGAGTAATTTAAAACCAGAGAGAAGTAAATACGTCCAAAAATTTCGAAGATTCTTCTGAAAAACTAATGCAGCTATTGGAATATAAAATTTGCCTGTTTTACTGATCGAGAAGAATCGTCACGCGTTAGACAAGTACACGTATATAAGTTCTCCCGTTTTAGTAGGGTAATAAATATGTATTTATAGCCCTATAAAAGCGGAACAACTTATATACTTGTATTTGTCTAACGCGTGACGATTCTTCTCGATCAGTAAAACCGGCAAGTTTTATATTGGAATAGCTGCATTAGTTTTTCAAACGAATCTTCGGCATTTTTGAAAGTATTTACTTCCTTCTGGTTTTAAATTACTCATAGAACTCTTCTTGAGAGCGCCACAGCGCCCTTTTTTTAATATTACTAATGTTTTCAAAAATATTATTGTTTATAATTTTCATAAAAAATGAAATTGTTTTAATGAAACTCTGAGCCTGTAGCGCTCTTAAGCACTGGTAAGCGAGTAAATTCAATTTCTACTGAAAAGTTCATTTTTTTATTATTTTCGGAGATAGGCTCGAATTAAATTTTTCGTCGGTCGTGGATCCCCTTAATGCACCCCCTTAATAAGTGTAAGATTATATTTAAAATTTTATTGGGCATTTTTTTTTCTTCTTATTATTAGTGAAACAATATGACAATATCATTAAATCTACGATTAATTTATTTTGTTCCAAATAATGGTACATAATTATGCAAGAGAGTTAGGCAGAATTAATATACTCATTAAGGTCACTTCTGTTTACAGGTAAGAATTCTAGTTGGAAGTCAAAAAAGAGTACACACAATTGTTTAACCCATTAGCGTCTGAACCGACGTTTTTCAGTATCCAAGTTTAAAGTATTACCGTATGATTGAATTCATAGAAAAAAATTCGGAAATTAAAATTTCCCATGTTTTGAATAGTGCTCTTTTTAATGATAATAATTGCAAGTTTCTAAAATGAACTCTACTATGGAAAAATTGAAAATTAAAGAAATAAATTTAATTTCAAGAAATTTATTTTACTTAAAATTTTTTTTATATACCCTAAACCAATCAATCTTGCGTCCGTGACAACTATACATAGGTAGAGATTTGTTAGGTGAAACTTCTAATGAAAAAAATTTCTTAAGTATACTAAAAAATGTTTTTTTTTTGAGCTGAGAAAAAGCAATAAACAGCGAATTACTATATATTGCTGAATCTGAAGAACAAAATATATGTAGCCTATCATAAGATAACTCTAGTGGTCGTCTACAACTTTGTTGGGAGTAAGATCCTCAAAAAGCTGCGTAGCTCTACCACTCTTTTTATCAGTACCAATAAACTAATTGGATCTACATAATAATGATTTAAATAAATCTGTAATAAGTGATATATCTCTTGAAGAAATAGACTCTTTCACTGTAAATAATGTTTTTGAAACTTTTATTTTACCAGCCAAGTTTTGGTCCAGCTTTTTTATAATAATCAAATTACATGTTTAAAACAAGGATGGACGGATGAGTTTAATTATTACTTTTCAGTAAAGTTCCCAGTATATGTGCTTTACTTCAGGTGGCACAATTTTCATGAGTGCGGTAGAAAAAACAATTTCATATACATAGCAATATGTAAACACTCATCGTGTACTTAAATTAAAATTATTGTTGATAGTCCAGTGTTTACACCATTCACAGACACTATGGTGATGGTTGAAAAAGCATAGGTAATACACTCCGGGAAATATATTCTGTCCAACTTATAACGAAATGTTTTAAAAGGCCGTACCTCAATAGCGGTCAACACTTTTCCACATCACGCTGGTTACCTGGTCTAGCACCGAGTCCCGCGCAATAAACCGAGAACAATCGAAAAACCCTAATATACCCGATACTCTAAACACTAATCTAAAATTACAATTTTTGTATTTTTATTCAAACAATTGAAATTATTATGAATACATTCCTTGTATTTTTAACACGAAAATGAGTCCAAATACGACATTAATAGAACCATTATTTCTTTTAGTTATATCTTGCAGTTGTTACTTTATTATCTATAAATTCTAATAAAAATTCAATTGTACTATTTATCTTCGTTGTGCATTAAGTTAAAATAAATCTCCAAAATATTGGAAAGGACATAAATATATTATTAAAAAATTAACAAATATAAATTTTAGTTTAAGATATAATTGACAAATAAATGTAAATATTTTAAAATACAATCTTTAAAAAGAAAAAGGTTAATCATCTCATAAAATTAAAAATTTCAATTTTTTTAGTATGATTCTGCTACGGGTTAATTGATGCTTATTTGGATTATTTATAGACATATTGGAATAAAATAAATTTGATTTTTAACAGGTTTTAATAAAATGGGAGATGCAAGATATAACTAATATAGAAATAATAGTCCGAATAACGTCATTTTTGGATTCATTTTCATGTTAAAAATACAAGCAATGTATTCATAATAATTTCAAACCTGTTTGATTAAAAATATAAAAATTGTAATTTTGGATTAGTGATTAGAGTATCAGGTATATTATAGGGTTCTTCGATTGTTCTCGGTTTATTGCTCGGGACTCGGCACTAGACCAGGTAACCAGCGTGATGTGGAAAAGTGTTGACCGCTATTGAAGTACAGCCTTTTAAAACATTTGGTTATAAGTTGGACAGTATATTTTTCCCGTAGTGTACATATAAAAGTAGATAATGACATGTCTATACCGCCGAGCACTACCGTGTAACTTATACAGCAAGTTTAGCCGTCCCAATTTTCAAACCGATTTATTTTTATGAATGATCAATTGTCATGATTTAAGTAAAGCTTTACTTAAAATGGTTTTGAAAACCCTTTCATTTGAGCCCATAAACATTAAAATCAGTTCACGCAATCCAGAGATCTCATACTCTGTTAGCTATATATATTTGCCGAAGTTGAAATTCTTCTCCCTTCTTTCTTCCCGAGTTCTGTATGTCTCGGGCTGACTCTGTATATCTCGGACTGATTCTGTATGTCTCGGGCTGAGAAGTTGGCCGCTAAGGAAAGTGACGTCATTTTCACATCGCTTCCAACAAATTATACTCAACGACGAAACTATAGTTGTGAACTTGCAAATAAATCGATGTAATCGATATAACTAATCCGGCGACTTGTTAACTGTCAATAGTAATGTAAGGTTATGTATATTTAATACAGTGAGAATGTTCATTATTATGTTAGTGAATAAGTTTAATTTTTAAAATAACAAATATATTCGAATAATAATGACATAAGGAGTTGACAATTATTAGATAAGTATAACATTATATTTTATAATACAGGATGTTAGTATACTTTGTGGTACTTTGTGAAATTTCTTTTTCAGATAAATTAAGATAGAATATTTCTATTTGAATTGTTGAGGATAGAGCTGACTGGATGAAGTAAAATTAATATTTACATATTTTCAACACTGTACGAAGAAGATGTATACTTTCAACATTTATGTGCATCAGTGATTATCAGGAGCATATTAATTGCAAGAAATTGTTAAGGTATTTGAAAATCAAATGCTAAACTTCCTGGTGTTGAAATCATTAACAAAATGCATGTTTAACTGTTTTTTCTTTAAACTGATGTGGAATTTAACTGTCCGATAAGCTATATCATATATACAAACAATTATCCAGGAGACAATAAAACTTTTTTATTACTACGATTAAAGAAAAGTAGATGAATATTTGCTAATCGTTACTTAATTTTCAATTTTAATATAAAAAAAGTATTAAAACCAAATATTTATGTACCCTTCCCTAATCAGAGTAGAAAGAAATTATTATTATCTGCAAAAAAATTATTTAATTTCTTATTATAAGTATAACATTCAGTTTTATAATATAATATGTAATATATTTTTTGGAACTTCGTGAGATTTTATGTGAGATTGAATTATAATAACATGTTTATTGTGTCATTGTGCAGGCTTGAGTTGTAATATTAAATAGAAGAAATCAGAAATGATATCAGTTTGCCATAGTAAGAGCCATAATGCTAAGTTAATGGTGAGAGTTAAATCTAAGGAAAAGGTGGAGAAATTAACAAATTTGGAGGCCAATTCTTGATAGTGAAAGGCTTGCAGGTGATTTTAGGCATAAACTTTTTGAAATATATAAGTCAATTAAATAATAAGTATAATGAAAACATCATCTAGAAGTTAAACAATGAAATGAAGTCATCATTTTAATATTTTCTATGCTATAGATAATACAGTGAATAAATTTGGGAAAATGAAAGCAGTATATCTAAAATAGAGGCTTCCATTGCATTAATTTGTGTATTATCTAGTTTATATTGATGAAAAGAAAATTCAAATGGTACTAGTTTGCTTGAAAAAGAGCCCTGATTCATAGTTGATATTGGTAGTAACAGTTAAGAAAAAGGGATGAATTTCTAAGCAAATCCTTAAAAGTGAAGGGCTTGTAGATGATTTTGGGTATACAATTTTGGAATTAAAAATCACATAGTTGATGAAAATTATAACAAAATCATGTGGATCTGTAAATATGAAAAGAATTCATGATTGCAATATTTTACATGTGATGGGGCATACAGTGAATAAATTTAGGAAGCTGAAAACTATATATCTAAAGAAGAGAGGCATCCATTGCAGGAGTTGGTGTATTTCCTAGTTTATATTAATGAAAGGAAAATATAAATGGCACTAATGTGCTGGAGAAAGTGCCATAATGCAAAGTTGATATTGAGAGTGACAGCTAAGAAAAAAGTGGAAAAATAAGTCAAGTCATACGAAAATCCTTGAGATTAAAGGGCTTGCAGGTGATTTTAGGCATACAATTATGGATTTAGAAATCATATAGTTGATGGAATTTATAATAAAATCATTTAGATGTGTAAATATGAAGAGATTTCATGATTTCAATGCTTCACATGTAATAGAGTATACAGTGTGTAAATTCAGGAAACTGAAAGCAGTATAGCTAAAAAACAGACTTCCTTTGCATTAACTGGTATATATTTTACAGTTTATATTAATCAAAAGAAGATATAAATGGCACTAGTTTACCAGAGAAAGAGCCATAATAAAAAATTGATAGTGAGAGTAACACCTAAGAAAGAGGTGGATTTAGAGGTAAATTTAGAAGCAACTTTTTGAAAACGAAGAGCTTTAAGGTGATTTTGGGTATAAAATGTTGGAAATATAATTCAACTGTCATTGAATACTATGTTTAACGCCTCTAAAAGTGTAATTATGATAAGAATCCATCATTGTAATCTTTTGTATTTTATTCAATAGTTTAATAAATTAATATCTTGAATTGAAGCTTTAGATTATGGAATGATGAGAATATTGGAAAATGTTTTGTTAGATTGAATTAGTTAAAACAATTGTTTAGTTTTAATTCCTATATTCTTACAAAACGTTATAAGATCCCACAAAAAACAAGCTTCGCTTGTAAAAAAGGGCGGTAAGTACATAAGTCGTCTCTAGCATGATTAATAGAGTAATATAAAATATTTTAGTTAAAAAAAATAGTGAAATCCAATTGTTAGGCAAGTATAAATTTTTACCATGGCGAAAATTGAAATTTGGAAAAAAGTAAATAGTAACACAAAAACTACTTGCCGGGCCCGTAATATTCATGTGTAAGTTGCTATTTTGCAATATAAGCGTTGCTTCTCGTAAGTTAAAAATGTGGCTATATTTAATACGATTGCATACAACAGGCCACCGGCAAGTAACTTTTGTATTACTATTTTCCTTTTTCCAAATTTTAACTTTCATCATGGTAACAATAATTTATACTTGTCTAGCATTTGGATTTCACTATTTTTTTAATTAAAATATTTTATATTACTATATTAATTATGCTAGATACGACTTATGTACTTGCCGTCCTTTCTTTGCAAGCGAAGCTTGTTTTTTGTGGTTATTTTGACTATATTCAACAGTTAACCATTTTTCTATTTTGCGTTATTTTGTTTACTGAAGAGTAAACAAAATATTTAAGGGCAACTAAAAGCGATAATATATTTTGTTACTTTGATTTCACAGGCTCTGTAATTGACAAACGCGAAGGCATTACAAAACAAATATATTATTTCGCAACTATTCTTCCTTGCTCCAATGATTATGGACCTCTTCCATTTGCTGAAAAAATATCGTCTGTGCATGACGTTGGATATATAACTTAATTTTTTAATGATTGTTAATCTTTCAATGCGAAAAATTAATGGTCCCAATTTCTTTATAAATAAAATTAAGATTGATTTCAGTATAACACTAATACAATCAACCTTATTAGGATTTAACCATTTAGATGTGTCCGAAACTCTTCATAAGATTTATACTGAATTAAGTTCAGGAAATTTTCGTAAAAGAACAGTGTTACATGTAAACTCTTCCTATTTCATTCATACTTTTCTACGCAAAGCAAAATCTGGTTTTTCAGATGATATATCCGTAAAGTTATCAAGATTAATTATTTCTCGTTTAACTCAAGTTTAATTTCTTCTCCTGCCATTTAGCTCGATGATAACTAAATTGCTCTGTGTGTAATAGCAATTATAAAAATCCTGACTGACTTTCATGGGGTATAGTATGTACCTACAGGAACCAACATTAATTACGATTGTTATTATCAAAAGGTTATTCTGCGAGTTTAGCTTGATATGTTTACATTTGGCACTACTATTTCTTTGCGAGCCTGCATGGTTTGTGATGTTTATGTTTAGCTCAACTAAATGTTCACGAGTCTGACTAGTGATATTCATGTTTGTGTTAAAATCTTCATAACGAGTCAGACATGTTAACACTAAACGTACCAAGCGGGGTCAAATGACCCTTTTTAAATGTAAACACACGTGTATAAAAAATCCTCGGTACGTTTAGTGTTAAAGTACGGGAAGGGGTTAATTCATTGTTCAGATCTAAAAGATTAAAAATCAGTTATACAGGATTGTTTTATTGTCTTTTGATTATAATATAAAGGCGTAGAACAAGATCTTGTTGTGACAACAATTTTGGAGAAGGAACATTAAGGGGTTAAAAAAACCATGACATCGAAGTGGAATGGAAGAAAGATTTTGAAAAAACGAACACACAAAATTTAATGCATCGTAATTCCCTATTTTATAAGGATTTCATTGAAATGAAAGATGAAATATTAGGGGACACAAAATAATATACAACTTCAAAAACTAGCGATTATTATTCTCCAATTTTTCTTCAGTATGTTTTCGTTTTTATTACTTTATTTTCCATTTAGTCATCAATGTGTTTAACCCAATATATATAACATTTTATATGACTCAAATGCATGTGTTGAAAATTATTTTAAAATTGTCAAACATATTTTTCGCGGAAAATTAAAAATAAACGTCCCCAGCTTTATACAAAAGATTGAAAATCTTCTTACAGGAAAACTGAGAGATCGAAATTTTTACTTCGTCTACAAGACAAATAAAATTTAAAAGTGGATAATAACGGCGTGTGTTTTAGCTAACTAGAAGATCTCTCTAACAATTTATTTATCTACCAATAAAAGAGTTCTGATTAGTGTAAACAATGTTTTATTGCCAAAAAACATGCTGAACTGCAAACATATATAATAAATACAGTGGAAGATTGAAAAGTCCAAACCAATGAAGAAAAAAGTTGAAAGAAACTCATTAACACATCAATAAATAATTATTTGTAAAGTCATCCTACAGAGAGAGAAAGTGAATATTTAATTATTTAATAGAGTAATACAATTTTATTGAATGAAAATATACATTCAAATATAAATATAATAACTTTCAGTTAACAATAATTATTTTAAGAAATAAAATATAAAGGGAAATACAATAAAATAATTTAAACTAAAAAGTAAAAAAAAGCTTCATACAAAGGTTATGAATATTTGTTATTTAGTCTATTTGTAACTCATCTAAATAGATTGCATAAACTTAAAGCAAGTTGGTATATGAATATGCAGTATCTATAAAAATACACAATGGCTGAAATTAGAAACATAAAAAGAAACTTGGGACAAATTTTGTATGATAGAAAGGTTTTACTCATTAATCAAACATTTTCTTCATTGAAATTAGTCACAAAATATTCTATATCTTGTAATATTGACCTTTCATACCCTTACATCATTTTGACTTTTCTGATATTAATCTGGCTACTTTCATTCTTGTTGGAATAACTGGCACGAATTAAGAAAATTATATTTACTTTTATACTCAACATAAGATTAATTTTATTGAATTCATGTACTAATTGACTATAAAACTTGTGTGTGTGTTCAATCATATATTAAGAGTTGTTATTCATCATCCTGGCTAATACAGTCTGTTGTTTTCTCAAATAACTTACTAAGTATTACCAATAAATTGAAAAATAAGTAAAAAATATTATTAATGATATAAAACAAAACAATTTTAACTTCAATTAGATATTGGAAAATAAAATCAACCTTAAAAAAATATAAATCCCTAATCTTCAATTGTGTTTCAATAGGCACTATTGTGTATAATGGTTCACACTTGCCAATAGCCTCCTTCTGATATAAGCTACCACCTTTTTTATTAATTCATTTGATACAAAAACTTTCCTCTATATATTTACTCAAATTAAATCAAATGAAATCTGCAATTTAAGAAAGAACTATATGTTAATAGTAAGTATACAAGCGTAAGCCTATTTCAATTAAAATAGATCATTGGTAAATACAAGATCACCTGAAATTGATCAACAGCAAATTTATTTATAATCAAACTTATTTGATATTCTAGCTATCAATATCCATGACTGACTGAAGTAACCTATAGCTCAAACTGTGGTGACTATTTTGTCATCTAAATATAATGTAATGACATTCCTTTTACAGCATCAAACAACCTGTACCAACAATGTTGTTTATGTTAAAGATGCATTAAACACATCCTAATTTTTTAACTATACTAAGAAAATGTATAGAATCTATCTTTGGAACATATATTTTTCAAATATTACACATTGAAAACAACAATTAATATTTCTAATTTTTAGGATATACTTAGAGTTATACAATCTATCCGGTTAACATTGCTTCCTTTTCATCATAGATTGTTGCGTATCAATTCATTTTATTTTCCTTTACAATTGGTATATCTTGATGTTTTTCATTTATTTTATTAACTTTCTTTATAGTAATTAATCTTCAACTCAAAAGTCAGTTAATAGAGATAACAACTTTTCAATGACTGCACAAAAATGAGGAAAGCACAAAATATCGTTGCTTAAATATATATCAATTATAAGTATAAAAAATAATATTTATACAATTACTGTTTGAATCACTCCCTATATATAATTTATATCAAACTGTGGTTGGATTTGATTTTAAGAGAGCACATCTTCACTAGCTTATAATATTAAACACACTGTCTAGCTTCTATGGACCACTCATTGTTGTTTTACTCACATTTGTGCCATTCGGTGCCAACTACATTTTTCATTTTTCTATTTTAAATCATTTTTAAATTGCATATTTACAATAATCCGTTTAAGATACATAGCCGCAATGAAATAAGATCACTGTTGTCAGTCGCACTCGTGAAACACACGTACAGTACGGACACATTAATGGATACTACTGCCACTTAACACATATACAAGCAGTATATTAACCACATATATATTCACCTAATATGATAAACTTGCTACAAATACACGTGCACTCCCAAAGCCACGAGATCGCGTGTTTATTGGCTAGCTGGATGACGTTAAACTGTAACGGCAAGTGGGGGTAAAGGACAGAAGATGTGTGTGCCGTAGATAGGTTTCAAACGTGTAAGAGTGAGAGTTCCGATGGAGATAACAAACTTTCGGTCTGCAAAAAAAGAAACGCTGAAAGTGTGACTATTCGAAATTGCACAATCCTAATGTCTCAGAATTGCGTGAACCAATTTAAACGTTTGTGATCTCATTCGAAAGGCTTATATCGACATTATATCACGAAAATTTAAATAGATATTTAATTAGACAAGCTGTCTCAAAATATATGTATAGAAATTAAAAATGAGGTATAGTATGATCGAAGTTCGTATAAAAGAGGGTACTCTGTCTCAGTTTTAAATTACTTGCCATGAAGACACTACCGTGTCCTTGATTGAAATTGAATCTTTATCGGTAGTTCTATACAAGCTGATATAGTGCCAGTAATAAGGTAATTATTGTAAAATTGTTGACTCCAAGTTTCATTTCTCTCTATTGAATACTTTTTTCTAACTTTTTAATAACTCTTGAATATCTCCGACTAGCCATTAACTTATTATAATTAATAATAGGTTTACAGAAAGTAATTTTAACAAAACTATGTAAAATTTCGGAGTCAATAAAATTATTTTTATTATTATTATTAGCTATATTAAAGATCCGGTTTACTAATTATTAGATCTAATAAGTTACTAAACATATGGAGGATGTAGGATTGAAGGGTGCTAAGCAGAAAAATGTAGTAAGAGGTAAACATTTTAAAATAAAAGTTTTAATTCAATTTTTTCTCATACCCCTCCCCTTAAATTACAACTTATTAATTGAAATTTTTTTCATGAGCAGGCTTATAATTAGCCGTTAATCATTAGGAGGATTCGATAGATCAGCACAATTAAACCAACATGTCAAATGTAGAATTAGTAATCACCTAGTTGAATTTGTGTCAGCATTCGAATGCCAGTGTACGGCAGATATGAACAGGCCTTTCGGCAGGATATAAATGTGTCTTAAGGATTCATACTACTTTGTCCACTTTAAAAAATTGTTTTTCCTTAGGTAATTCGAGAATCATTACTATTTTAAAAATATTGCTTAAAAATTTCATAAAGATTAGAGAAATCCAAGTATACATATATTTTTAAATATTATCAGGGCACACTCTAGTCTGCACGTATACATACGCAAGCACTTTACACGAGTTTTCATAAAAACTACATTTTTTCTTGTAACATCCTAAAAACCCAGGATTTTTTATATTTTTTTTAATCATCCATCACTGTGTTATTATTGTATAAAAATGAACTATTTTCGTTCAGGCTATAGTCAGACTCATGCTGGGGCTAAATTTTTTTGGATTTTATGTTTCAAATAATTCTTCACTAAAAAAGCACCAACGCCACTGACATCGGTTTTTTTGGTGAATTTATGGTGTATACTGCTACTTTAAATTAATTACTTTTGCAAAGTGAATGAAAAAATTATTTTCACATATTTCAAGACTATTTATTTCAAACTTTCAAAGGCTCGCAGCGATATCTATTACAGACACAATGTGAGAAATTCTCAAAACTATCTTATTTTTCGAGCATATAAAGAGAGTGGTATGAACTCATAAGTGCTAGCATAGTTAAATAATACAATAAATAAATTATAAACTTGTAAAATTGGGGCTTTATAAAATTATACTTATTACTTATGTATTACACGTATTTTGACGAATTAACTAAGTCCAAAGACGCAATTTAAATAAAAACATATTCAGTGTCGTTATTTGCTGCAAATATCGAAACTAATAATACTAAGTCATATTTACTTCGTATTTGGGCTTATATTATTCGTCAAACTGCGTATAATTCATAACTAATAATTATAAAATTGTCAAATCTAAATTATGTGTAAGATTATAATTTACTTATTGTATACTTTAAACAATTTAATGCTTTAGAGAGAGTGGTTTTAATAGCCCGGTCATCACAGTCTGTCGCATAGGTAAACATTGTTTACTAACACAAAAACTCAAGTCAGTGTTTACTAATTCCATATTCAGTACCGAGGTTTAAAGATGCCAACTAATGCCAGTTATCCGAATGTTCCCACCGATTATCTGACAATCGCATAATCCTCTTCAGTAACAAATTTCAATTAATAATTACAATTAAATAAATGAAGATAAAAAGAAATTAATATAGAACTTTTATTTTAAAATTTTTTCTTTCCTTTATTAAATATTTTAGGTTAACCCCCTTAAACCACACATCCTCTATAAATATTTCATAAATAGAAATAAAAAAAAAGAACAAAGTTATCTAAAGAGACTATATCAAGTCGGCAATCTTATCGTAAGGCAAATTTAATTTGCCTCGGCCCGTTGACTGAACGAAGTTAACATCGAGAGAGAGAGAGAGAGAGAGAGAGAGAGAGAGAGGGAGGGAAAGCCGAGGGAACTACTCTGTCTCGCACTCGAGATATTCCGAAGCTGACCGAAGTTAAGCGAATGAGGCCGAAACACACACAAACCGAAGCAATGGTGTATGTGAGACTATTAACTAGCAGAGATAGGTTAGGGGACGACTTACGGATACGAGATTGCTTAGGTGTTTGTGAGTGACTCGGACGCATGGTTGGGGGTTTAAACGTCTGCAATCTTGCATCACTACCTCAGAGAGCAGAGAATCTATTTCGGGATGCGACGGAAATACCATCAAACTGTTTAACATTAGATTCTATGGCCCTAGTGTAAGCCCAAACTCCCAATGAAGCTCGCAACAACATAAAGTCAACGCGTCTTCCGTGCCTACTGCTCCTCTGCTTCTGCACTCTCTTTCTCCTTCTTCCCTCTTTACGATGTTTCTCAGATCCGCTCAGATGTTTAACTCTACATCAACACAATAATATTCCAATTTCTCCATTTCCCAAGCTTTCATATTTTTTCTTTACATAAAATAAAGACTTTCCACGCATCGTTCTGAAATCTTCGTAAAATGTTATCTTTCTCTACAAGCAACGTTATGTTCGATAACTAAATGGACAAATATTTTCTATGCCATAAAATTGAAAAACATTTTTTCCATTTTTGGTAAGCAACCAGTTTATATTTCTGTTATCTTTTCCATTTTGCAAATGTTACACTGAAAGGGAGATACTTAAAGTGGGGTATTTCTAGGAAAAGAAGGGAAAACGTGAAGACATGCAGCGAGGGAAAGCCGAAGGGTCGAAGGTCTCGAGGAAGAAAGACGAATAGATCACCGTCCACAAATTATTAGAGAGAAACCCATTGCTGCTTTCCTATTAGACTTGCAGTCCCCCTTCCCTATTTCTATCTTTCTCTTTCCTGATTTTATACATTTTCCAGCAAAGATCACTTGACGCGTGGGTAAAGGTCAAGGCTCTGCACAAGGGTCACCAGACCCACAGAGGAACGTCACTTCAAATATCCTAACTGATTATGTGCTTAAATGATTTTTGTATTCACGTTTGCCTCTAAATCTTGCAATTGCAGAACTAGTATGAGCCTAACAATTTTAATTCAAATTATCTATTACTTTGCAGTGCAAAGATTGCACTTATAGCGCATTAGTTTGTAATGGTTATTTTTATAAAATGCATACGAAACTTTTCTCAAAACAGTACATTTTTGTCCAAATTTTGGGTTAACGCTAAACGTACCGAGGATTTTTTATACACGTGTGTGTTTACATTTAAAAAGGGTCATTTGACCCCGCTTGGTACGTTTAGTGTTAATAAAATAAAAGTAGTTCTTATATTGGTAAATGATTTTTCTTGACTACCTAAAGCAACCTTTTTTTCTTTAAATAACTACGTAAGTTTAAGCTATTAAATTGATAAAATTTGAAAGTCTGGAGATTTGTAAATAGATGCCTATTTCTACAAAGCAAATAAGTAAAACATCCATAATATTATTCAGATAAACGTAGAATAACAATATGCCCATACGAGAGAACGCTAATCTTATGGTGTCTTAATGCTTAATAATAATTGATGACTCAATTATTATTAATTTTTCATACAGTTTTAAGAATAAAATTGAGAATTTATTTTTTTTATTCCACATTATTTATTTGAGAGTTTTATAACTTCCTGTATAATACTTAAATTAATCAAGAGACATATACGACTAACGTTATAAGAAGGTCTGTTTTGTATATCAGATATTCTTTTTTGTTACTCTGCTTAGTATATTTGAATTTTAACTCTTGAGGAAAAGGTAATGAATAGATATCTGACTGTAGCTATCTGAGCATGCTGCATTTAGCAACCCCATCCCTCTAACTTTATCATTTACTAAGCATAACAAATTTTTACTTTTAAAACATTCAGATGGACGCCATTCTAAATGCCTTATAGTACCATTAGCATATGCAATGTAATAAGCTAACGAGGGAAGTGAGTTTGACAAATTGAGCATGCTTTTCCTAAGTCTATTTATTGTTCAATTCTGGTTGATAGCTAACTAATAAAAATTGATTATAAATATTTTACATAGTTAAGGCTGGGGTATCTGTAACCAAACTAAAGCACATATTGGACCATCAACAAAGAATATATTGATATACCATTATCAAATCCATTTTCAAATATTTTAAAAGCTCTCCAATATAATTTAGAAATATCTCCTTTTTTAAATTTGTAAGCACTTACTCCGTTAGAGCAGCTACTAAAATTTGCAATATTCCATATATCATATGTGTCTTTGAATTTATTATTTGATGTAAATGCTTCGTAATCTTTTTATAATTTTCTTTATTTTTTCTACCATTATTTGTTTTAATGTCGATTAATTTTTTAATTGTCTCTCACTTCTTTCTTTCATAAGCTTTAGACTAATGTAAGTTTTGGAATAAGTCTCACCAAGACCTCTATGCTAGGTAAAACTTTACTATGTAGGATTGGCAAATTACTGTGAAGTAACCAATCAGCACACCTATTTTTGAAAAATTGATAATTCTATGGAAAAATGCTACCTTACAGGCTTGGTAGGATTCACCCTTAGGCTTGGTCTCGCAAGTCTCGATCAATTTAGATTACATTAAGTATGCTATATTTTACGTAACATATATAGGGAATAATTATTTTAATCCAGCTTAATCAAAGCTTTTGAGACCTAACTTTAGAGTTTTTTTTCATAAACTCCTAAAATGCTCAATATACCATGTAGGGTTGCCAATTATTTTAAAAACAAATATGTGTGTGTGTGCTAATAAACAGCACAATTGGCAATTCTACGTGGAAAATTGACCATTTTGGGAACTAGTGAAAGAAATTGCAATTGAAGGCAGATGGAAGAAGGAAGTATATACAGGAAATAATTGAAACATTAATTAATGTAATGTTATAATAAATAAAAACTGCTTGAACAAGAATAAAGTGTTACAAAAAATCAAAAGTGCAAAAACAAATAGGAAATGCCAGTATAAATAATATTAATTACTATATTTGTAAAAAACGTTATAAGATCCCAAAAACATGTTTCGCCAGTAAAAAAAGGCAGCGAGTACATAGAAATACTGTCATAATAAATATCTCAGTACGCAACAATGTTATTGAATCCATTCCTTTTCTAAAATAAGCAAATAATATTAGAGTAAACTTGCTACGAGAAACCCCACAACAAACCTACTAGCATTACGAAAATTTCTAATCAAAAAACGTGGTGAAATCAATATTGCAGGAAAGCATTATTAATCCTGACAAAAGATACAATAATGCATTAATTCAGAACATAGCTGAATTGAAAGTAATGTAAGCTTTTGACTTCAATTATTCGTTTCAATGAAATATTCACGAAATTGTAATCATTGGGGTAAACGTATAAAAATAAAAATGTCAAATTACTTATAAAACATATTGTTTAAATAATACTCATAAGCATACATTCTTAAATAGAAAAATAATTTTAAATTTTATGTCCACAAACTAATATATGAACCAGAAAGCTACTTACCGGTCCATTTTTCATCACATTACTGAAAATATTTTACCCTTTTTTGCAACAAATGAAATTTAATTTTAGTTAGCAATTTATGCATAGTATAAAGTACGGCCTAGCAAGTAACATTTATATTCACGTTTTTTTTCGGAGATGACATTTGAAATAAATTTTTGTTTAATAAAGTGCATGTGAGTGTGTGTTTGTATGTAATTATTAGAAAAAAACTCTTTCTGTAGCTAAAATTAAGTGTTTATTAACAATATTGATATCAGTAAATTAAATTTTTTTTAAATCTTTTTGATGGATAAGTTGTGGCTCTCTTTTGTATTATAATTTTAGTATTTTTTGCATCGATATAATATTATCTTTGGCTAAAATTAAATATACTTGCCTAAAATATTGACTTCACTACTCTTTTTTTAATGAATACATATTGTATAGATTATTTGAAGGAAATTTATATTAACAATCTGTGTATTTTAATAGTAACACTGGCTTTACTAAAATATTTATATATTTTATGTGTTTGTCGCATGTTATTTACAGGTGAAAACTAATTGTTGTGAGATTATGGTGACTCTAATGCAAATGAAAATTGTAAAAAACGCAATTAGTATTGAAATATTTCGTAGAAATTTAATGTGAATACAGATATTGATTTTTAAGATAATAATAAATTATTATACAAATAAAATACGGAATAAATCTTCTCCCATTTAGCTTTAAATATAGAAATGACTACTTTTTTCATTTTTCTCTCTAGGCCATCCGAAATTGTTGTAGATTTTTATCCTCGTCTAAATAAACTCTGTTCCTTCCATCATCCGCAAAATCCGTCAAATTTTCATTAACCTCTCGAAGAAAATGTTCCAAACTCAGCTTTTGATGTTTCTTTGGGAAACGTCGTAAATATTAGTGTATCCTACGAAATAGTTAGCAGCAAGCGTGGCAATGGAAAGAGTTACGATAGTTTTAACGGATATGCTGCAGCTATTATCCGATATTTTTCAAAGAAGATTTTAGATTATGCAATGCGAAATCGTCAATGCTCTAAATGCTATATTGGCGTTAAAAAAGAAAAGTATGACTGCATTTAAGCTTTAAAGGTAACGCAAATATAATGAAAGTTATGCCAGTGAGGATATTATTTTAAAAAGTTAAATTTTGAGCGAAAATCACTTGCGAGTTAAAATTATTATCGAAGATGAGGGCAGCTCTAGGATAGCATCAGTCCAAAAAGAAAACAAAGATGGAATTTATCACGAATTAGTGAACAAGAATTATCTGGCGAAACACTTTTTGAATGAGTTGTGTAATCTTCATAAAATCTATAAGAAGATTATGTGAAAAGGTGTTATCACTTATAAAATGTTTTACGTACGCTATTGCAGAAAACAAAGAAAACAGTATACTCAATTGTTAAGTATTTTACAAATAATACCAAATCATTTATGCGATGAGTATGAAAATTGTACAAAATGATGAAATTGTTAAAATAATTCATTAAAACAGACAATAAAACTCACTGAAGCAGCATTTTACAATGAATTAAGATATTTATTTAATAAATAATGCTGAGAAATTGCGTCTATGGCAACATCGATTCAAGTAAATGAAAATATTAATAATTTTATCATTCATAAAGTGTCCAAGAATATTTGTTTATGAAAAAGTGCTTTGTGTGATTTTCGAGTGGCAAGTATATACAGTAGGTACTAAAAATAATGGCGATCAAAGTGTTATGAACATTAGAAAAAAAATTAAATTATCAGGCAGGTCATACGCAGTAGTCTATGGGAATGAAATCGATAGGAAGAAAAAGCTCAAGGCATCTTTTGAATTTATTTAACTAAAGAAATTACGAAGAACTGAGTTTAAAACTAATAGAGGAATATTACAGACAATTATTGAGAAAACAAAAGGAATTCAATATATATCTTTCAAATTGTAGAATTAGTCATCTTAATGAGGAAGAAAGATTAGTAAATAAAATTTCTGCTAATAATTGTGTAATCGTATACTTCGATTTAGAAACATCTAATCTGCGAGATGATTGTGATATTTTGCAAATATCTGCTATTTCAGTCTGCTATGCAAGAAAACATTACATCAATGTTACTGCAACATTATCATAAAACTTGTAACGTTGCCCTTTTCTACTTAGTAACGTTGTATCAACATCTATGTTGTTACTTATCTGTTGCACACAAATAGAAGAAAAGATAACACTAGAAATGTAACATTTCTGCAACGTTAGAGCTACTATATCACAAATGAAAACGGTAATCAGTGACTTAACAACTTATATTTCTCATGAATTTATTCTGAAATAATTTACACATTTACTATTTGAATTAGTTCACCTATATGTGCTCTAGAAAAATCCATCCCTCTAACGGAAGGACTGAAATCCTGATCCTTCTAATAATGATGCTGATACCATCTCTGCTGATACCTTGTGCACTACGCTGCTCAACACACATCGAATGAATATTTTATAATCTATATTTTTGAGTGTCTGTATTACCATTTCTTTCAGTAATTTACAAAATCTTAATTTTTTATAAAATTTAACATATACTTTTATTAAACGCACATGGTTTTATCAATGTCAAATATATGCTTGCTTAGTTGCGTTAGAGAATATACATAACCTTTAATGTGAAATTTGAAAAACTGAATATATGTACATTTGATGAAATAAATCGTAATTTAACTTCATATTTTTAGACATTCTATCAATAATGACATGATTGAATTCCGTATTTAACGGTTTAGACTAAATCCAAATAATCTTTAAGGATTTTTAACATATTAACAGAGTCAAGAGGTTTTAACAATTTTACTATAATTTAATTTATTAAATTTTATATATTAGGCTCTTTCTCTAACAGCAGCATAGCAGATTCGTGTTAGTTGATCATAGCACTCAGAATGATGAAATACGAGAATGTGTGCTGATTGATCAATTTCGTGTTGTGGCAAACCTAAAGCGGATCGTTATTAACAGTTAGGTGACGAAAATGAGACAAATCCGTCATCTTGGTGCATAATAGTGTTAAAGAAGAAATGTCAAAATTTGACAGATTATTTGAGGTTAAGAAAAGAAAACTGAAAAATATAATATGAAAATATATGATAAAAATAATCTGAAGAAACAAAACTAAATGTGAGGTATATTTAATTATTGTGTTCATGTAGTAAATATAATTAGTTAAGTGTTCGTAACGTTTAGTTATTCATTTTATTCCTATTTGAGGAAGACGCAGAATTTATAAGAGAAGAATATTATGAATACACCATACGAATGTTATTGAAGCATAGAATAAAAGAAGTGAAATGACCGCAGAGGAATATTTGTTGATGAATCTATTGCTCGAATAAAGTGTATATTCCTATATTGAATTTGGCAGTACTAATTTATTGGAAAGGATTGATCCAGTTATACAGAAAAAGACATAAAAAATATTTGATGTAGGTACGTTTGCATTTTTGGAATAAACCATTAGTGAAAATTTAACAGAAATTATTACAACTTAACAATCAACCTATGGATAAAGTATTAGCTACCACGAAACTGATAATTGAAAATAAAAGAAATATATTCAATAACAGTGTATGGAAAGAGTGATACTTTGTGGTTTTTTTTCCAAGAGGTATCATAAAATAATAGTGAGCAAACAAGTTAAACATTAAAAAAGATTCATAAGAAGATTGCAAAGGTATCAAATCATAGAAATGTTTTTCAAATACTAGCTTACGCAACCATTACAGTAACTTCCAATAGATGATGGAAGACTAATTATAAAGCGAATTATACTTTCCAATATCCAATTTTAAATGATTATAATTCTCTGTTAAACGCAGTTAATAATATATTATAAATTCCTAATGTGCAAGTTATACCGGAAAGCAACAAAGCAGCAGTTATACATATTAGCTCACCCTTTATATAGTTTACGAAGACCATTCACATTTGCTACAAACAGATGGTGATCACTTATTGTAAGGTAAATTACATTTTCCAGTATTTAATTTAATTCAATTAAAGTTTACTGTCAGATATAACTGTTAATTTTTTAAATTTTCTAGCGTATTTTTATTTTTCTTAATTTTATTATTAAAAAAATAATTTTCTAATATATTTGAACCATTAAGGCCCGGTTCCACAAGCCTTGTTTAAACTGGATTAAGTTAATTATGCTATATTCTATGTTAATTTTGCTATATTTTATGTCACATAGAATATAGCATAATTAACTTAATCCAGTTTAAACAAGTCTTGTGGAACCGGGCCTCAGAAAAGCAGTAAGATCTCTTCCAAAAAGCACTAACGTGTATATAAAAAGCAAAGACGACCAGTAATTAAGCTAATCCGTAGCAACGAAAAGGTCTGAAATGGAATCACATTATCCGACTAGTAATTGATTTGACCAGTATAATATAGGTTTAAAAATATAGAATAATGACTGGAAAAGTAATTACACCTTCTCCGATAGAAGAATATTTCAAATTCCATTGCGAAAAAAAAATATTTCAACGAAAATCTACTGCCAGACTCGTGGTTCACGATATTGAAAAAAATATCCAGATGTTAACTTACAAGAAATAACTTCTTTATGGCATTGTAACGATATTACAATATATGTAGTATATGAATAAAACACGGGTTCCGCAGGTAGCTTTCATTCATATTTTTTTTCTCTTAAATAAAATTTGAAGTATTATTCTACTGAAAAGTGCGTAATTATATACGTTTTTGTTATTTTTCTGTTATTTAAATATATTTTATACTGATCGAGTCAATTACTTGTCGAAATTATCTGATTTTATTTCAGTCCTTTTTGTTTGTTACGGATTAGCTTAATTACTTGCTGCCTTTTTCTTACACATATAAGTGTTTTTCAGAAATACATATACTATACACAGGAGTCACCAGAGCAGTTAAATATCGATTTGTAGTGGTAGCACACGCGGGTCTAAAATGTAACAAACGAACAACGTAGATAAAAATTGAGAGAGTATTATTACGTCTTCCATTACTTTCATAACGTAAATAATTCCAATTTCTATTTAAATTTGCATTTAGTACGGCACTAAATCCACTTTATAATTGACATTAGCGACCAACTTTAGAGCGAGACATCCGTAGACGCCAAATTCAGGTCGAAACATCCGTAGAGATTGAAGCAGAAATTAGAGGAGAAAATACAGAGTGCAATGAAACAATTGCCTTTTTTTTTAAATTGAGGATTCAGGATGAAAATCTGCAAGCAGATGTTAAATTTCGTTCGAATCGGTTGAGGGGTTTAAAAGGGATTCCCGTTTGAAAATTACCTTTTTTTATTGTTTCCCAATGATGTTTACAGCAATACGCAGATTGAAGAAAGTGGGCAAAACAAGTGAGACTAATAATTTGCGAAAAACGAACAATTATCGATCTATGATGGCACATTTGCTATTTATTTCTTTAACTTGATTACTAAGTTAAAATCAACTTTAACATAATCCTTTCCATTTTAATTCTCATTTTAATTCTGAAGAAATTCAGTAGGAAATTGAAATTACTTTCCTTAATCGAGTTGATGAACAAATCGAATTGATGTAATGAAAAGGAAAGCGATAGAAGCCATGATTTAAATGGTATACTAAGATATAAATAGTTAATGCATGAAAGCAAGTTTTATTGCTGCAGCTGAAGAATGATTTAAAGCCAATGCATTAATAACACTGAAAATGAAATTTACAGATTTAATGGTTACCCCTCGGGTTACTTGTTTCCTTCAAGTCGGACATTTAAAAGAAGCTTCAGACAGATTCTTTGGTGAATTTCCTTAACACAATTACGTTGATCACCTTTAAAAAGTCTTAAATTCAATAAATCATTATTTACCTTAATTCCTACTAACACTGGTTTCTTACAAAATTGAAGAAGGCTTATGAAAGAGGTAGAGAGAGAGAGAGAGAGAGAGAGAGAGAGAAATAAGTAAGTAGTGTTGACCAACATTTATCAGCCTCATTCAATTATGCAAAAGTAACCAGTAATGATAGAAAACATAGGTAAATTGTGATTTTTTTAAATCAAAAGTTATTAATGGTGATCAATATGATTGTATTTGAGAAATCTAACAAGGAATCCCCCCCCCCCCTTCTGAAGCTTATTTCAAATCTACCACTTCATGGAAATGGATAACTAAAATATCGCTAAGTTTCATTTTCTACATTATTAATGCATTGACTATAAATCATTCTTCAGCTTCAACAATAAAAGAACACTCTCACGCGCATTAGCTATTTACATTTTAGTATGCTGTTTAGATTATAACTTCGGAAACTTTCCTTTTCATTACTTCAATTCGATTTGTTCATCAATTCAGTTAATGAGAGTAATTTTCTTTTTATACTTAATTTGTTCGGAATTGTAATGAAAAAGATAAAGTTAAACTTGATTTTAGAGTTCAATAATCAAGTTAAAGAAATAAATAACAAATATAACGATGCGATCAATAAATGTTCCTTCTTTACAGGTTTCTCGCCACTTGCTTCTTAACTTTCTCCAATCCGTATTTTGCTGTCAAAGTCATTAGAAAATAGTTAAAGAGGTTCATTTTAAGATGGTTCTTCGGCACATGGTGCTGTATAGAGTGGGGGCCTGTTGGAGGTACTTGCAATTTATTTTGGTAAATCTATTTGAACGAATTAAAATATTTTGAAATCTATTATTTCTTATAAGAAAGGAGTTGTTACAGTTATAAATAAATGATAAATAAGTTGGTGAATAGAAGCCGGAGTACCCTCCGAGAATACTGATATTCATCTTTTTCATACTTTTACTTTCGACATCTTCTTAATTTGTTCGATAACCTGCTATTTTTATTAAACTAATCGTATCTGCCTGAAACGAGTTAGAAGCACCTTTTTTCGTCGTAAAAGTCAAATTTTTATATTCGAATACGATGTAATTTCATAATTTCTCTCATAAGACTACACGTTAAAAGTAACAATTTTCAAACTTTTTCTTCCTAGTGATTTGGTCGATGATTTTACAGTTTCAAAACAGATATCAAAAGGTTGCAGTTCGAATATTATTTTTCTAAAATTTGATGAATACCTATAAATCTATTCGTAGTTCGACGGAGTCACCTTAAAACGGGAATTCTTTTCAACTTTTAAACCGAATCAAACAAAAATTGAAATCTGCACTCAGATTGTTATTCTGAAACCTATAAGTTTCGAGAAATGGCTGTCGTTTCGTTACAGTCTGTTTACGGTTTTAGTTATATCAGTGGACAGAATTACGAGATCTGTAGACTACATGGACCTTTTTTAATTTTCAAGGTTCCATTTGAAAACTTTCTCAAAAAGTTTTTAAAAAAAACTTTAGAAAAATAATGCCAATGCATATGCATCGAAAAATTAGATTTAAAAATTAAGACGGTCAAAATTGGTATATAAAGTCGGTAGTACCCAGATGGAGAATATAATTTTTTTTCAAAAAAATCTTATAACAAAAACTGCTCTCTTCTAGTTACCAAGTTAAACAGCATTTTATGTTCATGGTCTGATTCGTTTTATCTGAACAACCCTGTATATATGTGTACATATATTATATGTATTTGACGTCGAAACACTACATGTCTCTTAATAAATGTTATTTGTAAAAAATTTTACAAAATAGCTTACATCTGGATGCTCTTTGACGGGTACATAGACCTTTTCCGTGAGGGTTGTAAATTCTCCTTCAGGTTCTGGCAGAATCAGTGGTTCTTTTTTCACACCACTGATTTGGAAAAGGCTCGCCCGCACCTTTGCGATTTCTGTAACAAAAACAATAGAAAAACATTATTAAAACAATCATTCATATCTAATTTGTAATTTCTTGAATGCTAAATGTGACTGTTAAGAGACTAAGTACCATTTAAAGGAATAATTCCATTAATGAGTACTATTTGTTTTTTTTAATAAGCTTTAAATACTCCACCGTAAAATTGATATATAGCCACAGCAGATTCATGTAATTAGACGAATATATTTCTATAAGTAAAATATATAGCCACATGAATTAAATATATAATAAAAATAATAATAACATACCCATACAGCACGCTTGACTAAAAGACACCTAAAAGATTTCTTCAAGATATTTGGTGCTTTATGGGTAATATATATGTTATACGATTGTTTAGTAAACCAATTTTATTTTATTTAACGAATTAATTCGTTAAAATGAAGGTAGTAATCATTAGGTCAATCAATTAATAGAATAATTACATCGAATAAGCTGTCATATATTATTTACTAAGTTGATACAGAGGATGTCTTAATAAAAAAAATGATGAATTTTGTCTAGGAAAAGCTCTAATTTAAACGAAATAATATATTTGGAACAAACAATAACAGTTTGGTTCCAAACGAGAGAAAAAATAGTAAACTGATTTATCACTGGAAAGCCATTTGACACGAAATAGAGGTCGCCTTAAATTTTGTAATGTATTCATTGAGAATACGATTGAACCGCTGATTTTCAGAAATATCCAAAACCTTATATGGATGAATAATTTATAACTTATTTATTTAGTGATAATGTTTAATATAGAGCTTTAACATTTGGTTTGTAAACGTGTTTGGCTCTCTCCGTCCGTAAGCCTAATTCATTCACATTACCATTCTCTATTTGTCACCATGTGAATAAACTAAAAGATATCATAAAACATTCTTACCGATGTTCCAATTCTTCTATTTCATGTATCAATAATAAAATTAATTTTGAGAGTATTTGTATTTTTTTTTAGAGAGTTTTCTTAAATAAATAAATTAGCTCTGTAGGAAAGTAGTAATTTGATCGTTTGGTCTGGATATAAGAAAGCTCAAGTTTAAAGAAGAAGGCTAAAGTTCTGCAAAAGTAGGTCTACTTTTTAAATACGTCCCAGAGTGTGAAATGAAAAATTCATTCATCTCGGTAACTATAAAAAATATCAATTTCCGCACTGTGCCCTATTGGATTTAATTAGTAGGAAGTTTAAACCCGGTTCCATGTGAAAAAATTCCATATCTCTTATAGTGTTACGGAGCTGAATCTAAACATTTACATCTACGATCTGGAGTGAATTAAAGTATACTCCTTACAGATTGCAGAGTAATAGAATAGCGTAGACGATATTTATGTATAACGTGGCTACTCCTTTACGTACGTATTGTTTCATTCCTCGCAGCTTTTCTAAATCTTTGGCTTCAATTATAAACACTCATAAAGCATTTTCGAAAGATCTTGAAATCAAATTTTACCAATATATAAAATTATCGATACAAGATGCTCCATGTGAGAGATTTAAAGGACCTTCGTGTGACCTTCGAACAAAGATTCATGGTCAAATAAATATTTATATTTTTCTTCCCCTCGAGATCATAAAACTTTTGTTTGAAGCATTATTCTATTTAAAGCATTGTTTCTGATATAAGCATTTGAGCCGATTCTTTAAAATAGAACACCCTGTGTACAAAGTCCTCATATTCATTCGGCTGAAAGCTTGAACAAAGAAGCTTATTTATCTGCATAACCATCAAAGATACCATTATTTTGCATATACTTTATTCCATCTAAATAGAAAAGTGTTTCAGAAATATACCATACCAAAAATTGATATTTCTTATAAGGAACTATAGGGATGAGTAAATCTTTAACTTCAGACACCCGGACGGAATAATCCGTTTCATTGAGGACGCGAAAAATGTTAAATTATCGTTAACAATTACATCAAAAATCGTTATAAAGTTAATAAACATCGTACGTATTGACCAATTACTTAGATAGTGACAACGTTTATGCAATAGTGTCAAGAGTTTTAACGTCGTATACAGGGTAAGTCGAAAGAGCTGCGCTAAATTCTAGGAATGTATTGTATAAATACAGAAGAGACTAAAATACCTCTTGCATTTTTCGTATTTTAATTTTGTTTCAAACTATACCTCGTTAACAATGGCATATCTTTACTCTGTCTAATAACACAGCACTTTAAATTTCACAAATGCCATCATTTACCTGCAAAATATTTCATATGCGTCATTTATGCAGGTCAATTTATTTTTTCTCTAGATAAAATAAAACCAGGTCCGAGAAACCGTTATTGACACATTATATATGTAAAAATATCAAAATAGTAAAAAAATACAAAAGTTATTTTTATTTTCTTTCTACGTATGTATGTATAGAGCATTCCTATTGAGTTTAGAGCATTCTTCTCGACTGGCCTTTTGTAATTTTGGCAAATTTTTTAAGGTTTTCGTAGAGAAAGAATCGATTAAAGGAAAATGAATATGGATAAGTATATCTGTTCTAGTATAGTTTGCAATAATATGTCAAATCTAAGCACAATTTGGTTTCTAGGAGGTGGGCAATAGTTTTCCAAAATTTAATTAAACGTACATAGATTTTTATAGTAGCGTAACAGTAATTACTCTCTTATCTCTTTTGAGAAATATTTTATAATAAAGAGATTGAGTTCTGAAAGAAGAAAAAAAATGGAATATGAATTCATCAAAACCTTACATGTATAAATTTTAAAAATGATTCTGCAACGCTGCAGTGATAAAATCATGATCTTTGACAGTTCTATATAAAAAATCTATAATAACACCGTTGAATCCTGAATATAAGTATGCGTTCTTTAAGCACACACAAAATATAAAAAAAATTGCATTTCAGAATATTATGTAGTTTACGATAAATAGAGCATTGTTAATCGAGAGATGAAAACGATCAATTGCTGACGAGGTGGAAATTTTGGGTGCATGAGACGGGGTTGATACCCGAACCTAAATCAAAGACTATTTGAATGTAGTCGAAGTCAGCAAAACTTTAGTACTTGGTCGTTGATTGATTTCTTCCCGTGATCAACATAGTACCTACTTTTCGTAACGAGCGAGAGGAAATATAGTTTCGGATATACATGTTTCAACTGAAGAAAATCATTAACTTTTTTCCTGTTGGACTAATTTTCCTCTCATCGGTTAACAAAATTTCATTTTCATTCCGTGCAATCGTCATGAAAGGGTGTACTTTCATCTCAGTTAATTATAAAAAATATATTCCTTCCAGGAAATAAATGTATGGAGAATTGCAAAATCAAGCTTTTCATATAAGTAACAGAATATTAATACGACACTCTATGATATAATAAAGAGGTAGAGTCTTGCGAGGAAATAGTACGTCTATTTTCTTTAACACGTTCAATGACGATGACGACACAGATGCGTCATGTCGGTCCCGCCTTAGTGACCGATGACGACGCTGGTGCATCAAGGGCAACTCTGATATAAAAAGACATTTGCTGTCTCGGCGGCTGAGCTAGGTGCATCGCCAAGTTTTAGCTTAATAGAAACGTGTTGGGACTTGTCTCGGCACGAACGGAGGTTCCAGCAGCTGATTCTCTTCAGAAATGTCACGATATCACCAATTCACAACATTTTGTCTCTGTTTTTTCAATAGTGCTCAATCACTTGCCAGGGGCAATCTGCCATTTCATCCCGGTAGCAAACATGTTACTACTCGTATCAAGCAGCTAAACTAATGATTATATACACGCAATATTTGACATTTTATTTACTGTAAATCTAATAAGCTATCCTTATTCGATAAGTTCCTAATCAAAACTATAACGGTTTTCTAATGGGAGCACTGTCATTTTTTTTTTTTTTTTTGCATATTGCGTACTTTAGCTTTACAATGTGGGTAAAGGTATAGCACAGCTGTGAAGACAAAGTATGCATCTAAAAATACTAAACATTTATTTAATATCCAACACGAAAATTACATTCTATAATCAATAGAATAATAAATTTATAGCAAATGACTATTAATTGCTCACCACAGCTTTGTCATTTAATCTTTTACCTTGACTTTTTGCACATTGGAGATGCAGATACATACGTTTTGATTTTCTTCTAAGTTTTCCCAGCATTGCTATGACTATTTAGAATTATTCAATATTAAGAACTACGTAAATATCTCGACGGCAAGTATACTTATATACAATGTACAGGGTGTATCATCTAAGCCGTACCAGAGATACAATATACACACAAACTCATTTATATCTCGGTAAATATAAAAGATATTAGTTTTGTTGTATAGGACCACTTTTGAAGCTCCTTTTTATCTGCAATCAAAAAGGTCTTAGACAAAAATTGAGATTTCTTGTAGTTACAGGGATAAATGAAATTTTATGTTTTTCCTGTGGTGCTTCTTCGATGATATATATACAATATATATATAGGACATTCCATGTCAAATCACTGGGTCGCGGACCCGATCATTTTTTATTTTCTTGTAAATTTTTTATTTTGAAATAATCACGAAAAAAAGCTTCTACGCAAAATTTTAGAACTTTTCATTAAACTTTAAGAAAGTTACGAATTTTTGAAAACCTCAGAATCTTTAACATTTCCGAGTTTTCAAATGCTTGTAACTTTTTGAAAAATAACGATATTTACATGATCGAAATGCCATTTTTCTCGTCTTGAATTGAAGTTTCTTCGAGAAAATTGAAGCAAATGTAACTTTTTTTTATCAACGATTTTTTTCCAATCTAATCAAAGATTTATGTTTTCGACGACAAACATCATTTTCAATATTTCTGCAAAAATTATATAAAAATTCTATAGTTTAAAACCTAACTTTTAAGCCTATCGCTAGCATGGAACGATAGGCTTAAAAGATAGGTTTTAAACTATAGAATTTTTATATAATTTTTGCAGAAATATTGAAAATGATGTTTGTCGTCGAAAACATAAATCTTTGATTAGATTGGAAAAAAATCGTTGATAAAAAAAAGTTACATTTGCTTCAATTTTCTCGAAGAAACTTCAATTCAAGACGAGAAAAATGGCATTTCGATCATGTAAATATCGTTATTTTTCAAAAAGTTACAAGCATTTGAAAACTCGGAAATGTTAAAGATTCTGAGGTTTTCAAAAATTCGTAACTTTCTTAAAGTTTAATGAAAAGTTCTAAAATTTTGCGTAGAAGCTTTTTTTCGTGATTATTTCAAAATAAAAAATTTACAAGAAAATAAAAAATGGTCGGGTCCGCGACTCAGTGATTTGACATGGAATGCCTCATATTATATATATATTTTGGCTTGTGCAACATGGATGCATGCCATTCGCTCTGCTAGAAAATAGTCGCATTACGAATCCGTGACAACCTCAACGGAAAGTTTAACGTATTCAAAACATATTCATAAAATATATTTGTTTTCCGTTTTTTTAACTGATGTCTATATCATTTTTCTAAAAGGCCATATCCTAGATTTGTAAAAATTTTTCAAATACGACAGAGCTTATTTATAACTATATATGAATAAAGAAAAGTAGATAAATATTTGGTAATTCTGCTTTGTAATGCTTATTGATAATGTAAAAAAAACCATTAAAAACAATTTTGATTTATACTTATTTAATCATAATAAAAAGAATTTATTGCCGTCTTTTAAAAAATGTTCCAAATATGAAATTTAATCTTTTGGAAGATTAGTATCAATATGGTGTTACCAAATAAGAATTTTACTTTCATAATTTTGTAAAATGAATGGAAGAGTCTATATTTTCATCAAAACAAAACTTGTGCAAACTTGGTGTTACTTAGTGATGAGCAGTGTTACATTTAAGCTTAATTTGTAACCATTAATAAATATCGTATTGTTAACAGAGTTACATCAGCTAAAGTCATTAAATACAATAGCTAGCAAGTCATTTTTATTTTTTAATTTAATCATTTTAGACTAAAGCAATGGCATTTTTCACTATTATCAAAATATAATTTGATAGTTTTGATAATGACAGGGGATAGTTGCAAAGTTCCCATATAGGCCAAGCAATAGAACTAAATATTAGCCGCCTCGTAACATAAATCCTACCAGGAATTAAATAGCACAGTTATACGTGGGACTACCCCCTAATGTTAAGTTTCATGTTTCCAACTCTCAACTGTTTTCCACTCGTTTTTTATTAATATTTTTTATAATAAAATCGATTTTTTTCGTTTTTTGCGAATATCTTAAAAACCATTGAAGCAATGATAATGGTGTCAACGAATGAAATGCAGAGAATGAAAAAACAAAGAAAATGAGATTTGAAAACCCCCGATCGGATAAAATTACAAACCGAAAAGCGAGGAAAAATTGGAAAATTGGTACCTTTTTTCAAAAATCATAACTCTGCCATTAGTTGATACTAAGAGCTAAATCTCGGGGAGAAAGTAGATATTTATATCTACTTTAAGTGTGCAAAATTTGTATATTGTCGGTTAATTAATTTTTACTTAATTGCAGCCTGAATTTTTAATGAGCTTTTTTGTAAAGGCTCTGCTATCGATTTGGATAGTGTCGTATTGAAATAAAACATATCCTCCCACACTTTCTCATCATGCTAGTAAAAGAAGACATGGTTGGTGCAAAAAATTCAAATAAATATACGTGTATGTAATCCTTAAAAAGACATAGCGACTGAAATTAAAGTAATTTTCTTGAATTATTTTGGCATGAATGAAACAGAGGAGTGACGACTTATCACAGTTGGCAAATGGTATGTGAAATATGATCACACTTCAGCTAACGGACGGTGTCATACATTAATTTTTATTAACCACTAATTGAAATCGCTATTCCTTTATATTACAGATATTGCTTTTAAAATCATAATGATTTAACATATATTTACCAAATAACACTAGATGTTGATGCTTTTGTTATATTGCTCTCTTCATTATAATCCACTGCACTGATTATATTTTTATCCTGGCAGAGATGTATCATTTCTTCAGAAATTTTTAATTGTTAATTTAAAAAAAAAAGAAGTAACGTTTTAAAATAATGAAAGAAAATCGCGCGTACAGCTACAACACTTGCAGCCTCTACTGATTTCAAAAGGAGACTGAGCAGATAAAAAGTAAACTGAGCAGATTAAAAGTAGGCATAACAATCGTTGGGCCTTAGTCATTTTTTCTTTGTTCGATCAGTGCATCTGTATCAATCCAATTATATTTAGAAGCCAGGTGACACCTAGATAAGCAGTTAATGGGTGCTTTGATTTTTTTATAATTAATATACATATTATTCTTTAAAAACCGTGTCGCAGAAGCTTAATTATTAATGAAAGACCAAATCTGATTCCAAAATCTGACTCCTAGACTCAAATTACCCCCAAAATAAAAAAAATGTTAATTATCTCAAATAGTTGCTGAAATACATAAATATAAAGAAATGAACGCCGCGTAGTGCGCTTCTATTACTTTATATAAGCACTTCGCCGCCCGTTCTGTTCTCCCACTACTCGACCACCTCCGAGCGCTCAGCCGTTTTTGATAATATTTACGCGCGTTTTTCGCCTATTTCGCATAATATTTTCACAAAACCGAAATATAAATTTTTTTACGTTTAACTTCTTCTTTTCAAATCTTTTTGTTTTAATTCAATACAAATTTTCAAATCGATCGGAGAGCTTTCAAAAAAGCTCATTAAAAATTCAGGTTGCAATTGTCCAAAATATAATTAACCGAGAATATACAAATTTTGCACACATAAAGTAGACAAAAATATCTACTTTCTCCCCGAGGTTCAGCTCTTAATATTAAAAAATGGCAAAGTTATGATTTTTTTTAAAAAGTACCAATTGTTAATTTTGTCCTTATTTTCTCGGCTTATAATTATCCGATCAGGGTTTTCCAACTCTCATTTTCTTTGTTTTTCCATTCTCTACAATTCATTCATTGACACCAATATCAGTGCTCGAATGGTTCTCATGATATTAGCAAAAAACGAAAAAAATCGATTTTTTATGAAAAATGTTAATAAAAAACGAATGGAAAAAAGTTGAGAGCTGTGAAAATATGAAATTTAACATTAGGGGGTAGTCCCGCGCATAACTGTGCCATATTCGTTTCCTTGTACGATTTATGTCACGTACAAATGCTCCATTGCTTGGCCTAATATAGTAAACCGTCTTAAAGACATTCAACCATGAAGTTGGCTAAAAGATAAAAAAACATTTTCAAGATTATATGTGCTGTATGTGGATTAATGTTAAAAGCATCTTTGGAATAATACTATAATATATTGATGAATAATATGTAACGATTTTAACAATTGTTAAAAAATGAAATATTATTTTTATTAAATAGAAAAAATATGTTAGCTAATATATCATAAATCTATATAGATAAAATGTGTGCTGTATCTTTTTCTTCTTATCAGGCTTACAGGTATTGAATTTTGTTTCGTTTTGACACAGAATAATAGTGATCTACAGAACTGTGTTAGAATATATCTTTAAGATAATTTCTATTTAATTCTTGCAGTTGGAACATGTTAAATTTGTCTAAATATTTTTCCCATTAGAAATAGCCACAAGCGCAGTTATTTTTTTTTATGTAAATATTAATCAGTTTGGAGACTTATAGAATTTATTGTTTTTAGGAACCAAGAATATGTATATATTTCCTTCTCAAATTATTTATGATTACTGCAATGTATAGGAACAGACTGAAGGTAGTTTTTTAATAAGCAATTTTTTCAAATGAAATATGTAAAAAATGTAAGCAGCTTCAAGAATCCTCTAAAACATGGGGTTTTCATTATTTTTGCAGTACAACCAAACAGTTTAAATTTGGAGTGAAATCAAAATTAATTGACATAATGTTAAATAATTTTAATAAACGTAGAACAAAGTTATCTCGTGTTAAATGACCTTGTCATTTTAGTAATCAGTACCACATGCAGGAGGCTGCAATTTAAAATGAAGTAGTTTCGTGGGTCACACAAAAATACAGAGAATTAAGTGAAACTAAGAGAACATGTTGCTTTAGCATATTCGAATTACAACGATTTTTTTCTGATATTTTTTGTCGACTATATTCCAATAATATTATTGTTTAAAATTTGCAGATAATACACAAGTTCTTATGGAATACGGTCAAGTCAAACACAATCGATTGACATAGAGTGCGATGTTGTGAAAGTGCAAAGAAATAAATAAAAAACTATCAAACTTATTGTTTAAAACTTTCAGAAGCTGTGCACGAAATTTCATTTTGTGTAACCAAGCGAATCTCCGAGTAATCCAGTAAAACGTAAACAAAACGTTAAGCTCACTTACTGCGCGAGAAGGTGCGCGGCTAGAGGGGACACGCCCCCTTCCTCGCCCCGACACAGATGACTATATACATAGAACCTCCTTAACTTGTATGTGTTTAATCCGTATCAATAGGCGAGCGTTCAGCGTCAAGTGTAGAACGAAAAAAAAGCAAGCCAGACATGTAAACACACCTCAGCGTTCAGCTAAGAAATATTTGAATTTGCGCATATTGTGTTAAATTATTACAAAAGTATTATTAATGAATGGTATACATTTTTTGCGATAAAAATGAGCCTCAAAAACAGTGTAATTACAACTTTTTCTTACGTTAAATTGATAAAGCTAATTAAAAATTATATATGCCAAAATAGTCGTAATTAATGCACAATTTGGAATCATTTTTATTGCAAAAATATATGCAACTCATTAATAATACTTATAAACTAGTTTAACACAATTTGTACAAGTTCAATTTTTTTTAGCTGAATACTCTGTACTAGATTAGGCACGAGGAATACACATATTCAAGTTGAGACAGAGATAGATGTCTTATTGATCACTTTTGGACATAATAAATTGTTCTCCTCAATCTCGGTCTATAAAGGCTCATCCAGATAAATAATTTCACTAATTAATTATTCCTAAATTAAGGGCGGTAGGTACAAAATTTATTATAATTTTAGTTGTTCTCTCCCCTTTTTAAATTTTCCTGGTTGGCTTTCAGTAATTTCAAATCTTCTATAGAATTATGAAGCCAGTCGGGGCCTAAATAGACCCCCCACTCCGACCTTCCAGCTCATATAACTATATAGTCTTAGACGTCAAAGTGGGAGACCGTTTAGACCCAGACTGGCTTCACTGGTATATAGAAACGCAACGGGAGGATCTTTATTTCGGAGCTTTTTTTCTACCCATACATGGATAGAAAAACGCATGGCGTGTCACCTCCACCCGCCTTGTAATGGTACCTTTAAAAGCAGCGTCTTTTCTTCGACAACCTCTCCAATTTATGCACCTGGATCTTTCACGTTTCGCCCAATTATTATCCTGGCAATAGAGTAAACAAATTTATTCGAATATTCGAAACCTTTTTTATTTCTTATATCAACTTCATAAAACAATTTAAAAAATACATTTTTTCATATAGGTTTTGTTAAATAAATGAAAGAAGTCACCATGAGAGTGGTGATTGGATCGTTTCGTCCCGAAATTAAAAGACCCAGGTTTATCTGGAGAAAATTAATATCGCTATTTTCATGTGTGAAAAAACAAGATGCAAGATGAGATTTCACAGCATGCCATGGATTTTTCTCTTACATAGGTTTGAGTATGAAGCAATTTATGTTTTCTTTTTCAGGAAAAAATTATCGTTATGGAATCACAATGCACTAGAACCGGATTATTAAACGGTGCATATGTTTAATTAAGAATATGTCTAGGATATATTTTAGTTTTAATTCTATATAGATGTAACGTGTTCTCTCTGTTTTCTCCATAGCTTATCGTTGAATTATTGTAACAAAATCGGAAAATCTCAAATCTTTGGTGAGTAATTGCATAGGGCATTAAGTAGACGAGACAAAGCCCATTTATTATTGAAATCTGGAGAATCAGTTGGACACAGCTTAGCTAGGGTAGCAGTTGAAATTTTATGTCCAGTCAATTACGAGAATATTACAAAAGACTCCATAAACGACAAGATAATTTAGGGTCATGATTTACTTGCCAAGAGACAATTAAAATTCAAAAGAAACAGTGGCTAACTGCTTGAATTCAGTGTAAATTCTAAAGGACTTTATCACAGTGTCCATTTCATTAAAATCAATCAATTTGATTGGTTGTTATACAGATTTCTTCGTTTTGAATTACTGCTGATTAACATGAAGGTACTTTGTATATCATCTACAAATTCGATCTGAAATACAATGCTAACTATAAATGCATATAATATAATACTTGTAATGTTGTTAGATTCTTTAAATACAGATTTTACTATTTGAAAGAATCAGAATACTTATTGACAAAATATTATTCATAATATTGACCATATGAAAGAATTTGAACTAAATTTCGTATTGACACAACGGAGTTTTTTACTTATATACTAAAACATAATAAAATTTTCTTCATCGGTAAATTACTGCCATTAAAAGTATTGAAAATCCTCGTTAAATTCATTGGAATATAATGATTCAAGCATTCTCTAAAATGCTGTAAATTTGGTATTGCGACATGTAATTTTCATTAAACATATAAATTGAATGATTATTCATTGATCTGCAGCATTCTCCAAAAAAATAAAATATTGCTTTTCCTCCTTCGATGAACGGTTATTTATCGTTTCGATGAGAGAATTCATCGGCAGTTTTAATTAGAAATGGATCAAATACACTGTTTTGTTTTATTTACGCTTATTTTTGGTTCAATGCACTTGTATACCATATTTGGTAGTCCCAATTAGTATAGTGTTGAGAGAATTAAAATCACAAAAAAGGCAGTGATGAAACGTAACCGAATATAAAGATGCCATCTGATTTTCTAAAAATCTTCAACAGTTTAACCAAAAATAATATACGATGCTAGTTGAAAACTGCAGCGTGTAATCGTGAGTGAGCACACTGTGTGTATATTTGGCAATAGGAAAAGACAAAAATGGTCGGTTGGTAAGAGAAACGTACACAGTTGGAATAGGTGGAATAATTTGTAAAGGATTCCGCAATTAGGATAAGGTATGTGGCGTTGCGCAAAAATTTCAGCGAGCAAAATAAGGGAAGGTAATGGGTAAATAGCGAGTGGATGTTCCAAAGTAGGTATCGAAGTACCCACGCGAACCAATTAGATTGGAAAACGCTATAATAATGTTACGAACTTGGTTTCTTGGTTATAATTGAAACTGTCAATGTTATTTAAAGATCGACTTAAACCGTCTTAGAAAAAAATTATAACTACGCTTTTACCATTTTGTAAAAATGATATATTCCCTAACAACGTCGTTACTGAATCGTTGCATATTAACGTTAAGGAAAGTTAAGTGAAGTAAGTCGTTAAAACATTAAACACCAATATTAATTTGATAAACATACTGAATTTAAGACATTTATAACATCAAATTAACATAATAAAACAACGTTAAATAAATAAATTTCTGTAACTTCATGTAATTAAAAACTGCGCAATGTCAGGTAATATTTTCATTAGTATAAGACGTTTTAACCAACAAAGGGTTTTACCGTTAGAACAACGTGAAATAAATGTTAAAGATAACTGTTGAAAATAAAAAAAAACATACGGTATTACTGCTTCATGAATAAACTAATTTGCTTAAAGGCAATTTAGGTTAACTACTTGTAGTGTTAAATTAACGTATGAATATAACATGAAATAAGTGAGTTGGTGGAACTTTTCTGCTTAACGGATATCTAAGCTAGGGGTCAATGTAGGTGAAAAAACTTTAAAATGACTAACGTTAATATAAAACGTTGATTTTTGACAATGGCAGAGAAAAAATCCTCGAAGTAACTAGCCCAATTTTGTTAAGATAAGGTTAACCTTTAAACTGCTGAACGTCATTTAAGTGGTGCGAGACCTTTGTTACTACATTTTACTGCAAATACATTGGTAATAGCTAAAATAATTTTTGATAATAATTTTAAAAATTTCATTGGAATATGCGCCGCCCCCCCCCCCCCCCGGTAAAAGTTAAACAATATCTAACCTAATCTACCTATTAATTTCCTGTTATTTCTCATCTTACAATAACGTTTTAAATTAACGTAAAAAAAAAAGACTTCACGCAAATTTTGTTTAACTAATATTCCTGAAATATAAACGTTAGTTTTTTATTAATACACTATATATTTTAATAAATAGTAGTTTCCTCTATAAAATTAATACGAAATGATAGTTTTCACAGAAAGCTAGGAAGAAATTAGAATATAACTTAAAAAAATTTAATTTAACGTTAATTAAAGTATTAATTTGTGTTATTATATTTGCGAAATTAATATAGTTGAATTAACATTAGGTATAGCATTGTTTTGTTGATATAGTACGTTACATGAACCATGCATGAACTTTATTTGATTACTCTTCATTTAAGAGATATATTGTTACCTCTTTAAAAATAACGTTAATTCAACGATACTAATACATCGATGGATAAATAAAATTAATAATAGTTTAAAAAAAAATGTTCAATTAGCAGGTCTTTTCACGTTTTTATGTAACGTAGTTTTTACATTTGAAAAATACAATCCAGTAAATTCTTTTAAGAGTAAATAAAGGTATTATTGATTAAAAGAACAACAACATTGCAGGTTTACCAAAAGACACATTTAAAAAAACAAACGGCAAATAATTCCATTTCTATACCTACACTTTATTATTCATGTTAAACACACATGTGTATATAACACACCTATATTACCCATTCACATTTGAATGGATACTGCTACCATTTATCTCATATCAACATTGTTTATACTCATTCTTTTTACTATAGCGAACTATGTACACACATACCAATACAGCACCAAGTGACTTAAAGAAATCTTTTAATCGTCTAAAAAGCCAATTGGGTGACTAAAATATGTCTATAAAATAACTTTTAGTCAATTGTGTAGTGTATAGGTATACATACAATACACTACTCGTAAATGTATATATATACAACCATCAGAGAATGCTCGTTTATTGGTTACCTAGATGACGTCAGACTGTATTGATAGAGAAGGGGTAAAGGGCAGAAGATATAGTAGATGGATTTCAAACGTGTAAGAGTGAAAGTACCGATGGAAACACTAAATTTTTGTTCAGGAGAAAAGGAACCCTCATAGTAGCTGTTCGAAATTACAGAATTTTTATATCTCAGCATTGTGTGAACTAGTTTAAACGTTTGTAGCTTCATTCGAAAGCTATTGATATCGACATTATATTATGAAAGTTACATTAGATTTTTAATTAAATAAACCGATCTCGATATACACATATATGCGTCGAAAATAAAATTCAGTATAGTTTGGACAAATCTTCATGTAATAATAGGTAAAGCACGCATGACAGTTGTCTTAATTGCTTATCGCGTAATACTGCCGTGTTACTCGATTAATGTAGTAAAGTGATGATCGAAAAAAGAAATTTACCAACCAGCGTAAAGCTGAAAAACTACGCATTTGCGAGAAGTGCCTGAGGAAAATTATAGTCTTAAAGCAGATTTAAAATAAACCGCTGTAAGAGTGGATGCGAATATCGTAACACTGATGTATGATATAAAGGTAAAAAAGTTTGTGAATTATTTTGTTTTTCTAACATTCCTGTTTATAATTACGCGCGTTAGTTATTTTGTACTTCTGGTTGCCAAAGCTTTGTTAAACCTTGATATAAGGTTACCAACGACGTTGAAAGTGTGAAGCATATTAATATATTAATATTTCCAGAGATATTTCGTCATGCAAATAAGATTAACAAATAATAAGGTTTAATTTAATATGTATTTTGACGTTTTATCATGAATAAACTTAACGTTTTTAAACGTTATACGTAACGTAATATGAATGTTTCGTTAAACGTGCAATATGTGGAGAAATTTTTTTGTTGAAATTCGTCTGAAGAATACGTTTTAATGTAATATGACTTTTAACGATATTTCGACCTTCGAATCAAAAGTAAAAAATAAATCAATTTGTATCGATGAACTACATTACTGAAATAGTTTTTTTTTAACGCTTTCGGCACATGCGGAAAAAATGGTAGAGGGTCGAGAACAGAAGGAAGAAGGAAAGATTGAAGAGCTGCAAAGAAAAGGGGATTGGCATTAATCTACCTGCACTTGCCAATGAATGAGCTGTCCTTGAAACAATTATGCAATTCCTATGCAATTATATTAGAGCTCACTAATGTTGCGATAATAAAAGCTATATGTATGATCATTAAACGGGCTTCTCTCATCAGCGAATTCGAGCTGATCTGAACCAAGCAGAGCCAAGTAAAGATACTCCACTCGATCACGGGAATTACCGATCAGACGCACAAATCACGATCATCCATATAGTCGAGCCATTCGCATTTTATTCTCAATGACTCCACGTCCTCCTACGCACAAGGACAGTCCTGTCACTCGCCAACATATCCTTCTACAGATATAGAGAATTACATACCGGATCCATGTAGAATAAACGTACAGTGGAACATCCATCTTGCGTGGAGCAAAAAATTACTGAAGACGCAAGTCGTAATCTGTTGATTGACGAAAATGATCATACACAAGCCTTCGTTTTCAGTTTCTATCTATTTAATTGGTTGGCTTTAGGCATTCTTGCTTCACGTATATCTATATCCTGCTATACAAGATATTACTTGAAATAATGCTCACCAAAAGAAACGTTGAAAAGAACTAACAGACATGAGTCATGAATTGCGAGTTGTACCAAACTTTGTAAAAAAATTTTCTCTACTTTTTGCAACTATAGCTTGTTCTATATATTAATATTGTTAATGTACCGATTGGCGAGTCTGTTAAGGATAACCGCTACATTTAATAAATTCCAAAAGGATTATTGATGAAAACAAATGTCTATTTTAATTTCTTTATCACATCTCTGTTAATGTAAATAGAAAAGAATGTTGAAGATATGTTATTCATAAATGAAATATTTTGTATGAACTTTTGTTACGGGATCTATGCTCTGCGACGTTTAAGCAGACATCCTGAATCGAAATTTAGGCTGTATTTATGTCATCTAGTATATACCGAGAAGAGCTTCTTTAAATACTTTTATATTTTTATGCAATTTTTAATCTCATAAACGTAACCACAATCAAAACGATTAGAATCTACTAAGGTCCTACAAATTCTAATATGTTTTATTCAAGAAGTTTTATAACCAAGTTACTAGTACAAATTGCAAATTAGATGGCGCATCTTTCTCGCTAACGTGGTATTAGTAAGATCTATGTTTTAATTTATAGTCGACGGTAGCAATCGTATGTCTACATTATAAGTTTTAGTCTTAAATGGCTAATATCAATTCCAGGCTCCAGTGGACAAGTAGATAACGAAATTAATGAAATCTTATACTTTATGTTTTCAGATGCATTCAAAATGTGTAATTGCGTTATTAAATGTATCGAGTTAGTTTGCTCCTTATAAGCGAATAGTATACAATGACTGTTTTCTCGTATCTGTAAGATTTGCGTTTCAGTAAAATGAGTTTTTTTTTTTTTATCAGTTTTTAAGCTATGATTGTGATGTCGCGGGACACCACATTGTTATATAGTAATCGCAGATGCTACAAGCATTATTCTGTAAAAGGTTGGGTCAAGGTTTCGTCAGGCTTATATGCCCACCTTGCATAAAACATGCAATTAATACTGCTCTTATTAGAATCGTGGTACAGTTATAACAATACCAATGCTAGGTTATAGCCTAAACAGAGTCGATTAAAACATACCATGTAGGACCTATTTAGAATCGAAAGATGCACAGGCTAAAATGGAAATATATGCGCCACTTTGTAGATTTTAATTAGGTCATTCGCATATGAGACAGATTGTACATAAAAACTACCACATTCTTGTCTGATGCTTTTAAACATCCTTAAACAGTAGATGCTAACAGGCTTTAAATTTCGACTCAGTACAATGCGCAGTATCTGTCAGTTACTGATACTTAAAAAATTGTAAACTGTTAATGCATAGAAAGTCTGAGTCTTCATGAATATATAAGAGTTTTTCGTGTAAAATATCTCTAAATGCATAAATAGAAAGATGTTTGGAATGTGTTATGTGCAAAAACTATAGATATCTCTTATAGTTACGGAGATAAATGTTTTCATGTATACATAAGCCGGGGCGATTTAACAGACGGACCTCGTATATTGGAGATAACAGTTCCAACAGTATACGCTACTATACAGGGTTCACCTGCAAAAACGCTTCAGAGCATAGATACCAGATGACATGTAAATTCATCTCTGCATAGATATAACAGACCTTAAAATATTGCATAGGACCTTTTCGATTTTTCTCATACCTTATTATTTACATTTGGAAAGGTCTTATGTAAAATTTTGATTTTTCCAATAATTACGGAGATACACGTCTTCTTGCATTTATGATCTTGAGATTCTTGACTGGCGAACCCTAGGGGTGTCTCAATAACTATCGTCATCATAATATCTTATTACTTGTATGGCTTAGAGAAGAACTTGTGGGTATATATGATAAAAAGATGATTATCATATGGCGGTAAAAACATTTTTTAGGCGGAGACATTTTAGAGATTTTAAGGTTAAATAGTTTTCTTAAATGTAATCCTCTGCGTTTTATCACATATTCTTCAGTTGTATTTCAAAATTTTTCCAATAGTCCTCTCCTCAATTTTTCATTTTGTCCAGTTATTTATGGGATACTTCCATTTGAAATTGAATATTGTGATAGGTTCGGCTAAAGTAGTGTATTTGCATTCTATACTGAACAAAAAAACTTATCAGTCTCGTTTAGGTTGACTCAGCTTCGCTGAGACATTGAATACGGCGAAACTCATTTTTCAGTGACTCAGCCTTCTAACGTGGTTCAGCGTTATATTTCACTAGATTTCATATAAGGTTTGATAAAAATCACTGAAGTTTCTGTAAAACTTAGATATAGTCGAATCAATTGCCTATCGGATTAAAATAAAGAATCTCATATTTAATTTAAATTTAATCTAATTGAAACCAACGTATCAAAATTACTTTGTAAATAATTTAATTATTACGCTCAATTACATCTTTCGTTAATCCAATTTATACATTCATATTAATTTAAAAGGATTTACCTTCAACTAGCAACATAACGGATTTGCATATAGAAAAAAAGGCACTCTCCTTTTAAATCGTTTTATGTTTTAAAACTAGAACCCTACCGACCCTTCATTTAAACAGGTTGTATCAATTATTCATAAGACATTTTTTTTTTAATTTCATTCCATATTTTATGATAATATTATACATTTTTCTAAACCAATGTGTTCGATAATTTTAAAAATTATTTTATTCCATCACTGCTACTTTTTTATATAAGAAACATGTGTGCATAATATACCTAAATATACCGACCGGTCAGAATGATCGGTCGGTAGTTCTAGTATTAATGTTTCCCTACGCATTACTAGCGCCAAATTAAAATTGCTTTTTTTCGGCCTGGAATATTATTTTTGTATAGGATCTTCGTCCCTTCACCCCTATAGGAAGATCACTTCCTTTAACGTACTCTTTCAATTATTATTTGAACACAATTCTTGAATAGCAATTATTTAAGTGACAGTAGTTATATATTAGGACCCCCTGTGTATATAGAACCTTTCTGACTTTCCTTTCTTAAACGTAAATCAAGAATCGGCGAATATAAAATAAAGTATTGAAACTGTGTGTTCTCAGTATAATAAATCGATTCGAAAGCAGTACGATCTTACGTTGTCTAGGATAGACGCAAACGTATTTCAGCAACAACATTTTTCTTTATAAAATGGATGGGAAACAGCTGAAGTAGTAAGTTACGCGAAGACACACGTTCTTACTTCCTAAACATCAATTCAGTTTGTCGTTATATTTATACAGAATAGTTGAAACAATAATGTTTGGTTATAATGTAGAATATGAAGCAGTTTGTTTTTCTGGACTGTAATTTTATCTAAGATGAGAACTAGAAATGATTAGTTATGTGGTATATTTTTAAACATTACTATATTTTAAAAATACTTTTATATACTTTTTAGTTTCTGTGATTTAACCGTTACTTTTTTGAGAATTAATTTGATATCCTTGCTGTATATTTCAGTTGTTTTACTTACAAAGAAAATTATTTCCGTATTAAATTACGTCGAAATCTTTTCATCAATCTATTACTTCTAATTCATCAAATGCTTTCTATAGTGGAGAAAAAAATGATACTATTTTTTCTTTTTAGAGTTACGATCAATATACCGTTATATTTAAAGCATATTTCGGAAGGATTGTACACTAGAGATAAAGGGGAATGATATATTTTAGGTAAATAAATGGATAGTACGTTCATAGGAGTTTTCTAAAGACTACGTGCAAAGCAGCATCGTTCCTCCAAGGTTAAATTTTATCGCAAATTCACCTGATTTTAAATAAGTTAGAAAACTCACGATCTGTTCTTTGAAATATTTATTTATTCCTGGGCTTGTGTAAGTGATCATCTTTCCTTATCGAATCGTCGTTCGAATTAAAGCCGCCGTGCACTTCTCAAGGAAGAGGCGAGCTAAAGAGCTTGCGAAGGTCCGACAAGGCTTGTGCTGGCAAGCAAAGATACGGTTAATTGAGTAGAAAGAATCGTTACAAGAAAAACGCTCATGGCGTTTGCTATTACACATAAGGATCGGCCAATCCCGAGAGCCGGCAGGCGAAACGAAGTATGCAACCTATTTCACGAGGTGCGTTCACGACGCGCTTAAATGAACAGCTATCGCACCATTCTATTCGCTTATCGATTTATTGAAATATTCTTCTTCGATGGTCATTATTATAGCCACGAGCACATTCCATATGCCCCTCCTGTTCCTATAACTCGCCTTGAAAACTAAAACCATTTGATTATATTTCCCCTTATAACTCCAATCGAAAGTCGATATGTAGATTAATATACATATACATTGTAATGTTTAATGAAACCATCATTAACGCGAGTTGTTCGCCTCTCTTATGTCCAATTTTAATAATTTTCCGACTGAAACATACACCTGTCTTATATCTGCATTATTATAGCAATCGAATTCATTCATTCACCAATTGAATCTGATTCGTTACAACGAACCTCAGTTTTTCGATCCATTCCAGTCCTTATTTAGCAGTCCTACCGAAGATCTATAGACTATACATATACACATATATAATTTTATTAAACGATAAGGACCATATTTTTGCTTTCGTTGATTCCTTCTTGGTAACGCCAAACCCTAATTCCCCACTGGATCCTTCGATAAATATTATCAGCTCTCAGTAGAATTTGGTTATAAGGCTTAATTGTCATACGGGCCGAGTCCTAAATCGTGTCTTACTCTTGGTACCTTACGCTGAAACGTCGAACTTCAAGAATTTTTTTAAGTATTGTCCAAGATCTGGCGTTACTTTCGCAAGGAACGAGTGTGTACTTTCGAGATATTTGAGAGTGCCGATTCAACGGTCTCGACTAGCATAAATAGGCGTTGCGCGTGTACCTCAGAGCTAATAGTCGACTCTAAGGCGACCTCGTGCGACTCTCGGTGATTATATCGCTGATTCACCGATTTAACATTTTATACATGTGTATTTTACTTGATATAATACAGATGGTTCAGTAGAACTAAAATAAATACCAATATCATGTTTTATTCCATATTCTTGTAGCTGATTTCAAGAGGGTTTCAATATGATTCTACATTTAAATTGCAGACGCGTATTAACAAACGTTTATCATTTAATATTGTATAGAAAATAGTATGTTTATTTAATAGTTTCCAGATACTTGCTCCATCTTACAGATTGCCCATAATTATTTATGTATGCATGAAGATAAAATTAGTATACGACTAAAGTTGCATGTATACAGGGGAATAAAAGAGAAGTACGTTGATCTCGATGAAACGTCCGAGCGAAGATAGTGACAATTTTCTCGATGAATAAGTTTCTGGGTAGAGGCCGCAAAGTGGTATAAAACAGACACGTGTACGATTCTTCCCATCGCTAATGAGATTCATCCGCTCTGGCAATGTTGAAGAATATATATATATATATATATATATATATATATATATATAGTATTCTCTGAGTGACGTCAGTGGTTGCAAAACTTGGGATATTTGTCAATATCCGCGGCGCACCTTTGTCGTTGTAAAACATAACGGGTTAGCAGCAGTTATATGGGCTACAGACAATAAGATCACTAGCCATAAGAAGAGGTTCCTCATCAGCCTTCGACTGCAGAGCCTACACGTTTCTCCATTTTCGCGAAGCATGCACAAATGGAAGACGAGATACTACACGATTGGGATATATCTTCTTTTTGTCGTCTCACAATATGTTTAATCGATCTAATAGATTCATTGAAACCGAAATTATATAGTTAAATGCGTTTGGAGCTCTGTAAAGTCGCTCACGGAATCACTGAAATTCGCTGCCAAGGAGCGTTCAACGTATATGCGAGTTATTTTGCTTGAAAAACAGCAATGCATTTACGCATTTAATACGCGCTTTCGCAACTACTCGAGGCTATTTTGCAAAAGCTACAGAGAGTCTCGTGCGATTTTCAATTTATATTTATCCGTTCCAGTACACTTATAAATGACCCACTTTCCGACATTTCTGCCGTTTGATCAACTTCTGGCTCTATTTTTGCTTCGCGCCAATCCTGACAACAATGATGAAACGTAAACGAAAATAATGATAATACAAACAAGGAAATATGTATGTACACAGGGTGCCACGGAATTGATGGCCAAGACGCAGGCCCTGAATTAAAGGTCCAATTGTGAGAAGAAAATTCTTGTTTTTCTTTTAATATTCCTAATATCTTCCGAGTTACATTGAAATCTGTCTAGGCGTAATTTTCTTAGGCTCGTACAACTTACAGAAAATATTAAAAGTAATGTAGAATAATATTAATGGTTATGATAATAAGCAGCAAAGAGTACTCTCTGATATAAATTTTTTCCTATTACTGTACGAAATTTGTCAAGTTATATAACATTCTATGTGGCCTGAACATATCGTTATGTAACTCGATATATAAATAATAGTAAACTAAAAAAATCTATCAAGTTTTATTGTCCATTATTATATACCTCTAACCATTTTTTCCACTATTTTTAATATCGTTTATATTTAACGATTAGAATAATATTTTCGATAGGTTATTGACCTAACAAAATTAATAATCAAGAGGTTTCGATATAACTTGGAAATGATAATTTTATATTTTTTGCATTATTGTTACATATCTAAGAAAAATCTTTAAAACCCTTTTAATATTATTAATATTTACCAAAGTACATAATAATTAATACATACAGTTTTTTCGTAATTAACACACTTTGGTAGCACTCAAAGCTTCACGATATAAATAAGCTATTCTTCGATAATTTCATATTTGAATCGGAATACGGTTAAGAAATTACATCCATACAAGGTAAACATTCGAGCCTAGCGAAGTTTCAACACTGAACGGAGTCATTCCGAGGGAGCGATTCTTGGAAGCAAAGCACCAAGTTCTAAACCACGCAAGAAAAACCACTAACCATACTAGCCAAGTTGTAAATTTCGTAATGTCCTCGCGAATATCGTCAACGGACCAAAATTGTCATTGCAAATATTCCTTTGATATTCGTCAGGGAGCTACTATTTTAGTATTTTTAATCAACTGCTTCAATTTTACGGAACATAAATGCTAGGAACAGCTAGAACCACCAAAATCTAAGAATCTTGACTAAAAATACTATTGCAAATAGTATAAGCAAAAAAGATTGGATAATTAAAAGTGCAAGTGCTATATTCGTCGCATTTATTTGCAAGTCTTATAAACACAGGGTCTAAAACTTTAAACCACTTCAGAGTATACATGGAAAAAGACATGTATCTTTATATATATATAGCTATAAGATATTACATTTTTGCGTAAGACTTGTTCGAAGCCTTTTACCATTTGCATTCAGTGCTGCCTTATGCAATTTTTCGATATATTTAATAATTACGGAGATAAATATAAGCGTTTTTTTTATGTATATGCTTGGGAGCGTTTGGACTCTGTATACAACTACATGCTTCAATAATTGATGCAAAACAGTCGACGCTTACCGTACAATTTGACAAATTCATTTAAAATAGTCTAATATCGATATTAGATACAGAATATAATCTCATACGGCACACTTGACTAAAAGTTGTCTTATAAACATCTTTTAGTAATCCAATTGACTAAAAAACACCTAAAAGATGTCTTTAAGACATTTGGTGCTTTATGGAATATCATATAACACAAATCTCATGTATAAATTAAATGATAAGCAAACAGCTTAAGTTGTTTGAAAAAATTCACTGCAAAGAGGAAGAATATTCAGACGTACTTTAGTGTCACGTGTAACCGTTTACTTCCCACCTCGTCCACATCGCCTTCTATAGTTTCAAATTGAGCAGTTTGAAAAACAAACCATTTTTTTAGACCTTTTTACATATCTAAATAGTAGCTCTTTGTATCCCTGATGCAGTTTCACGAATAAATACCCCACTTGTAATCATTAACATATAACCGATTAATGTTGAAAAAATGTTTTTCTTTCTTTCGTAGAAAATTGGATGAAACTAAAATATTGGTTACAACATCGTGAAAATTTAATCAAGTCACCTTTTCATATGGCATAAAAAAATATATATTTTTTGTTGGTTGTACTATTTGTTAACAATAAATAATTTAGGATAACTCTATAACACTTTTACATTTATTACAACTTTTTCTTAGAATTAATAGTTGTTTTATCCAGCTATATTGAATTCAGCATTTCATGCGTTTGATATGGGAATATATTACCATTATTTTTCTAATAAAAAAGAGGTTTACGCAGGCAAGTTTATTATTAATTTATAGTAGGATGGTTAACATATTAGCATTAAAAATCATAAATAAATTACAAATCTTTATTTAATAACTGAATTTGTATAATATCAAACTAAATAAGTAATTAGCAACCTCAAAAATATATAGGATATTATTTTGCTTGAAATACAATTTTCTATATCTCACGATGGCACCATATACAATGTGATATTTTAAATTTCACCATTTCAATTTAAAATTCATAATTAACGAAGCAAAAGCATAAGAATACCGTTTTTATCTGAAAATTCAAAGTGGAAGTAAATTAGGAAATGAAAAGGTCAATGTCCTAGAAGAAAATAAAGTTTGATCATTATATGAACATTTAGCATTTCATTAAGACATTCGTTAACGTGCGTTAATATTATAAAAGCTGTTGGTGTAGCGAAAGATCAATAGGACGCGATGAGGGCCAAAAAGTTTAAAGTTTTAAGGTCAATTGTTACAAGATGATTATAACTATAGCAATCTTTTTTTTTTTTCAACCATCGCATCAAAGCTTGAATTACGATCTCCGAAATATTTGTTTACGCTCGAAATGGAATTAAGCTCTGTTCTTTAAAATAAGAAGAAACAATTTATTTTTATGTAACTATATACTAATCCAAGCACGATCTACTTCGATCATTTCCTGGAAACTGTATGTTTCCTCGTCCAAATAAGACTGATGATTCCTAATCATTCGGACTATCAACTTATATTAAAATGTTAGAAGCACAAAGACGCACGCAAACGAAAGATTACAAACGATATGGTCCTCTATTGTTATACCAGAGTATACGATAAAAATCAATGCCAATTGACAGACTGAACTATCCTGAATCGTTTTCTCGATAGCATATCATATCTCGATTCATGATAAAAATCAAACGAAAGCTACTCGTTTGCTTCTTCAGAATAATCATCATATACGATCGTCCGCGTTGATGGCGTTTATAAGCAATTGACTTTTAAGGGGCGAGGATATGCATATCAATCGGTATTTCTCCAGGGACTGTGCACATTTCATCGAGAGAGATAGTGCAGGAGTCATCGATATCAAGTTGGGGTAAATTAACGTATTGCGTTTAGTGCGCGGATTGGCTCGTAAAAAAAGAATAGTGAAAATATAAAAAACACTTGTGGCTACTTCAATGAGCGATCATGCGTGACACTGGATCAATTCTTAACAATGAAAAAAGACTAGGAATATTGTTAGATAATATCTTTCTAAAATTTCTTAGTGTGTGTGTGCCAAATTGTTAAAATAAATTATTTAGCATTGAATAAAAGAAGAAACAAACGGAAGGACCTGCTGGTTGAACAATTTTCTAAGTTTCTTGGAAGAATTCGTTGACTAATAGAATTCCTTAAAATAGAGTATCTTTAATTCTTGAAAACTTGTATAGTAAAAGTTGAATCTGAGCAATTTTGAAAAAAAAATACTGTTTTTTTCTTTAAATATCCCCTAATGTATCTTGAATTTTATAGCTAGCATTTTTAGATAATACACTAGATAGAGTATAAATAAATAATTCAACAAAAATATAAAGACTTATCATTATATATTTGGCTACGTTTATCGTTATAGCTACACTCAACGATAAGCATAATCGCTTTTGTTTGTAAGAAGTTACAGAATCGAGAAGCTGCGCTGTCAAATTACTTTCGCTCAGTCTCCCCCACACTGCCTTCGAGTCCTATAGTTTCATGGACTTGGAGGAGTCACGATAGAGTGGGAGGTCTGAGCTTCCGCTACCTGATACCAACATACACATACAAAGACACACACTATACCGAAGGTGTGATACGCGATGTCGTCGGTATTGGCAAAGGGTGTGGTCAATTGCTGCTGCCATGGCTTACAGTGTTCTTGCAATATCCATATGATTAACGCGTGCCTATTCTTCGTGTACGATTGTGCACTCGTTGGAAAAACTATATATATTTGCATGCGAATTGCCACTTTGCAATGCGGAATATTCATTTGTTGGCCCTCTATGTTTTAAGTCCTAGCACGGTTAACTGTTTCACCACTAATAATCAAAAGACACAGTAATGTCTCGACGGCAAGTACATATAAACGTAGATAATGACATATGTATACCGACGTCGAGACACTACTCTTTTATACAGCAAGTTTTGCCGTCCCAATTTTCAAACCGATTTTTCTCCGTGAATAATATCATTTTGAAAATCTAAGAAAAGGCATGATTATACATATATACTATAAACAAGGCGGCAAGTATGTAGCAATACTAACAAAAATAGTGTCATAGTACAAGATATTATTATTGAATCACTCTTTTACTAAAATAAGCAACCAACGTTAAATTTATTTTTCTATGAAGAAACGTAATAAAATAACAAAAATTTCGAATTATAAAATGTAGTGAAATCATGAATATTACAGAGACAACTATTATTAATAAACTATAGCAGAAAGTGATAATATATATTCGTTTAGAACATAGGGTTAAAATTGGAACGTTCAAGCTTTTGACTTGAAATATTCATCTCTAAAAGATATTCAAATAATTGAAATTATTGGTATAAGCATAAAAATGAAAATTTCAAATTACTCAAAAAAGCGTATTATTGAAATTATAGTCGCAAACGTATTCGCTATGTGCACACCTACACATTGGTAGTCAGGTAAGAATGTGTAGTGATGCATATGTATAATATCAGCGCTGACTGTCGGTAAATTTTGTCATTTTTGCCGGACTTTTTTTGTTTATGTATATTGCTACACATTCTTACCTGACTGCCAACGTGTAGGTGTGCACATAGCGAATACTATCGTATATAAATAAAGGCAAAATTAAAATAAGTCCTAAAAGTAAATTCTATTTTTCAAGAGACGATAATAATATCTCTTTACAATAATTAAAAAAGTATAGATAAAAAAAATATCTATTTGTAACGTATTTTCGTATTATAATTAAACATTAAAAAAATTAAGTAATAAATATTTATTTACTTGTCTTTAATCATAGTAATAAAAAGGTGTCATCGTCTCCAGAAAAATTTTCTATAGACATAGGATACAACCTTTCAGAAAATTGATATCTATGTCAGCTTTAAGAAAAGAGGAAATAAAACATGCATATGATTCATGTTGGAATGCGATAAAATGTAGACCATAATTTTCACACAATTACCTTGATTTTTATAAATTAACATAATCCTGATAAGGAATGTATATACACGCGTTAATAATGAGCACAGAATTCTCATTAGCAATTTTATTAATATCATTCCCAATCAATTCAGTCAGCTTAATCCACAGTAATAAAAAAATAAACATTTCATTTTAGTTTCATCTGAAAAATGAACAATCTCACAAAGTACCATAAAGTTCAGTGTATCCTGTATATTGTAAAATTTATCAGTATATTTATTTAATTGTGTCAACTCTTTTTGTCACCAATTAAACACATTTTTTGCGCATTAGCAAAAGTGTCAAAATCAAAATCACAATAAAATATATAACATCACTGCACTAAGTACAGACTAGACATCCGATGAGTTATATCGATTTTCATTATCAGACAGCGCGCATCGAGCTGCATCTTACTAACAGCGATAGGTTAGATCATATCTCGAGACGATATTAAATTATGTCTTCCATACGCGTAACATTCAATTTCGATTCAAATAACTTATATATCTTTGCGTTCACTACGACGCTATATCAGCAGTCTGATTCGACAGCACTTGACTGACTTCGAGTCGAGAAGCATTTCTAATAAAAAATAAAATAATTATTTGGTTTCACTGAATTTTACACAAGCGAAGCTAGAAAATACAATAAATTAGGCTTGCGTGAACGGTTTTTGATACTCGTGGGGACTCATGTTAAAACTTTTTCAAAAATTTTCAAAATGAAACAGCGATCAATTCAGGATATATTATAAATCGTACAGATAAAATTATCTGATAAACATTTTGAAGGTTACGAGGGCCAAATTTGCTGTTTAAGAGTATGTGGTGCCTCGATATATATATATATATATATGTACTACGGTCGAGACACTAACGTGTCTCTTGATGTAACTGTATATTATACCAGCATTCGACGATTCAGCAATGTTATCTGCGATCTCTCAACGTGTCTCTACGTTAAAGAAAACGAAGAAAATTCCAGTTAGCTTGTAGTTCAGCTTTTACGAATATAACCACGAAGAGAAGATCAGCATGAATCTTGACTGAGCTTCAATCTTCAAAGTCGTGCTCTAACATTCATCTTTACATGGTTCTACCACGATTTAGGATGAAAAATCCTTCAATATTTTCCAATAAATAAGCAAACTGATAAAAGATCCAGTAGAGATATGCAAAGTTGGTTTACACAAATTATATATTCGTGGAGGTTTTGAGTAATTTGTGTGCCAGACGTTCCGCACACATCTGCGCAAAGAGATGAAATTTAAGATTAACGAATAGATAAAAAGGGGAGCAAAGAGCAAAACTTCGGAGAGAAAGATGGGGTTAAGTTTGAGGGAGAGAGAGTGAATCACATCATAGACACTTTTAGCGACGCAGCTCACCAATTCGCAATTAAAAACCTACCACTGTGACATCAGTGTAGACTGACGACAATACCCTTCTCTCTCACAATCAATCAATCTCTCTCTCTCTCTCTCTCTCTCTCTCTCTTTCAAACAGCTGTTCCCTTTTATCCTGAACTAAATATCTTATAAAGAGTACAGAATATACGCTGCAACATGAAAGCATTAGAACCCAAATGCATCAATATGTAAAATATTAGACATAGTTCATTATAATTATGAAATAAATATTTCTGGCACAGAAACTACAAAATAAGGATTTGTGAATATTAATAATATTAACACAATTAGAATAGTAACCGTAAAATCTGTGTCAATACGTTTTGTGACAAAAAATTGCGAAAAATGAATTTCAGCAATTTTTTATTTTTATAAATTTATAATGAATTACTGCTTGAAGGTGAGAGCTTAGTGTAGCTTATAATTAGGTTTCTCTACCTTTTAGAACTGGTAAGCCTTTGAGCATTAAATATTCAATCAATTTTACTAATTCAATTATTATTTGAAAAAATCTTTCATATAACACTACTTTCTTTATCCTACAAGCATCGTAGTGTCTTCGACTGTGTATTTTACCTCTGAAGAATTGTTTCAAATCGCAGGATTTTGTTTCACAAATTTTAAGCTTCGCAAAATTTATATACAATGTTCAAGAGCTGAAATAACTCTTCCCTAAAGTGATTGTCATGCTATTAATTAATATTTAAAACTGAAACTCTTACGGGCACTCTAGATTAGGACTGAAACTACAGTTTCTGGTATTTAAACAAGTGTCAATATGAAAATTTCACTTGAATTATTTAGAGAAATAGCAGCACGTTTTCTGGCCAGTGTTGATTCATGAGCCTCAATGATAATGTGTAGATGGGACCGCATATATTCGCAGCGCGTTGCAGATACAAGTTCAAAATCGGTCGCGTGGCGTATGTTTAACCTAGTTAAAAAATTTAGCAATTAATCCCAAACTAATAATTCACTTTTCATCATTTCTTGTTTTTAATTCATTAACCATTAACAAAAAAAAAACCAATTACACTATTAGATTTAGCACACAATAAACCAGTATTTATTTGCATCTTTTAAATAATGTATTTGTTATTTTTATTCCTAGAAATATAACTTGATATAGTATAACTATAATCTGATTTCTCTTTCAATTTATTAATGTTTCGATTAAAAATTACTCTTACTGCTCTTATATAAACCGTATTCGTATAAGTTACTTTTGTCGAAGTATATTGCTATTCAAATATACGACCAATTGTTAAAGGTATATGCATTAAAAAGTGAAGGTTATAATAACAATACTAAAAAAATATCGTAATAAAACCATTATTTTAATCACCAATAATAAGAATCTACTAACTCAGATAGTTTTAATAATTAACAGTACATTTCAACAGATATAGTTCATAAGAAATAATATATACGAGTACTGCTTAAAAAGATGAGGCATAATTTTAATTAAAACATTGTGGGTTTTATATGAAATAAGAACAAATTTATAAGACACTGAGCAATGATTGTTAAAAGACAAATGAAAAATTCAATATTTGAAACAAAAAGCTAACAGATACTGCTGTATCGTGAACTCTAGCGATATGTTTGTTTTTTTATTCAACGGACTGTCGAATTGAAAAAAAAATAAATAAAAATCGGACCATTATTTGTTTAGAAATTGCAATTTTTTAAAAATTAAACACGAAACGCACATTTTCATCGCGTTTTGTACATATAGGTATACAAGACCCCTTCCTCTACTATCTTTAAATGCTGATGGGTTGGGTAACAAAGACCGAAAAACGCGCCATTATTTCTTCAAATAAATCAAGTGACACATTCAAATTGACATCAGTGAAGCCAGTATGGGTCTAAACGGACCCCCCACTCTGATTTCCCAGCTCATGAGCTTGTGGACGTCAAAGTGGGGGGGGGGGATAGTTTGGTCCCAGACCGTGGCTTTACTGACCCCGAAGCTTTCTTCGCTAAATAAAAATATTTAACAATATCGTGAGAAACGGTGCGCGATATTCAATGTTTAAAATTATTCGTGCTATCATTGCAACAAAATTTTAATTTGTATTAGATATGCAGAATCGCTAGGAGAGAGGGAAGTTGCAGATTGTATCATTTTTAATTTCAACATATTAGGCGTGTTGCAGTCTTGTATGCATCTGTTAAATATAGAAGCGACGATTGTTCCAATTGTATAAACGCATCTGACAATAGCCACATCGCCCTAAATATGCATGTGTACATGTACATGCTATACGCAGGCACCTACACACATACAGACACAGTGCTCCTATTTGCGATTATTATTTTCTTCGCGTCAACTATCGAAGATTAGTATAGCAACTGTTATTTCATAAATTCAGTCGAGTGGATTTTTATATCGCTCTCCTGTAAACTATTGAATGTCAAATGTTCTAAAAAGCCTGTTGGAGTTTAGCAAGAAAAAAAGAGGTATATACGCGCGTGACATTATTTCTAATTGGCACGAAAGTGTACAGGGAGTTTAATATGGTTCGTTAATGTTGGCGCAGCTTTGGTATTAGGTTCCTGTATACGCTTATTCGCACGCTTAATTCGAGCCGCGTATATATATATATATATATACACACACCTATAGGTACGTAACCTTCGAAAGAATTAGATATCCTAGAAAACTCGCGTTGTCTAAGAATCAGGTTTGCTGATTCCATCACGGAACGTGCCGTACATAGAACACTCGTTGTGTTCATTGCCATGTAAGAGGTGTCCAGTCTACAAGGGTGCTAATCTAAAACATTTAGATAAAGATATGCGGATTTGAAAGAAAAAAAAATATACTTTTTTCTAATATTTGCTTTAGGTAGTATAAATATAATTTCAGATGAGAAGATTTTTTATTCGCGAGAGAACATCCCGCTGATTCTGTTTTATCGTCCAGAACTTTTGTATCGTTTACTCATACAAAATTCCTCGAATCAAAGAATTTTTAATTCTTGATAATTATTTTTAAATATTTATATAAGGGATAAATTAAGAAGGTTTAGATGGAACTTTTTTTTCAAATCCCCCCTCCTAAAAAGCCAAATAATGAGATTGTTGGTTGGATATTTATATGAAACGCTGATTTAAATCGAGTGTTTCTAAACAAATGTTAAATAATTTGGAAAGAGGGGGGGGGGGGGGGGGGATTCAAATATTGTAATCATTAATTTGACCTTGGATCGAGACAACCTTGAGTTTCATTAGCGAATCAATAAATCTACGTGAACACACGCATAGTTTTTCAATCTTGACGGTAAATGACAGGATTTCGTATATTTTATAATCGATTCCATACACTATTCCTTTATTCCTCCACGTTATAAAGGTTTTCCTTAAAGCATTACCATTTATTATAACAAAATACTTATATCAACTACGAAGCAAAAAATCATGGATTGTATTTAATTGGAAGTTAATATCTGTTTGTGTGTGTGTGTGTGTAATCAACAAGATATATCGATTGCAATATCACCATTAACATTATTTCCAGGTTGGTAGGAATTAAACACGTGAAATGCCAAAATAAAATGTGCCTACTCAAACATGTGTTTCGCCTATTTCTTGAAAATTTATGCATTTTTCTCGTTCGATATATTTATCATATCAAAGCTCGTATCAAAATAGGTTCAATTAAAATTCAACAAAAGCTATGCACGATTTCTTATAAATATTGCAGAAAACAAAACACTCGATATATCCAAAACGCGAGGTTCGAATATCATTGTAAGAATAAGTCGAAACGACGCATTATCTTATTTTTGGGACGTGAAACTGAACAGCTGGACCTCAAACATTTTATCGACGCAAAAAATAGTAGGAATAAATTTGTCGGGTTCATCATCCGACGAAAATGTACATCTCTGATTTTTGTAGTCCCCAGGCCTCCTCCAGCGTTACAGTCACGTTCGAATTATTTTTACACCGAAGATATAAAAAGATCGAAGGAAGAGCACCACCGGACAAAAGAAATCCCAAATGGATCGATGCCTAGAAGATTCCATGTTTTTCCTAGAAAGCATAAAACCGTTGCGAATGGCTGATTCTTATTCCAATCTTCGAGTTGAGAAATAAATTTTTAAGCGGAAATCGCGCTGGAATGATGAGTTGAGAAGCCTGTGGAATTCGGAAGAGAAACATCGAGGCTCGAGTGAGAGAGAGAGAGAGAGAGAGAGAGAGAGAGAGAGAGAGAGAAGGATACTAAGAGGAGTGTGGAATACGAATATATATACAGGGTGTCTCATTTTAATCGTCGTGTAAGAGAATAAGGTGGTGGCCCAAAGCGGATCACTGCTCTCTTATATATCATTATTTAAACAATTAGCGTCAATATCTTCATTTGGCTATATTAATCCAATGTGTACGAGTGTAAATTGGTTGCCTCTTGTTGGGGAAAATAACTAAGTTTCAGCAATAAAATTATTTTTGCCAATCTCGATAAAACTGGAAGGTAAGCTTATCTTGATCTTTCAAAAACTGTTGTAGCTATTTCTTTATTCTTAGTACAATTTTGAAGCAGTATTATTTAAATTTCAAATGTGATACACGAAAGAATTAATTTCAATAATGTTTTTACAAGTTCTAATTATTTAACTAAAATGTGTACTCTCGGGCAAAGCAGGTCGGGAAAATTAATAGTTGTGATTGGATAATTTGCGGACGGTGAATAAAGTATGTAAAGAAGATTAAACGGGCATCTTGGAGACAATAATAAATAGTGCAAAAGATATATAAATAGGGTTGGGAGACCGAGGCTAAAACGGCTTTTACACGGATTCTTCAGTTTATGGTTTTAAGCATTTAATTTGAAAACAGTCTTTTGATTTTTTATTAGTCGCGTTAAATCGAAGCTCGTTTTAAATATAGGAATTATTCACACTACCATGTTATTCAAACCATTTGCAAGTTATAAGCTTTAAAATTCTTAGAGTCAAGAATCTTCTTCCCGTTTTGCCCCGCGCAGTCTTTCCTAGTTAAAAATGAAACAAAATAGAGTAAATAGAATAATATTTTTGTATTATTTATATGAAGACGCGTTCGTTGATCCTTGAAAAAAGACTAGATATAAGGCGGACAATATAAAAATTGGACTAACGGATGTTATACTATAGTAACACCGATGGAGAGGATTTTATTTACTTCATTCTTCTTATAGCAATTAAGGAGGTTTAACTTTGAAACCTCGTTCATTAATATAATTAAAACTAATGCTAATATTCAATTAATTTAAAATGTAATACAAAAATTGTAACATATGACCCAATTGTCACACTTCTTACTCTTTTTCTGTATCTGATAATATTTTTATAATGGAAATGAGTTTGATGGTGTAGTATAATGCTAAATCACTTTGGTCAAAAGGTTGACCCGTTTAAGGCTTACCTATGGGGTAAAGTGGGTTAAAAATATTTTTTTTTTATTTTTCACATCAAAAGAAATTATGATGTTAAATGTTGCTGAATGTTTCCTTACTTTACAGTTGATTAATTAATCTAACTAATTATATCGCGAATGCTCTATTATCAATTAAAGTGACAGTTTTCTTGATCTGTATATGTTAAGGGAGATGCGCTTTACGTCACCATCTCTAATTGTTTTAAAAATCGTAAGAAATCAATACAAATATTTCTGTTTCAAAGAAAAATTATTTGATTCCGAGGGGGCAAAATACGATATCTTGATAATTATCTGGGAAAGTTTGCTAACGAAAATATAAGGCTGCCTGGAATTATTTTCTATAGAACTCACCATTATTATTAGTGCATATTCTTGCAACTTATCTCAAGAGTATTCCAAAGCCCTCTTTCCATTCTTTCCATTCAGTTCTTTAAAAGATATTTCGATTACAACTTGCATACAATTGCAGATTTGACTGAGAAGTGTAAAGGCTGTACGGCCAGAACTCGTGCACTGATGGTGTATATGTATATATATATATTAGGGTGGCAGTTAAAAAAAAAATGTTTTCCGGTGCTTTTATTTTGTTAAGAATGATGAAAAAATAGAAATCGAATTTTTTTAGATTTTTTTGAAGCCGTTAAATGGTGCCGATATCGTTTTTAAAGTTAAAAATTCAATGTTCTTCCACTTTTTCGAAGTTAGATGTAAACCAAAATTCCAATAAGCTTTTAATTTGTCAAAAATTATGAAAAAAAGAGATCCTCGAATTTATAGAATTTTTTGAAGTCGTTAAATTGTGCCGATATCGATTTTAAAATTAAAAATTTAGATTTATCGAAGACGATTTAACGAAATTATAAATTAATATTGTGCTTTGAAAAGTCCCTTACTTAAATTACAAGAAAATGTAATAAAAAAAAAAAAAAAAAAAACATTAATCCAGCACAATATTAATTTATAATTTTGTTAAATCGTTTTCAATAAATCTGAATTTTTAATTTTAAAAACGATATCGGCATCATTTAACGGCTTCAAAAAAATCTAAAAAAATTTGATTCCTCTTTTTTCAGCATTCTTAACAAAATAAAAGCACCGGAAAAAATTTTCTTTTTTTATGGCCACCCTAATATATATATATATATATACGTAAACTTTGAAATGGAAATATTACGTAAACGAGCGGATGAAATAAAAATATGGAGAAGGACTTTTGAAAGGCTCTAAAGGTTTCGACTGAAAGAAAATGCAATAAAAAATGGAAAGTGTAAACTAAAAAACTCGAATCAACCGTCATATTCCCTTGAATATGCCTCGTCCCATTATCAATAAAGCAAATGATATCATTTAATGGCCCACCCAATGTGAAACAACTTATACTTAAACATTTCTTGGCTGATTGGCCTCTATGCCCTATATCAAAGCAACGGTTTAAAGTAGGACACTGTGTATAATACCAGGTAGTCTGTTAAACGTGGCTATAATCCCATAAATTTCGATAATAAGAATAAATATAAAAAATGGTTCCTTTGTGATTTTCAAAATTAGCCCTTGACGAAGAAGTTACTTAAAACGAAATATTGGTTAATTCGATATACTTTTCATTCGTATATAAAGCAATCCGCAATATCCTTCCAGCACCGTTTTCTTTTGGCAAAAACCGCTGCTGAGAACCTAACAAACTATAAGGAACAAAGTAGATTTCATGCCAGGTAATTGGAAATGTATAAGATAATTTGCAAAGTGGCTGGAATAAATGTTGTGAAAAATTATCATCTTCGCTACCTGTAATTGCCGACAGTCGGTACGAAAATCTGCTTTTTCGACCATAGTTTCTTAGCTTGCCAGCAGCGATTTTCTCTAAAAGACATTTTTTTTAACGATCAGACTTAGTCCTAACGTTTTTTTCCAATCGATATTAGGATTCGAAATAATCCACTCGTGTTTCCTTCCAACTTCTTCGCTAAGGGCCGAATGTAAAAATTGGGGGGATATATAAAGTTTTTTCTTGCAATAATATATTATCATCACTCTGTTAACTCGTACTATATTAGCACAGTGGTCAGCCGGTATAGATATAAGATATTGTATATATATAGTAAGTATGAACGGAAAAGTATATGTGGCGGACGTAAGAGGCGTCGCAGATTGTGCATAGAAAGAGAGCAAGAAAATGGGCCTGCGGGCCCATTGGGAGCGGCACTAGAGAACCACAGACAGTGGCGTATAACGAGCAAAACCGGCACAGTTATGAGAGACGACATCGAGCTCTGCCCCCAGGCTTCAGCTGCGGCTATTCCGGGATATCAAAACAATTATACGACTGGCTCTTCCGCAAGACCTTTCAAGATGTTCCTTCCACACCAAAACCAATAGCGCGAGATAATCGAGCTAAGAAATATTTTTGGATTTTCCTTCGGATGCTGATCCGTTGGCTCCTATCGATGTTTCACTCAAGATTTACAATTAAATTCAGTAAAAAAAAAAAACCATAAGAAAAAGGTAATCGAAATTCGACCTCCTCCAGGCAAATGATGAAATATATATAGAGAAATAATAATAATGAAAGAATACGACGAAGAGGGCCTATACAAATTTTACCTAAAGTTATATAGAATATATAAACAAATTGATTTATCGATAGCAGCAACAGGTGAAAGTTGTTAAAAGTATTATTTGAGAATGTATACTTTTCAATAAAATTAAAAAGAGCGATTTCGCAAAATAGACTCTCACTTGTGTAAAAAGTCCAATTGACATGAAATAATATTTCTTCTTTGCAATGCAATACTGACCAAGTAAATTCTATTTTGTTTTATTATTATGCTTCTTGACCTTGGCTTGTGTGTGTTCCATATTTTTAATAAGAGGAGGATATAACGATAGCAGCTTCGCGAAACATTTGTTCCATTTCGGGAACCTGGCGAATCAGGGTTTGATACTTTCATTGCTAAAACGTTACATTTGCAGGGGTTCCCTATAGCTGACTTATCCATAAGACGATAATAGGGCTCAAGAATACATTATAAAAATTCTAAGTAATAAAGAAACGTCGAATTATCGTTGATAAACTTATCGTATGTATATATATATATATTCCTATTTCAATAGACTTGCTCTCGAAACTTACTGTAACAATAATCAAATTACTCGCTTTAAAGCCGAGAGGCTCCTTATTTACAGTTTGTCCAACGTTACATCGGTGATTCGAAGAACTGGAAAATTTCGTTTATTCGCAGTTGAACCGAAGATCGCTCGATGAAACAATTGAAACGGTATTTGTGCATTACGGTGAGCGCCATTGAAAACTTTCTCTATATATATATATATATATATATAATGGCAGGAGCGGCAGAGAGAACCGCTGTGCTTCCCAGAGATTCGAGCACCCATGGGAGACAACGGTTCTCTCGCTCGGAAGGAAAAGTCATTTATGGCGTCGATTGTACACTCTTGCATTGTTTGAAACTGCCAATGAAGTTATATACATATAGGTATAAATCGTATATACGAAACTATACGTTCTTAATTAAGCTATCCTCCCCTATTAGCTTTCTCGAGAAATATAGTTTTCATTTCAGTAAATATATCACGTTCGTGAAATTTCTAAAGGAAATAAATGAACTTGTTTCCACGTAAAAAACGATTCCTCGGACTTTGATACTCGAAGAGATTCGAGAGAAGGAAAAACTCGCGCGTACAAATAATAAATTAATTGGAGCAATAGCTATAATTTATGGGCATTGATGCGACGGATAGTGCGTGGAAGATGGCAGGTTAGACTGCATAAAGAATACATTGCGCAAGCACAATTACGTGTGGCTCGTAATTAATAACGCGAAAGTAACGCAGTTACGACGCTTTTAACGTTAAGGAAATAGCCAGCAAATTATAATTCTGCTGATGAATCGTCCAGCAACAAATCCTCTTCTCTTCGCGTCATTTTTTTCTATACCTATACATACACTCAGCTACCAGTCCTGCAGGTAGAGTAACATTCTAGAAGATCGTATGGGAAATACACATAGGGGATCCCAAAACTTTTCGATCTTACAAATATTTTCATTTCGTTACACTTCGGCCAACTTTGCTCTATATTTTACTCTCTCGCGAATATTTATTATACTATGAATTGTGATATGAGAGGAACACTATTTAATCTCCCACATTGTACATATATACACATGCTTATCGAAGATGAAAGGACGATTCCTATACGTTACGATTTTCTTTGTGTGTACACCAACACGATTACATTAAAAGGCGAAACTGTGTGTGTATGGGTAGTGTACTCGGGGAAATGTATTAGTTGAAAAAGAAAGTTGAATTTAAAGTGTCTTAATTTTGCTGAGGTGCAGCGAGAGAGAAAGCTAGCCCACACCACGCGACTTTTATACCTGCAGGACTATAGCACCGAGTCTCGAGCGATAAATAGAGGAAATATGAAGCGAGCCCTATTATACCTGATACTCCAATAACTAATCCAATATTATAATATTAGATGTTTCTGAGGAAACATTTGTAAAATTATAGTATCGATGTACTGCTTGTATTTTCAATATGAAAATGAACCGATACTTATGCCGTTATTCGGACAATTATTACTTTATTTATCAGTTACATCTTACATTTATCATTTTAATAAAGTCTAATAATAATTTAATTTCTTCCTTTTTTATATTAAATTACAGTAATTCTACAAAGTTGGAAAGAGGACAAGCATTTATTAAGTACGCGCGATTGATAAAGATATGTTTTACTGAAACACGTAGTTGAAATATCAATGTAAATATTTCAAAATCCTGTTTTAAATATCAAAGTTTAAATATTCTATAAAATTAAACGACTAAATATTCGCACGATCCTCCTCGGGTTTAAACGATTGTTAGTTGGATATTTTATTTCTATAGGTATAAATATTATAGCGAAACAAAATTATTTTTTTATCAGACTTTAACAAAATAACAGCTGTAAGGTACAAATAATATAGAAATAATCGTCCCGTCAAAAGGTCTTGCTTTGGCTCATTTTTATCTTAAAACTTCAAGGAACTCATTGATATTAATTTTAACAATGTTGAATTAAAAGTATAAAAATTATAATGTTGATTCAGAGTGATCGAAGTATCATCAGGTATATTAGAATTTTTCGCTTCTGCTCTATTTATTGCACAATCGGTCTATCACTCGGGGTCAGGTCACGCGGTTAGTCCTGCTAAGTCGTGTGGTGTAGTTTCGCCTTCTGCATCTGCCAAGTGAGAAGCTTTTTAAATACGCATTTCTTTTTAATCCAGTCAAATTAGCAAAATCAGTGGCAAAAAATATTTCAATGGATATTTTTTTCTTCCAATGATTATCTCCTGAAGAATCGAGATTCGCAAAGTTCGAGTTCCTATAGAGATTGTTTTACGTCCGGCATTTTGGAAAAGGAGTAAATTTATAAAAATAAGAATATTTTGGTCAATATTGTGATCGCAGATCACTCCTTTTTTTATAGTTTTATGGAGAAAAACACGCAATACAAATCGTATTTGAATAATTTCTTTGTAACTTAATGTACAAAAAAGTTTGTAATGAAAGACTGAAATAAATTTGTGGATTGTTTTGTTCACCCTCCATTACCTTTTCCCCTGCTGGTTCTCATAAAAAATAGCTCAAATTAATGTTGCAGAGCATAGAATTCTCTACGATCATCGTATTTCAAAACTTTACGTATGTTAACAATTATTGTGGAAGATAAACGACGTTATAATTGACCATATTACTATATATATGATTATACAGAATAAAACAAACAACATATAGGTCTGTAAATAAATTGGCACACACGAAAACTTTAAAAATAAGAAATTTTTTGTCGACAGTTCTTGCAATACATCTAAAAAATTATTTACAAGAGTACTTTCATACTTTCAATAATAGCTATGTTAATTTGTTATAATTAAGTAACTCGATTTTAAAAAAATGTAGTGGAAAGTTCACATTTTCATATTTTTTACGCTCGATAAATTTTTAACAAAAGGTTCCAAAGAAAAACTTTATCTACACAAGTTGTAAAACAATTATAGTGCGTCAACGGAATTCTGCTCACTCTGCAGAACTGACGGATTTTAATACTTAAAACATTTTCTTAAAAAGTGTTATGGAACGTTAAAAATTTAAATATGTGAACCTAGCTCTAGATTCAATAAAACTCGTGATTTCTATAGCAAACTGAAAGAATTATTGTAAAAAATATGAAAGTACTATTGTATTCTAAGACGTGTTGCAAGAACTATCAAAAAAATTTCTTAGTTACATATAAGCGTATAGGTCACGCACAATATTTAATTCAGTAAAACCTATACCAATGTGCAAATTCAAATTGTAATATCGCGTAGATGACTGGATAGAATGATAAATTCAAAAATGTTTTCTAAAATTCGCTATATTATCTACAAGAATACGCGATAAAAAAAAATATAGGGATTGCAATTGAACAATTGAGCTTGATCTTGAAATTGATTTCATGTAGCGTTTCAAGGTCAAACACACACACACACACAAACGCACAAATACCACCATAAAATGGTTTAGAAAAACTATAATGAAGAGAAACGTGCTTTTTTTTTCTATTTTCTTTAATGAAAAACGTATCTATTCGAAACTAATAGAGACGTAGGGGAGATGGAGGGATTTTACAAATACACCATACATTCCTTTAACAATGAGCTAAACGCCAAAAACATGATCAAATAACAGAGGTTGAACTATCCAGATGGTTTCAAATGTTTAATTTAAAAAAAAAAAAAACTCTTAATTTCAAAGTTTCACTATCACGACGCAAATAAAATTATTGCGTAAAGTTATATATGTAACTTTCGGTTTCTCCTGTAATTATATTGCGTTGGAAGAAAAGTGTTTTCTCGAAGACACGTGTGCGTATATGTATGTGATGGAAAGTGCCACAACTTTGTTGCTTTACAAAAATTAAAGTTATAAATATAAGCTTTAACGGTAGCGTTACTCTTATAAATTTCGATTCCTTGTACAATTTCGTTTTTAGCACGACCTAGAGAGACTTGAAAAATTTCTACACAGCCACGCATGTGTTTTCTATGTCCTTGACAGAATTCGATGATTAAACGTACAATAAATAAAGAGATTGATATAGGTAAATTTCCCTCGTGTTATTTTCTATGCATTTTTGAAGACTAGGGGAGGCCGGGGTTAGTTGACTATAATTGTGCTTATAACTGCACTATTATATATGCACTATAAAATGTTCACTGCACAGTAGCTTATTTATATATTTCTTTTATCAAAGACGTGGTTAGAGATTGTTACTCTATGTTGTAATCGCTATCTGCGAGCTTGAGTACAATTTATCCAAATTATTTACAGGTAAGTAACTATGTATTTTGATTAAAATCAATTGTAAATTATAAGGTTTTTGATGCTATCTTATGTAGTCTAGTGTATATGTTTCGATAATATGTTTAATTATTAACAATTTAACTCGTTTTATGTTTAATTAATGACATGTATCTTCAATGTTATTATTTTTTCAATTACATTGCTATGTCGTATAAACCTTGCTGGATAACCATATAATATAACCTGCAGTGGCTTTTGTACATTAGTATCTGTTAAAAACTCGTCAAACTCTGAATCGGAAGATGAAACTGAAAGTTTGATATGCAATGATTTTTATCGCAATGGCGTTAGTGGTGAAAAATCTGTACAATGCATAAATTGTGTTTAGATTGGCCAATGAAACATTGTGCGAAATATTTAATAAATTATAGTTTACAGATGCACCAACTGTAATTCTGATAACGATTTATAAGTCTTTGCTTTACTATTTGTTAATGCTATTAAGGGGTAAGATCACTACTGTAGAAGTTGAAAATGAAACGCGTTCTTTGACAATTTAATTTTAACGGAAGGAAGGAAAATATATAAGATATAGAAAAACCTAACTATACTTATGTTATTAGGTATAAATTTCATGCAAGTATAATATAAAAAATGTTCATTGAAAAATATTGTAAAATAGCGGAACCAGGGCTATTCTTCCAAAGTATTAACTGTTTCTCACATCGCGCAGCATTAACTTCAACAATTTTCAATATTTTCTTTCGAAATTTTAATCATACCCTTAAAACGATATTTCTAAGTAAAACACGCAGGGAATTTTCACAATATTAATTTTTCTGTTTATGATTAGCGTTTGTTTCAGGTAAAACTGTCAACTTTCAACGCAAAAAATGGTAATTATTTGTTTATAAAAAATGTTCGCGCGAATTAACTTGTTGAAATTCCCAACATTGTTATACCTTCAGATGTTGTTTTAAATATGTGATTAAAATTTCGAAAGAAAATATCGAAGTTGTATACCGCATGCTGTGGAAAAAGTCGATACTTTAGAAGGATGGCTCTGGCGCCACTATTTTGCAATATTTTTCAACGAAAATTTTTTATACCACATCTCAATTTATACCTAAAACATACGCACTTGTAGTTTTTTGTATTTTGCTTCCTTCCAAAAAAAATAAAATTTCAAAGAACGCGTTTAATTTTCAACCTCTACGGTGGTCCAACCCCTCAATATATTAAGAAAAAAAAGTTTTTGATTATATTATTGGTTTCTCTTTATACCTTTTTTCATTAAAAGTTTAATCAGTGAAAACTTGTTATTTTGCTATTCTTATAATAAACAATATATTCTTTCTTATTTGTGACAAATCAAAATTATATAAATAAAGCTCAATACGTAAATATATACAGTATATCGAATACTTCTGATAATATATACAATTGGACAAAATATATTCTCCAAGTCTATTATATACGGACAGATTTACAAAAACTTGGTCAGCTAGTCCCAGTTTCTTCCACAGGAATTTGCCTGTTGGATAAAATTGTGTCTCCATATGAGAAAGTTGCTACAATTTCTAAAGGGCTCTATGTTAATATCAATAGACGATATCTCTGAACGAACGAACAAAGGCAATTTTATAAATCAATACTCCATTTCTTCGCTCTATCATTTAACGAATTGGTTGTTAAACATATATAAATAATATTTTTATTCGTAAGCGTTATCGATGCCCGCAAGTACCTTTTGGAAGGTTAGCCGCACGATTGCACGTATACGAACAACTCTCGAAATCCTAAAGAGACGATATGCCAAAATAAATACCGACTATTCGCCCTGCGCTGTGCGTTTGTTTCACAGACGCGAGCGACCCCACGTACGATAGAACATCATTAAATCCGTCGTTGAGAGAGGAGGAGAGGGGTATAATTTCGACGAAGAAGGGTCGTAATCCCGCAACGGGACGGAACGGCCGCGCGCGAAAAACCCTGACGAAACCCAGAAAAGTCTCGGAGCGTTCTCGATCGAAACGCGAGATACATTTGATGAATAAAATGACGCCGGGGCGTTCGTGCGCTGGCGAGTCGAAGGTCGAGGCTTCGGTCGGTGTTCGAATCGGTGGAAAAGCGCGGGGAAGGAACGTCGATGATGCGCGTGGGTGTGCGCCGTACACCAGCGAAGGAATTCAGCATCGGTGAGATCATCATCGCGATGGCGTGCCGTAATCCATGACACGGATAGCGAACAACGGAGATGGACGAAAGGCGAGAACCGTTAACTCGTGTCGTGACACTTGCCAGTTGGCTTCTGCACATACGCGCGCGCGCATGCGTACGACCGAGCTGAACACGTTGAAACCGCTCTCGCGCATGCGCACAGCCACCACCGAGCAACGGCCCATTGAAAATTCCCCGAAGCCACTCCGTCCTTTCTCCACCGCGTCACTTAGGCGGGTTACCTCGCCTCGCACCGGTCGGTTTAACCGAGGAATCTCCAAAGATTCCACACTATCGATAACTCTCCCGATCGTTCTTTCGCGTTACAAATATATTCCGGCGAGTGACGGAGATGCGTCGGAAAGTTTTTGACGAAAACGTTGAAACTCTTCGGCGATTCTCGCGAGATATAGGACTCTGGTCTGCAATGCGCATATGGCCAAACATTCGATCGAATGGGAATATTCGCCTTTCGTATACGCGATCTCACTCTGCGATGTCCTATTTTTTCGATAGTTCCTTTCCAGTCTTGTACACGCCCAACCACCGCGGAATGAAAACTGTGCTTTTTTTCTCACAAATTTCCAATAATTGCGTCGCACGACGAAGATCAATTGCAGCCGCATGGCAGAGCCCATCAGAGTTTAATCGCATTGACGAGAACAAATGGGTAATGCAATGTTCCTTTCTGAAATACATGGATATATATAGTCATACGCACGTTGTATATATATATATTTCGATCGGTTCTTCATTTTCTTTTCAAATTTTATCATTTGAATAAATCGATGCTACGATGGAGCATTTACATCCATGCCGTGCACACCTACACTGTGATATTCGAGGAGAGTGTGTAACTGTATACGTATACAAAAAATTTCCACTTTAAAATGACGAAATTTGTCGATATAGGTATAGTGCTGGCAATATTCACATGCTGCACTATTACACATTCACACTTTATCATATTAGTGTTTGAATGAACAGAGCGAATACGATTGCATACTTAAAAATACATTATTACATATTTTCAGTATTGAAAAAGTATATTTCATATGTTGCTATTAACATCTCTTGATGACTAATTTTCTCTCTGGTGACGTACACCTTACAGGTAATGGTCGTATGCGTGACTTTAAAGAATAAACGTAGACGAATGGCGAAAATTCATTACACCTTTGAGAATCCCTCATAAAAAGTTTTTGCAGTTTTAATAAAACTCAAAACTCCAATAGTATATAAATAATTTCTCATTTCTTTTATCTCTGACTATCCTGAAACTTTAAAGAAATATTCTAAACGAATACTTCCATAAGGAAACGACAAATTAAAAAACCATTTTTTTCTTTTTTTTTTTTTTTAATTACTTACTGCACAAACCCCCTAAGAATTGAGAGTTTCGGTAAAATTTAGTCCCTAAAAGATATCAAAACCCGTAAAAACTTTTGTTTCGAAGCATTGAAATAAGACGAAAACTTCAAAATGAAGGTTGAAGATACGAAAATAGGAATTTGTTAACGTGTGTGTGAGCAAAAGAATGGAAATTGACACAGTATCAGGAAATTTGTAAACAAAATAAAAAATGTTACGGATAAGAAACTATATTATGTCATATGTGAGAAAAATGATGGAGAAGAAGCAAGTTTTATTATCGATACAGGGACAAAAACAGAAACTTTCCGAGGAGAATCGCGATCATGGATGAGTATAATTGCCAAAAAAAAAATGAAGAAATAATAATTATGTTCATTAATTAAATGACACGAGTGCCAAAACTGGCTGGAAAATAGCGTTTCCTTTGTAGATTTAACAAAAGGGAATAAGTACATGGCAGAGCTGCGACTATTTTCTCAACGAACGATGATAGGTCGTCGCGTAGTGCAATTTGAAATTTTCATAGAGCATAAAAGTCTGAACAGGTTTGTCACTGTAAAATGCATGGACTTGAGACAACCACAACATGCGTTATATATTTATGAACGATGAGCAGTTATCTGGCACTGTTCAAGGAATCATAAAGCTTTCTGTATACTACAATGTGTAGATCACTCTTGTGTTGTCAACATGTGCATAGCTTGATTCTCACTCGTAGCTGATGTACAACTTGCAAAGCCATCAAATTGCAGACGTCTAAATCCCTTGCTATGACCCCAACACTATATAAAAACCTAAAGGATTAGGAAACATAGGGTGGGATGTGAGCGACTGCAATCTGGCACTACACACACAGAGGTTATAACTAGCTCTCTCTCTCTCTCTCTCTCCACTCGTCTCTATCCCACCCTCCCTCCAACACTTCTTAAGCAATTCGTTTATTTTCAATACATGAGTCATCCGGTAGCATTTATAAACCGGCACAGCGAGAAATTCACAGATCCGAGTTGCAAATAATCGGAAGAGAGCTCTCAACCACTCATCCTATAGTGCTCTTGTACAAAAGAACAAAATTATTTCCTAATTAATGAAAAACACACATCGCTAACTTATTTACACCCGAGTACAATATATATATATATATATACAGTACTTATACTGGCAAAAAGTTGTGGAACCACTAAAAGAAATTGATAAATGTTGATTCTTGAGAAAATTGTGTCAAATAAAAAGAACAATGCTTGACAATGTCCGTTGGGTGTCTATATTAGTTCTACCTTGGAAGACGCGCTGAAAGTCAAGCGAAGGTCATCTTGAGTTTCTTCAGCGAAACGCACACACAATATGCTGTTAAATATTCTTATAGCTGACCTCGAAAGCTTTCCAAAACCTTTTTTTTTCTCATTCTTTTACATTATCCGGTCATTGTTGAGATATTTCAATTTGAAATTGCATATTTATATATAGTTGTAGGCTTGTTCAAAGTAGTATAGGTGGCTGTTACGCATAAAAGAGCGTGTACGTTGATGTATACATGTGTGTACATACGTGTAGCTTTACTTTTAAATCAAAATATATCATGAAGCATGCACTCGATGAAATGGACACTCGAAGATGGGGCGTTGGGAAGCTCTCAAGGTCAGTTAGAAAAATATGTAATATATAGAGTGTTTCATTTAATAAACTTATCACGACCTTCGTGCAACGTTCAAATGACCATACCTTTCGAGCTAAAGCGAATAGCTTCGTTGTATGTAACGTCCCTCTTCGAGACCAATCAGCTTGACCCGATACATTCTTCGTTATACGTGAATCACAATTTTGTAGATATTTGTACAGTGAATGTTTCAAAATGGTACACTCGATATATGGCTATACTGACATTCCATGCCAAAACTGAACGTCCATGAACTTTTGCATTCCCAACTTCTGGGAAACATTTGTTTGCGTTAAACGTTTTCTGAAATAGTTATTTTGGATTTTGTTCAGATTTTTTTTTTTTTTTTTAATTGTCCTTTGAAATACTATCAAATTATGAAAAATATTTTTTATTCCGTTTAAAATCATGCAACTCCTCTAAAAGTACACTGAATTAAATTTGTTTGTTTTTTTAATAGAAAGGAACAAATATCAATTCGATAAATTATTTATTATGCCATAATGATAGGAATCAAAATAATCTTGCTCTTGATTTTTCGATATTACACCAGCACTAGTAAGGTTTTACAATAGTGCTATATTTCTACCCCAGTAGCAAGATTGGTCGAGATGACGTCATTATGACCAGAAATCCAGTCATTTTTACGTCATTTGAGCCAATTTTGCTACCGGGGTACCTAAGAAAATAAAACTTACTGTAAGCACACAAACGCTCGATCTTTTCTTTACAAAATTTTTTAAGATGGTCATATTAGTATATTTGAAAATATTTTATAAGAAGAACAATATTCATATATATTTTTTCATGGGTCAAATTACTCGTAATTTATCTTTGTTATTTCTTATTGACTATATATTATGCTTCGCACAATGAGTCAAAAAGATGCTAAAGTAACGAAATTCTTAAACAACTAGCTCTGCTTTACGAGGAAACTAATAAAAATATAATCATTCGTCAGTATTAATCTCTTTAGTGCATTATATATGTATATATATATATTGCACAATAGTGAATCTCAGTTGCGAAGAAGAATTAACCTTAATTAGCGAGTTGAGTTCTGCTTGAACTTGAATTTTTTAATTATATTATACCGTCTTTCTAAACAAATTTTTGGATTTTTATTGGGTTATTCGTATCGCTTTATCAACTTCAAAAAAAAAATTTTTTCCTACAAATTTTGAACGCTCTTATTATTTTATAAAAGTATTTTCTAAAAATTGCATGAAAAGCGAAGCAATATAAGTAAATATTTTTCAATTTTATTTGAGCAACCTTTATACTATACATATATATATACATACGCAGGCACTTTACGCGTCTTTCTCGAAAATATTTTTTTCTCGTAGCGTTGACGTTTTCTCCGAAAGTATTCGATCGGTTCGTACAAAATTTTGGCTATATATTCATTACCTATACACACTGCAGGTATAGCTGGATCTAGAATCATCTTGATATTTTGATTTTTACTATTTATTTGTCGAAAACGTCATAACAAAAAATCCTGATTTTTTCTTTTTTTTTTTTAATTCACATATTTTATTGTTACTATCGCATAAAAATTATGATTCAGTGTTGTTCGAGTTCTAGAGACACTCACGCAGAAACTAAATTTCTTTGGATATTATGTTTCAAAGTATTCTTCACTCATTAACACCTATACTAGTCGTTTGGAATCGAGGCACTCTATACAGCACACTTCAACGCAACCAAACGTAAACAAATATTTTCCTTAAGAAAAACTTGACAAAATGTAATTACAATTTAGACCTAAAAATTAACCACTGAGATTCGCACGATAAGAACAAAATACCCACTATTGTGGCTGCACTCTAAAGAGGAACAATTTTAATGAAATAAATCATGCCTTTTGAGCAGCTCTATCGAATTAAAATTATTTATTCGATATCAACAAACTTGAATTCAAACGAATCAAAATGGATTCGACTCAAACGATTTGCATTCGTACAAATAGGGGGAAGTCCCCTAATACCGGACACTTAAGCAATTTAAAGAATAACTCAGCAAATAATTGGAAAAAAAAGATTTTCTTTTTTTTAATTATTCGTCGAAGAACCATACGAATACATATATACGAAGAAATTTATTAATATTTGACATATATTAATAAATAACAACGATAAACTTTTGGTAAGAAATTGAGTAATAACAAAGTATGTCCCCTTGTACCGGACACATTGAGGAAAAGTCTTCTAAATTTGAAAAGGCTTAATAAAATTTACATTCACCACAAATATAAACCCTAAAGACTCCGATACAACAGTGCAGACTCAATGGCCCATCCTTTACAATTTGAACATCGAATCCAATATTTATCATTCGTTTTTAGGCAGATTATACAAGCTATTTCATTAATAACATTTTTTTCATGTAATAACTTACTTTTCTTCATATTTTTATGTTTAGTAATAAAATCCCAGAAGATTTAAAAATAGAAACAGCAATGTCAAGACGTACTGATTTAATTTTGCTGTCCAGTACTAGAAGAAACAATCATTGTCCGATCGTAGGGGACATTCATATACAGAATAAAAAGTAGAACACAGATAGTTCCGATGCTTGAAGGAATTTTAAGTTTTACTGCAACAATACTAATAAAATTTACTTCTTAGAGCAGCAAATGTTAATATGATTCGCTGTGTTTATTTAATTATTTGGTGAAATGAATATTATGCCGTACAATCCAACCAGAAGTATCATCGCAATTAATGTCTGCCCTTTCGTTAATTTGATAAAACAATAGCGTTTCGCGACATACATGTGTATTACTCTCCTTTTTTATCCCTACTATGTACGCATTTTTTAGTTTTTACTTATTTATACGGAGATACTGTATGTGTCCGGTACTAGGAGCCGTCCGGCGTTAGGCTACTTCCCCCTAATTCATTCATTAAAAAAAATTAAATTATTTTCTTCAGGGGACTATCGAATGGAAGATTTATTATTCGAATCAAGTAATTACTCTCGGTTACTCCTCTCTTTAATATTTACAAAAATGATTGATTCCGACCGAGGCGCAGTAATGCGATGGTATCGGATAATTTTCACCTGTGTATGTGTAGGTATGCGGAGGGTCAACCACACGGGAGGTATTCGAAAAGGGGAATTCTCGGTTCAGGTGCAAGCTGACTTAAAAAGGGCTCTGTGGCTCGACACTCGTAGTCATGAATTGGACGGGGGTCGGCAAACATTGAAGGACCCCATCAGAGAAAGCGAGCCAATGGGCAAAGAGCTACACACACACACACAAAGGATGAGATTTCCTGCTGGTCGTACGGTGTTGTTCAGCTTTCAGGTGCACGCGGCGGCATTACCCGATGCAACAGGTTCCATTCATTCTTCCTCTACACCCTCCCCCCCCCCCCCCCCCCTCCTCCTCTCCTATCCCAATACGTACACACCGATCCACACACGCACACGAGCCAAATGCCGCCACAAACACACGCTTGAGTACTCACGTGGAAATTCCTCTTGCCATAAGAAACACAACTTTCCGTTCCATTGGCGTAGGGATCGACGTGGATCCTCAACGTCCCCTTGCCGAAGAAAAAATACAAGGCTACTCAAGCACCTGCTACGCGTCACTTTCCCACGCGAAATTTCGACGAAGGACGAGTTTGTAACGAAGGGAGGAACGGGAAGGTGATAAGAATCCGCAGTTCGTGTGCCAAACGTACGTCTATATCGTTCCTTTAACTCTGTATCACGATACCTCTTCCTAACTGATCGACCTCTCTCGTCGTTTCTTTGCTCGTTCGTGTGGAGTCAACCTCTAATATTCTTCGACCAAACTCATGCATGGCGAAGAATATTAATAGCACAGTGGACGAAAATTCTTCTCGACTTTGATCGAAAACTGACTCGTGTCTTATAATTTTTCACGCAAGATTCTTTAACACGCTAATGATGAGCATCGATCCGTACTCTGGGGTGTGATATTTTGTCGAATCGATCGAAGGATGAAAATAAAGTCTTGTTTTGGACTAAAAGAGGGCTTAAATTTGTGCTGGTTACGGTGAAATCAGCCCAAAAGCAGGTCTTATTTTTCGACCCGGGATACATATATATATATATATATATCGAGGGAGGAAAATGCGAGGATCGTGTTTTTATAATCGTATGGACAGGTAATGCTTATAAGGTATATAGTGTTAAAGTTGTGAAAACGCTGCAGACGTTAGAGCGCCGCGCCGTGGCGGGCAGCGTTCTTGAGACAGGAAGAAGGGAGGGGGGAGAGGGGAAAGGGAGATACCGTTAGGTTAGTCATACTCTTGGACGCTTCGGACGCCGCTTCAGCGCCCAATGAGGTTTCGACAGCCAGCTTTTACCTCCTATATACTATCTCGAGAAATTCACAATTGCAGTTATACACATTTCAGTCAACTTATTTACTCCACATTTTCTGTCCTTGGGACCCTGCAACGTTTCTTCGTCCAATAACGACTGCGATTTGCCTTATTCGCGTCTGCACCACTTGTTCCGACCATCCCCTTCAATGAAATCTTAATACATTAATTTTCTACCATTTTAGCTCACGAACCCTCGCTGTTAGTTTTAAGAATTACTTTCTTTTGACTAAATAACTCGCTCGTCACGTTTAACAGTAAATTAAACGAAATGTAAGGTACCAAGTGCCATGGTCGAATAAGGGACGTGGTGCATGGAGAAACTTGAGCAAGAATTAAGTTGTGAAATGCGAATAAAGAAAATCTTAGTTGGGAGAAATTTGCATCGTACCGAAAGAGGGAAAGAAAATGGATTAGTAACAGTTGGAGAATTTTTTGATAATCATCACTGAAACTCCTAGTAAATTTCTGACGTCAATGGTTTCTTATATAGTAAATGCACTTACAATAATGTACGAGCAATGGTTGCTACTTTTTAATCCTAACAACTACTATTTGATATTAATATTAATTAATGAAAAAAGTAATGGTAATTAATAGTTTCATTGGACAAGTTAGTAACAGTTATGCTAGTTATTTCTAATATAAATATAGTTCTGAATCATTCTTATTACTATTAGTTGTGTTAGGAGACATAAACGTCAATTTTTGATTAGTTACTGATTGTAAAAAGTGACTAGTATCATAAAAAACATTTTTATTTCAATAACGTCTTAATTATTTTTGAAAGTCTGTAATTACTAATGTACGTGCCTTGATTAACGCTGTATTATTGCAATTTTTTCTCTTCAATTTAATCCAAATTTCTCTTTTTCCTCACTCTCTCTCTCTCTCTCTCTCTCTCTCTCTCTCTCTCTGTTCTTCTTCTCTTAGTATCAATAGATTGATATTTCATAATAATCCTGCTCTGGAAAAACTTCTTCCCTCGATCAGAGTCGAACTTGAGTCCTTTGAACGATGAGACTGAAACTCAGCCCACTACGCCATTTAACGCTAATTGACTAAATATAGTTTTATTGTGTGCCTATACACATTTATCCTAAGTGAATTCTTATTGCAGTCTACAAAGTTTTTAATGGCTATTAAGTTTTCATAAATGTGTGACTCCTCCTCTCATCCTATTTTACCTTCTTCTTAAAGTTTCATGAAGAAATTTATTAAAGGAGACATAGTATGTGAAACTTTTGCGAGCTATACCTGCAAGGGGTTTGTGTTTATAAGCAATATTTGGCAAGCGAGTACAAGAACACCCACTATTCATCAGAAATGGTATCAGCATGACCAGTAATCAATACTAAATGTATTTGTATCTACCACTACGACTATTACATGATTTTTTTCGTGTGTTTATAAAATTACGTGTTTCAATATCACAGTAAACTTTCCCAAATATAATAGGAATCGTTACACGTGCTTTTATTACAAATCACCTTGGTATACGTTCTTAATTTTTATATATTAATAGTTATCACAAACCTGTGTAAATATCTCGTGTTAAACCATGAATTAATTCGCAGTTACTCAAAATGGAAACTAACTTTGTTTCAGTACATTTGCCTAAACTGTCATTGGTTCGTTTTTATATTACCGCTGGTGTCTTGTTTAAGTTTAAGTGTTTCTTTGGGCCATGGCCCTGTCATAAAGCCAACTTTTACGTACCAACGTTACAGAAAAACTTTGCTCTCTTCCATTTGCTCGGTGCAGCCAAACACGATTCAAGCTAAGCGAGAGTGTTTAACTATGTATCTGCATACATTTTGATGCATTCTTATACGAGATAATTTTTGAATTGTATTTCCCATTGATCCAGTTAGACGTTTTATTGTTTCGAATGTGCTTCGTGTGCAGGTTTGAGGGCTTGAGCCTTTTACTAAGACGAGACGTTTTAATAGGTATAATATTTCAACTAAAAGGGACATGGTCGACTTTTAATTTATCGTACAAAAGATCAAACATTCTCGTCAGCTCTTTATTTATCTTAGGTATTAAGGTGCGACTAGCCTTATTGCTGCCATAAGATTTTACTCACAAAAGAACCAACTCTGCTTTCTTTATATATTCTCGTCTAATCTTTCAGCTAGAAAATCTGCAGTTGTTCAGGTATTATGAGAACTTTGTGATTGTGTTAGAAAAGCTCGAATTGTGCACGAGGGAAAAAGTAAATGCTTGGTTAAGCTTTATGGTTTTACAGTTTGCTCAATAACTCTTTGGTTTGCTTTCTCCATTTGAAGGACAATTTAAAAAAAATTATCTGCACTATTCGTGAAGAAAATCAAACGGATCAAGTGTAAGGTTTTTAAACACTCGATCTTCGCAACAGCCTAGGTAAGCATTGTAAATTTTCATTTATTTAAAAAGAAAATCAGAGAATCTTCAAATTATTAAACAATTTTTATAGTTCAATTCCAATTATAATTTATAATTGAGCAAGAATGTCCAAATATTTTCAGAATTTTAAGCATTATCACTGGCAATAAGAACAACTTGAAATACACGTTTTTTTTCTCTCTCTTATGGTATGGCCAGCGTGCATTCGAGCAACGTATAGGGTAAGAAAAATGAGGAAGACTTCTGTAAGAGCAGTAAAGAATATATATATATATATCAATGAAAACACGTTAATATAATAAATTGTGGTACTATATAAAGATGCGCATAGTAAAATAGGCGTGGGAAAGGCAGATTCGAGATGTTCGTCGTCAGTCGAGAGTCGAGTTTAACCTTTTTGACCTGAATTAAAAATAGAGGTAATATTGTTTCATTGTCGTTACATAGACGATCCTCCAATGAGTCTAAGACGCGAGAACCCTTTTCGGATCGAATCGATATCCACACGACATTCGCACGATCTTGTTAATACGCGTACATCGGGATGGACGCCGGGTTTCGAAGGGTCAAGTTTCGCCGTGAAGCGAGTGAAAACACATTTATTGGTCCGATTTTGAAAGGCGAAGAGAGAAGACTCGTTAGCGGTTTTGCAAGTGAGACGGTTCGGGCCGGGATAGAATGGAGCGAGGAGGAGAGGGGGGAGAGCTATTTCGCAAGGGTGGCAAGTGAAAAAAAGTGCAAAGGCACGTATATATATGCATGTACAGCGGTGAACATAGCAGGGGCCGATTGAAATCTACCTTCTTGACGTGTTTACGAAGGTGGTTCTAAAGAGTGGTGGGGGAAGGGTCGCTCTGCCGCTGGTGTACAGTTGCGAAGAACGCGTGCATGGACCAACTTACGAAAACGACGTATGCCAAATCCTTCGCTCGACATACGCGATAAATTAACGAAATAACGACCTCGCGTATCGGCTTATACGTTAAATTTACATGGCTCGTCAAACTTGGGCTCGTTTACCGAGATTTTTCAAACTTCGACTCGGCTGCGGCGCAAACAAAGCCACACCGAGGCTTCTCAAATTCTCTCTGAATCGGGCAAAACATTTCCACGAAAGAATTTCACACAATTTATCCAATTTGACGACATTCGTAAAAGAGCGTGCAGCGCCATGCGTGTACCATATAAAAATGGTAAATTGACCATTTCTTCGAACGAGTCGAGCTAAGCGAGCAAAGCGAGAGTTTGCAATTACGGAAGGTATGTACGAAATATCAATGTAGATGCATATACAGGATGGTCAGTTTTAAACAAATCGATCAAACATCTTATCTATAGGAAGGTGAGAGAAAATAAAAAAAAGTTTAATACTTGAAATAAAAACTGACTTACTTGGATGCGTATGAAAATGGTATTGTTGCTTGGACCTCGAAGGGATATATCGCAAGTTGATATTAAGGTTATATTGATTCTTTTAAGCGGAACACACTATACATATTCTTATATGGGACATCAAGAGGTTTGCAAAACACTATATTGAGTCCTTGTTTCCTCCAGTGGTTTATCAGATATTTAGATTCTAAAATATACACATAAGTAGAGCGACTATATGTATACATGTAGATTCTTAGCGAATGTGTATACCATTTAAGCTAAAACCTATTTCAATTTTCACTTGCAAATGGAAATATTTTGTAAATCGCGTAAGAGGAAACAAGGAATCACAATATATAATATTATGGAAACTTTGTGAGATTGGCCATAACAATATATAAAAAAATGTACAAGTTCTATATCATTTAAAAAAATCAATGTAAACTTCATGTGACCTTTACATCATATTTCAATGTCAAAACAACAATGCCATATTATGTCCCCCCTTGTTGAAGCAATTAAATTTTTCTCAACGTCCAGGAGATTCAAGGATATATTTTTATTTATTTATTTTGAGCAGATTTGAAGGGTACTTTGGTCAAAATGAAACAGCACCATTATTATTAAGGACCACCCTAATATATGTATATATATATATATTTATATTCGATCAAAAATAAATATGCTTAATGTCCACCATGCAATTTTGGCACTTTCAAATGTTGGGGCGTTTTATCCGACGGTCCCTATATGTATACGTGTGTGTGTATAATAATATAATCCAATCTGCTAATATCACTAGTTTAACACTCAACCTATCAAGGATTTTTTATACACCCGTATTTCCATTTAAAAAGGTCAATTTGACTGGCAAATAGTAACTTTAGTGTCAAATTATATTGTCGTAAAATAGTATCTGCCCCATTTTTAAATCTATCCCCCTTAACCAAAATATCTTTATAAATGTAAAAATTGCATGCACAATTTGACGATTTTTATTGTGGTCAAATTTGACCAAAGTTGTTCCTCGACGAATGAAAATCCTCGAATCGATCGACTTATAATTTTTAATTGAATAATTTGATTTAAAATTTATGACTGTTTCTTTTGATGTTTTATATTACAGTTTTGAACATAATTATCAGAGACCAGCCGATGGATGTGTGGATGAAAGAAACATGCATAAAAATATATATGTGAAAATTTTTTGAATGCATATTAGCACGTAGCTTCGATTTTCTTAATTTCATAGAAACATCAAAAAGATACATCATTAATGAACGATGAGTGGTCCTTTTGGCGAAAAAAACTTATACGATAGACTAATAAAGTAAAGATAACACCTGAAATGAATCGGATAATAGATTCTGAATCAAGATAACACCTTCCATCCTCCTAACTGATTGAAATGGTGCTTAAAAATGAATTTTATTTTTCGTTTAACAGAGCTCTCTTGTGATAAGAAGAATAAAGCATGTTCGTCATAAAGGCCTTGGTCGGAGTACATATATATATATATATATATATTAGCTAGAAAATTAATCCGTTTCGATATAATGGTGATAACAGTCGACAGAAATGTGTAGCTTTTAGTATGCCTATATACATATGTAATTGACAACTATATATTGAAATAAATATTTATTTCAATCAAATAATTTTCTTTTCAATACACATGGGTGTATCAAATGTAAAGATCGCTATGAATAAAATACAATATTACATATAATATAGAAGAAAGTAAACCATTTTCTTAATAACATAATACAGCCCCCAAGATTTGTTTTCAATGGAACACCCTATTTTTAGTTGCATATTACTGTACCTTATGAGGACAGCTTTCTGAAAAACTATTAATTTCTCGTTCCATTCAATCATTTATAGAGACATTTGAAATTGAAAGTAAACGTAGGCAAAGTAATATGCTTGTGTTTACATTAGCAGCCACGCACACCATTTTAACCCAACCCACACCTATACGCAATTCAAGTTGAATAATTTCGCAAATGCTCCAACAGAAATTTAACCATGGCCCTGATCGGGCGTTAGCAACTTTGCCCATGACTTTTGCAGGGAGTTGGTAAGGGAAACTAGCCAGAGCCTCGTCAGGCTTGTAACGCGCTCACTAGCCAGAAACTAAAATAATTAAACTAGACAGACGCTCATTAATTTTCCCTGTTAATTTTTATCATTCTTTTAAACAGTTTATACATCGACATATTCGGTTTGTTCTTTTTCAAGCTGCACTATCCAACTGGTGCGATTAGTTGAAATAAAACAAACGTGTTTTCATAATCCAACTAATTGCATTAGTAAAACAGAGCAGCGAAATAGAATATATCGACTGAGTCGAAATGAAAAAAAAATCCTCTTGATACATAAAAGCTATGTAGTAATATCGATCTACAAGCATTTAAATAATATACGTATTATATATTTATACTCTCACTGTCTTTATCTTATACTGCTAAAACATTTACTGGAAATCATCGTTTATAATATTTTATGTTACTCGCGAGGAAACATACGACAATATGCCATATATATTCGATGTTATAAACGACCGCTTGGAATGTGCTGGGGTGGATAGAAAAATATAGAGTATATAGAGGTATAACTGATTAGGTAGAAAAGAATGACAGACCAGTGTAGGTTCCCTTGAACGAGTCGCTTCACGTTCGTAACCTCATTAAAATAATATGTCATAGGTAAATGATCAGGGACAAATCAATGTCCCGGTCTAGTTTTTCTGTAATATAAATTTATTTAGCTAGATATTATAGTGGTCATCAAAAAAGCTGGATGACTATCTACTAGGGTGGTTGAATAAAATTATAAATTGAGCAAAAGCTCTTAAAAAAGAAGCATAAATGATGATCAGGGACAAATCAATGTCCCGGTCTAGTTTTTCTGTAATATAAATTTATTTAGCTGGATACTATAGAGGTCATCAAAAAAGCTGGATGACTATCTACTAGGGTGGTTGATTAAAATTATAAATTAAGCAAAAGCTCTTAAAAAAGAAGCATAAATGATGATCAGGGACAAATCAATGTCCCGGTCTAGTTTTTCTGTAATATAAATTTATTTAGCTGGATACTATAGAGGTCATCAAAAAAGCTGGATGACTATCTACTAGGGTGGTTGATTAAAATTATAAATTAAGCAAAAGCTCTTAAAAAAGAAGCATAAATGATGATCAGGGACAAATCAATGTCCCGGTCTAGTTTTTCTGTAATATAAATTTATTTAGCTAGATACTATAGAGGTCATCAAAAAAGCTGGATGACTATCTACTAGAGTGGTTGATTAAAATTATAAATTAAGCAAAAGCTCTTAAAAAAGAAGCTATAAATGATGATCAGGGACAAATCAATGGTCTAGTCTACTAGTCTCTCCATAATACAAATTTATTTATTTATTTAATTAGACACTATAGATGTCATAAAAAAAACTGGATGAATATCTACTATAGGGTGGCAGAATAAAATTCTAAATCAAGTGCTTTGGAAAGTTCTTATAAAATAAGATACAATGTTTCACGATAAAAAATAAGGGATTCTATTTAAAAACCCCAATGCAGTTGTGTTTACTTATTAAAGGAAAAAAAAAGTTTTTTAATATTGCATTTAATTCACAAGTTTATGTCAACGGTTTCTTTCCACGATTCATCGTTAACTGAATTTGCTGAAAAATTTGGCAGACCGTTACGCAGAATATGTTGTATAGCTCGAAAGCTGAGCTAAGAATAGGGTTGAGCGAAACTCCGACGATGCTTCCAATTTGAATTGTTTTCCCTGAGAAATTCGAGAAAATTTGATACTATTTTTTGCATCGAATCTCAATAAAGTTAAAGGATAAGTCAGGAAATAGTCTTCGCGCTGAGATGGATTCTAATTTATGCTTGCGAGTGTTAAATCCATAAAATTGTAATTATAATCGACGAGTTGATTAAAGTATAGAAGGTACACCTTAACGCACGAATAAATATTTGGAACACTCGACTAAGTTTGCACTCAAAATTTAAGTCCCCGTGGTCTACTAACTCTGAACCGAATATTCTGTGAGGAGCGAGGGACGATCAGTCAAGTGTTGTATTATTGTTTTGTTTTTTTTTGTTTTTTTTCAGGCATCATCACGGGAGCGCGCGCCCCGATCAGAAACGGAAAGCAAGGCAGAAAATGAGTCGAGTAGAGTGGGACGGAGAGTGGATTCGATCTGGGTGGGGACCCATGGGACCGTGGCAACTCCAGACACACACACAACTATACTGTCAATGTATAGGACCAAGTTGCCACAACACATCTCTTTTAACGATATTCCTAAGAAAACCAAGTATCGTCAGCAATCGGTCAAATTTAAATCAGTTACTCTATTCCAACGAATGAAACTGTATTTCTTTTTAATTTTGAAAACACCTTTGATTTATGACAAACAGTTGTATTAAATACACGAATTTTAGAGATTCCTCGTAAGAGCCTGTGAGAAAATTGTCATTCTCATGTAAATTCGTATGAACACAACGAACGTGCAGCAAAAAAATTGCGAAATGAAAAAATGTTCGAGTGTCTTGTAAATGATTAGAGAAAAACTATCTCCGTTAATTTTTGTTAAAATTCCTAACAGTTTTGTTTCAACAATCATTCGTTGCGTTACTGAGAAAAATATTCGCTTAACCGCGACAAAAAGGAAACATTTTTTGAGTGGTTCGAACCAGCAATGTTGATATTGCAACAACGACGCGTAGATGCTTCGTACATGTGTGTCTGTGTACACTGTAAAAGTAAACACGATGCCCTAGTAAGTTGTTTACATCCCGCGATGTGTACATGTGCTCGCGCACAACGACTCGCGCATGTGTACGTAATATCGGTGTATCGACGGAGTATCAATAGGGGACAACTACTTGGAACGAATCGAACGTCCCTAAAGAGAGAGGACATTCTCTTCTCAAGGCGTACGTTGCTTCACTACTTTTTTCGTGCAAAAATTGTCAAACCTAAAAAATTCTATGAGAAAGTGAAATTGGGGCGCGCAGGTTTGCTCAGGGAGCCCCCATGACACAGCTCCTATATGTATACCACGGAAGATCTCTCATTCGAGCGTGTTTTATAGCGCGACGATCGATCGAGTGGATCGAAGGATTTTTTCCACAGAGGACCTCATCCGTCCAATTCGAACGGAAGATGGCGCTCGAGCGACGATCGTTCGCTTATCGTGCGTGTGTTATACGAGAAAGGTGAGGAGGTTGGGTGAGGCGAGGCGAGAATGTAACGAGATGGGAAAGCAGAGGGGAAGTAGGAAAATAGCGAATGCGTATTGCACGGTTGTACACTCGAGTGCGGATGAGGTTGAGTAGTGGGTAGGGGGAGAATGGAAGAGAAAGGAATGGGTTGGGGAGGGGGGGGGGGGGGGGGGGGTACGCGAAGGGCCGCCGCGAGTGGAATAGCAGGATGGTAGCGTAGTGGTAGTATATATGTGTCACGTACGTGTACCGGTGGGTAGAAACACCGGTGTGCCCGCTGCAATTGGTCGAGGCTGAAACTAAACGCGTTGCTGCTGCTGCCGCCGCAGGTCAGCTCGGTCATCGGCCTCCTCCTCTCTCGCTCTCTCGTGGCCCTTAAGGGCCAGCCGCCGCTGCTCTCTCCGATCCTTCCTACTCTCGCCATACCTCTCGTTCCTTCTCCTCCTTTTTCTTCTTCATCCAATCGATGCCCACCATTTCATTTCTAATTCCACACTGGCCGGTTCGTCGGAGACTCGCGAGCAACCAATCCCTAATCCCTTTTCATCTCTCATTCGCAAAACTATTCGCTAAATATTGCAAATAAATAACAGAGATTTTTGTTTATAGTTTTGCAACGTCTCTGTCGTTTCACACTCATCTTCCTTTCGAGTCCTATTATGTATATGTATCGGGTGATTTTTTATGAGCACTCGTCGCGTGAATAAATGGAATGGAGCAAGAAATATTGCATTTATTCAGAGCACGCTAATTTTTGAATGGAAGGAAACATTAACCGTAAAAATAATAGTAATGGCACGTACGAGTTTTGTAAGAGTCACTTTGATTTTTTAAAATAGAAACTTATATTTTTTATCGCATATTCTTGTTGCTTATCTTAAGAGCTTTCCAAAAAGCTACATATTAATTTGTCTGATTCGAAGTAGCTGCTATCGTTGAATACTGCAGCGAATCGAAATTATAAGTGGATGAGTGACGAAGCATGTATGTACGTAGCGGTCACGCACATTACTTTGGTCAAACAAACACCTACATTTGATTTCAAATCTAAATATCTATGATGAACCATCGAATGGAGTTATTAATTAATATACAGCATTTTAGAAAGCTCTTGTGTGAGATATGAGCTATAAAGGAGGTATGTAATGAAAAATATGGGGCTCCATTAAGGAAGAATCAAGGTGACCTTCATGACTATAGTACACAATACCTTTATGCAAAAATATTTTTACGTGATTATTTCTAGTAGCTTTGAAAGCAAAAATTCACATGTTTTCAAAACATTCAATATTTCACGTCGATTTCTATTTAGTCGGAGTGAAAAGTCGTAAAAAATTCACCTGGTACATCAGAGGCAAATTGAATGAAAAAGTTGCAGTAGCATAGGATTTGCTTCTCGGAAAGATGGACGATATAAAAGGATCTTTATATAATTCTGGAAATACGGGCTTTTGCCCCTGTCTCTCACGCGCATAATTCCTACATAATTTCCTGCGTGAACAAACGTTTCCACGTTATGATAGAGAAATCCTTGAATCAGGATCTTGGACGCACGTGGGAAGTGTACGTGCTTCGGCAGGGAAAATCTGGCATGGAAAAGGCCGCGATGGAAAAGATATTCGACCCACGAGGTAAACCTGCTAGACACGTGTGTCGCATTACTGCGCCAGAACCATCGTCGTTTCACTCGTGTGTGCTTCAAAACTTGATATTTTCATTCTTTCCCTCCAAATTTCTAAAAATATGTATATGTATATCTAATAGTAGAAATAAAAACACATGTAGCGACGATTAAAAGTGAAGTAATATTTTCAATCTTATTGCGTTGTTAAATATAATTGCAATTTAATATGCGGATTATCCGTTCATAAATGACTAAATAATTATCTGGAAACTAGCCCAAGTTCGATGAAATTCCCATGAAACAAATTCAAATGTCTTTTTATGCAAGAGACTAAAAAAAAAGCGATTTAAAGAAAAAATAAAAATGCAATGCTTCTCTCCAACCTATCAAGTTCACCTTGATTTTTTTTTTTTTTGTAATTAAATGCATTATTGTTTATTGAATATTCCTGTAGATGATCTCAAGAGCTTTCCAAAATACTTCATTAATGTATAGTTTGTTTCAAGCGATCGTGTTCCCTAGATTTTTCCATTTGAAATTATAAGTAGAAGTGAGTCACTATGCGTGTGTGTACGCATAGCGGTCACGCACACTATTTCAACCACAAACCCACTCTAGCTCGGATGTGCAATTGCGAGTCGGAATATCTCGCATAAACGACTGGATGAAGTGAAAGAGAAGAAAAATAAAGGAGGGTTTTAGAAAGCTCTTGAAATATAAGAGTTACGAGTGGATACATATGCAAGAGGAAATAGGAGTTTCCATTAGAATAATCTCAAGGTAACCTTTATACCTGAGAGATACAATCAACTTTTGTTTACGCATCTTGCATTTTGTCGTTTAAGAAAAGAATGGAGAAAATTCAAAATCTATACCATTCACGTTGATATTTTACGAAATTTCGCCCACGCTGTACGTGATACATATATATACATATATATATATATATATGATTTCAAAATTCATGCATTTATAACATTGCGAATCTCCCATAGAACAACAAAAACTTGATTATTCCAAATATCAATGAATCTCTGTAAAAAATGAACGTAGAAAAGACTATCGAGAGGAGATTTTGCCATAAAGAAAGAATGATTTTACGAATTGAAACTAACCAAACTCTCTCATCAAAGTAATCGCAACGTTTTTCTCTCGCACGAATGTACATAGAGCGCTTTTAACGAATACATCGACGTACAAATTACTTGAACAATCGAAATGAAATTATACGAACGGAATTTGAAACTTGTCGATCGGAGAGAGAATTAATTGATACGTTAGCATCCTGCCCGGTCTCGGAACTAGCGAGCGAGCTATTTTAAGGATAGTTTCTTAAGGATTGGGTGGTATATTCCTACAGAGATTGTTAAATAGTTGGCTTGAACAATGATGAATTGCGTAACTGTAGGTAAGAATCGTGAGTCTGTAGCAGCAGTTTCTTGTGTGCTGTGTGTGTATAAATGCATCGTTCGTTTAATCGAGGAGTCGTACAGTGTAGCAAAGGTACGAGGAGAGAAGGATTGCATATTATAATATACATATGATAGAGGCAGTTGGCACCGTTTGGAGTGAGGCCTGGGAAATGGGGTGGGGGTAAGCCTACGCGATGACACGAGGCAGCAGCAGCGCCGAAGAGGTTTCTTTGCGTCTAAATATGGAAATGCCTAGGAACTTTGGTTGGAGGGTTCGCGCACTGCTAGGCTCGTGGCTCGGCGTCGTCACCAACACACGCACGCACGCAGGCACGGCTATGGGAACCAATAGGAGGGCGAGCCAAGCAACTGCACACGCGCGAGACTCATGGAGCACGCGCGCCGCGTACCGAGCAGCAGCGCGCCGCCACGCCTACATCGCCAACTCCCAAGCCAGCCACCGAGAAAAGGAACCTTCTCGTCTCTCTCGGTCCTCGTTTTTCTCTCCGGCACCAGCAGCCAGCGCCTTCTTATCGCCAACGAGTCCGCCGACTCGATCTCCAAAGTGGATCGAACGTACGACTTTTCAAGCCTCTCTCGCTTCTGGAAATTCAACCATAACCTATTTTCTTTGTATGTATGTATAGACGTGTTATTATAAACACGTGCGATACGCGTGAATAATTATAGCACGAGTAATACTATTATAGAACAATAAAATCTTTATGGACGAGTTGTAAGGAAATTTTGCTCGAATCATCGAAAAATATCGCGTAATATCTGACGGATATTCTATGGAGCGAAGATGCGCAGCGTGTGCCGCTATAATTGCGAAGGTTAGTCACTCTATTAACTCTACAAATGATTCTGAACGTGAAGGAACGCTCGCTCCAAACAATCGTCTTAACTCTTATTGCTTTATAAACTACAATATCCAATTAAATTTATATTTCTATATATCTTGATGAATCGAAGCTGTTAATCAACAATGAGAAAAGTTTACTTCACGCGTATATAAATTACGTAAGTTTAAATCTGTAATTTTATTATATTTATTTGTACTAAAATGATAAGAGAGAGAGAGAGAGAGAGAGAGAGAGAGAGAGAGAGAGAGAGAGAGAGATGTGCAACTCGTTCAAATAAATTTTAATGAAGAGTATAATTTTACTTATCTTCTTATTAAGGAAATTGAGTAGTCGGAGAGAAGCTACCATATTTTCAGTCATGGTCACTCATACCATGAAAGTTTTATGCAGCAGTATTAAGAGAGAGAGAAAGAGAGAAACCCGATTGACTGAAATTTACTTTCTGCATAGACGTGTGCAGCTCGAGCGAGTCGTGAGTTGCATTCGTACATATATATTCCTCAGTTGCCCTTGCTTCTCTAAGTTAAATATCAAAATTATCATATAGAATAAGATTAGATAAATATTATTATATACAAATTATTATATTTGAATGAAACGATCGTTCTTCCAAAACATTAATAAAACTATTTACTTTTCAATTTAATAAATGCATCTGTTCAACGATATATATATATATATATATATATATATATATATATATAAAATTAGGAAAAGAACTTTGTAAGATGAGATTGCAAAAAGACAAGTTTTGTATAAAGTGCGAAGAAAAGTGGAGGATATGAAAGAAAATTTTGGACATTTTTCTAGGGAGAGAAAAAAGATTTTTTGTTGAAATTTAACGGATAACCCCAAGGCGAGTTCAATCCAGCAATAAATCATACGTAAGACGCATCAGAGCATGGATACAAAATCACCCGTATCTCTTTAACCATAAGAGATATTCAAATTTTGCATAGAATCTTTTCGAAACCTCTTGTTATTTGCTTTCAAAAAGGTCATATGAAAAAATTGAATATCTCTTATGGTTAAAGAACTACGCGCCATTTTGTATCCAAGCTCTGGGGTAACTTACGCGAAACACCCTGTGTAGAATAAAATATTAATTTGTAACGAAAAAAGAGTATTCTTGCCAGGAAGCAGAGTGCTATCAGACGTTAGGCATTTATCATTTGTATTTTCAATTTTATTAATAAAAAGGTGTTTAAGGTATCTCATCGAGGAGAAGTCGGAAAGGAATGTCGGATGCGTTGTTATGATTGACCAATCAAGCATCGACATTCCTAATCACGTGGTTGGTTGGAGCATGCGCTTGGAACAGGCAAACGTACGGTTAACAACGCAACTCGCCTCGCATAAAAGTGTAAAAGGCTCTCCTTTCAAACTTTCTTGAGAGACTCGAAAGAATCTCTGACCCCATTCCCCTTGAGCACGTCCAGCTACCTTTGGTATTTTTTCTTACCAGCTACACACGTGTGTATATATATATATATACATATATATTTGGTTTATAAGAAAAGACAGATATAGAGAAAGAAGAAGAAGAGCTGGAGGGCGTGTATCGCGCGCATGATTGTCGCCATTTATGGAACGCGCGCACCAAACTGGCAATGGAGGAATGGCCAATATGTGTGCCGAGGCTGGCTATATACGTGTGTTTATCTCTCTTCTTCAGATGCTGCGCGTATCCCCCTATACGTCGACGACGATCGAGCGAAAGTAAGAAAATAGACGAGAGACGAGGAAAAATAAAAGGAAGCCATCCCCCCTCCTAGAGAAATGTCAGGACAAATGTCAAGTGTAATGGAAGCTTGGTCGATATCAGTGGTGTAGCTCAGAAAACCTAATTCTATGCAGAATATAAACAAAGTAACATTTCCACGACAGATTTCTAAAAAAAAAAAAAAAAAGATCAACGACAGATTGCTCTTGGTATTATAATTTTACAATTATATATATATGATAAATAACGAGCCATAGACGCAGATTTCTCTCCTGTCTCGATGAACGCAAGGTACACGTGCACCGATATCGAATATCTATATAGTTAGTAATTAATCGTCTGTAGGATCGAAGAGGAAGATGATGAAAAGATGCAGGAATAGGAGGTGGCTAATTTAGGGCAGGCAAGGAGTGGGGGGAGGAGCACCAGTGTTGCATACGAAGAGTGTTCCTCTGGCTAACGTTTTCAGCACGGTCCATAGTGCTCGACGTGCGTCGTGGAATGGAAAGCTAAAAATCACCAAACGAGCGGTCACTCTTATTTCAAGAGGAAAGAACGAGGAGAGAGAGAGAGAACGTGTGCTTGGACGACACTGTCCGGCCGTACCGTCCGGTTTCCTAGCCGGAAGGAGAGTATAAAGGGAGAGAGAGAGAGAGAGAGATTATATTGTGTATAGTAGACGGAAAATATATTCCAATTATGCGTAAACAAAATTCATCTTCTTTTCACTTTTTTTGAAAACACCATAAATCGTCACACAGTTACCGCATTTTCTTCCTTTAAGCGTTACAAGACACTGCCAAATTTTAATCATATCGGTATACGAATCGCAGCTTATCGGTCGTGTTGATTATTTATAGGAGTATTTTATTTTTATGGGCCAATTTAGACTATATTTTATCATTACTTTCTCTTCTCGCTTAAACTACAATTGTAAGAATTTAGATTATTTTGTACATTATTGAGAGGAATTTTAAGTTTCGATAAATATTTTGTTTTATTCATAAAATTCAATGCGCAATTTCTGAGTTTCTGCATCGAGTATCTCAACGTGATTAAAAATGTTCGTTCCCTATCCGGTATATAATAGATATATATATATATATATGTATACGATTATTCACAAACTATATACACCGGTCGATCCGATTGGCTTGATATCTTCGAGGTATGTTAATTGTTATTTTCATTAGCTAAACCAAAGGAAACATTGTCAGTTATACCTATATTTTTCTTTTACAGTAGAAATAAGATCAGCTTTGTTTCATTAAAAAAAATTAATGTTTATTCATTTCACACAGCTGCAGTTACACCAGAGTTTGCTTCTTTCTCTTCTTTCTCATTCGGTTGACAATATAAGCATCTGTTAAACATGTACGATACCGCTAGAAAATTCAGAATTCAGGTATAATATAGCGAATCAACTTTAATCGTGTTAAAGTATATAACTGATGATGAAATACCTAGAAATTATGTGAGATAAATTGCGATACAAAACTATAGTTATATTTAGATAGTCATAGTTTCCTTTAATAAAGCAAATAAAATTGAAAGCAGCCCGTTCCCTCTCATCCCTTATAGATTACATGTAAAGCAAAATTAATAAAAATACTGGAATTTAGTCTAGACAATTGAAGAGTCCGATCAATGACGTGATTTTGAAGGTTTTCCTTATAATGTAATAATCATGAGTTTAGTGTCCAAGCTTAATCGGAATTGGTTCGCAAGACGGTCGAGATTAGAATTCTTGTTTGAGAGGAATAATATTTAGCAGCAACCGCAATAATCTCAGTACCTACGAAATATCCTTCCGTTTGAGGAAACCTGACTAATCGGTTGATTACGAAATAGTCGTCAAACAATTTCTTAAATAATGGAAAGAAGAAACCATTGTAGTCGAAATTTTGTCAATACACTTTTTGTTTACTTTTCCTGATATAAGGAAACCAGGATGAGAAGGTTATTATTTTATTCGTTTAATTATCTCTTGTCCTAATAGTAAGAAAAAAGTTGTTTTTTTTTTTGCTTATGACTTTTGCATGTACCTTCCAACTATTTTTCAGTTTATTGAGATAGTACAGTTGTGGTCCCAAATTCTTGCTCACCCTTCTTTTCAACGAAACGTCGATGGAAAAATATTGCGTAAAAATAAATAGAGTAGAAAGTGATTTTAGCGTGATGAATTTATCGCTTTAGGCATTTCAACGTTTTTCGGAAGAAACGTCTTTCTCTTTTTAAATACGAGAATGTGCGCAAACAACATTATAATCTTACATAATAAAGGATTTTTTTTTATAAAAAAAAAGTGTAAAAATATACACATGTTTCGTGTATAGAAGGTAAATAAGCGTGAGTATTTCTTCCAAGAAGTCCAAGTGACAGGTACTCGATGTAAACTACGAGTCAAATTGTATTTTGTATTATTGCCTAGGATCCAATTGCGACTAATTATATATATTTCCTGATTTGTCCCGTAAGGAGAGTCGAAAATCAAAATTAACTTGTGGACGATCGGAATTATTTAATTTCTTTTTTATTTTTTGTTTGAATCGATCGAAAAATAAATCTACGAGTGAAATAATTATTAACACTTGTATCGTTCGTCATCCGGAAAGTATTGTGACAGTCAACGTGTTAAACTCAACTTTATGTTTTAAGAGGTACAGCAGTGTTGAACGTTATAAGCAACTAATTTTCACGAATTTTCGTCGAGTTTTATGAAATACCGTTAGTTTTGTGCAACTTGGAACGACTGTACCTCGAAAAATATACGATTGATTCCAATGGGACTTTTGTTAAATATTCAGTTTATCAACATTTGCTAAATGCGCATCTTTGAGTTTTTACAAAAAAAACTTTTTCCTTTTTACAAAATGACTACTTTTCGAAGTTGTTATATTTTCATAGAAGATATTTATTGTTGGAAAAAGCCATAAGAAACGAAAACTATATATGTATATGTATTAGGGTGTCCGTTTAAAAGGCATTATTTTTGTTTGTTTGTTAACTATATCTAATTTGGTGTAGAATCGGATAAAAATGAAGTTTGCAAGAGTCTAGCCGATTTAAGTAGTAAAAACCCGTGCCACCGAAGGATTGAAGTTAAAAACGGGATTTCGCAGAGAAAAATGATATTTTGTGACTATTTTGCATGTCATTTCTTCATTCTTCAAACATTGCACACGATGATGTTGCTTTAGTTAGTTTAATGGTTTCTGAATATGGATCCATAACGAAATATATTTTTTTTTTGCTTGTTACAACCTTCATTTCCCGTGTTAATATTTTTTAAAATAACGATTTGCAATAAAAATTCATTATAGCCGTATCTTGAGTAATTTCTCCTTTTTTACCTCGGTGTCACCGTCCCTTTTAGTTTCTGACATATCTGAATATGATAAAATTATGTAAACATTTTTTCTAATTTTTTGTTAAATGCGTTTCATGGGTTAATGCTGTTAAAAAACATTGATTTTTGATGACAAATCCTTTTATTCCTGTATCTTCTAAAATCTCTGTCTTTTTCTCTCTTCCTGTTTCTATAACCTCGAAATGATTAGTTTTTAAGTTAAAAGTACAGGCTCTAAGCTCTACCTTAAGGATATATTGAATGCATTTTAATTTCTTAAAATTTAAGTATTTTTGTTAATGAGCTCTTACGTATATATAGATAGAATTTTTGGTAATATTAATATATTTTACAATAACATGTATTAATATTTCCAAAAATTCTATCTATATATACGTAAGAGCTCATTAACAAAAATATTTAAATTTTAAGAAATTAAAATACATTCAATATATCCTTAAGGTAGAACTTAGAGCCTGTACTTTTAACTTAAAAACTAATCATTTCGAGGTAATAGAAACAGGAAGAGAGAAAAAGACAGAGATTTTAGAGGATGCAGGAATAAAAGGATTTGTCATAATAAATCAATGTTCTTTGACAGCATTAACCCATGAAACGTATTTTACAAAAAGTGAGAAAAAATGTTTACATAATCTTATCATATTCAGATATGTCAGAAATAAAAAGGGGCGGAGATACCGAGGTAAAAAAGGAGAAATTACTCAAGATACGGCTATAAAGAATTTTTATTGCAAATCGTTATTTTAAAAAATATTAACACGGGAAATAAAGGTTGTAACAAGCCAAAAAAAATATATTTCATTATGGATCCATATTCAGAAACCATTAAACTAACTAAAGCAACATCATCGTGTGCAATGTTTGAAGAATGAAGAAATGACATGCAAAATAGTCACAAAATATTATTTTTCTCTGCGAAATCCCGTTTTTAACTTCAATCCTTCGGTGGCACGGGTTTTTACTACCTAAATCGGCTAGACTCTTGCAAACTTTATTTTTATCCGATTCTACACCAAATTAGATATAGTTAAGAAACAAACAAAAATAATGCCTTTTTAACGGACACCCTAATATGTAGATGGTATGTAGGAAATTCATCATTCTGAAAACATTCCTTTCTTCTAATAGTTTTGACTCCTCATCAACCGTAGATGCTTTAATTTTTAAAAAAAGCAAAAAAACAAATGGTCCGAAAGTTAGGACCGCTACTTCGGCCACTCGTGAAGCCGCAAAATTTCGTTGGTCGTTTTATACAATTGGGGCAAGGGAAGGGGAATTCGACTACCTTTTGAGAAGCTGACGACATATTCTTTATTTAGCAATTTAAACGTATCAAAACGATCAAGAATATAACGGTATATTTTCACTATAACTTACAAGTAACATTTGTGATGAAATATAACATAATGACAAAAAAAAATATATAAATACGTCAACGTTGCAATAATCGAACTGTCCTCCCTAATGGATGATAGTTGGACTACCTTAGCTCTTTGGAGTATCTCCATATGATTTGCAAGTGTTTCCTTGGCTTTTGCTTCAAGCATTGAATCTGAGGATCGAGTCATTCTAATATTTTTCTGTTGTTTTATTACATATTCTTTGTTTCAAAGTGATTTTAGGTAGAGTCATTTGGTCTAACTGTGCGCAGTCGTTAAGTGTGCGCATTCACTGTTTCTTAAGATGAGGTGGGGGAGGGATGCATTAAACAAGTGCAAATGGAAGGTCCTTGGCTAAAAAGTTAGTTTAGATAAAAAAAAAATAATACTCTGCAAGGCGATTTTATTTTTTACAATACAATCGAATTTATACGTTTCCAAAATAGTTTTTTCTATATCTAACGGCAAGTAGTGTAATGCTTAAATCGAGATCAAAATCAAGATAAGATATTTTTTTCCATGTCAAGTATTTATTTAATGTTAAAAGCATGTATCAGTTTTGACGTTATACCTATAGTACCGGTGTAGTTATCAATTTTTATTCCCAATCTATAATGTGAGGATAAGTGTGCGTATGTAAGTGTGCGCGTATATACACATGTTCATATCTTTTAATTTCATTCCCTCTTGATTTTATAAAGTTATTCTATGCGATTTGTTAATAAATCGATTTCGAGAATTCGTTATTTGTGATTACACATAGATTTAGCTTTAAATATACAATTATTTGACCTTTACCAAGGAAAGTAAATTATTATGAAGATCTGTGAGTTCTTTTGAAATAAATAATACATTTTTTGTAGACATGAATCGTTAGGGCTAATGCGTTCACCTTCTCAACGCGCCTTCACTTACCCTATAGGACTGCGCACTTTTACCCGACACATACGGGTCAAATGTACAGAGGTTCCGCTTTCTTCTAAATAATAGTGTTTATTTTTTTAATGAGACGGTTTATTACAAAATTTCTTTTTGCATTCAATAGTCTAATAAATGCACTATTTGACCTTTATTTGTTTGTTTTTTTTTTTATTAACCCTTATCTGTTAAACCTGACAATCCTCTAACGGGCAAAGTGCGCACACTTGAACCAAATGACTCTATGCTGAAACTTACAGCTCTGCTTCCTTTGCGTCCGTATCACCTAATGTAACTGCTGTAACTACCAACTGCAAGTGATTCGTTGTCCAAGTAACTCTTGGTTTCAAATTTACCTTACGGATATAGGTATTTGGCATTTTCTGAAATGTAAAAATGTAATTCCATCTCTCCGCTACACCACTGAGGTTCAACTATATCCTTGAAAAAGAGGAGAGAAAGAGAGATCAGTACATATCACCGGAACAACGTGCCGGAATTGCAATAATTGAAGTTACCGGTAAAGACCAAAATTTTATAGACTCAATAACATACAAATCTTTTCCTGTTATTTACGAACTATTCACAAACTTTGTTACAAATAACCTTGAAAAAATTTTCAACAAGACGTAAAATAAAGATTCCTCGTTATTTATTTCAAATGATTCAAGCCAATAATCCATTGCGTAATTTAGCATAATCACGTGTGAATACAACTGCGTTTAACCGGATGTCTCCTGTGCTGCTATTTTTTAAAAATGACGGCTTGGTCCATCTCTTGCTTATAGTCCAACTATCAATCCTTTACCCTGACGCATTGATTTTTATCATTATCTTTTCAAACGATCGACCTTAAAAATGATTTATACTGTTAATGAGAAATGTGTGCAACGTTGCAATAAGATTTAAACTTGATTGATTCGGTAGGAATTTCTATCGGTTTGAAAGCGCGCGAGGACTGGCAGAAAGTTATGGAAAGTATATGTATATATATATATATACAAGAGGCAGTGTAATGTGCACGTCCAACACGATCGGCGCTAAATTAACAAATGGCATCACACAGGCACGAGAAATTAATTTCTTTGTATCTCTATGAATAGGAGCAGCTATAAAGGGATAATTTCTGCATGGCAACTTTGACTAGAGGAAACATTGCTATCTTGTAAATCCCTCGATTACAGCTGGCGACTCTCGAGCAACAATTACGCATTACATTTTTAATTCGCAATTAAGTTTAAATGCGATTATTTTCCATTTTTACGTCCACTTTATATTGCAGATAAAACTGTCCACAACTGTATTATTATTGCTTAGAGATTCAATCTTTTTCAGACATTTTCCTGTATTGACTCTCGAATAGGACTCGGGCTGATAAACAATTCTCTTTGATATTACTCCTCTCGACTATCGAATTAAATCTAAAAATGAAGATTCGACTCGTGAACTTTCCAACATGGAATATCACTATAATTAAAGTAGTGGAAAATATGCAAATACACGAATGGTTAATCATACTGGGCTAAAGCGGATGATCACAAGTCAAACGCATTGCCGATTCTCGTGTGTAAAATGAATAATAAAGGAGAAAATTTCTAAAATTAGGGCCTGCACTTTTACAACAAATATCGAAGCACTTAAAACAGACCGATGATGGTCTCAAAGCGACGACTCATAGAATTTTAACGCGCAAGAAACGCAAGGATATATATAGTTCCCCAATAAAATAAATAATATTTGATTTCTCTTCGTTTCGTATGTGGTAAAACAATTAATAAAAATAAGCCTTGTATATAAAACCACTTTATTATAGTATACGAAGTATCCTTCATAACAAGCCGCCACTGAGTAAGTCCCTCCATGCTGTCCCCACTCTCATGCCCTTCCTTGCTCACTTGGGTTAGTCGCTAAGGCGCCAATTTCAAAATTCTTTCTTGTTTATGTAGTTATGCCACACGTAACACTTAATCGAAGCGTTATAATAAAAACTTGTGTCACGTGTGAATCGATGTTGAAAAGTGATAAATGAAATCTATATTGGAATAAATGCAGGGAATCACACGCACGCATATTCCTATATAAATTGATAGCTATAGTACAATAGTTGTTAAGGATTAGTTGGAATCTGGAAGCGTCGTAGAGATTGCTGGGCCAGCTCGCAGTATAGTCCGTTCGATCGATCATTATCGAGGTCTATTTGGGCGGTATAACGAACAATAGGTGGAGAAGGCGGTGCTAGCGACGGATAACGCGAAAAGAGTTTGAAAGAATGCAAGTGCGAATGTGCGAAAATATAGAGCGCGATTGGAACGATGGCCGATCGATGTACACGGCGTACACACCGGCTCGTAGAACCTTTCACCGCGTGGTGCGACGCGCGGATTCCTCCTGAGTGAGACGCGACGTTGACGAGAGTCGACCCGACACGCACAGACAAGTCCTGCGCGTCGCGTCGCGTCGACCGTGGACGCGCGGTGCGCCGCAGAATTTCAGTGAGAGCTCGAGCAACGGTCGCCTGTAGGTAAGGTTAGGTCTGCGGGGGGACTGCGGGGGCACGCTACGTCCTCGTAACAAACCGTTGCGTTGTCGTGTCTAGGAAAAGTCGGTCGGTTCGGTACTCTGTCTACCGGTGTTGTTCTTACATCGTCGCTAAAAACTTATGGTCGCCTCGTTTGTTCCAAGGCTACGCGGGATGTGCAGGCTACTATACGCGCGCGTTGATAATATCCCGGCGGCGAGATTCGCTCCGTGCTCTTGACCTTAACATTCCCTCGTTTCGACTCCTGCACCGAAGATATTAACGCGTGCTTCGATCGCGACTCTCGAATCAAGTACAGTTCTAACTATATTTATTTAGTCGCACGAAATTCAAAGCTGTGTACTTTGCTTATTCTGGTCATAATGGAAAATCAATTTGTAAACAAAAATTATTCAAGTATTATTTTTATTCGTCTTTATCATAGCTCTTTTCAAAGAATTATATGTTGAAAGAAAAACGCATGTCACTCGAGTAGTCGATACATTTTCCGTGCAGAATATTCGCTGTGCACATTTATACACGGTAGGATTAGGTTATGAATGTGTAATGATACATATATGCGTAATATTAACACTGACTATCGGACAATTTTGTCACTTTTGCCAGACTTTTTTGTGTCTTTATGTATATACAGATACACATTCTCACTTGACTGTCAACGTGTAGGTTTGCAAGGTCCCAATAGACAAGTACGAGATTGCGAAATTTTTCCCGAGTAATAATAATTTTGAATGATATCGGTAATGTATACATTTTCGGTATGATTACAAACTTATTTTTAATTTAAAATATATATTACTACAGTTTTTGTTTTGTTACTTTTTATATAGAATCATTGCAATACGAGATATCATAATATTGTCGAAAATTTGTTGGCCGCCCATTGGACTACACGTTAAGATAGCTAATTTGAAATAGTTATTTCTTGCTTATATCATCGATAACATTATTCCAAATTTTAATAGAATATCCCTGCATGCTTAAGTAACATTTCTTTAGATTTTTAAATAATACCGAAGAAATTACATTGAATATTTTCAATCTGCATTTAAGAAGGTATACATATATATATATATATATATATTGCGTAGAAAATTCATGTTTTGCTTATCGAGAGAAAATGATGCACCTTCGCGTCCAACGGTATGGGGAACTGACTTTAAAGGGTATACATATACAAGTGGCAAATACTTATTACCTAATTTTTTACTTTGTGTTTGAATGTGGCACCGGCCTAGAAAAATTTTAGAAATGTCGAGGCTCGTTCGGGCTTGGAAAATGCGAATTATTTATTAGTCGTGTGTATCAGAGTGGTGGAAGGATAGAGTCCTCCTCCGTCTTTGAGAGATGGAAGCATTTGTGAAAAGAAAGATATACATGCATGTATATATATATATATATATCATTGTGCAGGAGCAGCTAGGAGTTTGGTTCGTGAGAGATAAGGTTCGAAGGATTTTATCTGGCTGTGTATGTACATGCAACGCCGGCGAGTGGTTTGACGAGACGTCGTTGCTGCAGCTATAAGCAGAAAGCAACGTAAAAGCTGCTATACGGGATTACAGGCTGGAAAGCAGCCTCTATCGTGTTGCAAATGCACGGGAGAAACGTTTTAGGAGCGATTCCCAGAATATAAGCCGTAATGCTGTGCAACGCGCATTAAATAAACAGTTTCCGGCGAGGAAAGTCGGTGAAAAGCATGGATAATGGAAAATTATCCGAATAAAAAACTGTTGGAAGGGCATAAAAAGTCTGTTGGAGTTGTAGTAAATTTGCTCGTGCAAGGAAAGGCTGATTTGCTCGAAATCCTAGTTATAAGGTTATTGTTCTATCGATATATACATATATATATATATATATATATATAGAGAGAGAGAGAGAGAGAGAGAAAGAAGGATAAGCAATTTATACATCGTCCACCGCCCGACCCCCTATGACCCGCGCGCGGTGATCGGCCAAACAGTATAATATATATGTATATTGTATGTATGCAGGAAAAACGAGCTCTCTTTCCTACCGCAGTGTAACTACAATGAGAAAACATATATTTATATATAAACACTTGTCTTACTTCGAGGCTGGTTGCACCAATTCAACAGTGCGCGTAGTATTAGAAAAAAAAAACATTCATCGCGCGAATCATCTAACCGGCAACAAGGTTCAATAGAGTGACGCCTCGCTCGCGAGCTCCCACGTTGCAGTGAAAATTCCTCCAAGTTGGCAGATTCGCCAATCGCGTCGAATTTCCTTAACAAAACGATGTGCGTGTTTCAGTCATGAAAAAATAAACAAGGGACCAAAGCTACGAGTCAATGGGGTGCTCGTGCGAAAACCAATTTGTAGATTGGAAGGTGTCGATTTCATATGTGGCCGAAGGGCAAAAAACGAGAAATGTGCAAAGATGGCGGAATCTGAGTAAAGAGCAGCAGAGATCGACACCAAATCCTCTGCCTCGACCCAACAAATATTCTCCGAAGGAAATAAATGGTGTAAGCCCTGTGGTATATATATATATACGTGTGCGAGTAGGAGTCTTGTGCGAGAAATTTATGTGCAATTGCGATTCAGTGGCGGGGATTAGTAATAATTAGTAAGAAAGAAAGAAAGAGAGAGAGAGAGAGAGAGAGAGAGAGTTAGACGTATATAGATATATATAAACGACTACAAGTTTTGTCTCTCTCTCTCTCTCTCTCTGAGGAAATCCTACTGCACTGGCGCAGCACACGCTCTCTCAATATCACAGACGAGTACATAACCTCTGGGGGCTCTACTCGTTTCGTTCCGTTCCGCGCCACGCCGCGCCGTACTTGTTGACGAACGCGACACGAGCTGCGCAGGCAAGCGATCGAACTGGCGCTAGTGCGCAGCGAGCGCCGAGCGATTCGAGCCCGAAGCAGGCTTCGTCATTCGACGTCACTCGAGCAGTCAGCCAGAGAAGGAATCTGTGTTGGTAAATTGTGGGAATCGAGGACTCCCACCATGGGCCTTGTTCCCTCTGCTGGTAGACGCATGTGAGCTAATGTTGCGAAGGGGGCGAGGAGGGGGAACCGAGTACCCAGAATTTACCATCAGTGAAAGGAATGCGGCCACCTTGCCTTGCCTTGCCTTGCCTTCCTCTCTTCCCCTCTCCGTTCCTCCTCCTCATCATGCCTACTTGCCTGCCTACTCGCTGCTTGCTCGCTTGATCGAATCGGCTTCGTCCCATAGCCCCGCGTATACATATACGTACTATACTCCAGCGAGTGACGGGAGGCTAAAGCGCAACGGTAAGGCTCGGCCGTGCTCTCGCGGGAGGGAAGCAAGGACCAGAAATTTGGAATCAATTGAGAGAGAGAGAGAGGAATACCGACGACAGTTCTGGCTCCAAAGATTCATTTATCAATTATTCCCACATCACATATACCAATCCGTCGAATAAAAGTTTAACCTATCCGATCGACCTACGAATAAAGCATACTCGATACTTGGCTAAAGGAGCAGAATAATCGTGCAGACTGTCGATGGATGACGAGTTTGAAAGAATGCGAGAGCGATCGATTGTTCGAAATCACACGAAACGACTGTAGAGTTTTGGGGAAGATTACGAGGGGATGGAGGCAAATGCGGGTAGTAACTGTACGAGTGGGCCTTGAAAAGTATCGTTACTCTCGTTAGCTCATATGTATACGCCGGTTGAAATGGTGATCGAGAGATGGCGGGAATGCGGGATGACGATGGTGCGCGCCGCGGTTGAAAGAGGAAAACAGTGAATGCTTTGAGGGATTCGAGGCGTGGCTTGGAAACGCATCGAGAACAAGTACGATACTGCAAAAGTTAATATTGCGTGTGTGTGTGCGAAACGATTGCCACCGTCAGCAGCACCGAATTCAGCTACTTTTATGAAAAAAACAAAAGAAAACATTTCATGACGATCCAACCGATTCAACGTCCCTTCTTCAAAATGTTTATATATAATTTCAAAAGAGGGAGGAAGAGAGAAGAGTGCAGTGATAGTATAGATTTTCCAAAAAGTGGATTTGCAAGGTTTGGAGAATGCTCTGCCGGAAAGCACCGCGCCATGCGTTTCGCAGATAAATAAAAGGCTGTCGGATTTGTTGAACGACTGATGCGCGACTGCGAATGGACGAGTTCGAGTCTGAGTGTGAGTGCAGCCGCGCGCGCGCGTTGTCCTTGTCGACGCGCGTGCGGCACAGTCACCAAGAATGCAACAACTAGCAAATTCCAAAGCCGAACGCTTGCTTTCAGGCCTGCCTCGCTTGTGTGCCTGGCTCATCGGAATTCAATTAGCCGTCGGCACTGTTAGATAAGGTAAAATACGCGAAACTAGTACTTTTGCTCATTGACATTTCAAATTGAGAGAGTCATGCGCGTTTGAAATGCTGTCGGTGACTCTTTAGGGAAATAATTCTTTAATCCTATATATAGATATGTGCCGAAGGCGCGTCAACGTCACAGCTGCCACTCTCCGTATATACGTTTATCTATATGTTCGGTTTAACCCTCGGACTATATATATATATATAAAGAATTAAACAAACACCCGGTAGATTCGGCCAAAGAATATTCCTCCGATGCAGCTACCATCCAACTTCCCGATACCACACACTTATCGCATATACATATATAGTAGAAAATTTACGTTTAAAAAAAAGCTGGAAACTCGAATGATCCGCGTTGTTCGTTTTCTGTCAACGAGCACAACGGGTGTATCTCGTTTTGTTGTGGTTTTTAAAGAGAACGAACCATGCAGTTGTTTCTGATATTTCATGACAATAAAGCTAAGCCATTTTCGACTATGAGTGACATAAGCCTGTCTCTTATACAGGCGTAAACACGAGGCTCCTCTTACGGTACGTATATAGAATCAACGTTTATACATATATATATATGCGTACTGAAGCTGACACACGGCTCATTGATTGCTACTCTGGTATATGGATGGCCAATTACGCGTTACACCCATCCCCTTTCTCTCTTTGGCACGATAGCGGATGTATTCGCTCTTGGATAAACTTGAAAGAGAGAGAGAGAGAGAGAGAGAGAGAGAGAGAGAGAACGTAAGCTTGCGTGCACGAATTTCTGAAACATCTTTCATGCACAATGGGAGTTCCTCCGCAGTATCTGAATCATCGCGAGAGAAGGCATTCGTTATTGCGGTATAATAATCGCGTCAGCGGTAAAATTAACACTGATTGCGTTACGCAAGCGTTCTCGCACACTCGGGGGTCCGGAGGCTGAGTCGCGCGCGATACGAAGAATTTGACACGACTCGATAGAGAGCGAATAACGAACGAAGAAAGTGGAGATTTCGACGTGGAGTAAATCATGGTACATCGTTATTGAAGCGAGAGCAGAGTGGACCAGGGTGGATCTTTGATACGCGCACGAGAATAAATAACACATGTTTCGGTGGAGATGTTTTGCCTCGTTGAATTTTGAGCGAACGCGTTGGAACGTAAAGTTTGGGCAATGCTGCATGGGTCTCTCCGTCCGTACATACGTCTGGCAAGCATGCCTAAACACGTGACACACGTTGTGGAGAAGAAGAGAGCGAATAAAGCGATATCGCAAAAGCGACGCTACGATATACCGTACACTAGTGTATATGCTACACCGATATGTGCAGAGACACAGACGTATGGAGCACGATCGAGGAAGAGGCAAACATTCCATGGAAACAGTGTGCATGGCGCTCAGCTATCGAAATGGCTCTCGGAGAGAGATAGAAAGCTTCTCTTGGAAGATGCTGCGGTGGACCACAAAACGACAGCACCGTGATCACTGAACTCTCTTCTCTTTTACCAGTCACAAGTAAACGATCGACGATCCTTCTTGTCCGGATTTCATCAAAGCGTAGAGGCTCGACGAACCAGACGAAAAATCGCAAACGTCGAAGCACACGTTGGATGATGACGAGGGGGAAAAAGTTAAGCAACACTGGTTCAATGGCATTTCGTACAGTAGAATCAATCTGCTTACCTTCGTCCAATAGGCGCTCGACGTGAATGAAGACATTGGGAAAAGCAGCTAGCTGCTTCCTGTCCTTCAGTAACTGTGACAGGTAGTCCGCTATACTCTGCGTCGTTGGATTCGTATTATCACTCATGGCAATTGCTCGATTATTCCAATGGCGGTCACACAAGAGAAACAAATATTTATGTATGTGCGTGCGTGTGTCTATACTGCAGCGTATAGACGAGTGAGAGGGGAAGGGGCTTGTATTCGACACAGTAGCTGCGCGAGAGGCGAAACGGTAAACAAGGAAGAATGGAGGATCGCTCGGGAGGTTCCGTTCGATCGAGGTCCGAGAGTCGATCGCGAGTTGAAAATTGCTGAAAATAACTCTCGTGCCGATCCGATATCTTTCTTTCCTCTTTCTTCCTCGCAACGTGGCGCGCGTGGTAAGAGCCCTCGTCACTGCCGCCTCGCGTCGCGTCGCGTCACTTCGGCGCTGCTCCTCCTCCTCCTCCTCCTCCACCACCACCTCCTCCACCTCCTCCTTCTCTTCCAAAAATCTCGGAGCTGCTGCGAAAACTCTTCTTCTCTCCGGAACAACCAGGCACGAGCGATCGATCAACTTTGCTCGTGTATCTCTTTCACCGTGCGTCACACGGCACGGCGCTCTTGAACCGTCGGAATTTTCGCGCACGTCGCCACGGTGCTCTTATCTTTTTCAAAGAACACCGATGTCGGGCCGTTGTTTATGTGTGTCAGAGGGATGGACAGAGGGAGAGAGAGAGAGAGAGAGCGCGCGCGCGTGTGTGTGTGTAAACGAAAACTGTTGCTTCTCGTGAAAAAGAAAAAGAGGAGAGAGAGAGAGAGAGAGAGAGAGAGAGAGAGAGAGAGAGAGAAGTTGGGTACCGGGTGAGAGAGAGTAGAGTCTTTCTCTCCCTCGCACTCGAGTCGGTTAAGGTTAGATCGCGTTGCGAATTGCGAGAATAAATGTAAGTACGCGCGTTTCGGGACCCTCGACTCTACTGCGGGCAACCAGAAGCTTCGCATGTGATGCGCCGTGGGTTTGGCTGGCCAGCGCGACTCGCGCTCGGTATTTCCTTCTTTGCGCATGCGCGGCTCCCCCCTCTCCCATCGCTATACCCCCGCTCCTCTATCCCGATCCCCCTCCGACTCGTTCCTCTACTCTGCCCGCCGTATACGCAGCACTGCTTTGGCGCATGCGCGCTCTGCTCTCTTCGTCTCGGTTTATTCTCTCTCTCTCTCTCTGGTGTAGCCGTCTCTACTCCGTCGCTGGCGCGCGCTGTGTGTGCTTTTTACCGCCCACTACCATATACGGCCTCTGGCTCCATGCGCGTGAGCACCGAGATACACAACACAACTCGTACACCCCAACACCATACCACTACGCATCACCACACACCGACATACCAGCACCGTGACAAAACGCAACTGTACAACTTGGATAATTCAGGAGAGCGCATTCACCATCAACCCCGCGCCTCGCGCGTCTTCTCTCTCTCTCTCTCCTTACACGACTCTCTAAAATTACTGCATATACATGTTAACCACCAATTAAACTCCCTCTTTCGATCTCACCGCTCTTATTCCTTCCTTCGATATAATCGCGGCGATAACGAGTCTTAGATATTCTGTGCAAATACAATAGCGTTGTACGCGAGTCGTCGAATAATAATGTAATACCTTAACGCTGTGTTGCTTATATCCTCGATATACCACGTGTGTCGGACGTTGGTATGCGAAACATTCTATCGGTTGGTGAAAGCTGGCGCACGCATAGAAACACGCTTGACAGTTAACCGAGACCGTCCTTCTTTCTCCGACAACATTATTTTTTCAATAAATACCCCCCTACATGCTTTTTTTTCTCCTAGTCTTATCGATAGTTTCTTTCCATCGCGAAATAACTCAAAACTGTCATCTTTCTGTTATAAATTTTCATTGTTCTTTCAACGATTATCGTTGAAATTATTTCATATTCTTTGGAAAGAATTTTCAATACACACACGGTACGTGGTACCAAAGGGAAATTCTCGGGATTGATGCATCAAAAGACAAAAAGGTAATCGCGAAATGTTCGATGACACTTAAGAGTCTTCCCTCGCGATGGATTCCTTCCTTATTACAAATTTTATTATTTCAGCGGAACGCACGTATAGGGACGGGGGCGGATAGTCTAATCGTATAGTTGCTGGCGTACTGAAACATTTCGTAAGCGGTTCTTCTTTGAAAATCTTACTAACCACGCACCCAAGAGATTTATAACCTCTTGCACGTGTCACCTGCCTTCTCGATAAACCATTTTCTCATAACGAATAACGCGCCTTTACGGAAGGAACGAGCAAAGTTGCGAAACCTGCAAGAACTTTGCTGCAAACTAGTGCAAACCGACCTGCAGATCCTACAGGTTTACCTTCAGGGATCCATTCCCACTCTAACAACGGCTAATGCAACTAAAATTTCAGATGAAGCTGAAGATATAGCAGACCAAAGCTAGCAGACCGAACGGCGGCAGAATGAGAACCACTGTTATCGCAAAATCCCAATAAGATTAAGAAATAGATATATTTTCAAACGGAAAACGCCACACTTTCGTTAATAAGTATTGTTGCAATTAAAACTTGATTAATGAAAGCAATTCGCATCATGAATAGAAAAAGAAAGTAATTTTTTAATATTATTTTTTTATATCTAATTTTGCTACGTAAGATATTTTGTAAAAACATAAGAGTTGTATCAAAAGAAAGGTTTTAATGCACTAACAACGAACTGCCTTTCATGAGGCAACAAAAATTACGTCATATCGAGAAACACCATAAGACTTCCATTTTCGTGTTCCTCGCGATGTGCTTCCCTACTTATTATTCTCTATTACTGCCAGGGGAATTTTTTAAAACGTTCAGAATACTATGAAATTCAGGACTTTTCAAGCAGAACCAAATGCATTCTTTTTTAGGAGGTAACAAAAATTCCTTCGTATAGTGAAAAATGCAATAACATAAATAATCTACTACCGAAGAACCACGATATGTTGCAGGTTATGATGTTTTTCACCATGATGGAATTTTTGCTACCTTACAAAATCAATACATTTTGTTCTGCTTGATAAACCTTATCTTTTTATATCAATCTCATCGTTTAAATAATTTCCCTGAAATGGTAATAGAGATTCATACGGGAGAAAGCACATCGAACAGCACGACAATTGTCTTCTTATTGTGTTTTCTGCTACGAAATAATTTGTGCTGCCTCACGAAAATCAGTGCATTTTCTTCTTCTTGAAAAAATGTTTTTTTTTTTTTTCTATTCATATCCTTTTATGTAACTTCCTTGACATAGTGATAGGGATTAATACATAAGGAAGCGCTTCGGATAGTATGAAAAATGGAATGTTTTTGGGTTTTTAGCTATGAAATAATTTTTTCTGCGTTACAAAAGTCAGTGCATGGTGTTGGGCTTGAAACAACCTTTCCTTTTTTTTCACCATTTTCATCCTTTAGCAAATTTCCCTGTCATAGTACTGGTAATTCAAATATGATAAACTATTTGGTGTAAAACAATAGTTTTCACTATTGTGTTTTTTCCAATTAAAGAATTTTTACTACTTCCTAACAAATACTGTATTTTATTTGGCAGTATTTTGTAAAAGTTCTTCAAGATTTGTGCACAAAGTTAATAGATGGACTAATTATTGTTACCCTTATGGGGCAGGCCACTCTACAATGTTGAAAAAATCGATATTTTTTTTTATTATATAATAGTTAAAGGACTTAACAATATTTTCGCAAAAAATAATTTTTGAAAAATAAGTCTAAGTGCTTAAAATTCTAATTGTACCGCATTGTGTTTCGGCCGATCGGCAAAGCACCTTTTGTACGCTTAGTATTAGAAAATTTGCGTTCTCGATCTGCAAAAGAGGCTCACTGCAACTTAAAAGCCGTCAGAAAGACAGTCCAAGAACAAAATTTAATTGAGGAAGGTCAATTATTTGCAGTAGGCATCGCCGAGTAAAAGGTAAATATAGCTGTTATAATTAAATACGGCTTCAATCGTTAAATGTGTTTTTCTCGAAATTACATTTTTTTTAACTGGGCGGAAACAGAACTCGAACACATTTTCACCAGTCAACTTGAACATTTGATTATATACTCAAAACTATATCATCTAGAAAACTACGTAGGATTTTTTCGATATGATGCATAGTCTTTAAGTTACAATCAATTATTGATAATTTTTTCATCCCATTTGTCGATTTTTCTTTTCAAACGTGCTTAACTTTTTCAAAAAATTCCACGTAATTCTCCAGCTCGTCTTATATATAATCGAAAAATAGTTTAGTTTTTTTCTAGGTCAATAATTGTATGCACTGCGTTTCCGCCCGTATATCTCTACAACCAAATCATGCTAAAGAAGAAATGCTCTAATGTCATTATGTTTCCTTTTTTGGCTTTGAAAGAAATATGGCTTATAGTTCATTGATGTAATAATAAAGAATCGTTTTTAAAATTTCGATTCGTTTCATTTATTCGTTAAAAAAACCATCCCCAAATATGTAGATATTTTCTCGCTCTAGAGTGACCTAACTCCTTAATAAGTATAACGATAATTGGTCAGGGTAACGAATAAGCATCTATATACAAAACTACATCATTTATCCTTTCTTGTGTATATTTTTTATGGAAAAGCAAATACAGTGCTTAATTTCTATATCCAAAATGGAAACTTTCTTTTGTTACCTTGACGCAACAGGCTCTATTATAGATCGCCCAACACACACACACACACACACACACACACACACAAACTGATATGAACCAATTTATTATTATGCATTAATAATTCCTTTTAGGTCCAGGGCTCCTTTTTCCTTAACAGAATATATTTCTTCTACTCACAATATCCCTGACATTACGGATTTTTTATCCACGTTTAATTTTAATTTGAGCAAGATTACTGGATTAAATAGCAAAACCATTATTACCAAAATAGAGACAGATTTCAGCTTAGCACTTATTACTTCGGTATTAAGAGCTTTTAATAATTTGTCCGTTTTGGTATATTTAAACCATATACAAATGTGTGTGTCTGTACAAAAATAAATAAAGTAACTATTACTATATTGCACATTTGCTCATCGCATATGCTCAAAACTTTAAAGAGAAAAGCACGTACAGTTTTTACTAACACTGAGCATATCAATCTCGCCATGAAAGCTATGTCGCAACAAATACATAGTTATACACTAGAGGAAGCATCAATTATTTTCAAAAATAACTGTTTGGATTTCGGTGTAGAAAGGAAAAATGAAGATTTCGAAATCAGTTTAAACTCCTTATCAGATCTAACATCAGAAAATTCATTTGATTATGATATGGATCCGGTATTTTTAAATATATTATCCTGTGATGACGACAAAGAGGATAATACTCGTGATACGCTTCGTGTGCAATCACCATTTTATAAAGAATTTTTTAAATTATACGAAAATATTTTAGCTCAAAAAATTGGTACAAACGAATTCAATCCGTATTACTCCCAACCATATATAATATATCTTTTAAATTATATATCATGTCGTTTTATTCTATGTGGTTAGCAATGTTGATTTTTTAATTAGATTTTTTACGTGATAGTAATTCACCCGACGAAAATTATTTCAAAATATTAAGAGAGAATTTATTTCATAAAGAGAAAGAATATTTGTACCTCGATTTATACAAAGATCTGAAGAATTGTTAGGAGAAAGATTAAAAAATTTTAATTATGACTTAAAGACGACGCGTCAAAAAAAATTGTGATAATATTTTAAATAATATAGAAACTGTAGAAGAGATTAAAAAAAATCAACAAAGAAAGTTTCCAAAAATATTTATTTTTAAGTTACTTAATGTAAATCTCTTCTAATCAAACTGAAAATAAGTGAAATGAAGAAAATATACAAAAAAACGTGAATGCATTAAATAATTATAAGAAGAAAATAAATATATTGCATACTAAAGATGATAATGATTATGCTTACAATAAGGAACAAATAATTTCAACTGAAAGCATAGAAGTAAAAATTCTGCAGACTTACATCAAACTTTTTGATAAAGGCTTGAGAAATAACTCGAATATTTTCCAAATATTAACAAAAATATAGCAGGAATAATCCTTGATCGCACACACAAACTTCTTTTACGACATTAACCGATAATAAATGGCTTGACGATATACTATTATTAAAGGGGGCAACGACTTTAGACGCTCAAAAATAAGTGATTTTTTTAGGTATTTTTTCATAGGTGATGAAATAATCGCATCGGTTTTAAAATTTTAACATCAGTTTATTACAGGTTTAAAGTATAGAAAAGTATTCTTTTTTTTCTTAACAAAATGGCGGTTCGAGAGAGTATTCTTACAATGCGTCTTTTGTGTGACATGGAAAAGTGATGCAGCTGTCATGTCGTTCCTATTGATCTGAAAAAAAAGGTTTTGATTTCTAACATGTGTAAGGAAAGGATAAACCACGAATTTTGCTGATATCGCGTACGCAAGCTATTATTTTGGGGTAAAATTTATCGAAAAAAGAGTTGAAAATTGTAATATTTGGTTCAACAGTCTCCATAATTTTTGTTTTTATACTTTTTTATAATTTTTTAGGTTTATCCTTCCCGTATATACACATGTTAGAAATCAAAGCCTTCTTTTCAGATCAATAGAAAAGACATAACAGCTGCAGCACTTTTCCATGTCACACGAAAGACGCATTGAAAAAATACTCTCTCGAACCGCCATTTTGTAAAACAAAAAAAAATACTTTTCCATACTTTAAACCTGTAATATAATGATGTTAAAAATTTAAAACGATGCGATTATTTCATCACCTATAAAAAAATACCTAAAAACATCACTTATTTTTGAGCGTCTTATTAAGTCGTTTTGCCCCCCTTAATAGTTTATTTTTAATTTTAAAATCCTATGCTCCTAAGAAAGTTACGACAATGGAAACCTTTTTAACCGAAATGTTATTGAAAGGAAGAATTAGTGCAGGTTTCCAGAAGTAAGCAGTAGCAAACGTCAATACCTTAAAAATATGGCTTGTCCCTGTTTTCTTCAGAAGCCATTGAACATTATTAGCTATCAATTTTGCTGATAAAACATATTTATATTTGGACTCACATTACATAAAAAACCACCAACATATTTAATCGACACACAAATATTGATGGTTTATTGATAATATAAAAAACGAAAAAGTAAACAGGTATGAATGGAAACTTTTCACTCCTACATATATCCCTTACCAATGTGACAAATTTAGTCAAATATCTGGAAATTTTGGAGCACACGTTTGTGTGTGGGGCTATATAGTTTCAACAGGATTGAATGTACTATTTAAGGACACAGATTTAATGCAAGCAAGAAAGTCCATAACAAAAATTATTTATGAAGCCATTGTTTCAACAAGCTCAGAAGTGGAAAGAATCCCAACAATAGACAAATATTTATTGAAGGTATCCGATTGCTGACACAGAAAAACCTCATAAAATTGTAAGCTTAAAAAATTTACCAATTCCAACCATGGACTACTGCTTCAAACTCTTGACAAAATTCCATGAAGCTAGTTTAATTTACATTTAAATATGGTTTTACATATATTATTATTTATTCGCCATGCTTTCTCGTACAGTTCGTCGTTCCATGTGTTTGTTATATTTTCTTTAAACGTTAAGACTTTCATTAAAATTATCATATTTTAACTTTTCATATACTGAATAAAGACATCTTATTGAAGAGGAACATTTAATCTGTCCCGTAAGATTTTTAAGTGCTTGTATTGGTATACTCACCCCTTTTGATGTTAAACAGCATCAGGGGTAAGGGAGACCCACAAACCTCTAGCCGACTTCTACCATATGCTAGTGGTATGCGATAACGCATTTTTCCTTATAAAAACGAATATATACTTGATAAAATAAAAAATACAAAAACTGCTCATAAGACTTAATTTGATTTTATATAAATAGAGCCAAATAAAATGCATCACTGGCTGTAAGACAATAGAAATTCCTTCATGGTACCAAAAAAGAGGAATCGAATTAATATATATGTTATATTGAAAAAGATTTTTCACGTTTGAAGGATTAATATCAAGCCAAGAAAATTATTAGGAATATGAAAGTGAAATGGAAATAAAGGCTGTTTCAAGCCAAATACAATGCACTGACTTTTGTAACACAGCAAAAATTATTTCATGACCAACCCAAAAATATTCCATTTTTCGTACTACTCGAAGCGCTTCATCACGTATCAATCCCTATCACTATCTCAGGGAAATTATATAAAAAGATGTGATTGATATGAGACGATAAGGTTTCTCAAGCAGAACTAAATGTATTGATTTTTTGAGGTAGCAAAAATTCCTTCATGGTGAAAAACACCATAACCTGAACCATATAGTGGTTTTTCGGTGGTCGATTATTTATGTTATTGCATTTTTCACTATGAAGGAATTTTTCTTACCTCACAAAAAATAATGTATTTGATTCTGCTTGAAATACCCTATATTTCATAGTATTCTCAACGTTTTAAAAAATTTCCCTGACATAGTAATAAGGAATAAGAGCTGTGAAGAAGCATATCGAGTAGCACAAAAATAGAATTCTTATGGTGTTTCTCGACATGACGGAATTTTTGTTGCCTCATGAAAGGCAGTTCATTGTTTAGTGCATAAAAAGACCTTTCTTTTGATACCACTCTTATGTTTTTACAAAATATCCTACGTAGCAAAATTAGATATAAATAAATAATATTAAAATTACTTTCTTTTTCTATATTAATGATGTGAATTGCTTTAGTTAATCAAGTTTTAATTGCAACAATACTTATTTAACATAAGTGTGACGTTTTCCGCTTGAAAATACATCTATTTCTTAATCTTATTAGGATTTTGCGATAACAATGGTTCTCATCCTGCCGCCTTTCGGTATGCTAACTATGGTCTGCTTGCTTCAGCTTAATCTGACAGTTCCAGCTGACAGTTACAGACGCAAGATGAGAACGACGGCTCATATTTAATTTCACCAAAAAACGTAATTTCTCGACATTGAAATGACGCACAAGTTTAAATTAATTGAAAAGGAAAAGATTCATATGATATTCATTGAAATGAAACCGACTTATTTCACTTATATTTACATTCATGAAAAGATGTCATCAGCGAGTCATTCACGGCTATTATCAAATAGCAAAACATTTTTTTTATTTTTTTCAACCTTACAGTCTTTTAGCTTACGAAATTCTAAAGAAAATGGTACGACTTTTGTGAGGAATCGCGACTTTTTTATTACATTTTTCTAACATAGACAGCTGAGATACAGATGAAAACAGAAGTTTTTCAACCTTCGGCTAAAATGATCAATTAGCAGGACAATTTTTCATTTTTTCCAATTATACTGTCTTTTAGCTTATAAAATTCTGAAGATAATAGTGCTAGTTTCGTGAGACACACATCGGACCCTCCTTAATGTCGTATTTTAACAATGAACATAGAAGTCGTGAATCACAAATTCACGTTTTGAAAGAGTTGGCTGAGGTTTTCAACCCGCAACAAATTTTTATATGTTTTCCAACTATATAGCCTTGAAGCCTATTAAATTCTTAGCAGGCTAGTTTAAGTTTCAATAGAGATCGTTTCTCCCTTAGTATAAATTTTAACCTAGTAAGCAGAGATACAGAAGAAAAATCTCATGTTTTTGGACTTTTGCCTAAGTTTTACAGTTAGCAGGTAACTTTTCAAATTTCTTTCAACAATACTGTCTTTTAGCTTATGAAATTCCGAATAGAATGGTGTTAGTTTCGTTAGGGATCGCGCCCTCCTCGATGCCTTATTGTAACAGTGAACATAGAACTCGTGAATTGCAAAATCACGTTTTCCAACTGTTGGCTGAATTTTTCAACCCGCAGGAAAATTTTTTAATTTTTGTAACCCATTCAGCCTTGTAGCCTATTCAATTCTGAACAGACCAATATAAATTAGATTATTGATCGAAATTACCTTAATGTTTTTTCTTTAGAATATGTAGAGAGATACATGTGCGGAGTATATATAGCTTCCAAAATGGATCAACGAAGTATTGCTTGAATTATATCGACTTTCGGTAGCTTTCTCTGTTATAAAAATATAATAAAGAAGTAGCAATCCCTAATAAAATTTATACTGACCCACTCCTAATTTAATGAGCTACAATCCTGCGTGTGTGTCTGTGTGTGTATAGTTTAAAAGAATTATAAAAATTTCCTGCCGGTTGAAAAACTCGAATGACTGTTTCAAAACGTGAATTTGTGATTCAAGAGTTCTATGTTGATTGTTAAAATACGACATTAAGGAGGGCCCGACCGATGTCTCAAGAAACTAGCACCATTATCTTCAGAATTTTATAAGCTAAAAGACTGTACAACTGGGAAAAATGAAAAAAATGTCCTGCTAGTTGAAAATTTTAGTCGAATGTTGAGAAACAACTATTTGTTTCTTGTATTTGCTTTCAATATTAAAAAAGTTTAATAAGGAAGTCGCGAGCCCTAATGAAATTCATTCCGGCCTATGCAGAATTTAAGAGGCTAGAAGATTATGCAATTCAAAAAAATTAGTCTCTGATAGAAAAATTTAATGAAGAGAATACGATTCCTCGCGAAAGTAGCACCATTCTCTTCAGAATTTCATAAGCTAAAATACTGTATTGTGGAAAAAAATTTTAAAAATGTCCTGCTATTTGATAATAGTCGTGAATAGCTCGCTGATGACATATTTTCATGACTGTAACTATAAGTAAAATAAGTCGATTTCATTAATGAATAACAAGAATGTTTTTTTTTCGATTAATTTAATCTTCTGCGCAATTTAAATCTCGAAATATTATACGTTTTTTGGCAAAATTAAATACGAGTAGTCGTTCTCAACTTGCATCCGTAATAAACGGCTATCTTCAGCGTCATGTTTTTAGCATCTTAAAATTTTCGTTGAAATGTCTATTTTTTAATATCGTTAGGCTTTTTTGAAAATTGAAAATGGCCGAACTAGAATTTAGGCTGAAATAGAAAAATGCGTAAAATTATTTTAATAATTTGCAATAACTTTTTCATTTGGTTTACGAAATTACTCTAAATAGGCTTTTTTTTATGTATTTTTGCCTGCTGAATCTAAATTCGTTGCGAAAAGTGAGCTTGCACGCCTAAATTCTGATGAAAATAACATTGAAGCAGTTTAAACGTCATTTTTTATAGTTTTTGTTGTGTTGTAGCAGTCCTCCATTTTTTCTTCTATTTTATTCAAGCTATATGAAACTACAAAGTTTTCTCTTTCAATTGAGTCCTGGCGCATGCCATTGTGATTATTAGTCCATTTAATATAGCTACTGTAGTTATAGAAGGCGTTAAACCCATTATCGATCATGTAAGACGGCAGATTTTAGCCTATATTTTTGTAACTAAATTTCAGATATTTAACGAAGTAGTGACTGGGTCTAAGGCGTGATTCTTTATGTGTTTAGATGTGCTTAATTAGAATCCGGGCTGAAGATCTAAAAATGTTGACCACAAAATTAATTATGGCGATTTTTTTTTGCAAAAATGAATTTAAAAAATTTGTCATTTTCAAAGTTTATGATACTTTTTCGATCATAAAACGCCTAAATCTATTGAATTTTTATGAATCATCAGTGCAGTTTTTCCTGAAGATTAACAACAATTTTTTACGTACGTACTTTTTTTGCCAAAATGGCTGGTACAATATAAAAGAATCCAAAATATTGATTTTTTTTTTATTAATTTTTTCTTGAAAAGTACTAGCTTAAATAAAAATTGTTAAGAATATAAATGTCTTAGAATTGATTAAATAATACTCTTAAATTTTTTAAGAATTTTTGGAAACCTTTTTTGAATATTTTAATTTTGCAATTTCTCAAAAAATCAAAAATTATCTCCAACAGATTTCAGAGTATTTTTCAATAAAATCTAAGACATTTTTGTTGTACAGCAATTTTTATTTAGGCCTGTAGTTTTCAAGAAAATTTAATAAAAAAAATCAATTTTGTGGATTTTTTTATATTTTACGGGCCATTTTGGCAAAAAAAGCAGGTACGTAAAATTTCGTCGTTAATCTTCAGGAATGAATTGCACTGATGGTTGATCAAAACTCTACAGATTTATATGCTTAAGGGGATGCATTGCACGTCGAAAAGTACTTCCAAATTATCTTCTACAATTTTAAAAATATGAATATTTTCATGGGGACCAAATTGGTTCGTATTGATCTGCTTAATTAACGCACAGGATTATTTTTTGGATTAAAAACAAATTTTTTTTTTTATCGGATATTAATAATAATATTTTATTTTCCATCGATAATTTCAAAAAAGGGAGTTTTTACGACGTTGCACCAAACTTCAACGAGTAATTTGAGACCAAGAAGAAGCAAATATTCCCACAAATGTAGAAGATTTGTTGGAAATACTATTTTAGCGCAACAATGGCAAATTTGCACATTTTTCCTTGTTGCGCTACAAAAGTATTTCCAAAAAATCTTCTACATTTATGGGAATATTTGCTTCTTGTTGGTCTCAAATTACTCGTTGAATTTTGGCGCAGCGTCGTAAAAGCTCCCTTTTTCGAAATTATTGATGGGAAATAAAATATTATTATTAATATCCGATATAAATTTTTTTTTTTGTTTAATCTGAAAAATAAGCCTTTACGTTAATTAAGCAGATCAATATGAGCCAATTTGGTCTCTATGAAAATATTCAAATTTTTAAAATTGTAGAAGATAATTTGGAAGTACTTTTTCGACGCGCAATCGATCCCCTTAAGACTTGACTTTTATTGTCAACTTAATAATTCAATTATACTTAATTAGATTTTGTTCCTTCAGCTGCGAACTCTCCTGCTTATCCCTATTAGTATCAATAAATGATAAAGCTCTGATCATATTAAAATTTTGTTTAATTGATATTATATTTATGTAGTATTTAATAGATAATTAAATGAACCTTTTTTTTCTTTAATTAGAAGCATTGATTATTTGAACAAGTAGGAAATTAGAAAAAAACCTTATTCTATTTTAAATTAATTAGAAAACGATAATTTAGTATTAATTACCGTATTCATAAAAAACATTATGGGATACACAAAAAACAGATGTTTGCATCTAAGGAAAAAATGACAAGTGCATTAGTGTCGTATTAAAACATTCTACTAAAAATATTTAAATTCTAAAACATATGCCGATTGAAAAAATATTCTAAATAAAAAAAAAAGGAGTGAAATCAAAGTTTTAGACAAATGATCACAATTCGAGCAGAAACTAATGAGCCTACATTCATTGCAAGCAAGTAATGCAGATTTGATCAAGAAGATTATACTAAGCTTGAAATAATTAAAAAAATTATTGATAATTACACAACTTCAAATTATCTATGATAATGAGGGCTTTTAACCCTTTCGCTACGGCGGTACTCGCAGCGGAGTGCCTTGCTTGGAACGGAGCACCGTGCTGAGTCTTGAACATTCTGAGCCAAGGCTTTTGTCTCAAAAACGACTTGATAACATTACTAGCGCTTATAATTGTTTGCAAACTGAAAGAATGGAGTTGATAGCATCTGCCTTGATTTTTTATTCAATTTTTGTAAGGGATACGACGTTTCCTGGTGGGTGACTATAGTCACTTTTCGTGTCTATGCGGCGTTTTGTGGCGGGTGACTACCCGTAGTAGCGAAAGGGTTAAAATATTTGAACTTGTATTAAGAATAAAAATTTATTTGGAGTATTGTTTCCAAAACTGAAATTTTGAAACAAAAGAAAACCTCCCAGACCCGTGCGTGCATTAAAAAAATAAATTAACTGAAATTTAATTTACAGTGACTAACACTTTTGTAACATTGTTAAAGCGAGATTAAGTAAGAAAGAATGCGTGCCCGGCAAGTTCACTTTTGATTAAAAATTTCAGTTTTGGAAACAATATTCCAAATAATTTCATATTCTTAATATAAGTTTAAATATTTCAAAAAAGTCCTCATTATCATAGATAATTCGAAATTGTAACTATCAATATTGCTTTTAGTTTATTTCACAAGCTTGTTATTATCTTCTTGATAAGAAATCTGCACCACACTCTTTGTTTATAAAGAATGTAGCACTATTTTTTATTAAAATTAAGAAAATTACCTAGAGCTTTGATTTCACCGCTTCATTTTTAATTGGAATATTTTTTTCATCTGGCATATGTCTTAGTATTTTTTAGAGGGATTTAAATATTTTTAGCAGGACATCGATATATTTGTTGTATTTGTTTGGAAACTATCATAAAAACGTTTATTTTGGCAGTTAACAAAAATTACTTGAAAGCAAACTGTACATAACCATTTCTGCCACATTTTATAACCCATTCGAAATATCTATTATGGTGAATTCTAGTAACCACTACAATTTTATAGTTAAGGGGGTCCCTTCGTGTGACGATCGGTTTCTTAACCTTTTTTTAGGAATTTTTTTTGTTAAAATGATGAAAACATACACTCCCCAGTTTTCTACTGTATATTTGTTGATATTTTAATAGTATATAAAATTTTTGTTAAGGCGAAATATTCACTGGAATGTGCGTGGCTTCATTTCGAGTGCGTCCATGAAGAAAAATCGGGCCAGGACAGTCACCACGATTGCGGTTGATTGGCTTCATTAAAGCGAAAAAATAAAACGGCATTTTAATCTGTATACTTGGAGCTATCGTATGAACTAGAATCAATCAAAAATATTAAAAATTGAAAAATTGCCATGTGTTTCAAATTAGAAATCAAATTTAAAAAATTTTCTTTTATAAATTTTGTATGTAAGAAAAATACGGCTTGGAATTTGTGATTAATTTTAGTTCATATACGAAAACTATACACGTGAGGAAGCTACTGTTCAAATTTCAAAGCTATCGGTCAACGCGTTTTCAAGATATCATGGTGACCAGTTTGAAAAATGTAGTTTTGAGAAAAACGCGTTTAAAAGTTTGAATACCATTAAGACTATGAAAAATCGTTACTGACCTAACGGCTAAATCTTACCAATTACTTGGAATATTAAAAAACTACTTCGCCTGCATATTCTACACATATTTAGGAATACATTTAAGCAATAAAAAAAAAATATATTTTTTCGACATGTCACACGGAGGGACCCCCTTAATAGCACTGTTATTTTATTTACAGGCTCCACCAGTGAAATAGGCCCAGAATAAACACAAAGTAAATATTAACTGCACAATTGTTTTCACACGACTTTTTTGAAGCATCTTACTACTTGCAGTAATCAATGTCTTATCAAAAATCGTCATAATTGCAATAGTTGCATGGGAAAATACACGTCTTTTCATACATTTATGCACTAGGACGATTTAACCGATGGGGCCTGTATACATGTGTAATAAATATAGAAAACATTTAAAATATCCGAACAATCTAGTAGTATATTGGAGTTTTCTGCCACTGCCCAGGTTCCTTGCAAAAGTGAACAGAATGAATGTTAGTCATTCGCAGTTACTTCTCCTGCTGCTGCTGCATCGGAGAATCCATATCAAGTCGTTCCACTAAGAATGATCGATTCCTAGTGCTATTAAATCAGGCCAATTAATATATAATTTCTTGAAAAAAAAAAAAATACAAGAAATTTATCCCAACGATTGATGCAATAGGCCAGTGCACTGGTATAGTAGATCCAGGCGCGTTATATCTCATAAGCGAGAGATAAGGATAAAGAAGAAGGTTATGCTGAAAATCTGTTTACGGTTAATTCGTCTGAGTCGAGTCAGGAGTCAGAACCGAGATTATACCTTTTAAAGGTAGGAATGAAGTGCTCGAGAGATCTCCAGCAGCTGCGTGGGTGACACGTTTCTTCTGCGCTACTCTTGAGGAGAATACACCGTGTATGCGTGTGTGTGTTACAAGGACCAGCGAGGGCAGAAGAAACTTTCACAAAGCTACTTCGATCAAACCAACTTCCTATTCCGAGCCATTCCGGTATTTTCCATATACAGCCAATACGGCCATTCCATCATTTCTCCTGCTTACATTTTTCATCAAACGATCGACTCATCGCTATGTGTCATCGACATCTAAAGACTAATATTAATTATTCTTGACATCATCAGCCGTTAACTCACTCGTCTCACCTAGCTTCTCTCACTCTTCAACCATGAACATCTTTTAAATAAGAAACTCAACAATGGAACATTTTTAAAGAAGCAATCACGAAGCATCGTTAGCCTCTCGAGGACCGGAAACTTATTTTTAGGCCTCGGAGCAATGCTTGTGTTTATAGCTGAACTCGGTGGAATTCACCGAAACTGGCCAATGATGCCGCATATTTTACACAGCGCTTGCGAAGTGCTCGTTACTACAGTCACCTTTCTCAAAATTAAACTCGCTGACCAATTTGCAAATGTTCTATGATTATAAAAATAAGGAACTGAGCGTGTGTCGGTGTGCTTTCAATCGGGCCGGTCCTCCGGAGCACGAAAATTGTTGCTTTCCAAGAAAACATAATTCGACGACTCTTTTCGTTAACCTACCAGGTAGATTTTTCGCATCCTTATCGAACGCCTTAAAAGGAATTGCTATACCAAGTCGAGCTAGAGTAACCGTTCACACTCTCCTATACATTGGACGTCTAATTGCGTTATAAGAGTTTTTCTATTTCATCCAAAGTGGCTGATTTAGGGTAATGCTCGTTCCACAGATAAGACTGCTAGTTGGTTCAATTAAGAATTTCTGAGAAAGACCAGTATTCTACTTGGTTTATACTATCACGTTCGCGAGACACGCTTTTTGTCCTGTCCGGAATTGTTAAGAATTGCTATACGGAAAGTGCAAATACGTCCTGATAAAATTGAAAACGATTAGTCCTTCCTCCCCTTTCCTTCTTCGTCTCAATTAAAAAACCTTACGTATCTCTCTGACTTTCCGAATTTGTCCGAGCGTACTCGAGGATGACCTTGAAAGCGATCAAACACGTTACTTTCTTCCTACGTTCCAAATCATTGCTAAACATTATTGAGAGTACGTATCGAAACGTCCATAAAATTTATTTCCAATGACTTGGCTTCGTTTACGTGATTCGCACGACGGTCAATGGATGAAATTTTTCATCCATGCCCGCGTATCACTTGCCTCGATAGCCTACTTGCTGGGCTGAAGAATCAACGATGCGGTATACTATATACGTGCCTCCATAATTATGATATCAAAGAGACACGAGCATAAAATACGTTTGCACGTTTTGTACAAGACACTCTGATGGGTGATCATCCTCGGCAGGTCTGAGTCTGATAGAATAATGGAAAAACACGGACAAAGTAAAAGAGAAAAAATGGTATATATAGGAGGGGAAGTGCGAAGGTCCCATAATTGAATGAAACATGAAAAGTGGGAGTCGAGAGGAAAGGAAAGTGAAGGAAAATGTTGTAGCGTGGTGACGGCCAGAGCATTTGTCGCAGTACGCGGTGGTACTTAGGATGGACGTTGCAGCGATCGTAAGATCGAATAGAGCAATCCTTCGGGCTGTCTTCTCTCAGCCTTCTCCCACGGCGGGCGGCGCAGCAAGGCAAGACGCGTTACCATCTATGCCGTGTATCCAGCCAACCTACGCGAATATATCGGTTGATGTAAAGTAAAAGGTTGACGTCACAGGTCCATACATGGCCCCACACTGGTACCACGACTACCACGTGGGCGTAAAACACATTATAAATTATTTCCCGACTCTTTTTCCCCTTCGAGGTCTCCCTCCCTTGGACGTTCCGGCCGGCGACACATTCTATTTTATCCTAGCCGAGTGGAGAGAGACCTTCTGATTTTCAAGTAGGTAGATCGTTCTCGATCAAAACGTGTAGGAGCGCGGGCCTCCTTGCGAAACCAGCCAGCTGAATATCGGAGAACGCTTCGAGTGCCAAGACTGATTTTTCCTCGCGCGAGGAACACTGCTGCGGCGCGGCGCGCTGGCTTGCTGCGCACGATAATCATCGATGCTCCCTGCAAAATTATACCAAACATGTGCACGTGTCTCGGATTGTATGCTCCAGCTGCGTACTCTGGATAATAGGGTCCATTGCGCGGGAAAAATATTCCTGTATTTTTTGCTATCGTTCATCAGTTTTAGAATTACGTAACGATATGCCTTGGAAAGTTTATTTACGTACATTGCGGCTCTGGAAACGTTTTAATCGTGTTAAAAGGATTTTGAAGATTGCTCGGTCGATGCGATAGTAACTTTTTTTTTTCAGACTGTCAACATTCTTCGAATTATGATTTTTAAACTCATCCACGGGCGCAGGGTCGTTGGGTCGATGACCTAGAGAAAACATTATGTAACTCGTTATAAATGTGCATAATATTAAAAATAGCATAGTGCAATTCTTTGCGAGTGTCACAAAAGGAAATCAAAGCTTCGGCGATTGTTCTTTATGTTATTGATGTTTACCGAATTACACACGTAGAGATATGGTTGGGATACACGCGATTTTATTCAAGTAGATAAATATCAACAATATGCGAAAAGAAATAAAATTCATCAGACTTTTCTCCTCGGCTCTATCATATAAATAATAAACTACTGTACACACCATTTTTCATATTGTTCATATCCAAGAGATTACGTAATACTTTCCGTAGGTTATCGACCTAACGAATTTATGCCTGGACAGGTTTTAACGTAACTTGAAAAACATTGGTAACAAAGGAAACGCTATATTTAACCTTTCTCACTGTTCTTATCATATCTACAAAACTTGCATAGATCTTGTTGGTAGAGTATTATTATTTTTCAAGCTGCATAAACTGATGTGAGAAAAGTATTGGCCCAAGCATATCGTTATGCTATTCGCAAGATTTTATAATATTAAAATAAATTGTATAGGCGAGCGAATTTTCTTCTCAGGATTGGCCTTTTTATCCATTACTATTTCTAGTTTAGCAGCCTTAAATCATAGATCCTCCCTAACTATAAAAGAAGGGACAGTTGATGCGATTGAATTTCATGAACATTTTTTAATTCTTAATATAATCGTTTTTTCACAATAACGTTTTATTCATACCTAATAGCATTCTATTCCCTTTCAAATGACTTTTCCAAAGGCACGGAGAGTCACCGAATCATCATCCTGTTTTTCAGAAATAATTCGACCTGAATTTTTCGTGCTCCAAAAATATCAGTTCCGCCAATTGCTGCGCGCCGCTTGCTGGCTTTTTCCAAATCTGAATTGCAGTAGGTATCCGCTTTCATGCTATAAAAATAGACCTTTAAAGACTTTTAGACGAGGCTCCCGGTACAACTCAACTTTCATTTTGCCAAAGCGAATTCAACTCTCCTGTTAAGCGAAACGCTTTTACCAAGATTGGATGGCACTTGAAACCCACGCCCCGGCCGAGTTGAGCGATCTTTCCTCGAATTGTCCTGCAATTTTCTATTAGCAACCATCAAATTCTACATAATTTTTGGCCGATCGCTATAAGGAAACTTGTCCTTTCCAAGCTTTTGATGAGAATTTTCCAAAATTGGTACTTGCCTCTCTAAGAAATTTTCATTATGAACCGATTTTATCTTACGTTTACGTAAATCTATTATATTTACAGAGTGACTCTCCCAAAGATGCATCAAATCTGACGTTCGTTTGTAAAACTCTTTACATTTAGGAAAATTCCTACGAACTTATTACTTTCTAAATGCGTTAGGTAAAACTATCAAATTTAAGTGATAACGAGAAACATTATAAAACAACTTGTTTAATCAAATTAATGTCGAGAGCTTTGTTTACTGCCATATTAAAGCACCAAGAGAGCATCGTGAAAATCGATATAATAAAAGTTTTGCAAATACACGCCATAAATATATATATATATATATATATATATATATGTATTATATTCTAAAATAACAATAGGATTGTATGGTTTATGCCATTGTTATCAAACTTTAATGAGGAAATGTGTAAAAATATACATTGCGTTGTAAAGGATGATAAAGATTCGAAGAAAAGTAACTGATGATAGTAATTACACTAATTGTACAGTTTCATCAAAGACGGTGCGAAAGCTTCAATTTCTAACGAATGTGCCGAATTTTATCTGGAAAATTGCCTCCCGTCCTTAGCACGTTTTCCTATTTGGCCGAAGGTTTTCGTACGTTCGATCTTCCTGGCCGCCTTTGGGTTATTCATAGAGTTGAAATAGCCGTAACCACCTCCGCCGAGCCTCTTTCGTGGTCGTGCTTCTTTGCTAATTCCCACTTCTAAAGTGTGACCAGTGTTAAGGAGAATATAACGCGATCCAATTCAATGATCCAGCTAATTTTTATCATAGAAAGAGAAAGAGAGAGAAAGAGAGAGAGAGAGAGAGAGAGAGAGAAATAATAAAATAATAAAATCGAAAATATTAACTCGTATGAAAAGGATACTCAGATCTACAGCTGGTGGTACAGTGAACCCAAAGGACTTGGCTACTTTAGCAAGGTCCAAGGTTTCCACATCAAAGATCTGTTTTAGATGGTGTGAATCATACGCTCTCACGTAAGCCTTGAAAGCTTCCTTACCAGACATATTGAGGAAGTAGTTTTTTGCGATTAATTTCTCCAGCTGTAACAAAAGAAAACATTTATTAATTTTATCCACGTAACACTGCACATCATTTATGTTAAAAAAAAAGTGCTGAGATGAAGAATTGAGACTATCGTTTCTTTTTATTATTCCATAATATTCTTTTCTCTTGAATATATTGGTATTACTTTTACTGATAGTGTTGCTTAGTAAAAGAAGTATTTTTCTCAATAAACATTGCAAGAAACATAGTTTAGTTTATTCTTCTAAAGGAGACTAAATACTAGGAATGTTCCAATTAATATTCTGTATGACGCTGAAGTTAGCAGCGACTTTCCAGCAGCGAGTTTCGGCGTCACATAACCCAAAACTAGTGTGTCACCCAGTACACGACGCATTTAGAAAACCTAAATAAAATGCTAATATCAAATTAAAAGCAAGATACACGTATTTTTTTTTTAAATAACATCAATTATGACTTAAAATAAAAAATAACAATTAATAAATAGAAAAAAAAGTCAAAGGAAAGATAAAAGTTTAAACTTTTTATCATCATATTTCACCGATAGGGAAATTTTTTTAATTTTTTTGAATCATACAGTCTTGTAGCCTATTAAATTTTGCATAGACCAGTATGAATTTCATTAGGGATCTCGATACCCTTTCTAGATTTTTTTAAGATTCAAAGCAGAGATACGAATGAATTTTCAAGTTTTTCGACATTTGGTCAAGTTTTTCAGTTAGCAGGAAATTTTTTTAATTTTTTTGAATCATACAGTCTTGTAGTCTATTCAATTCTGCATAGACCAGTATGAATTTCATTAGGGATTGCGATTACATTAATGTTTTTTCTTTAGAATAGGTAGTAAAAATACATGTGATTAGATTATATAGCTTGCAGAATAAATAAACGAAATATTGCTTGAAATATAATTGAGTTTCGGCAGCTTTCCCTGTTATAAAAAAATTATAAAAAAGTGTCAATCCTTAATAAAATTTGGACTTGCCTACTCCTAATTTAATAAAGTAAAAGCCTGTATATTTTTAAAAATTAAAAAAATGTCTCGTCGGTTGAAAAGCTCCGCCGACAGTTTGAAAACGTGATTTTGTCATTCAGAGTCTTAGGTTGATTCTTGAAAGAAGGCACTAAGGAGGGCACGATCCCTCACAACACTAACACCATTCTCTACAGAATTTCCTAAGCAAAAAGACAGAATGATTGACAAAAATTAAAAAAACTTCCTGAAAACTGAAAAAATTGACCAAATGTCGAAAAACTTGAAAATTCATTCGTATCTCTGCTTTCAATGTTAAAAAAATCTAAAAAGGGTGTCGAGATCCCTAATGAAATTCATACTGGTCTATGCAGAATTTAATAGGCTACCAGACTGTATGATTCAAAAAAATTAAAAAAATTTCCTGCTAACTGAAAAACTTGACCAAATGTCGAAAAACTTGAAAATTCATTCGTATCTCTGCTTTCAATGTTAAAAAAATCTAAAAAGGGAGTCGAGATCCCTAATGAAATTCATACTGGTCAATGCAGAATTTAATAGGCTACAAGACTGTATGATTTAAAAAAATTAAAAAAATTTCCCTATCGGTGAAATATGATGATAATAAGTTTAAACTTTTATCTTTCCTTTGACTTTTTTTTCTATTTATTAATTGTTATTTTTTATTTTAAGTCATAATTGATGTTATTTAAAAAAAATACAACGTGTATCTTGCTTTTAATTTGATATTAGCATTTTATTTATATTTTCTATATGCGTCGTGTACCGGGTGACACGCTAATTTTGGGTTATGTGACGCCGAAACTCGCTGCTGGAAAGTCGCTGCTAACTTCAGCGTCATATATTCTGTATCATGTGCGATCATGGAAAACTTTTCTAGTAAACCCAGATTTTAATTTGATAAAATATTCATAAGTAATCCGTTTAATTAATTAGATGTAATTAGAAGCTGTAGAATGTGTTTGTGTGACTGTATTCAACTTACTAGGTCACGTTTCTCAAAGTTTTTTCATAATTTCAATGAACATGAGAATCATTCGAAAAGAAAAACTTGATAACTTTGAACAGCTTTGCCTTGTGAAATACGTGCAAGTACCGATGTTGACGTGTTTTTATCGGAAAGCAACGAGCAAAGAACCTTCTATCAAATCTGTACTTTGATTTTCTATCGAAAAGTATTAGCCGCATTTGAAAATTATCGTTTCATTAAATCGTTATATTTAACTGAAAAAATATGGCGAAAAAATGATGAAACGCGTAAGTTGGTAGACAGAGAATTCTAAAACCACGTATTTTTAATCGATTATACATGCATTATTTATACCTTCTATTAAAATACGATATAAATCAGGTTTTTCCAACATATAAACAATATGTAGAATAAATTAGAAAAATAGTGATTACAGAATGACCAATTGATCAATTTACGCAATTTAGTATTTATTTCACAATTTTAACGAATTTGTCAATTATTCCCACAAGTACGTGGAAAGAGTATTATTGCAAGACTGATCTGCGAAGGAAATAAAACGATAAAATAACAATAAATCGCGTGTCGTGGAGACGAAGTTTTATTAAATCGACGCAGTTGAATTTATACTATAAATATGATAGGAATGTCAAGCATTGCTCGTTTTTCACTCGATTAATTATAATACTAACTTAGCTACCTCGGTACACGATAGATATTTATATTCCAGTCTTAAGATCAATCATTGCCTTCGTTCTTTCGCTTTCTTCAACTATGGGCCGTATTCATAGACGTCACTCGAGTTCCACTCGAAACAGACTAAAACACTACAGCATATGTAACGTAAACTGTAGCATTAAAACTTGGGTGGAGCTCGAGTGACGTTTCTGAATACAGCCCTATATATATATAACAATAGAAAATATCCCATTGAGTGATTCCAATTAAAAATATTAATTGCTACAATTTGCAAAGCTCGATAAGCTTGGATCCTCGTAAAGGAGAAAGAGTACACGAGAAGTGGTCGAAGAACACACTGCCAGGCGAGGGGAAGAAAGTGCAAACTTGTCATTTGGATCGACTCACAGCTGACAGTGTGGTTAGGTTAAGAATCGCTGCAAAACTTGCTGTTTTTCCAGAATTCTACCAGTTTAACAAAACAATGAATAAATGAAAGAAAATGTGTAATTTTTCAATGAGCACCATAAGAAAACCTACGAGACATTAAAATATATATATATGTAATACATAAACGAAAGTGTGTCAGTGTGTGGAGGCAGAGACAATGATAATGTCTAGATTTAGCTTTTTTCATTATGCAATCTCTGCAGAGTTACTATATAGATGACACGTAAGAACGGTACTGTCGTTGTGCACGTACACAAAAGTAGCTAGATCAAACTATGACTCGGTAGTGCATGGATGGATAGAACGACGACTCGAATCTTTGCTCAATGGCGATTGGAGTCTTGATCGATTGGCTGGCAAACATCGTCTCGTCCGACGAGATGCTTCGCTGTTGCGCAATTGTCACGCTAAAATTATTTCACTCCAAAGTCTTGCACGATCACGATCATAGGAAGCGTGCGTGTGGTGCATCGAGAAGAAGAGGGCTAGGCAAGTAAGGGTCAAGCGCGATACGTCCTAAAATAACTCGTGCGAACATTTTTACGAATACTTTGAATGACCCACCTACCACTACTTTAGACGTCTCGTATATATATATATATATGAGATTTTCAGGAAAACCTACGGTTAATATTAGACCTCGAGAGATTTAATCATTTTATCTATCTTTAAGCGTCTTTATTTCAGTATCGTGATACGTGGGATGCGGGCGAGTAGGGCTTATAAAATGCACGATACAGCCTGCGCGAGAGAAACACGGTTAAAAGCTTAACGCGTTCACTGCCAACACTCAAAATCAGATATTTTAACGTAGGTGTTGGGAATCTAGGATATACACCCGATGGCATATATTCCTCTTGGAAAACGAGCCACTCTTCCTATATATAAACATTAAGAGTGTAACTGGATATTAACGGATTTTCGACACACTCTTATTTTTTATATGAAAAAGAGCGACTCTCTTAAAATAGTTTTGACTGTATAGGGAATTATAGGGGGGGGGGGGGGGGGGATGAGGAATACGAGTTTTATTTTATTGGGACAGTTGGTGAAAAAGGCGATTCTCGCAAGACTCGCGTGCATGCGAAATTTTAATGTTGTCGATATTTCTCTAGTTACGTAACAAATTTTTTGCGATGGGAGGTTGTATTAATTATTGTGCAGCTTGAAAATGATAATAGTAATATTAACCCCCAATTTCGTTCGTAAACCTGACGCTGCCTCTTTTCTCTCGCGAATAAAACGAGCAATTACCTATTTTGTTAAGCAGGCCAAGTTACTGCTTACTTTATTTAAGGGGGTCTGTGTTTCTGGTCAAATCAATAGGTATTTGTTCAAATCAATTATTTTTTCGTACTTCCAATTTGTTAATTTTAACGTAACTTTGTATATAAATATATATTTTAAAAACGAGCAACCATATTGGAAGCGAAAGTTTAACGTATACACATTTGTACGTCGCAGGCTGCGACAAAAACTATGGGAATCATAACTATTCGAATTTTCTGCCGATTTACAAGTTTCACGTCTTAAATTGTAGTTAACAAAATTTCTGTGCGCGTGAACCGGCAAGATTTAAGAAAAAATGATTTTTCCTAGATTAACGTACGTAAAACGAAAATGAACGAAAAATCATGAATTTTATTTTGCAATAGCTTTTTACGATACTATTATTTTTCTCATTTTTACATTCATGCTGACAGAAATTTTATTAGCTTCAATTTGAGACCTCGAACTTGTAAACCGGATGAAAATTTCTTTAGTTATGATTCCCCCACCTATATAAGTATACGTATATATATGCATTAAACTTTTCAATTTGCAATACGTTTTCTTGCTCTTAAAATATATCTTTTTATATATACAAAGTTACATTAACATCAGAACACTAGAAGTATGAAATTAATTGCTTTGAATAAATGCCCTTAGTTTCACCAGACCCCCCACCCCCCTCCCAACCAAAACTATATTTGACACACATATATATTTTTCAATTATTTTATGATTGATATACAAAAATAAAGATTTTAAACAACACTAGCGTGAATTTTTTCCCATCTGCTTGGAATTATTGACAGGATGAAAAATGAGTGCTCTGTGCGTGAAAGATCCAGCTTCATGAGAAACCGAAGGCTTAAGAAATTTTACAAGTACTTTTTCTAGATTTGATAATAATGAAGAAAGACATACACTTAATAATTTTTCTTCCTATTGCTATTATTTAATGCAATTACGTAAGAGTTCGTCTAGGTGTAATTTTCTAACGTGTCGAGTATGAACAATATCAAAAAGGATGTAAAATAGCTTTTCATGCATAGAGTAATAAGCAATAAAAAACTGTAATACGTAAGCGTCTGTTGTCTGCCTTTTTCATTCTATCAATCCTTTCGCGCGTCAACCCTACTTTGTTTTCTTCTATAGCAAACTAAATTCTGATAAAACTTGTCAGTCCGATATTTTTGTGAGCCAGATGTCTCTCAGCCGAGCACGTGTACCTCGAGACCAAATTGAATGATGCTAAACGACCGATCTAATAGGGTGACCTCAATTTTTTAAAAACTCAACAAATTCATGGATTTTCTTCGAATTTGAATATTTCATGGAATCTCTCCGGGCTTTCTGACCGAACATAGAATCCACATCTATTTTGCGAAATTTCAACTGGTCGATTTAACGAGACACGAAATTTTGAAAAATTCGAACAGTCTGACCATTTTTTTTTTAATTATGTATTACAGGTTTTTCAGGTCGATGAAGGTCAATCTAACACGGCACATATCGGTTGCTCAAACCAAATTCATTGCTCCAGAGCGTGCATGAACGGATTAACGGTACAGGATTTCCATTTTATTTTTTGATTGATTAATTTCAGAGAAAAAGATTTCAATAGTACTTATTTTACTTTAAAACGAGCTCTCCTCTTAGATTTTACGCAACAGCAATCGCTGCTGGTGACTGATGTATAAATGTCGCATTAAAGGAAATAAAATATTGAATTCTGGTAGTTATAATTTGAAAATTTTAAAGGGATATATGAATGTTATAAGTGAAATGCTTCATGCCTGAATTCTATTACACGACAATTGTTAAATTTAATCAATAATGGCAATAACTCGTACATAGGCGTACGGCAACAATTGAATTGTTTTATTATTTCAAAGAAGAAACTATTCTCTATCGAAAGAGAGAGAGAGAGAGAGAGAGAGCGATTAAGAAACCCCTGAAATTCTAGAAAAATTCGCTGTTTTTATTCTCTTCATAATATTAACAAACATGTTAGATCGGTCACTTTGGATTTATCAGTTTGTAACGAAAGTTGATATTCATCAAGCTCGAAAAAAAACTGTAATACCCGAACCCAAAGAAAAACCGTCCATGTGTTGACAAGTTCAAAAATAACATTCTTGTCGCCATATTGGATGGTCCGTTTTGAAATTTTTAATTTCATTGAAAAATTCGTCCTCAGCGGCTTAGAAAAGCCTCGAGTAAACAGTTCCTTGAAAACCGTCTAGAACTTTTACATTGCTCCATTTCTTGGGAAAAATTTATGCTTATTCTTCTTATTCACAAAAAGGTTGATATTTATGTGGCGTTCCACAACAATGTGTTCGAGCTCTATACATGATTTTATGCAATTCTATATAAATTAATGATACAAAAGAAAGTATGTGACTTTCGTTGCCTTCTGCTTATCTACGATATTCGGAAAACACTATTCTATAATGTATTTGACACTTTTCGTATTTAACGAGTTGCACTGGCTTTGTACACTATCGACCTAATGAATTCACACCTAGCCCCATTTTTGTGCAACTAGAAAAATATGAAGATTACGAAAAAAAAAAAAAAAAAAGAAGAAGAGAAAGGAAAATTTATTAGACTCGCGCGCGTTTCATCATTATTATCATATGGGTGTTTTGTGTAAGACGTCCCAATAGCATGGATACAAAATAACGCGTATCTCTCTAACTATAAGAGATATTCAATTTTTGCATAGGACCTTTTCGAAACCTCTTGTTATTTGCTTTCAAAAAGGTCATATGAAAAAATTGAAAATCTCTTGCAGTTAAAGAGATACGCGCCATATTTTGTACCCATACTCTGGGGCGTCTTACGCAAAACACCCTGTATAAAAAAAGTCTTTTGACTTTTTGAACATTATTAGTATCCAAACAAACTACTTAAGAATCTATGCAGATTCTTCGACTGAACATATCGTTACATAAATCGAAAATTACTGGCCGTAATAAGAAATCGTACAAGTGTACTTTTCTCATAATTGGGTCCTCCAAGGAAAGAGAAGTAATACTCGTCTCACGTATCCTGCATATTATTACACATGCTGCAGTTGAGCAATAGGAGTCTTTCCCTCCGAGTTGGGCTTCCAGTGAACGAAAATTCAGCGGATGGACGAAAGCTGGTACCGCGGGCTCAATAGATTCGATATAAGCGGGAGTCCAAGAAGAGTACACAGGAGTCAAGATAGACAGGTTGAAAGTGGGTCGGCCTATCATTTTCCTTTTTGGAAATTTTATCCCGAAGTTCCTCATTCCCCATGCGCGCGCGATCTCATCCATCCTTGAGTCACACTTCACCGACCAACCGTATCAGGTGATACATTTTTCAAGCAGAAACGGATCGTACGAGTCGGAAAAAGTTAACCCTTTAACGCGCACTCAAATATACCATTTTTTGTGCATCATTTTCAGTGCTATATGGAGGTAAAAATCGTAGCGAGGAAAAGTCATCCGGTAGCACTTCCTGTGTACTCTCAACTACTCTTTCCAATCATTTACCGCAAATTACTCGCAAGTGCTATGCAACGAAATACGAGTCTCTTTATGCTTAAAAATACGGAAAATCTCCTTTTTTTTTATTAAATCATTTTTCCTCCTCCGAAAAAGCTGTAAGATTGGAACTGACAGGTATAAAAATTGCGGCAAGAATATTTAGACTGTCGCATTAAATTTTTGTCCCGTTTAAAAATTCAAGATGGCGCGTCAAACATGGCACCGAAAGCGTCCAATCATGTTTACAGTAATAATAACTATGGTATTAATATTATTCAAAATCTCATGATATGTATTATCAAGCACATAAATATTGCAACAATATGTGATGAAAATTTTACGTCTCAGTTAGCTGACCAAAAGAAAGACAATATTATTAATAGTCTAATTTTATAGTGACATAGAAGAAAAATTCAAATCTGAGTCATTTATAATGACTTTGCAGGCTCGAGCATGTCATTACTTTAAAAACACACAATATTATTCGTACTATGTGGATTTTCAATATATGATGCAATATTTATGTGTTTCATAATACATACCTATAATGAATTTTTCAATAATTTTAATGCGGCAAATATTTATAGTAAACATTATTTTTACACTTTTGGCGCCATATTTGACGCGCCATCTTGAATATTTTTAAGCGGGCCAAAAATTTAATTTGAAAATTTGAATATTCTTGCCGCGACTCTCACACTTTTCAGCTCCAATCTTAACCCTTCGATAGTCGGTGACGCATATAAATGTCATCTCCAAAGTGGTCCCAAAAGTGCTCATGATGTGTATGGCGCTCATTAAGAAAACACCAGTTAAAACACTATCAATCTGCAAAAATTTGGTTTTAAAAACTGTTTAGGGTTGCTTATAAAGAAATTGTCAACAGTATTTCCTATACAAAATGGCGGAATAAATATACCAGACATACAACATAAAATATTAACCAATTCTTGTACAGCTTAATAGCTGGAGAATTTTTAGAGCAATTCTTACGAAATCGTCATAAAATTTGTTAAATTTGCACATGTTTGATCTAGTACGGCAAGCCCAGATTTGCTCTACTCTAATCAATATAATCTACAATATTTCAAGAGCTGATCGTAAAGGGTATGTAAAGAAAAGAGTGAAATATTGATGTATATTTTCCTCCCCCACAATTAGCTGATAAATAGTGATTTACGATCCTAGATGAAACGAACTTTTAGGTTTGGATTTGAGAAAAAATTTTATATAAAAGATTTGGAAAAACTTTTCAGCATAAATTTCACAACAACTGCGCCACTTTAAAAAGTTTTAGCAGACATATATATTAGACATGCTACATTGAATACAAATGTCTTAAATACTGGTTCCGTGCTAAGCATCCCAAACAAAACAGGTTTTGAACTTTACAAAAATCGGCTGAGACTGCATACCTCAGATCCGTAATTTTGGAATTATTGGATTCACCGTGTTGTGCTTAATTTCGACTACAAATTTACGCTCAGAGGGACGAAGTTGAAATATATAAAAATATTTAAAAAATTTGGCTCTCCCAAATTGCCTGTGCACTTTTTGGGATTGCTTTATATATTTCGAGCCCAACAGTCATGGGGTTGAAGCTTTTCCGGGGAAGGAAAAATAATTTAATAAAAAAAAGAGGAGAGTTTTGTGTTTTTAGGCATAAAGTGACTCGTATCTTTTTGCATAGCATTTGCGAGCAATTTGTGGTACTTGGTTCGAAAGAGTAGATGAAAATACATAGGAAATGTTACCAAAAGCGTTATTCTCGCTACCATTTCTTACTTCCGTATAGCACTGAAAATGATGTATAAAATGCATACATTTGAGCGTTAAAGGCTTAACTTTGTGCGACTCGTATGATCCGTTTCTATTTGAAAAATTTATGGCGGGACAAAACGGTTAGTCGGTCAAGTGCATGTGATTCGACAATAGATCAACACGTGCGCGCAGGAGGAATGAGGAAATTGAGGGTACAGCAGTTTGGGAAAGGAGAAAATGATCGGCCGTTAATTTAGGTCGGTAAGGCAGTTTCAGCTTGGCCCAAGGCAGACAAATGTGTACACGCGTCAATACAAAAAGATATTCCGTTGTTGTTTTCTCCCTTCATCGACAGCGGCACATTCTTCGGGGGAAAAGGGGGTGCCATATACTTGTGGAGGTGGTTGCACACCAATCGCGTGTATAGGCTGTGAGTAGCACTCCCCCCCCCCCTCCTCTCCCCTCAATCTTTTTTTGTATCGTTCTTCCATCTCTATCTCTCCACGCGTTTCAAAGTTCTCTTTTGTGTGCACATTTTCCTTCAGCTTCTCTCACCCTATGTTGTAACACCTCATCAGCTATATTTCTCTACGTATGGCAGACGTTTGTTTCACCCATTTTACTTCTCTCAATTTTTTCCCTTGTCTCTTCTCACACACATCAACGCGCACATTTTTTATTTTAGCCTAAGGCGCAATAAACAAGTATGGCATCTTCCTTCCTTAATCTCTCTCTCTCTCTCTCTCTCTCCTGTGTGTACTTCCTCCTTCTACTCTTTCTTTCCTCGAACCAAATTTTAGAACAAAAGATAAGAAATAAAAAGCAATCGACCTGAAAAAACGTAAGATTTTTACAGAATTTAGGTAGAAAAATAAAAAAATTCAACAAATTTAGTATGCAAATTACTTGGCGGAGAATTGAAACAAGAAATGTTATACTTGATACACACATTAGTTGCTAATGTGCCGGGCCTGACATTTTTATTGCAATTCTGCGCTAAACTAGGCACATTGAATATCGTCTATAATGTTTTCACTTAGAAATATATACAGGGTGTCCGGTTAACAATGGCTAAACTGGGATATTCGGGTAGAGGGTGAAATTCTGAGTAAAAAAGTTCAAAACACTTTTAGGCTAGCAACCTTAATTAAAAAGTTATTAGCGATCAAAAATCCTCGCTTATGATTGGGTTTGATTAGGCGAAGGATTCTATTGGCCGCGTTACTAGCCTATAAGCGGAAAGATTCCGTAAATGGTAACACTAACACAAATACACGAGTAGTGGACGCACCCAGCTGAGCCTGTGACAATTGCCGAATGCCGATCGACCGAGTCTCGAGTGTGTGCAAGTCCTATAAAAACAATCAAAACAAACATTCTTGATAAAAGTCATAAGCTAAGATTAGAACTTTTGCAAATTACATTTAACAAGCTAATAATTTATATTTTCAAATTATATGCATTTTTACGACGAAAATGAGTCCAAACACAATATAACTACGTAAACTTTAGGGGTACAATTAACAGTTATCAATCATTAATAAGATCGCTAAAAACAGTCGTAATTATGTCACGTTTGGACTCATCTTCGTCGTAAAAGTGCGTAATATTCGAAAATATAAATTATCAACCCTTTGCGGTCGGATTCAATAGATAGGTGGGTATCGCGTACTGCTCGGACTTAATTTTCGTCGATAGAGCAGGGATACGTAACGCGCAAGTATTGAGGTTCGTATATAGGAGAAATGTAAACTGATACATGAATGCATACAGTATACGATTCTCATATAATTCCTTGCTGCGGTGGCTGAGAGCAGACATACGACCGGAACGGTAAAAAGGCTTTGGTGGCTGAGAACAGACATACGACCGCAAAGGGTTAACTTATTAAATGTAAATTGCAAAAGTTTCAATCTTAGCTTATGACTTTTGTCAAGAATGTTTATGTTTTGATTGTTTTTATAGGGCTTACACACACTCGAGACTCGGTCGATCGGCTTTCGAGAATTGTCACAGGCTCAGCTGGATGCGTCCACTATTCGTGTATTTGCGTTAGTATTACTATTTACGGAATCTTTCCGCTTATAGGCTAGTAACGTTGGCCAATAGAATCCTTCGCCTAATCAAACCCAATTATAAGCAAGGATCTTTGATCGCTAATAACTTTTTAATTAAGGGTGCTAGCGTGGTAGGGGCCCATTTGTTCCAAAATTTTAGTACAATGCGTGTGTCTCTCTACATAACTTTGTGAATATGGCGACCTGTCAAAACACTGGTACACTCCGGGAAATATATTCTGTCCAACTTATAACCAAATGTTTTAAAAGGTCGTACTTCAATAGCGGTCAACACTTTTCCACATCCCGCTGGTTACCTGGTCTAGCACCGAGTCCTGAGGGTCCCGAGCAATAAACTGGGAACAATCGAAGAACCCTATAATATACCTGATACTCTAATCACTAATCTAAAATTACTATTTTTGTATTTTTAATCAAACATATTTGAAGTTATTACGAATACATTGCTTGTCTTTTTAACATGAAAATGAGTCCAAATACGACATTAATCGAACAATTTATTTCTTTTAGTTATACCTTGAAGCTGCTACTTTATTATCTATAAATACTAATAAAAATTCAATATTACTATATATCTTCGTTATGCGTTAAGTTAAAATAAATCTCCAAAATATTGGAAAGGACATAAACATATTATTAAAAAATTAACAAATATAAATTTTAGTTTAAGATATAATTGACAAATAAATGTAAATATTTTAAAATACTATCTTTAACAAGAAAAAGGTTAATCATCTCATAAAATTAAAAATTTCAATTTTTTTAGTATGATTCTACTACGGGTTAATTGATGCTTATTTGGATTATTTATAGACATATTGGAATAAAATAAATTTGATTTTTAACAGGTTTTAATAAAATGGGAGATGTAAGATATAACTAATATAGAAATAATAGTCCGAATAACGTCATTTTTGGATTCATTTTCATGTTAAAAATACAAGCAATGTATTCGTAATAACTTCAAATATGTTTGATTAAAAATACAAAAATAGTAATTTTAGATTAGTGATTAGAGTATCAGGTATATTATAGGGTTCTTCGATTGTTCCCAGTTTATTGCTCGGGACCCTCAGGACTCGGTGCTAGACCAGGTAACCAGCGGGATGTGGAAAAGTGTTGACCGCTATTGAAGTACGACCTTTTAAAACATTTGGTTATAAGTTGGACAGAATATATTTCCCGGAGTGTACCAGTGTTTTGACAGGTCGTCATATTCACAAAGTTATGTAGAGAGACAAACGCATTGTACAAAAATTTTGGAACAAATGGGCCCCTACCGCTAGCGTAAAAGTGTTTTCAACTCTTTTACTCAGAATTTCACCCTCTATCCGAATATCCCAGTTTGGCTATAGTTAACAGGACACCCTGTATATTCGCCAATTGCACATTTTTCATCGCGAGCTATTGCACAAAATTGAATTAATTACCTAATAGGAATAAAAACATGTTCTGGATTAATGCATTTTCGAGGACAACGAGGATTGGTTTTAATTAAATTCCACCCACGAGTAAAGAAATCGTGTCGAACGATTAATAAAATGCAAAAATTATTGATGGTCATTACACATAACAAGGAAGTGTTTTGGAAAAAAAACACAGTAACTGACTAGATGATAATCATTTTCTGCTAATGCTCAAAATTTGTGTTATACCAAAAACCAACCAATTTCCTTCGATGAGACTGCTTAATTTAAAACACGCAAAGTGATTTATGCTTCCATATAAAATGTAATCTGAACAAAATAATGTTATACTCATTTTCTATATTAATATCATATTCTCGACTATTTGGTGTGTACCTAAATTACGCCGCAGATAACCAACAGTTGGGAGACACTGAAAATAAGAATTTTTGCAAAAAGAAAATATGGTTTGAGGTGCTCCCAATCAAGTAGAGAGTTTTGCCTTTATCAATCAATTCTACAAAAGTGTCTTTTTCACCAATCGTAAAACATTTAGGCGGTCAACATCCCTGAGATAAAATTCATACCGTTGCCTTTAGGACTTAATAGACTACAAAGCTGTGCAGTCAAATTAATTTTTTTAAATTTCCCGCTATAGGATAAGAGCCGTATAATGATTGCTGGCAATTTTTATGAAGTGTCTTGAAAACCGTCATTATCAAAGTCAATGTGATTTGGTGAAAACACATTTTTTTTAGTATTGATTGATAAAGGTAAAACGCTGCTTCATTGGAAGCAGCACCTCAAACCATGTTTTTCGCTAAAATTCTTTATTCGTAGTGGCTCTCTGCTATCTTCAGTATCATAGAATAATATATTGCATGGAAATACGCACAATCAATGAATCCATAAATTTGATTAATTAACATTAAGAGCAAGATGGATACCGACATTACAGAGCGTCTCCACCTGAAATCTTAGTTTTCAAAATACAACGGTATTTCAAAACAGATTTCAATTCCTACGACGGCTTTTGAGTGCTCGGAGGACCATCTTCTATAAATAAAGTAAAGATTTTCTCGATTAAGATAAAAAAAGAATCGAAACAACAAAACTGTTATATTTTAAAAGAAAAGACGAAATTGCGAAAACGGGCTTTTTTATTCAAAAGAGTTTTCTTTAAGGTAGTAGTCTAGTTGTTTGGGTCGAAATTTGTTGTTTCTTTTTTTTCATATTTCGATAGTATACCAACATGAGAATATGGTGTATAAATTTTAAACCGATATTCAAAATATTAACAAAGACATAACATATATTCGAGAGCGCCGCATAATTGAACGCTGTAAGTTGCACGACAGCTGCTAACGGTTATTCCTCACTATTATGACTCATTACCTTTATATTTCCTTGAACTTTCGTGTACCTTTTGATATACGAAAGAATATCACCATATATACCCGCGTTTGACACGTATGAAGAGACCTAAAGCTTGTTGCACGCACCGGGGATCGACGATTAGTGTGAGGATAAAAGTTCTCTTAGCCAAACTTTAAACGCATTTTTCTCGAAACCACGTTTTCTCGGACGGCCCGAAGCATAACAGATTTTCTATTGAACCTATCGGGCTGAAATTTTTACAAGTTGTTCAACACATCTGTAATTCTCGCCGGAATTAGAATCATTCTTTTCATCCATTATTTTTCAAGTTACAGCCCAATTTACACTAAAAAAATTGTACCTTTTTTTTCGAAGTCCTCCATTTTGTTATTTTTCAACCTAATTAATTTTTTCTACTTCCGGCCAGAATAACAATCCTACTGAACAATAATCCGTTGCATTTTTTTGTTTCCGATTACCCAAACTGGAGATACCTCACGGGCCAGCAGCACATGTTTTTTATTTTTCACCTACTTTGACCCCATATAATTTAAATAAGATATCGTAAAAATTAAAAAAAAAAAAAAAAGATTTTTGTATAATTCAATATAGTATTAACAACATATAAAATTTTCAGATTTTTTGCATTTCATTTAGGTAGTCAAAAAAATTCCCGAAGAATACCTTGCAAAACCGGTTGATTTACTAGACTACTACCTTAAGGATTGTAAAAAGTCCAAAAACAATTCGGTTCATTCTCAAATAAGGCCAAACTTTGAAAATGAGTAATTTGTATAAAATTCTATATCGCAACGATGAGACTGAACATAAAAGTTATTCTATTTTCTATAAACTAGGTAGTGCTGATGAGATGTCATAGGCTACATATAGGGACCGCGCACATCAAAACAATGATAGTGAGATAAGAATGTGTATTGATATATATGCATACTATCAACACAAACTATCGGTCAATTTTCGCACTTTTTGGGTGTAATTTATTTATACGTATATAGTTACACATTGACACTTCTCTATCATTGAATTGATGTGCACGGTCCCTATAGGTGCAACGAAGAGGGAGAGAGAGAGAGTAACAACAATATATTTAAATGCTTTATTGTTACTCTCTCTCTCTCTCCCTCTTCGTTGCACCTATAGGCAGCTTATAGTATCTCACCAGCGCCATCTAGTTTTTAGAAAATAGAATAACTTTTTATGTTTAGTCTCATCGTTAAGATATGGAATTTTATACAATTTACTAATTTTCAAAGTTTGGCCTTATTTCAGAATGAATCGAAGTGTTTTTGGACTTTTTACAATTCTTGAAGAAAACTTCTTTGAATAAAAAAGCCCGTTTTTACAATTTCGTCTTTATTTTTAAAATATAATAGTTTTGTTGTTTCGAATTTTTTCTTTTTTATTTTAATCGAAAAATACTTTATTTTATTTAAACAATGCTTCTCCGAGGACTCAAAAGCCGTTGTTAAAATTGCAATCTATTTTGAAATACCGTTGTACTTTGAAAACTAAGATATCAGGTGGAGCCGCCCTGTAAAGTCGGTATACGACTTCCCGTTAACACGATAAAACTATACAATAATGCTAACTTTGCTAGCAATATATTTATCTTGGTTATAAATGAATTGCTCCTTAAAATGTATAAAAGATATCTAATGACCAATACTGTAAATAAATATAAACTGTATAAATAAGCAGAATCTGTCCTTCTTTTACATACATAAACAATAAAGACTTTAGTATGTTCAAAACAGGCTTACTTTTGCACCCAAGTTGGAACCTAAATTATACACGGTTTCTTGTAATTTGATTAATGTAGAATCATGTACAGCGAAGATCATTGTTCCCTAAATGATGGGGAAAGTATAAATCAATTTAAAAACTTATACGAAACTTATCAGAGATAATTACAGGAAAATAAAGCGGGCGCACAATTGATCATAGTCCAATATTTAATTGTGTGTGTGTGTGTGTGTGTGTGTGTGTGTGTGTTTGTTTGTTATCGTTAACACAATTTAATTTTTCAGGGGTCAAATAGAATCATCAACATTATGAATGTAGAATGGAAGTAACTAAATGGTTTAGAGCTGTCAATATATTTATATAAATTCAAATATACTTTGTAAGTCCTATACACATTAGGGTGTCCGTTAAAAAGGCATTATTTTTGTTTGTTTGATAACTATATCTAATTTGGTGTAGAATCAGATAAAAATGAGGTTTGCAAGAGTCTAGCCAATTTAGGTAGTAAAAACCCGTGCCACCGAAGGATTGAAGTTAAAAACGGGATTTCGCAGAGAAAAATGATATTTTGTGACTATTTTGCATGTCATTTCTTCATTCTTCAAGCATTGCACACGATGATGTTGCTTTAGTTAGTTTAAGGGTTTCTGAATATGGATCCATAATGAAATATATCTTTTGGCTTGTTACAACCTTTATTTCCCGTATTAATATTTTCTAAAATAACGTTTGGCAATAAAAATTCATTATAGCCGTATCTTGAGTAATTTCTCCTTTTTTACCTCGGTACCTCCGCCCCTTTTCGTTCTGAAATATCTGAATATGATAAGATTATGTAAAAATTTAAAAAAATTTTTTGTAACATGAGTTTCATGGGTTAATGCTGTTAAAAAATATTGATTTATTATGACAAATCCTTGTATTTCTGTATCTTCTAGAATCTCTATCTTTTTCTCTCTTCCTATTTCTATTACCTCGAAATGATTAATTTTTAAGTTAAAAGTACAGGCTCTAAGCTCTACCTTAAGGATATATTGAATGCATTTTAATTTCTTAAAATTTAAGTATTTTTGTTAATGAGCTCTTACGTATATTTAGATAGAATTTTTGGTAATATTAATATATTTTACAATAAGATGTATTAATATTACCAAAAATTCTATCTAAATATACGTAAGAGCTCATTAACAAAAATACTTAAATTTTAAGAAATTAAAATGCATTCAATATATCCTTAAGGTAGAGCTTAGAGCCTGTACTTTTAACTTAAAAACTAATCATTTCGAGATAATAGAAACAGGAAGAGAAAAAAAGATAGAGATTCCAGAAGATACAGGAATAATGGATTTTTTATCATAAATCAATGTTTTTTAACAGCATTAACCCATGAAACGTACACTGCCGGTCAAAATTTTAAGACCACTTGAGAAATTTGGTTCAAAATCAGTCACTTCTTTAAACGCGCATAACTTCGTAATGAGGAAGGATACTATAAAATTCAAAAACCGTTAAAAAGCTGATAAAATTCTACATATAGTGGAATTAACTCAATGCCCGGAAAACGTGTAGTTATCGAATTACAATTAAATAAAAATGCTGCTAAATTTAAAATTTTTATTTTTTCGTTACGTCAATTCAACTTGTTGTAGCACTTGCAATAATTATGGTAATTATGTGAAACTTCGGTGACATAAAGTTCAAAGTTTCAACTATAATTTGAGCCATCAAACGTCACGATATTCATTGTATTTCCTTATTTTCATAACTTTTTCCAGAGTAATGTCGAGAACAATTTTTCACCAAAAAACAACTACCCAAGCATTTGAAACAATTTCAGATTGAAGAATCCGTCGGTATTAAACGACCTATTCTACTTGATTCATATTGCACTTTTATTCAATTAACATAAAACACCATTAATTTTTAAATTAAATCAACAAAAACAGAGTAATGATTAATCAAATCTATTTTATTAATTCTAAGATTTACAATTATCATATTTCTTTTAACTGAATAAAAGTGCAATATGAAACAAGTAGAATAGGTCGTTTAATACCGACGGATTCTTCAATCTGAAATTGTTTCAAATGCTTGAGCAGTTGTTTTTTGGTCAAAAATTTTTCTCGACATTACTCAGAAAAAAGTTATGAAAATAAGGAAATACAATGAATATCGTGACGTTTGAGGGCTCAAATTAAAACTGAAACCATGAACTTTATTTCACCAAAGTTTCATATAATTATAATAATTATTGCAAGTGCTACAACAAGTTGAATTGACGTAACGAAAAAAGAAAAATTTTTAATTTAGCAGTATTTTTATTTAATTGTAATTCGATAACTACACGTTATCCGTGCATTGAGCTAATTCCACTATATGCAGAATTTTATCAACTTTTCAACGGTTTTTGAATTTTATTGTATCCTTCCTCATTACGAAGTTATGCGCGTTTAAAGAAGTGACTGATTTTGAAACAAATTTCTCAAGTGGTCTTAAAATTTTGCCCGGCAGTGTATGTTACAAAAAATTAGAAAAAATGTTTACATAATCTTATCATATTCAGATATGTCAGAACGAAAAGGAGCGGAATACCGAGGTAAAAAAGGAGAAATTACTCAAGATACGGCTATAACGAATTTACATTGCACATCGTTATTTTAAAAAATATTAACACGGGAAATAAAGGTTGTAACAAGCCAAAAGATTTCTTTCATTATGGATCCATATTCAGAAACCTTTAAACTAACTAAAGCTACATCATCGTGTGCAATGCTTGAAGAATGAAAAAATGACATGCAAAATAGTCACAAAATATCATTTTTCTCTGCGAAATCCCGTTTTTAACTTCAATCCTTGGGTGGCACGGGTTTTTACTACCTAAATCGGCTAGACTCTTGCAAACCTTATTTTTATCTGATTCTATACCAAGTTATATAAGTTAACAATCAAACAAAAATAATGCCTTTTTAACGGACACCCTAATACACATTTAACCAAAAAATTGTATTTTCCTAATCTTTTTTTCAATCAACTACTACATTCCCTATCATTTATAGTAAAATAAGCATTTGGTTATCTAATTCTACGGTAACAAAAACTATAAGAGGCTACATCCAGTTTAGATCCCATCATAGGGGCAAAAATCGACCTATTCTTAACATTCTTCTTTATATAATAAAATATGTAATCTATTTACCTGCAGTTGAATATCAGCTACTTTATTCCATGAAAAGTCAAACTCATTAACCGGTACACGGGCCTGTTTTAGGTACCGTAGAAATCCCAATTCCTCTGGCCGTAAAATTAGCAGGGCATGCCCACTACTTCCCTCCCCACGAGCTGTTCTACCAACACGATGTATATATTCCTAAAATTAAAAAATAACAGCTTAATAGGCCTTTTAAAACAAAATTTCTTTCTTCTTTCTAAAATAACAAATATTACTTTTGGATCATCCGGAGGGTCGTATTGCACAATCCAATCAACATCTGGAATATCAAGGCCCCTTGCAGCTACATCTGTGCACAAGAGAATTCCACTTGTTGCATTACAGAACTGAAAGAATGTAGTTGTTCTCTTTGTTTGTTTCTGTTTTCCCTAAAATAACATAAAAAAAAAATACTAGTAATTAAACTTTTATTTAGGATCATTGTCACCTCAAATCAGCAAGCCTCATATCCAACATAGGCTGCTTTCCTGTTAGCTTGAAATTCGACACAGTCAGACATAATCGGACACAAATGGTACATTGCATGTCACCCAAAATGTACATTTGTATCCGATTGTGTCTGACTGTCGATTTTCAGTCTAACTGGAAACCACCCATAACAAGCAAAAATCAAAAAATTGCCAATCATAATTTGCACTCTCAAATTTTTTTAGTTATGCTGGATATGAAACTTGTCTGATTTGAGATGACATTGGCCCTTAGAATCAATTTGATAGTGTATTTTACTATTATAAATATATACATACATGTATACTCAGAACTGGCAGATCAATATAATTAAGTAATTCATGATGGAATTTGACAGACATACAAGAGCTGAAAAAGACCATAACTTTTTTGTTTCTATTTTTCTTAAGGAATGTGAATAAAAGTAGAAACCGCTTTTCACTTGGACACACAACATAACCCTGTTCTAACCCCTCGACAGTAGCTTCTTCCTTTTCATCGTCAACTCCTACATAAACAGGCTCTTTCTTTAAAGCCAATGTAGTTAACATTTCTGTTTTCTTAGTTTGTGTTGCACTCAGCAGTACTGTTTGTCGTCTTTCTGTAGAAAATTACTTAGTGACTGTATATATGTATTAAAATTTTTTAAATGGAAAGATGTATTTCTAAAAATATTACTTGGCAAAATATTTATAATTTGTTTTAATTCTTCTTCAAAACCAATATCCAATATTCTATCAGCTTCATCAATAATTAGACACTGAAGGTTTTTAAATAGAAAGTCTGGTGTATTTTGTAAATGATCAAGCAGTCGACCAGGTGTGGCTACAATTATATTAATTCCTTTAGCTAATTTTTGTGCTTCAGTTTGTCGACTTGCACCTCCCATTAATAAGCCATATGTATGATAATGATACTTCATGAGCTCTTTTAGAACACCAAATGTTTGCATTGATAACTCCCTTGTAGGTGATATAATAATACATCCAGTGCCTGCAATAAAAAATATGCACTTATCTCCAAGCTTTGTACTGCTGCAGAAAGGAGTATCATAAAATTTATAAAAAAATTACAAACCATTGCGTGGCATAAATTTTAGTTTATATATAAGTTCAACAGCTGGTATTAAGAATGCTAACGTTTTGCCAGATCCAGTTTTAGCTGCACCGACTAAATCTCTACCTTCCAATAATGGGGGTATTGCTCTTGCTTGTATTTCTGTCATATTTGTAAAGCCCATATCCTTTATAGCTTTTAAAGTGTTTTCACATACTGAAATTTCAAGTGTAGAAAAACTAGTATCATTGATTATTTGTAATGCTACCGCAGATCCAGGCATCGTTGCCAATTTCGCCATTTTCAATTATACTACACTTTATTGTAAGTGACTATCTTCTTCTTCTTTCCTTGAATTAGATATCAACCAGAGTCCAGAGATGAAATGGGAAACTTCTCATGCGGGGCTTTGCAAGAATCCTCAACATGAGATGGACACAGGCGGACACAGTCCGTTTGTTCCTTTTCGCTGCACTAACGAACTAATGCAATTAGTTGAAATAAGACAAACATATGTTTTCTCCACTCTAACTTATTGCACTAGTGCAGCAAACGGCGAAAAAGAACAGACCTAGGGCGCGTTCACGGAGACGCTATCAACGCTACTGCGCAGTGCGCACACATTTCAATCATTTTTCTATGCGCAGTAGCGTAGACATCCCAGCGATGATTGTCGGTATCGCTAACTACCGATAGTTGTCGCTTACAGTAACGAAAAAAGCGATTCTGTAACTTCCGTCTACAATACTACATTAGTTGAGTTCGGAATTAAACTCTTTTCACTCCCGACGGAGCTTTCCCTAGAATTCCCTATTCACTCCGGCTAGTAATTCTGTGTCCGGGAGCAAGTTAGGGTGCATTCCAAATTACGCATGAAGCGCATAGAATGTACAGTTTATGTCACATTTATTATAGAATTTAAGTGCTTACTGCGCGCATATGCGTGACTCGGAACGCACCCTTAGAGAGTGAATAGGGAATATGGAAGAGCTGTGATAGCTAATTGCTATTCTATCCCCACTTCTAAAAGGAAAATAGGGGTAAGGATAAATAAGAAATATTGGCACTAATTGGGAGCTCCGTCTGACTAGTTTAAGCAGGAAAGAAGCAAAATTGACAAATGTTGGTTTCATTATTTTGGAATTAAATTTCAAACGTTTGTTTATATAAATCTAAGGGCCTGATAAAGTAAGTGAAATAAAATTTAAAATAATACAATATCGTGTATAGTTAAAAAATTAATCTTTTATTTCTTTTTAACAGTTGTTATGAATAATGAATTTAGTTCGTGTAGACTCTACCAATTTTAATTTAATTTATTTTGATAAAATAAAAATGGATGTCCTACTGCAAGAAAAAAGTAGTGAGTAGTTTATAAAATTATATTAAAAATATATGGAGGGATAAAGTTGCTACTGGAATTTTTCATTTTTGCTGTACTACTAAATTATTGCAATTAATTGAAAGAAGACAGTTATCAAAATAAATTAAATTAAAATTGGTAGAGTCTACACGAACTATATTCATTATTCATAACAACTGTTAAAAAGAAATAAAAGATTAATTTTTTAACTATACACGATATTGTATTATTTTAAATTTTATTTCACTTACTTTATCAGGCCCTTAGATTTATATAAACAAACGTTTGAAATTTAATTCCAAAATAATGAAACCAACATTTGTCAATTTTGCTTCTTTCCCGCTTAAACTAGTCAGACGGAGCTCCCAATTAGTGCCAATATTTCTTATTTATCCTTACCCCTATTTTCCTTTTAGAAGTGGGGATAGAATAGCAATTAGCTATCACAGCTCTTCCATATTCCCTATTCACTCTCTAACTTGCTCCCGGACACAGAATTATTAGACGGAGTGAATAGGGAATTCTAGGGAAAGCTCCGTCGGAGTGAAAAGAGTTTAATTCCGAACTCAACTATTATTGTCGGGGTAAGATGGTAACTAGACTACTCCCTCCACTTTACTTCACATTTCTCGATATATGCTCCCTCCAGCGTTTCTTACCTCCATGGTTTCCGAGCGTATTTTTCTAGTAATTTTGGTATGGGGATCTCCTTTTACAATCTTCATGGTTGCATCACTGCCACTCTGTCAAATTTTAACACGAGCCATATTATGGATAAAATAGGACCCATACGAAATACAGGTTTGGTATTGGTTGAGTTGAGGTTGAAGTTATTTCTTTAACTATAGGCCGTATTCCGTTATTGACTGTGAGTACTAGTAATCTATAGTTTGCGTGACATAAACTATAGATTTTCAGTACTCACAGTCAATAACGGAACACGGCCATAGTATTCTGAAAAATATCTTCACAATCTTAACCTAAAATTTCTCATCCATATTCATCTGCAGAAATCACTTTAGAAGATATGAAATTAACAAGGTTACTTAACTAATCATTTTATTTCATCGTAGCTTTATAATGGGTATTCTTGTATCGTATATGCGAAGATTCAATATAGAAAATAGAGCATATAAACAAATATCGAAAATCAAACCGGATCCTGCTCCTTTAAGCAAAAGAGGGGTAGAACAGTTAGAAAAAGCAAGACAAGGTAATACCAATTAAGTCTGATAAATTTAATAATTATTTTTTATTATATTACATATAACTTCTTTATTACAAAAGAAAGCTTCTCGTCACTCATTTTTATTTTTTTATTGATTTTGAATAGTCTGTGTACAAATTAACATTGGGTATGCTTTTTGTTGCTGCATTAGTGTGTACTAGTTCAATAATTTAGAATATCAGAATACATTTGAAACATTTTGGTATTATTTTAACTATTTTTATTAATTTACTAGTACAGAAAAAAAATCCTATTGTAGCTGGAATTATTGTTTTTAGTGGACCCTAAATTTTTAGAAGATCATTACAAGGTTGATAAGAACTTAAATAAATATTTGCAGCAAGTATTCATAACATCAAGCAGGGATCAGGTAATTTTATAAATTAACTAATAAGAAAGTACATTTAAAGTTAGTAGTTTTTATTTAACTTTTAGGAGACTTGCATAGATTCTAGAAAAGATATAAATAAACCATTACCAAAAAAGGTATTTAGCTTTGAGGAGAATGAATCTTCTTTTTATCGCTCAAAGAATTCTGTTCCTGGAAAGTGTTCACTACAAAATGTTTTAGAATTTCTTTCTAAAAATGCAACTGATCCAAATAAATATAGTAGTGAATATATAGCTACTCAGTATAAATTAGATCAAAAAGCTATTGGTATGTATAACTGTTTAAGGTTTCATATAATGTTAAAATAATAATATATCACATTAATTAACAGTTCGATAATGATTCCAGAAAATATATTACATTACTATCAAATTTTTGTCGCATTTGACATTGAAGATAAACAGATAAAAAAACCAGCAGATCTAGAGCAAGTTAGATTTATATATCCCATACCTCTAAAAGATAATAACAATAATGAAACCACAAAAAAAATTAATAAAGGAGAAAATAATAACCTTTAACAAAGTATCATAAAATTATTTCAATATCATTAATAGGACTGTATAAAAAACTGTAGCTTGATTGTAAATAATATAAAAAGAAGTTTACTTGATATTTATAAACATTTTCTGTATTGTGGAAGCAATTTTTTTTTAATTTTTACAAATTTTATTTTGGTAAGTCGTATTCACGAGTAAATTAGAGCAAAGTTTAGTTTAATAATTATATATATATTCATAGAAAAATTAATGTTTAAAGAAAAAAACGAAAATATAGATTACATAATTCTTTACTTTCATGTGAAGCTCTCTCATCTTAAAATTTGAAAAAATCAAACTCATAAAAATCTAAGTGTCAAATCGTGAAATTCGGATCAGCAATGACAAACGGTAGGAATCAGTGTTCTATGTACAAGTTTTGTGGAAGTTAATCGAAGGTCTGTTCGTTTTAGGGTGAGTCCGACCAAAACTGGTGTAGGTAAAATTTTATTATGTATGATTGCATGCCAATTTGCTGTGAATTTGGCAATCAACAATATACGTATTTTCGAAAAATTGGTAATCTTTTTTGGTGAAATTTTATCTTTACAGGTTTTGGTCTGACTCCCTTTTAGCTGCAAAAAGTCCCTACACTTTTTGCACGTTGTGTATGTACATACATATGTATGTACCAGTCCATACATATATACACAGTAGGAAATTGAGGAAATTGAATCGTGTTTGCTTTCAACTATACAGGGTCTTTTCCTAACGGCGGGACATAGGATTGTGTTATTTGACTATAGCATTGAAGCACTTACTATACATTAATATAATTAATAAAAGCGTAGATAGTTAAGTTTTAATGGTTACTTTAGTTTAATTGCTTCTATTATTTATTATAAATATCATTTTACTTAATTAATCTTGGTGACTTCGATTAACACTTAAACGGAAAATAGTAATTTGACTATAGTAAAAAGTACAATAGTCAAATAACACGAAATCTCCTATGTCCCGCCGTTAGGAAAAGACCCTGTATATGTAGTGTAGTACTGTAGTATATCATTTTCCATGTCAAACTACAGAGTGAAGCTAGCCAAACCACACACGATTCAATTTCCCACTGCGACCACTGCGTGTGTAGTACATACTATTACGGTCGTGTTCACGGAGACGCTATCAACGCTACAGCGCACACATTTCAATCATTTTTCTATGCGCAGTAGCGTTGGCAGTGCTAAAAGCGTGCTCCGTGAACGCACCTTAATGTTCAAATGAATGAATACAGTAAACACTGCAGCAAATAACCAGCATGAAACAAAAAGTTGAAAAAACTTCAAAATAGTTTTCAAAAACCATTAATTAAAAACTGAGTTTATATCAATTTGAAAAAAATTTACAGATCAAATTTATTATCATTACAAAGGAATTTAATTATCACTTATACTGATGTTAAATAAAAAAAGTATACTTACTTAATTTAATTAATATTGATCAAGAATTAAAAATAAAATAGATTTTTGCGGCTATCAAAAAACCATGAATTTTTCATCGAAACAATTTATTTCTATTTTAAAAAGCTATATTTTTACAATAATCAATTAAAGTATATAAAATATTATGAACATACATATTTTATTCATTTCTATAAATTGTACATTATTCTTGTATGTAAAGAAAATTATGATCTTAAATATTTATATTATTTATCTACTTTCACTAATATTTTTTACAGTAATCTCTGAAACGTATAATCTAGTAAATGGATTGCTGTAATACTTTGTTTTATCACTTTTGTCACTGGTGTGTTTAAAAATTATACTAGTATTTAAGAAATGTGTTTACTTTCAATTCACTTTATATCATTGTATAAAAAATACTTAAAAATATATATTTTAGCAAAAAAAAAACACTGAAACTTGGATATTTAATGAAAGGATAAAAAATGTGGTATAAAAACTTATTGCCTGATTAGTATACTAATATTATGGAAAAGGGCAAATGAATTAAAGGTTGTTGAATTAAAGAAGTCTGTAAGAGGGCCAGTGTCAGTAGGAAAAGTAGGTAAGCGTCATATCCAACATAACTGCAAAAATCTGAAAGTACACATTTTGATTGGTAGTATTGCAGATTTTTGAAGTTATGATGAAAATGAGGCTTGCCAGCTTTTCCAACTGACACCGGCCCTGTGCCGTTGAATACAATTTAAAATATAAAAAATGTTTAATTTCCTAAAATTATTCTATATTTAGTATTACAGAAGCTGCTTCACTAGATTTCAGTTCATTTGTTTCTTGAGCCTCTACTGTTTTACTTTTAATAATATTACCTTTGGAATCCACTTCATCAATGGATATTAATATACTAGATATTACTGGCATAGATTTACCAACTTCGTTTTGTGTTATCTTTGCTTCACTTTCTCCAAAGTTTAATTTATCCTGTTTATCATTGTCTATTACAATCTTGAAAAATTGAAATAATTAGATTTATAATTAAATTTATGCTGAAATGATAATGTGTTCACTTAAGAGTAATTATCACTAACTATACTCTAAAATTAAAATGTATTGGTCTAATAATTACTTCCTAGAATACTTTATGACAGTTCTTATTTGCATTTAAAATTAGGTAAACTGACATTAATAGCTCACACTACTCTAAAGTGGACACATAAAATAATAAGAAATCAAATATTTACATTTAAATTTGGAATTGAAGAATTTTCATCAATTATAAATTTGTAGTTTTGATTTGCAGCAGGTAAATCTTCAAATGTTAAAAAGTTTGCTTCGTCTAGACATTCATATCTCACCATTTGGAGCCTATAACACCCATCTTCATCTAAAGTATATTGAAATCGTTTATGTCCACTTGGCCATTGTAAGTGATGTGCTTGTATCAAATGTTTTGTTAATCTGTGACTTTTCATATACTTTACTGGACATTCATGACAACAATACCATCTCACTTCTGCACTGTGTAAACGTTCAATGTGCCTAACGTTTTTTGAAAATCAATATAATAAAATAATGTTAAAAAATTATATAATAATAGTTAAAATAGATATAATTACCTATCTAGAGTATAAGCACCTTTACACATATAAAGGCAGCCTTCAAAATGACAAGAAAAATTTGGTCCTTTGGTGTGAACAGTCATATGAGAGTCGAGATCTTGTTGAGATTTAGCAGCATGCTTACACAATGAGCAGGGATGAGTTCGTGATGAAATGTGTCTGTATCTTATATGTTTAGCTAAACTGGCTCTGGATTCGCATGTCATATCACAGTAAGTACATTTGTAATTAAATAAATGAAGTCTCATATGATCTCTTAAAATTTCTTCAGTCGGATAAAATTTATTACAATAAGAGCATTGAAATCCTTGTACTGAAATATATAAAAATTGTATAAGACAAGTAAAAAAATAATATTATTTTATTTATCTGTCATAATCAAAGCCACAGTGAAAGTGCGGTTTCTTTTTTACATCTTTTTATATTGTTACTGAACTATTTAATAACTACTTAGTATGGTATATTTTTAAAATTTATGCTTATGTAAATTATAAAGTTACACTTAATAGGAATAAATAAGGGTGATATATAGAGATATCACTCAAGCTACCAAGGATTTCCAGTACTACTATATGTCATATAAACTATAAATTTCAAGACTCCCTTGATCATCTCAATTGATATTATAGAATATTACCATAAAGATCTTGTAAGGATATTATAATGTAGTTAGTTATTTCAATAATAAATAGATTATACATTCTTATAAAAATTTTGTAAAGTAAACATAACGTCTGTTTTTGCATTTTATACTTCTCACAGTTTGTATCAATATCAGATTTTACTATTTAAAATTCAAAATTACATCTTATATACACTTTTAAAAATTTTAAATCCATTAATTCTGAACTTGTTCAACAAATACGATACAAATACATGGCATTTACCTTATTTATAAGTTTAAATTTGTTATTTAAGCCAATGCTATACACATAAACCATATAGTCACTATTTAAATGAACATATAGAGACTGTGCACACCAACACAATGATAACGAAGTGTCAATATATAACTGTATACGTATAAATAAATTATACTCAAAAACTGCGAAAATTGACCGATGGTTTGCACTGATAGTATGCATATACACCAATATACATTCTTATCTCACTGTCATTGGGCTAGTGTGCACGGTCTCTATAGTTCAGCCATATAAACTAATTTGGAATATTCACCTTCCAAAGGAATTTGACGTTGGCAATGCATATGAAATTTAGTATTAGAAGCAAACGTAGCACCACAATCTGGACAAGCTACTACTTTTTCTCTAGTATGACATCTCATATGATCTTTTAGTTTGTATAGATTAGAGTATTTTCCTTTACACCCAATCCATTTACAATTAATGCCTCCTTCAATTTTATTACCTCGTGGACTTATTTCTACATGAGCAATAACATGATATAAATAATATTGATAATTATTAAAGTCTGAGGAACAATTGTCCCATCTGCACATGTGTGAAAATGGAACATCAATTATATTTTTCCATTCTGAATTTCTTTGACACTTCTAGAAAAACAGTAAAAAGTTTGAATAATTGAGAAATAAATCAAAATATTTAATTTATAACAATATTTATAATACTAACAGGAAGCTTAGTTCTTTCTCTAATATTAGAACCAATACATTTTAATTTAGTATGATATGCATGATAATTAATATGCTTTAAAATTTCATTAGTATTAGTGCTTTCAAAAAAACATCCTTTCCATTGACATGCGTATACCTCATCTCCATTATCTTTCATTAAGATTTTGATGTTTGGTATATGCTGTGAAACATGTTTTACAAAATGTTGCATGTGAGTATTTTCATATAAACATTCTTCCCATTCACAAGTCAATATTAATAATTCATCTTTTAGTTTCTTCCCTAATCTTCTTCTTTTCACACCACATTCCGAAACAGAATCAAACTCTTTGTCTATGTCAAAATAATCATATGTATCATTTTGCAACATCTTTTTTGATGAGATATTGTCTTCGTATTCGTTACTTTTTTGAGATTCCACCCAATCACAACATCGTTCTTGAACTTCAGTGCTTTTAATAAAAATATCTTCTGTTTCGGACATGTTTATTTGCGCTCTTTTGTATCACTCTTAATTCAAGTTAAAAACACAACTGATCACTAGTGAAAAGTGAATGAGTACCATGAATATTGACTGGCTTTTTTTTTTTCTTTCGTTGTATTGGACTCTGTTCCTAGGAACAATTGTCCACTCCATCCATGCAGCTAATTATTTTTCCAAAGTTACTACTATGATGTTGATCTTAAGTTACTAGGGTAGTTATATAGAGACCTTTCAAAAGGTTGGCATCATTGTCTCTAATGTCCGGTATTATCTGTTAGCTGGAGATAGATGTTATCATTAATGAATATTTCATTAGCGATGTCTAGTCTTTTTTTAGGAAGGAGCAGAGGTTTTTCAGATTAACAGGGTTTCCATGTTCAATTATGTTTAAGATGTTAGTATTATGGTCATATGATGGATGTTTGATTATGTCTGCAAGCAAGTGCCTTTTCCTGTCATATAGATGGCATTCCCAAAGAGTACTGACTGGCTACTGTCCAGTGTCCACCTGTGTCCACCACTGTCCACTGCTGTCCACCAGTGATCACTAATGGTAGCATTCAGCAGAGGTAGCAGCTCAGTAACGTTACCAGATTTCTTTTTAAACTTCTACTTCTATTGGATAAAATTATAGGATCTAAGAGTAATAGCCAATAACATACACCGCTCCCTCAACATTTGTTTCTGCTGAATGCTACCAATGACACCAATTACACTGCTGCTGATCTAGTGATCACTGGTGATCACTGCTGATCAATATTCAGTGTTATTTTCCCACCAATGAAGGAGCAAAGGAAGAAGATACGCAACTATGGCCGTTATGGAAGCTGGCACTGTTGGCAGGGGTTGGCCAAAGAACCAAAAGAGAACCCAGGCGGCGCAGGCTTCCCCCCGCTGGGCTAAAGGCCTGTGTACACGTTCCGAGAAATGTGTCCAAGTTCTAGTTCCGAGAAATATACAACCAATTGCATTGTTACTTTTCCGTTAGAGCCTTGCACTGATTCGCTAAACAGTTATCGGAACTAGAACTCGGACACATTTCTCGGAACGTGTACACAGGCCTTAACGCCACCAACCAAGAACCAATATTCACTTCTAGGCCTTCTAGCAGAGATGAAACGGGAAATTGCTCATGCGAGGTCCCGAGGCAATCCCTACCGGTAGGCGGCGCTGGTGTTGGCAAACGCGTGTCTCAGGTCCATCTAACCCCTAACGCCATCTATCGGAAGAGACCACGAAGCACGAGCGTTAAGCTTAGAATAGGGTAAAACATATATGCATTGTTGCCAGAAAGCGGAATAAAGAGAGAGCGGAGATATTTTCTCGGACCTCTCTGTCTTTCTCGCTGTTAGCTTCTAGCAGAAGAGTCGAGGCAAAATCTTTCCGTTTCGCTTTGCCGAAAATCTACCAATATTCGATGTCATTTATATTTGCAGGCCAATGCCTTTATACATGATTTTTTCAGCATATTTATTTATCAGCATTGACTTATTTAAATCAATAATAAATTAAGGAAATGCGTATTTGATATATAATAATTATTTTAACTATAATTTCATCGTTATATTTCGCTTATTTCCGTAAAATCTGCATTTCTTTAGTTTATTATTGATTATTGTAAGTCAATGGCAATTTAAAAAAATTTAATCTTAAAAAAAAAAGAAAAGTACCGATCAGGAATCGAACCCAGACCCACGAATCGCCACGCGATTACCTTACCGCCTAGACCACGAGGCTTCTTCAGTGCACCGTAAACAGATAGTCTTTTTAAGGGCTTGAAATCTTCTATTGAACCATATAAATAAACGAAGAACCGACATCTTTATTCATTATTATTCTATCATAATGGTACACAAATTAAAGAATAATTATATAATGTAGATTTTCAAAAGCTTTTCCAATAACCAAGAACGGAAACTGCGAGCGTTGATTATTTATCTTCGTTCTTGGCTATTGGAAAAGCTTTTGAAAACTATTCAAAATATAATTATTCCTTAATTTGTGTACCATTATGACAGAATAATAATGAATAAAGCTGTCGGTTGCTCGTTTATTTATATGGTTTAAAAAAAGATTTCAAGCCCTTAAAAAGACTATCTGTTTACGGTGCACTGAAGAAGCCTCGTGGTCTAGGCGGTAAGGTAATCGCGTGGCGATTGGTGGGTCCGGGTTCGATTCCTGAACGGTACTTTTCTTTTTTTTTTTAAGATTAAATTTTTTTTAATGGCCATTGACTTACAATAATCAATAATAAACTAAAGAAATGCAGATTTTACGGAAATAAGCGAAATATAACGAGGAAATTATAGTTAAAATAATTATTATATATCAAATACGCATTTCCTTAATTTATTATTGATTTAAATAAGTCAGTGCTCATAAATAAATATGCTGAAAAAATCATGTATAAAGGCATTGGCCTGCAAATATAAATGACATCGAATATTGGTAGATTTTCGGCAAAGCGAAACGGAAAGATTTTGCCTCGACTCTTCTGCTAGAAGCTAACAGCGAGAAAGACAGAGAGGTCCGAGGAAATATCTCCGCTCTCTCTTTAGTCCGCTTTCTTGCAACAATGCATATCTGTTTTACCCTATTCTAAGCTTAACGCTCGTGCTTCGTGGTCTCTTCCGATAGATGGCGTTAGGGGTTAGATGGATATAGAGACACTTATAGGGGAATAAATTTATACTTCATTTACCACCGATTGAGTTGTTACTTTATTCATTTATTTAACTCTTATTTTATACTCTTTATTTTCTACACCAGTTTTTAATATTCTATTCTCTCTAAGAACGTCTAATTTGTCCAAGGGTCGGGAAGAGAAGAACCTCCTTCATCTCGTTTCTTATTGGTCGGCGAGAATACCCCTAGCGCCACGACGGGCAACTTGGACGCCACAATACTCCCTTCCGAGCGACTAAGGCGCGAATCTTAAAACCTTCTTTGAACTTGGTGGATACGTCAAAATTTTCGACGTAGTAGGTTGTTCGTCATTTCTTTGGCTTTCTTTGTCTTGATTCTGCTTCGATTCTTGATTGTCAGCAGCGTTTTGATCCTCCGCTTCAAAAAATGCTGGCTTTAGCCTCTCGACAGATATCGTGGTGTCAACTCCTTTTACATTAACCTTAAAAACTCTATTGTTCAGTCTTTCTGTCACTGCGTATGGGCCCTCATACGGTGGTTCTAATGATTTTTTTACAGCATCAACACGCACAAACACATGTGAACAGGTGTACAGAGTTTTATGCACAAATGGTTTCCTTTTGTAGTGATGTTCAACAGGTATGGGTCTTAAATGTCTCATTATTTCTCTTAATTGTTCAACAAAGATTCTAGGTTCTCTTTGGTTATCCGAATCTATGAAAAATTCGCCAGGTAACCTCAAAGTCGTTCCATAGACCATTTCAGCTGCTGAGCATTTGCTATGTTCTTTTATTGCAGCTCTTAACCCTAACATCACCGTTGGAAGGATTTCAGTCCATTTGAATGTACCATGACACATTATTGCAGTTTTGAACACTCGATGCCATCTTTCAACCATACCATTAGCTGCTGGATGGTACGCTGTTGTATGGATTCTTTTAGCACCAATTAAACTGTTCAGAGACGCGAAGAATTGTGATTCGAATTGTGTGCCACGATCAGTAGTTATAACTGATGGCGTGCCAAATCTTGCTATCCACACTTTGTAGAATGCGTCTGCCACTAGTTGCACTGTGATTTCAGGTACTGGAACTGCTTCAGGCCACCTTGTATATCTGTCTATCATTGTCACACAATACTTGTATCCGTTGCTAATTGGCAGTGGACCAACAATATCAATGTGGACATGTCGAAATCTCTCATCTGGTATGGCGATATGTTCTGGGATTGTTTTAGCATGTCTCTGTATCTTACACCGTTGACACTGAAAACAGGTTTTTACCCATCTTGCTACATCTTTTCTCATTTCAGGCCATACATAGCGTTTATTTATTGCTTCAAGCGTAGCTTTAACGCCTGGATGAGCTAGTTGGTGTATCATCTGAAACACTTTATACCTTAATACTGGTGGGATATATGGTCTCACTACACTAGTAGATACATCACAATACAGCTTAGTACCTTCTTTGTTCACATATAACTTCCTTAACTTTAATGATGAAGCATCTGCATCTATGATTTCTTTTAGACTTTCATCACTATCTTGGGCAACTGCGAGATCCTCATGAGGAATATCATCTGCTAAGTGTATAGCTGCTATCCTGGATAATGCATCTGCTACAACATTTTTATCTCCTTTGACATAGATCAATTGTGTTGTGAATTGACTAATGAAATCTAAATGTCTAGATTGCCTAGGTGAGGCTTTTTCAGGTTTCTGTGTAAAGGCGTAAGTAAGCGGCTTATGATCCGTTCTTACTAATACCTCTTGCCCTTCAATCAACTGTCTAAAGTACTTGATAGCTGAATATATAGCTAGGAGCTCTCTATCATAAGTACTGTATTTTCTTTGTGCTTCTGAGAGTTTCTTTGAATAAAACCCTAATGGTTGCCAACCTTTTTGCTTCGTATATTGCTCTAATACTGCTCCCATGGCTATTTCAGATGCATCAGTACTCAGTGCTAGTACTGCACCAGTTTTGGGATGTGCTAACAATACGGAGTTTGCTAATGACTCTTTACATATTTTAAATGACTTTTCAGCTTCCTGTGTCCACTCTATTGGTCTTTTATCTTTCTTTGTTGCTCCTTTAAGGTAAGTATGGAGTGGTGCTTGATCAAGTGCTGCATTCTTTACAAATCTTCTGTAGAAATTTAGTACTCCTAAAAATCTTCTAAGTTCTTGCACATTATTTGGCTTTTGGTAATCCTGGATTGCTCTAGCCCTTTCTGGTATAGGTTGGGATCCTTGTGCATTAATCCTGTAACCTATATAATCCACTTCTTTCACTCCAAACTCACTTTTGGATACATTAAGTGCTAAATTATTCTGCTTCAGTCTTTCAAACACTATCTCTAAATGTTTTTTGTGTGTTTCTTCATCAGGCGAAGCAATTAATATGTCATCAATGTACTTATGACAAAATTCCAGCCCTCTTAACACATCATCCAAAAATCTTTGGAATGTTTGGGCTGCGTTCCTAAGACCAAATGGCATGGCAACAAATTCAAACAATCCAAATGGAGTAATTACAGCTGTCTTCTGGATGTCTTCTGGTGCCACTGGTATCTGATAAAAGGCCCTTTTGAGGTCCAGTTTAGTAAATATCTTGCACCCATTTAGGAAATGTGCGAAATCTTGAATATGGGGTACCGGGTATCTGTCAGGAATAGTGATTCCATTTAATCTGCGATAATCTCCACATACTCTATACCCACCTGAGCTTGTAGGCACCATATGAATCGGTGATGACCATTGACTAGATGATGGTCTGCATACACCTTCCTTCATTAGTTGCTCAAAAGTTTCCCTGGCAGCTTTATACTTTTCTGGAGGAAGGCGTCTAGCCTTATCTGCTATAGGATTTCCTCTAGTTTCAATATGGTGATACACTTGTTGTGTATTTGGTCTACCAGAACTTGCTTTAGTTATTTCAATATATTTTCTCAATAAATCTGTATATTGATTGTTAGGACCAAGTGTAGAAAGGGATGATAGGTTGGATAACTTCCTTATTCCCAATACACTTAATTTTGTAATTTGGTCCCTTACTCTGTGCCCAGCTAAATCTACTAGTAATTTATAATGGGCCAGAAAATCAGCTCCAATTATGGCTTGAGATACGTCAGCAATTACGAATTTCCAAGTAAACTGTCTTCTCAATCCCAAATCAATTTCTAGGATCTGTTCTCCATATGTCTTAATCTCTGTTCCATTTGCTGCATATAATTTATCTATGTTAAGTTGCTTGGCTACAGCACGTTGATTTCTTGGAATTACTGAAATATCAGCGCCTGTGTCAATGAGGAAGGTTCTTGTCGATTTTTTATCATTAACCATCAGACGGTATATTCTCTTATCACCATCCTCAGCCGTCTGTGTCTGGGAAGGTAAAATTAGTTTTCCTGACTTGGCGTGACTGTATTTTTCCATGTACAAGGTTGTTTACACTTCCAAGAATCTTTACCAAATTTGCTATGGTAATAACATAGTCCTGACTGGTTATTATTATTACATTCTCTAGATGTAGATCTCTTCCTAGCATTTCTTGAACTTGATCTACTCCTGTTACGTCCTGCGTAATTCCTTTTTTCTAATTGCTGAATCCTGAGACGTAAATCTTCCAATTCCTTTTGCACGGGGTCAATTAATTTTTCTTTATTGGCCACTTCATAGCATGTTGATAGATTTCCACTAGGTTTTACCATTTCCATAATTTTATCAGCTTGGATGGCTAGCTTACTCAGATCCAGAGTTTCACTGACTACCAGCACTGCTCTCACACTTTCTGGAATCTGCTCTAAGAATAATGTTCTTAGCACTGAGTCTGAACATTGACCTGCTGCAAGATTTCTTAATTTTTGTAAGAAATTGGATGGTCTTTCATCACCTATTTGGTGTGTGCCTAATAATCGTCTTAATTTAGATTCATTAGTTTCATCAAATGAACCAATTATTCTAGATTTAAGCGTTTCATATTTGTTCGTTTTAGGCGGTTGTTTGAGAATATCCGATATAAAAGGTAGTATCGTTGTGTCTAAATTTATGATTACATACCTAAATTTCGTCTCATCCGCAGAAATCTTTGATAATGCAAATATCATTTCTACCTGGTCGAACCACAGAGAAGGATTTTCTTTCCAAAATGGCGGCAATTTTATAATACTAGTTGCATTAATTACCGAGTCTTCTACCACATTTTTCGTTGAACTACAAGCACTCATATTCTCTTCTTTGTTTTCTTTATTTTCTTCTTTTTCAGATTCACCCATTTTCACAGGTGATCGTTGTAATGGCATCTTGATTCCCTTGGATTTTATTTTACAGCTCTTTAGAACATTAACGGCGGTGGTTCCCCAATCTCTTTTTTCTTTCTTGATATGATCACGTCGGGGTCACCACTTATAGAGACACTTATAGGGGAATAAATTTATACTTCATTTACCACCGATTGAGTTGTTACTTTATTCATTTATTTAACTCTTATTTTATACTCTTTATTTTCTACACCAGTTTTTAATATTCTATTCTCTCTAAGAACGTCTAATTTGTCCAAGGGTCGGGAAGAGAAGAACCTCCTTCATCTCGTTTCTTATTGGTCGGCGAGAATACCCCTAGCGCCACGACGGGCAACTTGGACGCCACATGGACCTGAGATGCGTTTGCCAACACCAGCGCCGCCTACCGGTAGGGATTGCCTCGGGACCTCGCATGAGCAATCTCCCGTTTCATCTCTGGTAGAGGCTACTTCGCAAGGCTGCCATCTTAAATTGACTATTTTCAGATGTTTAGTTTTTTTGTTGGGAATCCTACTTTCCAAATTACAACGGTCCCAAATGGCCTCATTTGGGCCGTTGTAAAGTGGAAAGCAGCATTCCCAACAAAAAAAGAAAAAAACTGGTAATGGTCATTTTGACTTGGCAGCCTTGTGAAGTAGCTTTTACCGGCTGATAAGGTTGGTGAAACGTTCGCAATTTCAAGACTGGAATCCTAAGAATCCGAAGCCAAAAAAGCAGTGATCATTCTAAATAGACGAAAATTTCACGTAAAAATGATAAATTACCACATAACTTATCTAGTTTACTTCATTTCGAGCTCCCGAACATGAAAACTGCTCTTTTGGCTTCGAATTTTTAAGTTTTCAGCCTTGCATTTGCGAACGCTTCACCCGACCAACAGGCAGTTACTTCGCAAGGCTGCCAACTCAAAATGACTATTTTCAGGTTTTTTCTTTTTTTGTTAGGAATGCTGCTTTCCACTTTACAACGGCCCAAACCTTTAGTAGCCCAAACGGCTCAAACTAGCTCAAATCTTCAAGCCTTCTGTTACCAACATTGCGGAACGAAAAACGAGGGACAATAGTCCAGTATCATTTCTCAACCGATTTCAATATTTTTTGGCTTGTTGGAATTGTTAGGTCTGGCACTTTATCTTAAAAAGCCCGATTTTTCGTTTTGTTTTGCATTTAAATATTATTAATGCAATTGTATAAAAAATTTGATATTCCTTCGATTTTTTGGAAAATCCGGTTTTTTTGACACCGTACCTGTGCTAACGATTCCAACAAGCCCGAAAACATTGAAATCGAATAAAAAATAATGCTGGACCTTTTTCCATCGTTTTTCGTTCTGTAATGCTGGTAACAAAAGGCTTGAGGGATCCCGTTAATTTTGTTATTTTAAAATCGGAACAAAAACCAATCAATGTATACTAAGACAATTACTACACTGAAAGAAATTTCCAGTAAAAGTTACTGTTAAAAAATAGGAAAAATTACCGTATTTCACTATACTATAGGAAGATGATGACAACACCACACAATGATAAAAAGCACAGGAATTTTTCTTATTGGTATGGTAAATTTTACGTTTACATAGCACCGTAAAAAATACTATCGTCGTTAAAGAATTATTCCTGTATAGGATTCATATTTTTACAAAATAAATGTAGGGTTATAATTGATTTAAATCTAAGCATAATTAAAATTTGTAAACTTAAGATTCTATTACACAAAACTACTTAAGCTATAAGAATTAAACATTAAAGAACCTATAACCAATCACAGTGTGAATAATTTTAGTGTCCCCACCGAAGTTACCCATTATAAAAGATTAGTTTTCTTAATGTGTAAGTCCTACCGTTTAAATATTTTTACGTACAAAGGCCCATATCGTCGGCATTTTGTCGTTAAATTTGATGTTTTTCTTTTTAAGTACAGACATGCCGTATTATCTGATAATTAATAAAATTATTTCTACATAAAACATATTTGAATACCCTCTTTCAAAATATATAAAAATATGGCATCAATAAAAGAGCTACAAAGTTTTCCAACGATTGTCGGAGCAATGGTGCTAGAGGCTGTTTGGCAAATAAAACAGCAGAATTCTATTCTGGTGTTTTGCCTAGTTTCAGTCTGAATATCACACACACACACACACACTGAAATTCAATTTTCTTCAAAATTCCCTTAATAATATAATTATAGAAACAGTACGGTAAATGTTGCAGGGACATAGGTCTCTTGTTTCAAACAGACTTAGATTTTTTCCACTGTAACTAAGTAAGATTTAATAAATAATAGGTATAATTTCGAGATTTGTAAATTTACCGTCCTAATAACTAAACTTCTCCAGTGCAGCATATCAACTTTACTAATGTAGTTCATATAGTTATTCTTTAACGAAACGTAATCATCAAATGATGAATCTTAACATTTATCATTTTGTTGAATAAAATTCAATACTAGGTGAACATGTCCCGGGTTACCTAAGTCTAGCACATTAAATTTTATTGGAAATTTCTTTCCGTGTACAAACATAAATAGATCTTTAAAGTATTTTTTAAAATCATTATAGACTAAAAATGAAGGTTTAAAAGCTGTGTAACAATAAGACTTTTATTAGAATATTTTCTTGGAGCAAAATTTTATTCATTTCAATATTAACGTTATAAATAATAATTTACATAAATAACAAAAAAACGTACTGTCATCTATCAAATATGTATTTTATGATTTTCAAATGCACAAGACATTAAATTATATTATGTTAACACTTTATCGACCGGTCGTGGTTGAGGCTACTGCTCAGTAAGTACCGGCTTAATCGCGCTCGAATTTACTCCCAGTACCGGCTAAAGTTTCACTATGCATTGTGTTGTGCTTATTCCTTTTGTTTTAAAGTAATGGAATTTTATTGATATTTATACTTTATTTTGTATTTGTTTTATACAATTTATTGCCTTTTTAACTTACATTCATGAAATAAGCGCTGGCAGTCAAAAAGCCGATAAATAGGCTACCGGTCGATAAAGTGTTAACAACTATGTACATAGCAGCAAAAATGGAATTGAAATAATTACAATTACCTGGATAAAAAATATTTAGACAAGAGATTTCCAACATGCTTTATTATTTTTGTACGATTTTTTGTATTAATGGAGAATAAAAACAAGAGGAGACATCCATCTCCTCATCTCACTTTGAAATAATATATATAATATATTCGTATAACCCATTATGGAACCTGTAACTAAGCTAATAATTAATCAAAATTATAAAAAAAATTATAAATAATCTTAATTGCCAATAATGTCTACAACTACTTCATTATTTCTAATTGAAAATTATACCATTACACTATTGGTCCGTTGGTGGACGCGGTTGACCACGTCTCTGAGTATGTTCTAACCCAACCCTCTAACCTGATCCGATCCAATCCATTTGCAGAAGCCTCCTTATTATGTGTCCGAGATTCCATGTAGGGTTTTCTATATATTTCCTTCGATGCTCGTATCTTCAATGTAGATAAGTTGATTTCAGATTTGGATACGATTTGGGAACGTAAACGTCCTCTTAACCTCTCTAAGCCAGTCTCAACTGACTATTTAATATAAATCAGCGCGAAATTGCTTTTCTACTCGTTTATGCTCTGCAAATTAATTTTCTGTTTTCTATTTTAAATAATTTTCAAGTTATAGATTTAATTATAATAACCAAAAGACTAAAAATACATTTTTATAACCGCAATTTATTGTTGTTGTCAGGTGCACATGTGAAGCACACATACAGTATCGACACATCAATGGATACTACTACCACTTAACAAACACCAACAATATCTCAACCAGACATAATCTCTTCCTGTAATAAACTACTTACACACATACACACACGCACGCACACAACTATCGGATTGCGCGTTTATTGGCTGCCTAGATGACGTCAGACTGTTTCGGAAGAGTAGGTGTAAATGACAAAAGATATCGTAGATAGGTTTCAAGCATGAAAGAGTGAGAGGTCGGATAAAGATACTGAACTTTCGGTCGGAAGAAACGCTGAAAATGACTATTCGAAAATGCAGAATCTTGATATCTCAGCATTGCGTGGACTGAGTTGAACGATTATGGTCTAATTCGAAAGCTTATATCGACATTATACAATACAATTTTTGTTAGATTTATAATTAAAAAAAGTGATCACAAAGTTTATGCATCCCAAAATAAAGTTAACTTAATTACGGTTAACCTTCACGTAAAAGAGGATAGTGTCTCAGCTCTTTTAAACTAATTGCCGTTAAGACACTACCGTGTCTTTTGATCAAAAGCTGCCGGCCACTTACGACCTTTATAATTGTTCAATCTTAGGCTACCGAAAACAATTATTGTAATAAAAATGTCGCATTTAATCAACAATACACGTACATACCATGAAAATTAATGTTAATTAAAAAGAAAAATTTTTCTTCCCTAGCGGTTGAAAAACTTAATGCGCTGAGCAGTAGCGTAAAATAGGAAGAGTAATTTGTACAAATGGTTAAAACCTTTACTATATTTCATTTTTAGTATAGACTGTACCGTAGCTTAAAATTTTTAATAATTGCATAATTTTTTCATTGATTTTCGTATATAACAATTATAAAATAATAGTATAAGGGGGGTGGGGGGGGGGGGGAATCTTGTGTTGCCTGATGAGAAAATGGATTATTTTTAGGGTTAATGAAATATACTTATAATCGATTCGTTGTTTTTGCAGTTGATTATGTGTATTTCCAAAAGCTTGCATGTTTTTTTTTAATAAAAATAGTGCGATAAAAAAATTAATCCAACTCTAACGTTATGGCGTCCATATGAACATCCTCATTCAGCGTAACGTGTGATTTTCTCTAGAAATAAAAAATTAGCATTTATTTTATTGCAATTCTAATAAATATCCTCGTTGGATAAATCTATTTTATATATATAGGGTCTTTTCCTAACGGCGGGACATAGGATTGTGTTATTTGACTATAGCATTGAAGCACTTACTATACATTAATATAATTAATAAAAGCGTAGATAGTTAAGTTTTAATGGTTACTTTAGTTTAATTGCTTCTATTATTTATTATAAATATCATTTTACTTAATTAATCTTGGTGACTTCGATTAACACTTAAATTAAACGGAAAATAGTAATTTGACTATAGTAAAAAGTACTATAGTCAAATAACACGAAATCTCCTATGTCCCGCCGTTAGGAAAAGACCCTGTATATATATATAAATAGTATGACATAAATATAAAAAGCAACTTTGAAGAAAATTTTGCAATTTTGACTCTATCGTCTTATTTTTAATGGATTAAATCTGCCTAGAATGTTTTAATCAAAAATTTGTTTCTTCTTTAAAAGTTATCTTAGGGCCTCAAATATCTTAATCCCAAAAGCTTGTTACTAGGAAAAAAATGTCTAAGTACTACAAAATTGCACAAGGGTTATCCCAAACACATACCTACTCTAATTATACAGGGTATATGCGGTTAACTATGGTCAATCTGAAAAATTTTGGTAGAGGATGAAATTCTAGGATAAACAGTATTATACATTTTTTTCCAGTACTCAGATTTCAGTAGTTATGAGTAATTAAAATTTTCTCGTTACAATTGACTTGGATCCATGAAAAGATTTTATTAGTCATGTTAGAATAGATTTACACACATCCCGCGGCGCGCTGAGATTCGTTAAAAATTAATGATTTATAGTTATATAAGGAGCGTGCAGCAAATACAATGATAGTGAAGTGTCAATGTGTGTAACTGTAAACATATAAATAAATTGGTATCTAAAAACTGCGAAAATTGACAGATAGTTTTTGCTGATACTATGCATATACACCAATACACATTTACATTTCACTGTTATTGCGTTGGTAGTGTTGGTACGCACGGGTCACTATGGAACCACTACTTAAGTTACCTCAGGTGGAGGGGGGGGGCTATAAACCCCTGGTGGAATCTACGCGTATTATTGGCCGGGGACAGAAAGAGAACAAATGTGATCGAACGGAGAAATACCAACGCTATACTCAAGTTGCATCTCTGTCACTCCTAACAGTCTTTCTATTTTACAAAATACAACCTAACTAGATTGGTTGACTATAAGAGAGAGAGAGAGAGAAAGGGATCCTAATAGAATCGAGTGAGAGAGACAGCGATGCACGATTACATTCGAAAATACAGCAAAATCATGTCTCTCGCTTTATATAACAAATATGTCATGAAAATAGTCCTCTTCACCTATGAGATTACAAATTATTCTTAACTTTATTCATTTTTGGCTTAAAATGAATAGGTCGAATTAAAAACGGATTCTCGGATTTTATTGCATACATTTTCAAGTATCGCATACAATTTTGTTCATCCTATTTGAACACTAAAATGGCGATTTCTAATTTAATCACGGGAATGCCTTTTGTGAAATAGTATACATTAGAACTTCGAAAAATTTGTCCTGCTTATAGCCTAGTTCCTTTGATATTTCGCAATGCCGACAAAGCAAAGATCTTATTTTGATATAATTAGACCTGATATTGACCTATTCGAAATATTTTGTGGATCAAAAAAAGGCCATGAAAAATTCATTTACTACAAATTCGGTCTACTTTTGAAGTACATTAGATCAAAAGAAGGTTATGCTAAAATTTGGTCTGATTTTAAACTACATTTTCCCAATTTCTACTCACCGCCACCAGGTGGCTACCGCGCGGAGCGTTTTTGCTCCTAATTTGTTGTCCGCGATCAAGGCTGCTCAATCCAGGTCCAGACCGGAGAGACCGGGTCAATTCTCTCAGATCATAAGTGTTAAACTTATCATTTATATAAGGATCAGGTTAGAATTACTGTAACACCGATCTCGACGTATAAATAAGTGTTACTTGACCTATCTACACTTTCAATAATCATTTTATAATTTAATTTTTATTCTCAACATCCGAAGCAATTTTAGTAGCCATGTCCTTATTTATGTCTATTCAGATAGGTCAAAACCAGGTCTTATAACCTTGTTTTGACCTATCTGAGAATTGCTTTTGATCTGTTTTGGCCCTGAGTAGTCCAAATGCAGATCACTATTATAGTATATTTAAAGGCCTGTTTTTGAACTACATTTTAGGTTAAAGTTAGACCAAATTTTTCGACTCGGGTGTGAAGAAGTTTTTATTCGAATGATTTAAAATTTGTGCCGAGTAGTCCTGATAACATTCCCTATTTTGTCACGAAGGCTTTTTTTTTATTTAATTCTAAATTAAAGACAATTTTTGACAATCAAATTGAAAATATTTTAGTTCGTATTATTGCTAGTTCAAGAGAAAGAAGTATTTCAAAAATTCTCTACGTGATAAGATAGGGAATGTATTCGAAAATACTGAACTCAAATTTTAAGTAATTCAAATGAAAACTAATCAAGTTGTGATGTAAACTGTCTCGCAAAATGCAGCTCCATAATTGGCCTACAAGTTGTCATATTATTGATCAAATCGAATGGACAATATATTTTATCTGTGATACTTGAAAATATATTCAATAAAACAATCAAATTCGCAACATTTTTCATTCCATTTTCTTATTTGAAGCCAACATATAGCAAAGAAGATAAATATTTTAGTCTTAAGGGAGACGGTACGCCCTTAATACTTAATTATGGTTATCGTTGATATACTTCGTGCAACACTGCAATATGTATTAAATTACTATCCGATAATTGAAATTTTATTGCAATACAAAATTTAATGAAACATAAAAGAAATATTCGATTATGGTGTTACTTTAATGCATATTTTAGCAAAAAATCTCACATTTACTAAGACTTAATCAAATTAAAAACCAAAAACTGAAATTATCTTTGGCGAAACCTGTATAACACTTTTCAATACTTAAATCGTTAAAACTCGAAAACGCTTGCACATGACAGATTAGAATTTTGGACATAAGTGTAATATAATATAATAAAACAAGTTGGCTTTTCTTGAATTATGGGATATTTACTTCTACAGTAATACAGTAATAATAATTCATGAACAGCATAGGCCATATTTTCCAAGAGAGATTAACGATTTCATGTATCTATGAAATTATCGAATTGGTTAAAGTATAAGCAAGAAAGCTTTTCAGTAGACATTACGAAAGCTTATTTCGAAAATTTGCGATTCTGTGTAACAAACCTATAAAAATAGAAATGGTCGAAAGACACTAATATCACGCCACATACTCTTAATTATGTGCCATAATTTACATATACAGGGAGGTTCTCTAACAGCGGCATATAGGAGATTCGTGTTAGTTGACTATAGCGCTCAGGATGATGGTATCTGAGAGCGCTGATTGGTCAATATCATGTAGTGCCAACATGAAATGGTCCGTTACCAATAGATGAATACGAAAAATGAGACCCATCCGCCATTTTGGAGTAGAGAAGTGTTTACATGCTAGTTGTAGAAGAAAGAGGTGTGAAATGGAAAAATGTCAAATAGTGAGGTTACTAAAGTAAAAATGGAAAATAATGAATGGAAAGTTCGAATATTCTTACTTTCCATTCATTATTTTCCATTTTTACTTTAGTAACCTCACTATTTGACATTTTTCCATTTCACACCTCTTTCTTCTACAACTAGCATGTAAACACTTCTCTACTCCAAAATGGCGGATGGGTCTCATTTTTCGTATTCATCTATTGGTAACGGACCATTTCATGTTGGCACTACATGATATTGACCAATCAGCGCTCTCAGATACCATCATCCTGAGCCCTATAGTCAACTAACACGAATCTCCTATATGCCGCCGTTAGAGAACCTCCCTGTATATATCATGTCACACAGAAGGCGGCGTAACGTAACTTCAAACCATTCTCCTTTTAGTCGTCATGATTGAAGAAATCACAAATTAACAGAAAAACTTCTTCAAAATCTGCTGAAAAATTTTGTCGATTACAATTTGTTCGCCTCTAAAAAAATCTTTCAATACATTAAGTCGTTGAGCTTAAGAAAACACGGCACATTCGTTGTTTATTAATTAACATAAAAATTTTATTGTATAAATTAATAGCTCACAACTCAACAAAAGCTAATTATCCTTAGTGCATTATACTACACTTATGCCCCAAAATTCCAATCTATGTTGAACGCGCGTTTTCCTGGTGTTTCCACGAGATAAGTGATCAAAGGCGTTGCAACTTTACCCGAAGATAATTCAAATTTTATTTTCCAAGCTGATTAATATTTTTCAGGAAAAATATTTATTTAGCACAAGTATGCATTACTGTAACCTCCATAAAAATATTTCTTTCTATTTTTGCAAAATATCAAATTAGCGCGCATAATAATTTATTATAAATTTAAGCGTCTTACGAGTTATTTCAGTGATAACCTCAATTCTACATTAATAAAGCAATTATATATACACTGCAGGCCAAAAGTTTAGGACCAATTGGTAAAATTGTGAAAAAGACAGGCTCTCCTTTAAGTGGGTGTAGTTTGGCAACCCTAAAAGGTAGAACAAATTTAAGGATATCGTCGTGAAGCTTATAAAATTCCGCATCCCACTGCATTAATTTGACCTAAGAAAATCTAAAGGGTGTCTGTATTCAAGGAGAGGAACATGACAACATTTTCGACGTCTCTTTAATTATTGATATAAATTTTCAATTCTTTGCACCGCTCATAATAATTGTCTGAGGCATTTGAAATTCAAGTAGGTGAAAGCTTGAATCTTTAGCTTTCATGCAAGTCCAAAAACGTTTATAAATTCTTATTAGGTCCGCAATTATTACATAATTAATGAAGCAGTGTTCGGCCAGCATTTTTCCCGTAAAATATCTGCTCACTGAGCTCTTGAAGTAAATTCAGGTCTGTATAAATTATGGGTGCAAAAAGGGGGAACCACGTTTAACTTTTCTTTCATTTGATTAACAACTATTCTACGGTTTCAAATAAATCAATGAAAGTTTAAATACAATTAACATATTTATACTTTTATTGATTGAATTGGAACACGTAGTATTGTTAATAATAAAAATAAAAAAAATTAAAAGTGGTACCCATTTGGCACCCATAACTTATACCGACCTGCATTTGTTCTTAGAGCTTGGCGAGCAGATGTTTTCCGGACAAAATGCTGGTCGCACACTGCTCGACTAATTGTCAAATAACTGCGGACCAAATAACAATTTATATATGTTTTTGGTCTTAAATGAAAGCTTAAGTTTCAAGCTTTCACATACTTAAGTTTCAACTTTGTAAGACTATTACTATACCTGGTGCAAGTCATTGAAATTGAGTAACCATATATAAAGAGACATAAAAAATTGTATGATATCTCTATTCTATAATATGGGCAACTATTGGATTTTTTTTAGATCAAATCATTATGGTTGGATGCGGAATTTTATAAGCTTTCCAACGGTATTCTTAAATTTCTTTTAACTCCTAGGGCTGCTAAACCACTCGCACATAAAGAAGAGCATGTCATTCTGACAATTTTGTCAGGTGGTCCTAAACTTTTGGCCTGCAGTGTATATAGGGTGTAACGAAACGACCGCCTTTTCTCGTAACTGGAGGTTCGGGGTGACCATCTAAATGCACGTGTAAAATTTTGTTCTAATCGTTCAAGGGGTTTAAAAGTTATTTCCATTTAAAACTCACCCTTTTTCGATCCTTTTCGAACGACTTTAACTGTGCAAAATAAAGTGGAGAAAGTGAAAAAAACAATTGACGAAACACCCCACTAGAATGTAAAAATTATCGATCGCGCGCGATAATACATTTGCTATTTATTTCATTAATTTGGCTATTAGATTAATTTTAAAAATAGCAAAATCTATTTCATTACAATTCCAAATCAATTCAATAAAAGTATCATTGACTGAATTGACGGAAAGAGGGAGAAGATAGAATGAAAAGGAAAATATCAAAAGCTAAGATGTCACGCGACTGCACTGATAATTTAATAGGAAACACATCAAGGCATTTTCTTTCTACAAACGAAGGTAAAAAGAATGATTTAAAATCAATTCATTGATGATAGAAAAAATTAAACTTACCCATTATTGTTCTCCAAGTTCCTTTACACCGAAGTTTTTGAAAAAGCTTCAAACTGGCTCCTCGATGGTTTCCAGAATGCACACTTTCATTGATTTTGCATTTAAGAACTCGCGAATTTAAGCAAATTAGGTGTTAACCTATGTTTCTTCAAAACACCGGTTAATTTGACACTTTTTGAACTGTTTGAAGTAGGCTGAAAAGAGAGACACAGAGAGATAGAATAATCAATAATTCGTTTCGACCACTCTTAATCACCCTACTTCAAACAGTTCAAAAGTGTCAAATTCACCAGTGTTTTGAAGAAACGTAGGTTAATACCTAATTTGTTTAAATTCACAAGTGTTTAAATGCAAAATCAGTTATAGTGTGCTTTCTGGAAATCATCGAGCAGCCAGTTTGAAGCTTTTTCAAAAACTTCGATTTAAAGGAACTTGCAGAACATTTAATGGGTGAGTTTAGTTTTCTCCTTCATCAATGTATTGATTTTGAATCATTCCCTTTAGCTTCGTTAGTAGAAAGAGAATGCCCTCATGCATTGTCTATTAAGTTATCATTGCGCTCGCGCGATATCTTAGCTTTTGATACTTTCCTTTACATTGCGTCAACTCGCTCTTTCCATCAAATCAGTCAATGATGCTTGTACTGAATTGAATTGGAATTGTAATGTAAAGGATTTTGTTATTTTTAAAATTAATCTAATAGTCAGATTAAAGAAATAAATAGCAAAAAAGTATTACCGCACGCGATCGATAATTTTTACATTCTAGCTGGGGGCTCATCAATTGTTTTTCACTTTCTCCACTTTCCATTATGCAGTTAAAGTCGTTCGAAAAGGACTGAAAAAGGGTGATTTTTAAATAGAGATAACTTTTAAACCTCTTGAACGATTCGAACGAAATTTTACACGTGCACTCAGTTTGTCACCCCGAACGTCCAGTTACGAGAAAAGGCGGTCGTTTCGTTACACCCTGTATATATATTAGGGTGTCCGTTAAAAAGGCATTATTTTTGTTTGATTGTTAACTATATATAACTTGGTATAGAATCAGATAAAAATAAGGTTTGCAAGAGTCTAGCCGTTTTAGGTAGTAAAAACCCGTGCCACCCAAGGATTGAAGTTAAAAACGGGATTTCGCAGAGAAAAATGATATTTTGTGACTATTTTGCATGTCATTTCTTCATTCTTCAAGCATTGCACAGGATGATGTAGCTTTAGTTAGTTTAAGGGTCTCTGAATATGGATCCATAGTGAAATTTATCTTTTGACTTGTTGTTATAACCTTTATTTCCCCTGTTAATATTTTTCAAAATAACGATTTGCAATAAAAATTCATTATAGGCGTATCTTGAATAATTTCTCCTTTTTGACCTTGGTATCTACGCCCCTTGTCGTTCTGGCATATCTAAATATGATAAGATTATGTAAACATTTTTTCTAATTTTTTGTAACATGCGTTTCATGGTTTAATGCTGTTAAAAACATTGATTTATGATGACAAATCCTTTTATTCCTGTATCTTCTACAATCTCTATCCTTTTCTCTCTTTTTATTTCTATTACTTCGAAATGATTAGTTCTTAAGTTAAAAGTCCAGGCTCTAAGCTCTACCTTAAGGATATATTGAACGCATTTTTAATTTCTTAAAATTTAAATATTTTTGTTAATGAGCTCCTACGTATATTTAGATAGAATTTTTGGTAATATTAATATATCTTATTGTAAAATATATTAATATTACCAAAAATTCTATCTAAATATACGTAGGAGCTCATTAACAAAAATATTTAAATTTTAAGAAATTAACAATGCATTCAATATATCCTTAAGGGGATGCATTACGCGTCGAATAAGTACTTCCAAATTATTTTCTACAAATTTAAAAATTTGAATATTTTCATAAGGACTAAATTGGCTCGTAGTGATCTGTTTAATTACCGTAAAGGCTTAATTTTTGGATTAAAAAAAACATTTTTTAAATCGAATATTAATAATAATATTTTATTTCCCATCAATAATTTCGAAAAAAAGGAGCCTTTACGACGCTGCGCCAAAATTCAACGAGTAATTTGAGACTAAGAAAAACCAAATATTCCAATAAATGTAGAAGATTTTTTGGAAATACTATTGTAGTGTAATAATGGTACATTTTCAAATTTTTTCTTGTTGCGCTACAACCGTATTTCCAAAAAATCTTCTACATTTATTGGAATATTTGGTTTTTCTTAGTCTCAAATTACTCGTTGAAGTTTGCCGCAGCGTTGTAAAGGCTCCCTTTTTCAAAATTATTGATGGGAAATAAAATATTATTATTAATATCCGATTAAAAAAAATTTTTTTTTTAATTCAAAAAATAAGGCTTTACGTTAATTAAACAGATTAACACAAACCAATTTGGTCCCTATGAAAATATTCCAATTTCTAAGATTTTAGAAAATAATTTGGAAGTACTTTTTCGACGCGCATTGCATCCCCTTAAAGTAGAGCTTAGAGGCTCTACTTTTAACTTAAAAACTAATCATTTCGAAGTAATAGAAACAGAAAGAGAGAAAAAGATAGAGATTCTAAAGATACAGGAATAAAAGGATTTCTCATCATTAATCAATGTTTTTAACAGCATTAATCCATGAAACACATGTTACAAAAAATTAAAAAAAATATCTACATAATCTTATCATATTTAAATATGTCAGAACGAAAAGGGGCGAAGATACCGAGGTAAAAAAGGAGAAATTACTCAAGATACGGCTATAATGAATTTACATTGCACATCGTTATTTTAAAATATATTAACACGGGAAATAAAGGTTGTAACAAGCCAAAAGATTTCTTTCATTATGGATCCATATTCAGAAACCTTTAAACTAACTAAAGCTACATCATCGTGTGCAATGTTTGAAAAATGAAGAAATGACATGCAAAATAGTCACAAAATATCATTTTTCTATGTGAAATCCCGTTTTTAACTTAAATCCTTGAGTGGCACGGGTTTTTACTACCTAAATCGGCTAGACTCTTGCAAACCTCATTTTTATCTGATTCTATGCTAAGTAAGATATGGTTAACAAACAAACAAAAATAATGCCTTTTTAACGAACACCCTAATATATATATATATATATAGTCATTTAGAGGTTAGAAAAGGCAGGTGGAAGCGAAAAAAGACGTAAGAGAAGAGGTAGAAAAGTTAAAGGGAGGGTACGTGGAGGGTTATAAGGGATATGAAAAGGGTAGCGGGATGGGGAAGGGGGGAGAAATGGGAATGGATGTGAAAATGGAGGGTAGAAAGGCGATAAAGAGAGTAATGGAGGGGAAGAGCAAGTTGAGAGGGAGAAAGGAGAGAATGGAAGAAAGCTTGTCTTGGGAGGAGAGAAGGATAATAAAAAGGGCAGGATGTATTTGTGGGGCTGAGGAGGAGAATTGAGACAAGGGAAAAGGGTTAAACGTAGGGTACACGAGGATATGGGTGAACAATGTGGAATTGAGGTGGAGTGAGGAAAAAGGGGCTTTTCAGAATAGAGAGGGAAGGAAATGTGTAGAGGAGCAATAAAAGCAAAGAGATATAATTCTAAAGAGGGAAAATGTGAAAGAAACGGTTGAGGGAGGAGAGTGGAGAGGAGAGAAGGGAGTAGAGAAGGGACATTGAGAGATACAAAAATCGTTTCGAAATGTGGCAGTAGTGGGAAATAAGCAATAGAAGTTTTGGCAGAAGGAAGAAGGTAGGGACACGGGAAGTTATATGTATGATGAAGACGTGGCTGGAAGAGAAAGGGAGGGCAGGAATGATTAGAAGGTTCCCAAAGGAGTATAGGTGGTGGGTTCAGTGGGTGAGAAGAGAGGAGAGAAGGTGAGCAGCAAAGGGAGAAACACTAATACGGCCGAAGAAGGAACTGAAGGGAAAAATTAAAGGAAAGGAGGAAAAGGAAGAGGGTACAATGGAGGTAGAGGTCAAAATCAGAGGGGAAGAATGGAGGATGGTTGCATTTTGTATGCGTAGGGGAGTGAGAAATATTGAGGACGTGATAAGGAAGATGGTAGAGAGAAAGAGCAGGGGAAGAAATTCATAATAGGGAGCGACTGGAATACGAGGATAGAAGAAATTGGAGGAGAGGTAGGATAGTATGAAAAAACGGAGGGAAGAAGGGCATCGAAGGACAAGTTGGTGAATACAAAAGGACAGAGGATGTTAAATGTAATATAGAGGAGATGAGGCTTAATGTATTTAACGAGGACGTGGAGGGGGACAGAAAAGGAGTAGACATACATGGAACACATGGACTACTCGCTGGTCGAGTATATGGTACGAGACAGGGAGACGAAGGCTGAAATAAAGAATAAGGGAGCTAGAGGTAGAAATAAGAACAGATACCGGATCACCTACCACTAGTAGTGAAGCTAAAAAGGAAAAGGGAGAAAGAAGAAGAGGGAAAAGAGAGAGTTTAGGAAAAGGTTGGAGGAGAGGATTATAATCCACACATTAAGACCCACTCATACACTTTATTCATCACCTTTCCTAAGCTTTTTAGGTGATACCGATTTGGGTCTAACAATTTTTTCGACACATGAAATTTATAGATTTTTGATTGCTCTTTCCAATGGTTAAATCAAAAATTAGAAAAAATTATTTCTTAATACTCAAAATGATGGTTTACGTATGAAAAACACACAAAGGAAGAATAAATTTTTTTGTTTCAACTTTAATTTTCATCCACTTTCCTTTATAAAATCAGCTTAAAATCATAGAAAAGAGTGTCCTTGATTTCTTAGCTGTAAGATAATGTATTGAGAAATTCAACTATGTGTTTTCGATGATCCAAAATGGTATCCGAATTGAAAAATTGTACTTAAAAACTTTCGGACACTCTAACTATAAAACTAAGAGCTCTAGCAAAAAAGGCACAGAAATGAAAAGTTCTTAGAAATCATTAGCCAATACGCTGAAATTTTTAAAAAATTTTATGACTCATTTTAAAATTTTTCCTAATATCGCTTGTTAAAAAATTTTCTAAAAATTTCATAAATATTCTGAAAAAATTCTATTGTTTTCTTTAATGAATTCTGAGAATTTTTCATTGATAAAAATTTGTTCTAAATTTCAATATTGTCGAGCTAAAAAAAACAAGTGTAAAATGGAAATATTTGTATGTTAAATTTTTTAACTCGAGAATAACAACTATTAACCGTTTGACTGCTAAGCAATTCTTGCAAGAACGCACGAAAACTGCGGGACATATTTTGACTTGATGTTGTCAAATAAAACACTCTCATTTAGACAAATATCAATCAAGTTTAATAGTATATTGTACAACAAGGGAGGAAAGTTGACGATTGCAGACGAGTGTAATTTTGGCAGCATGAGCGAAGCGAGGGTTGCCATTTACACGAGTGCAATCGTCAGATTATTTCATCTCGTGTTATACACGACCACAAAAAATAGACTTCGCCTGTAAAAAAAGGCGGCAAGTACATAAACCATCTAGCATAAATAACATAGTAAAATTATCCAATTAAAAAAAGTAGTGAAATCCAAATATTAGGCAAGTGTATTTTTTCCCTTAGCAAAAGTTAAATTTTTGAAAAAAATAGGAACAAAAAAGCTACTTGCCGGGCCCGTAATGTCCATGCACAGTGGGAAATTGAATCGTGTGTGAGATTCAGCTATAGCGTAGTACAGCAAATTTCATGTTAAAATACAGAGTGAAGTTAGCCGAACCACAGACGATTCTATTTCTCACTGTGCATGGACATTACGGGCCCGGCAAGTAACTTTTTTGTTCCTTTTTTTTCAAAAATTTAACTTTTGCTAAGGGAAAAAATACACTTGCCTAATATTTGGACTTCACTACTTTTTTAATTGGATAATTTTACTATATTATATATGCTAGATGGTTTATGTACTTGCCGCCTTTTTTGCAGGCGACGTCTGTTTTTTGTGGGATTTCATAACGTTTTGTAAGAGTATAATATTTAAAAAATTAAATAATTCTTTTAATTTTTCTACAGAATTTAAAGAAAATTTCCACACTTCTCATTTTTTTAAACAGCAGCGCTTAACTAATAAAATAATATATATTAATATTGAAAAAATATCACAGTCAACACATTGAATTTATTGATATTTGTAATGCATTCTGCATAAATGAACTTCATAATTAATGCCCCGGCTACTTGTTTAATGTTTTCAGTTTCACTATAATAAAAGTTTGATTAAATTTTTCATAATCAATAAACATACTTTCAACATATAAAAATAATTATGTAAAATGTATGTTTTAATTAATTTACATTTTTTATTTATCAACATTTGACTTTTACCACCATCTGACCTTGCCAGACTTCATTAGTTTCATCAACTACTTGAGTTGATACTGGGGCAAGACTGAACAAGCAATTCGCAAAGCTTTGAATAAGCTACAATCAAGCATATATTCAAAACTGACATTGTCGTTTTGCATACCACGTTTCTTTTTAGCACCAATTACTCTCACATTTATGCTGCTAATTCTTGACAAAGGTGACATAGGAGATACATTGGCGAGTCGTCTTTATAACATTTCCTGTGCTAGAGTCCTCAAATGTTCGTTTCGCTAATTTCTATACACTGTTGAAACTGGTCGGATTTCTGATGCTGCAAAATGGAGTGGAAACCATTAATTTTTGGACTGAGTTTCAATTGAGAATAAACGTGCATTTTCTCATCCATACCAATGACCAGTATACTGCCTTTGGCCTAGAATACTAGCATAGGTAACAGAGGAAAACAATCAACAGTTTTTAACTCAATTTTACAGAATTTCATCCAATGAGTCTCATCCTTAAATTATGGCTGAGCAATGGATGACGTTTTTCTGAATATTGGCTTATTCTTACTTTGCCAATCTTTCAATGCTTTCATCTTTGCCTGTTTCAAGTACCAGAATGCAGGAGTGAAAAGCCTAATTGTTGATTCAACTCCAATAGTCAGTATGTGTGTGAACCTTCCCCCTTGGATTTTTAATTCAATTGTACCAAATGTATTTAAGTCAAAGCACAAGTATTACTATTTGCTATAATACACTTCCACAGTGACTGTAAAATACTAAATGATAACATCTGAGTAAACCTAAAATCAAATTCATCATTTAAAAATCTCAATTCTTCAAAGAAAATAATATTTTAAAAAAACATGAATCATTCCATTTGTTAATCAACATTTGACTTTGCGAAACTTCAGTAACTCCATCAGCTGCTTGAGGTGATACAGGTGCTGAGGTGCATGACTGGACAAGCAATTCGCAAAGCTTTAAATAAACTACAATCAAGCATATAATTCAAGCTGACATTGTCATTTTGTATACCACATTTCTTTTTAGCACCAATTACTGTCATATTTATGCTGGTAATTCTTGACAAAGGTATAACCTATCGGACAGATGAAACCCACATCAGTTTAAAGAAAAGAAATAACTAAAAATGTATTTTGTTAATGATTTCAATACCTGGAAGTTTAGCATATGGTTTTCAAATACTTTAACAATTTCTTGCAATTAATATGCTCTTGATAATCACCGATGCACATAAATGTTGAAAGTATACTTCTCCTTGGCACAGTGTTGAAAATATATAAATATTAATCTTACTTCATCTAGTCAACTCTATTCATCCCCAGTATGATAACCTATCGGACAGTTGAAATCCACATCAATTTAAAGAAAAGAAACAGTTAAATATGTATTTTGTTAATGATTTCAATACTTGGAAGTTTAGCATATGGTTTTCAAATACCTTAACAATTTCTTGCAATTTATATATACTCTGGATAATCACCGATGCACATAAATGTTGACAGTATACTTCTCCTTGGCAGTGTTAAAAATATATAAATATTAATCTTACTTCATCCAGTCAGCTCTATCCTCAGCAACTCAATCTACGTAGTTTCATCCTCAGCAATCAAGAGACACAGTGTATATTATATTTTAATCTTTCACTCCACACAGCTCGACCCTTAGCAGTCAGACAATAAACACATCACTATTTAATCTGCAATAAAATCACACAAAGTACCAGAAAATATATTACATTTTATATCATAAGATTCATTGTTATACTTATCTAATCTGTTGATTCCTTTATGTAATTAAAAATCCTTTTAATGAGTATAACCTCATCAAATTTAAATAAGAACAGTCTAATCATGTTTTTTCATTTATTTATTTCATAATTAGATTCAAATTGTTTTAAGGTTAATACTGTCAATCTTGCAGCTTAACCTGATTTACCGTAATAAACGAAGTAAAACATATATCTAGAAGATACACACAGACACTGTTTACGATTGTGTGCAACTATGTTTACGTTACGTCTACTGACGTCACTAACCTACGTTAAGCAACTAACTTCAGCCCGAGACATACACTCTGGCTGGCGAAGAAAAAGATTTTTTCGTATTACAAAGACCGTCGAGACACTATCGTGTCTCTTGAAAAAGAAGATTTTTTCGTATTACAAAGAAACAATATTAATTGTGATTGTGAATAAGAAAAAATAAAAAGCTACGTTGACACCCACGTAGCAACAAAGACACACTGAAACTCGCAGCGCAAAACGCTGCGTCGCGATTTTCGAGACAAATGAACGCAGCGATGCCAGCGATTTTGCGCCGCGTAACAATTAAACGGTTAAGCAAATTTATTTTCCACAAATAATGCTTAGAATTTATTAACACATTGCCATCGGGCGATTTTTGCTGAAACTTATCCATTATGGTAAAAAATAGAACTAAAATAAATGATTAAAAATTACCAGCAAAGTGCACAAACGACGTACGTAATTTTTTTAAAAGCGAGACATCTCGTTTCCCGATGTCAACGTAATTTTTTTAAAAACAAGAAATCTCATTTCCCAATGTCTACGTAATTTTTTTAAAAACGAGAAATCTTTTTTCCCGATCGCAATGTGTTAAAGAAAACAATAAAATTTTTTCAGAATTTTTGTGACCTTTTTGTGAAATTTTTAGAAAAATTTTAAGAAACCGATATTAGGAAAAATTTTGAAAAATTTTCAGCGTATTCGACAATGATTTCTAAGAACTTTTTATTTTTGCGCCTTTTTTGCTAGAGCTTATAGCTTTTTATTAGAGCGTCCGAAAGTTTGTAGGTACAATTTTTCATTTCAGATCCCATTTTGGATCATTCAAAACACATATTTGAATTTCTCAATACGTTATCTTGCAGCTGAGATATCGAGGACACTTTTTTCTGTGATTTTAAGCCGATCGTATAAAGAAAAGTGGATAAAAATTAAAGTTGAAACAAAAAAATTTGTTTTTTCTCTGTTTATTACACGTATACCTCAATTTTGGATATTAACACAATTTTTTTCCAATTTCTGATATAACTATTGAAAACAACAATTAATAATGTATAAATATCATGTGTCGAAAAAATGTTCAGCTCCAAATATATACCATCTAAAAAGCTTTGAAAAACTGGTGAATAAAGTGTACCCATGGGTCTTAATTGGTTAATAGAGGAATATATATAAGAAAAATGCAAGGAATGGAGGAAGCTAAGAGGGAAGGAAAGGGAGAAGAGGGGAGGTAGAAGAGATGGTGGGAAAAGGAGTGCAGAATGGGAAAGAAAGAATCGAGGATGCTACTAAAGAGATGTCTAAACTGGGAAGGGAAACGGAAGGAGTATGTAAAAAGATAAAAGGAGTGAAAAAAAATATGCAAGGAGAAGGAGCAAAAGTGGAGGGAAGAATGGTACAAAGAGATGAAGAAGGCAAAGACGGTAACGGAAGTATGGAGAATATTAAAGAAATGCAGAAGGATGGAAAATTATTGAGAGTTGGCAGCAACGAGAATTTTTAGTTTTGTGAAGTTGGTTACAGGCTAAACCTTAGCGATGTTAGCGCCACTCAGTTTAAGTTTAAATTTTTCGTTCTTCTAAGTTTTGTACGTTACAGAATGCTGTACTAAGTGGAGGCCAATATTATACAAAATAAAGATTTTCGTTAATCTCGCGCAACACTGCGAACCACAAGCTTTAAAAAAAAAACAGAAAAAATAGTGGGCGGGGAAGATGGAAATGGAAGAAAGGGAAGAGTATTTTAGAATGTTTCTAGAAGGCTGAAGGGAGAAAGGAGAAAGGAAGGGAAGGGAGATAGAGGAAAGCGAAGTGGAGAAATAGATAGAAGGATTAAAGACGAGAAAGGCGGCGGGGGAAAACGTTTAGAGAATGTGGTTTTGAAGTGCGGAGGAAAAGCGGTAAGGAAAGAGGATTGGTGGGTGTGCAATGGGGTGTAGAAGGAAGAAGGATGATCAGAAGGGTTGAACATAAAAATAATTCTGTTTAATAAAAAGGATGGACGGGAAGAGAGTGGAGGAATACAGGGGAGGGGGGGGGAGTAACTTTAATGGACGCGATGGCAAAGGTTTACACAAGATTACTGGAAGAAAGACTAGAAAAAGAAATGGAAGAGAAGGGAATGGTAGAGGAAGGACAAGCAGGATTTAGAAATGAAAGAGGGGTGATGGAAAATATCTTCACGCTCAACTAGCTGATAAATGGAGAGATGAAAGGGAACAAACGAGGAAATGATCACCGTAGACCTAAAAGCGGCGTTTCATAGGGTAGAGAAAAAAAAACTATTAGGGATACTAGGTAAAAAAAGTGTTAGCGAAGAACTAAGAGGAGCAATAAGGGAGGCAGACAGAGAAACGGCATGCAAACTGAGACGGGAAGAAGAAATGCGGGAGAAGTTTTGGACGGGGTGGGGGTTGGGCAAGGATGCCCGATGAGTACAAAGCTTTTCATTATATACAGAGTGCAACAGCAATGATGTTGTGTATATATATATATATATATAACAGAGCTGGAAAAGAGGCTAAAGGAAAGGGTGAAAGAAGGGATGCAGATAGGAGTGGGTAAGGTGTACTCACACAATAATGTACGCGGATCACATATTAGTTACGGCGAAGGAAATGAGAAGGATAAGGGAAATAATGGAGGTGCTGGAGGAGAGAAGAGAAAAGAAAGAGGTTAGGGAAGTAAAATGTAAGTAGAGGGGAGGGGGTGAATATAGAGGAGAGAGAGGTGAAATATCTGGGGTATGTGTTTAGAAGAAATGGGAGAAAAGATGGGTAATAGCAAAGAGGGTAAGGAAGTGAGGGGTAATAATGAAGAAAGTATGGGGTTTGGGAAAAAGGATATTTAAAAATAACTTGCAAAAGATAATATGGAGGTTGGAAAGGATTGTATGGTCAACGATGGGATACGGGGAGGGAATTTTGGTATGGGAAGAAAGAGATAGGGTAAAAGTAATGTGTGAGCGAAATATACGTAAAATGGGTAATGGGAATAGAATTGATGATGCCGCGTAATGCAATGAGGGAGGAGGTGAAGAGGGATAAAATGAAACGTATAGTGTCAATGAGGACAGTATGGGATTTTGAGGAGAGGCTATGGAAGGGAAAGGGAAGCAGATGGACGAGGGAATATCCGAAGGAGATGGAGGAGTGGGAAAGAAGGGGAGGGAGTAGGACAGGATGGGAACAAGAAAGGAGAAGCTTTATAGAGAAAATAGGGGGGAAAAGAGGGGAGGAGATTGTTGGAAAATTAGAGCAGAGAGGGAGAAGTTTTCTGGGAAGAAGTGGAGAGGGAGGAATGAAGGAAAAGGATAGAAGTATTAAGGTATAGTAAGTGGTGTAAAGCATCGGTTGGGGACGAAGTACCAAGATATTTGAAGGGGGGAAATAGAAAGGAGAGTGCATGTAAGAAACTAGGGCGAGGTACAGATTAGGGAACAGAATGAGAGAAGGAAGATATTGGAGGAAGGAGCAGGGTAGGAGTGTAGGATATGTGAGTGAAAGAGGTAAAGAGCGAACGGGTTATAAGGATTTTGGAAGGGGAAGGAAAGGCATTAGAATGGTTAAGGGGACAATATGAAAGGAGAAAGAAGAATTAATAATTCGGAAGTGAAAGCCAAGGGAAGGATGGATAACTGTGTTTTCGCTCTCTCGCGAGGAGTAAATAAATAAGTTCGATTAAGTTATACAGGGTGAGGCACTTAAGCCGCCCCAGAATATGGATGCAGAAAGGCGCGTATCTCTTCATCTATAAAAGATATTCAATTTTTGCATAGAACCTTTCTGAAAGCAAATAACAAGAGGCTTCGAAAATGTCCTATGGAAAAATTGAATATCTGTTATAGTTAAAGAGATACACCTCTTTCGGCATTCGTATTCTGGGACGGCTTAAGTGCCTCACCCTGTATATAAAGGGATGTGGAAAGCGAGGAGGGGAAAGATAAATGTAACTAGAGTTTTATGAAGAAATTATGTGAAATGATGAAAAATGCTTGTGAAAGGAAAATGTAGACGAAGTCCGAAAGGACGCCGAGTATATAACGAAGAAAGAAAAAGAAGAGACCTAGAAATTATAATAGGAGCAGGAGAGGTGAGTAACGTACTAATTTCATCCCCCTCCCCTCTCCCATCTACATCTAATGATGCTCCAAGCGCTTCGAAGGGGTTTCAAGCGGTCTTATGCCTCTTGATACTATTTATGTAACCAACGTTGTGTATAAATATATGTATCTATAGATATAACTTTTTCCAGAATTATAATACACTGTTCTAAACAATAGCATTCTTATGAGAGATGTCTTCCTTAATACGGAGGGTTCACCTTAAATTAAATAACTTAATATGCGAAAAAGATGTTGAGAAGAAAACGTTAATATTTGAAATAAAAAAAAAGTAACAGAAAAATGATCAGGATTATGTTGACTCATGTACAGATAGCAAAATGAAAAATAAAGATTTTATAATTTTATATCTCTCTAGCTGATCTAGTTCGAAAATTTTTGGTAGAAAACGCGCGCAGGAAAAAATAGAGATCGGGTCTGACTAGGTAAGACAGAGTCAAAATTGTTCGAAAAGCTATCTGATTCTATTTTGATAAAATCCCTATTAGTATAATTATAAAAAATTTTTATAAATACTCAAGTCCTTAAGCTATCCATGTCGACTACAATGATAAGAAATATGGCTTTCGTCTTTTCATTTAAATTATCTCTTAAATTACCAGGCCTAGAGAGACCGGATAAATGAAAGATAGAAAAATCATTCCATAACATAAAATAATATGCGTTTAGAATGGTAGCGTTAAATACTCATGTTTTTATTTTTAAAGGAGAAGAAAGAAAGTACTACCATCCCTAAATTCTTTGGACTGGTATAATGCTTTTCGTACAGGACCTATTCACTTAGGCAGTGATTCGCAATTTTTCTCAGTTCTTTGAAATAAAGCAACACTGTTAAAAATAATTGATTTATTAAAGTAATATCTTCGTCGACTGAATATATGTTTAGAAAATTCTTTAATTAATTTGCATAAAAGATTTTGTTGAAAAGACAAATTTAAAATACGGAAGGAGCCAAAAAGTTGGCCTAAAATTGATAATTCTCCAATATTTTACAAGATATGTGAAATACCATTTATGCTAGAAAATGACTAATAAAGGCTTTTATATCACTCTTGAGAACATTAAGGGGTTAGAGGGGTTTCAAATGGTAAAAAAACGATAATTTTCTGTAGTCTCTATGAACTAAGCTAATAAATAAATTCATTTCTATAAAGTATGCATAATGAAGTGATTTAAACAATATTCTGTCAAATTTTGCTAAGAAAATATTAATACTTGAGCCATTGAGAGTAATTTATCGGAAGCATATTTAAAAAAAGGTATTAAGCGCGGTAGGGGTAGGATACCTTCAACGAGCACATCACATCTAAAATCAAAAAACCAAAAAGATTCTATTAGTAGGCTTCAATGTCTCGGAAGCAACAATAGCTTTTTCTTTTTTATCAACTTCAGCTTATTTTACAAGCAATGAAACTCGCGATTTTTGGTAAAAAATAGGAATTTTCATTTCAAGTTTCATTCCAAAAATTTCAAAAAACAATGTTTCGAAAAAGACTCTCGTTGCTCCCAAGATATTGAACTCTACTACCAGAATCTTTGTGGTTTTAGATGATGCTGTTTGACGATATACTACCTACCACGCTTAACAACTTTTTTTAAATGCGTCTCCGATAAATTGCTCTCAATGACTCAATTATTAATATTTTTTACGAAAATTTGACAGAATATTGCTTAAATCACACTTAATTATATATACTTCATAGAAATTAATTTATTTATTAGATTAGCTTATAGAGACTGAACAAAAGTTGTCGTTTTTTTTTACTACATAAAATCCCCCTAACCTCTTCAGTAAGCCTCCTGTACAATATAGTTTAAACAAAAATCTATAGAGCAGAAAAGGCTTAGCCGACTGACAAAGTGAGAAATGCTTTTAAAGTTTTTTGATTCCCTTGTATATGCTACCAATAAGCATAAATAGAAAGTTATGTTGCGAAGCTTTCATATCGCCAAGTTATCACTGTTGACAAAAAGCTTAAAAAATGTGTTATTTGATTTTTCTCGATTAGATCTGGGGACTACTGAGCCTGCACAGTAATTAAATACATAGAGGATAAATAATGGCATTGAAATATATCGTATTATTTATATATATATAAGCTTCAAATTCTATCATCAGAAACCTTTCTTTTCTATCAAATATAAAAAGATGGATACTATCTCTATACTCTTAGAGGTAGTGAAATTATTTTTTTAACATTTATGTATAAATAGACTATAGGTTTTTGACATCTGGGCCATTCCATGTCAACACAGACAGATTTTGGTGTACAACACTTATTATTTTTTACATTAAAATATGTTAAAATATAAGAGAAAATACAAGATTTTTGATGCCACAGTTAAAGTTAAAAATCTTTTATTGATTACGGAGATACGAGTTGTCAAAGTTTATATTCTCTTTATTCTTGGTAGAAACGCGCAATCTTTGAAAATTCATATCTTTTAAACAAATTAAAATAAAACGCTTTGGTTGTGATCAAAATACTCAGGAAAATTCGTATTTTATGAGAAAAATATTAGAAAATACATTTTGTTATCAATTTGTAATATTGTTGATAGTTATAATAAACAATTAAAATAACAAATATATTGTGATACTCGGGCAATTATAAAACAAATCAGAAACGTTCCCTCCAATTCCCTTAAAAAATAAACAAATTAAATTTTGATTAATCTCTTGATGTTCATAGTGAGAAAAAGATTATATCAAGACACGCATGGCCAGAAACATACTAAGCGGTAGAGAAAATTTTATAACTTAAATACTATCAAGAAAGCGATTGTGCTATATTTTTAGCTCAATGCATAGACTCTAGGGTTATGATTTAGACGCATATAAATGATACTTATTAATTTTTTATAAAATCTTATTTAATGAAAAAATCGTCTTTTCGACGTTTTCTTTTTATATCATGAAAGTTATTTGAATTATGTTAATGGCGTCAATAGATAAATTATAGAGAATTAAAAAATATAAAGAATGAAATTTTGAACGGATCGATCGGGTGATTAGTTACGGAGTATATAAGGAAAAGCCTGAGTTTTTTGATTTGTGTTAAAAATTGATTACTCGATCATTTGCCAAATTTTAGGGTTGTACTTTTGTTAGTGAGTAATCAGTTCACATTGGGTACTTAATAAATTGTGGAGTATCTATCTAAGGAGGAAAAGCCAAAAATTGAGAGAAATAATAGTGGGCGAAAAAGTGGTGATGAACAAATGCGAACCATTTCATGGTAAATTTGATCACGTTTATTTTGATATTTTTTTTTCGTCAGTACGATTAATGCAAATATTAAGGGCAGATTTAAACTTTAAAAAGCATACCTTCAAATTATACGAAGAACATACTGGGTGTTTTAACACTAAAACTACCATTTGTCGGTCAAATTGACCTTTTTAAATGTAAACACGAGTGTATAAAAAATCCTTAGTAGGTTTAGTGTTAAATCCAAGAGTATTTCAATTTCTACGATCGCGTCGATATTAAGCATCGATTTGCTAGAAAATTAAAGAAGGAACCTTTTTATGAGTACTTTAAGCAAATGAAAATTCATATCCCCGTGGTGAAATATCTATACGACATTTGTAAATCAGCACGATTGACTTGTATACACACAATTTTTAATAGGAATCAAACACCCATACAGCACTTTAAAAATGTTAAAAAAAATTTTGTTCACTACCTCTGAGAATGTCGAGATAGTATCCATCTTTTTTTTTTAATAAAAAGGAAGATTTCTAATGCTATCATTGGAAGCATATATATATTTCAGTGCCATTATTTATCCTGTATCTATTTAATTACTGTGAAAGCTCAGTAGTCTCCAGAACTAATCGAGAAAAATCAAATAACATATTTTTTAAGTTTTTGGTCAACAGTGCTAACTTAGCAACATGAAAGCTTCGTAACATAGCTTTCTATATTCGTGCTTATTGACAGCCTGTACAAGAGCATCAAAAAACTTTAAAAGCATTTCTCACTTTGTCAGTCGACTAAGCCGTTTCTGCTCTACAGATTTTTGTCTAAATTATGTTTTATAAGAGGCTTACTTAATGTTCCCAAATGTGATACAAGCTTTCATTAGCCATCTTTTAGCGAAAATAGTATTTCATGTAACTTGTAAAATATTGGAAAATTATCGATTTTAGGTGCGGTTCTTGACTGCTTCTATATTTTAAATTTATCTTTTCAATAATTTTTTTTATGCAAATTAATTAAAAAATTGTCTAGGGGAGAGTGGGGCAAAATGATCACTCGAGGTAAAATGATCCCTGAGGGTTTTATAGAAACTATTGATACTATTCGTTTAAAAATTAATCAATACTAAAATATAAACTTTTAACTACATAATATAATATAGTAATGTCTATTTTTAATACGTAAATATTATTAGCGGTATTTATATGTTTTTCATCGTTTTTCTGTAAGATAGGCGATTTTTGAGTCATATAGGCAAGAAATGTGGAGATACTTTTCAAATCGCTCAATTGGGTAAATCATAATAAGTATGAACTTTTATTTCCTCTTAAAAGTAATTTAAAATCGGCTTTGGTAAAATTTTAAGATTCGATGAAAGATGCGCAACGCATTTGGGGCAAAACGATCCCATAATGGATTCATTGGTAAGAAGCAGCCGGTGCTCAAAAACTAGTAACGATGATGATAACGAATGTATTTTAAACACAACAAACGGTTTAAAAATGAGGCTTATGGAGAAGATTGGATCCAATGTACTTTTTTCACGCTTTTCGCGGTTTAAGCGATTATATTTGAATAACATGTTTTCTTTTCATAAAGTACAGAATGTTAGCACTAAAAAATTCTTTTCTACTTTTTTTATTGAAAGTATTGTAGCTTTTGTCTATCGTATCTATATATATATAAGTTCATTATTTAAATTATTCGCCATGGGATAATTATACCCCACTGGTGAGGGTAAAATGATCCTTTTGTAAGGTTTTCTTTAAATTGATTACTACAAGACATCTTTTACAATTTAAGTTTGGCGCCCACGCAGAAATGTAATGTGTGATCTTCGTTATATACAATTTTTGTTACGTTAAAATCGATAGTAGCGTTACTGGGAGGGATTTTTCCTTAATGGGACCATTTTGCCCCACTCTCCCCTAAATATATTAAATCGGCGAAAACATTACTTTAATAAATCAATTATTTTTAAAAGTGTTGCCTTGCTTAACCCTTAAAGTGCACTAGGGGTCTAAAATACCCCAAAGAAAATAGCTTTAATTGTAACTTTTAGGATTTAAAGTTTTGTGTTTGTACCGTCAATTGTGAAAAACCGATACATGGAAACATTATTCATTATTTTCGTAATAGAATACTTGAAAACACAAGTTTTGTAGACATTATAAAAAGTTGGGGTCTTTTAGACCCCATGTACGTTTTATGATATTAATAGGAGGTGTGCGCTTTAAGGGTTAAAAAATAACTGAGAAAAATTGCGCATCATTGCATAAGTGGGTAGATCCTGTAAAAAAACGTTATACCAGTCCAAAGGACGTAGAGATGGCAGCAAATTCTTTTTTCTTATTTAAATGGAAATAAGAGTATTTAGCACTACCATTCTGATGCATATTATATGATATATTTGAATGAACTTTCTATCCTTCATTTGTCTGTTCCCTGTAGGACCAGTAGCTTTGAAGGTAATCTAAATGAAAAAAGGAAAACCGCATTTCTTATGATTTTATTCGACATGGATAAATTAAGGAGTTGAGTATTAGTGAAAATATTTTATAATTATGTTAATTGAAAATTCATGAAAGAAGATTAAAAAGTTTCGAGAGCCCTCTTGACTTTTTGCAAGACTAGAACGTTTAAAAAGGGTTTTGTAAATTTTACTCTTTAAAACGCACAAAGAACGCTTTTAAAACTTACGCCTACTTACATGGATATAAACTGTTTTTCTTCAAAATTACATTAAAATTGATAGGATACACCTCGCATCATTTCCTGATTAGAACATTTATTTTTAATGGACATTACAGCATAACTATTTTCATTGTTCGTTCTAAACGTTGTATGTTCTCAACTAATCCCGCTTACTATGTTTAATCCTTAAAGTACATGAAATACGACAATTTTGCAAGAATCAAGTAAGGCGAAAACATTTTTATAGCGCTGTTACGAGAAATCTTGTACGATTGGAGAAAGTGTGTGAGACTCTTTCTTTAAATTATTCGTAATATTGAAATTTTAGGGTTTGACCATAGTTAACCAACCATTCGATATCAAATTTTGAAAATTTTCTACATTAAAACATGGATAAGAGATTGTTAATATTATTAAAATATCAATTTATATATAGGATATACCACATTCAGTGCGCATTATTGCTAACATTTTTAATATTATAGTAACAAAGTCAATTTAAATTAACAAAATAGTCACCATTTTTTAACTATTTATAACGAGTGTTGACGAATAACGGAACGCAACATGTTTGAATGAATAAGGAAAATAGATTTACTTTTAAGTTAAACATCATATACATGTATATCAATTTTTGATATTTTTTATTTATAAAAATACCTATGTACTAGATAGTGCCAATGTTGGGGAAATATTTAATTCCCCAAAACTGAACAAACATCATTGGTTTTAATTTTTATCCGTGACACTTTTGAGTTTACTTCAAATTTTTTAACTCAATTTACTAGAATTTTTTTATTATCTCGGTAAATAGGTGATCTATGAAAAAAGTTTATAGAACCTTTTTTCTGATATTTACTTTTCTCTGAGGGAAAAAGTCATATTAAATTGTTAAAAAAAATACATGTTTAAAGAACTATTTCCGAAAAACTTCAAAATTCGCAAAAAATACAATTTATAGGTATTGAGCTTGGCTTCCTGACATTTGTCCGTGAAAAAGTTAAAGCCTATACATATATAGTTTCTCATTAAAAACCTGCGTTTTATGGGATATCGCTGAAAATTTAATTTTTACACGACCATACCTTAATTAATATATTCGAGTGAAGGCAAACTTGGAATTTAGTCGTTAATAGTTTTCTTCTCGACGTCAATATATATACTACATTTCATAACAAGCGAGGGGTAAGTACTGCTTTTCTTGCACATGTTTTGTGGAAAGAAAATTATTTAATATTTTCCCGATGTGCTTACTCTCTACCCAATGACTTTACTTCGATTCTCCACTAGATTTATATTCCTCTTGGTATAATAGTCAGCAAAATGTCATTTTCATCGCGCGAAACAACATTAAAAGTAATGCTTTTACCTTGCATTTTTTTAAAAATGCATAAATTTAAAATTACCACGTTAAGTATTATTTTTGTATTTGCTATCTTCAGTAGTAGAAAAAATATCCCACTACATTGCTAAGTTAATCGACTTTGTATTTATAATATTACTATAAAAAAATTAGCAATAGTTTGCAATAGATTGGTACGCACTCTATATTTCTACAATAACAAATGTATGCAAAGAGGCAATAAACATAGTTTTTAAACAAATAAGAGTATTAAAGACAAAAGAAGCAAATATACTGAGGCATATGAACGTGCATAAATTTATATAGAGTACCCCGTAAATCATGAGAATAATTTTAATCACGTATTCCTAATGTCATTTCAAAGAAAAGAAATCCTTAGTCATTTTCCTTCAAATCCTATAATTATATAAAGATATTAAAATAATTAATAATTTGTAAATGGAGCGAGCTTACCTTACCCGTGCAAATGGTCATCATCTCAGTCAGACTTATACGAGAAACAAACAAAAATATAGAGACACGATATGAAAAGTTAAATATTTATTGAAATAGGCTCTCACGTTATGTCGTGGTGCTTAAAGGTTTTTCAAATTTCTTCCCCCATTAAGCTATGTATGTCTGTCCTCTTAGCAACAAATTCGCCTAAATTGTTGTTATTGTTTCCTTCGTAATATCGGTATGCCGAGATGTGACGTTCTTTGATGAAATTTTCCTTAGTATTATCTCAAGTTTGAATTTTCTATATAATTTTTTTTTTACAAAATCGAAAAAGCATAACAATATCGACGTTATTGATTTTATGGAAGAAACAATAGTGACAATTCAGGTCAATTTGCTACGAAGAGCATACAGGCATTTACAACTTTATGGGAACTAAATTTTAACACTATTTAAGAACTACGACATAATGAAAACTTCAATTAACCATTAATTAGGCGCGTGGGGTTGCTGCTCATTTGAATAGTATCCTAATTTTTCTGATGCACCTAATTAAGGATTGATCAATTGTTATTTTCTAATACGGCGCGTGTATACATTTTTTATTCCTTTTACAAATCTTGCTGAGAGGAACCGTTCGTTCACAAGACGTACTCTCGCTGCATTTATACACCATTAACTATTTGACAATCTTTGTAATTACAGGATTTAGAGGAAAACGAATCAGAACCCTTTTTCTTGAAATAAGTCTGGGATATGTGGTTAAAATGATTCCCCTAATGTACGGAATACCCTGTATAAATAAAAAGGAAAGTTGTTTTTATTATTTCTGCTATCAAAGAGATCGTTATTTTTCAAATTTATTCAATGAAACTGCAAAAAAAAAGAGTAAACATTCCTAATTCCGACTTTTATTAATTACCCTTTGAATACAACAGCATTTTTCTTTTTACTCTTATTTGTTGCATAAATCACGTCAATTTCAACAATAATTAATATCTGTTACTAAAGGAGAATATGATAAATTACGGATTTATATAGTTATTCTAAAAAAATGTTTGAGGTTTTGACCGCAATTTTTTTATACATCATATTAAACAAATTTATTGTTAACTAAATATTAAGTTAAAACGAAAATTATTTGGCTTGCATAGTTTTATAATACATAAAGAATGATTTTAATAGAATAAAACTAAAATCTAAACTAAATGTCACTTCCAAAAGTCATTCTTTTTTCACTTAAATTTCAATAAATTATGGTGAATCTGATTTATTTTTTCTAACTTTGACGTTGGATTCTGAAAGAACTAGCTAAAAAATCAAATAGTTCGCAAAAAAAAATATTACTATTTTCTTTTTTTTGCAGTCTCATATTGCCAAAGAGGTTTGTGAAATTAATGCTATCTTAAGGTGCAATGATTGAAAGCAGAAATTAATACTCACCCATAATAGGAGTTAACACCTGTTTGTTACTAGATAGTATTAACTGACTTGCTGTCATTGTTTTTGCAACTGTCACTAATTGATTTGGCAAAACAGTTGGCTTAACTTGATTTGGCTGTACCTGGCGTACCATTTGATTAAGTCGCGGCCTTTGAGATCCAACTAGTTGTATTGCTTGGCCACCCTACAAATAGTTAATAAGTTTACACTTTTTTAATTAACGCTATTTAATTATTTCGCTATATTATTGATCTATTAACGTCAAACCTGTGAGAGCGTTACAGCATTACTATTTCGTATATTTTGCTGGGATAATCCTTTTACTCCAGACGGTATAATTTGAGCTACAAAAAATTGCGAAAAATTGATTTAACACAGTTTACAAAGTATCCCATTCTGAACGGAAAAATCGATAAAACTTTTCAGTTTTTCCACTCGGTTATGAGTTAATCAGCTATTCCATTTAAGGTGCTTGCCACGCTAGATATCTGTACTAGTGAAACATGTTTTAAAATTTAAATCAACAAAATTCTGCTTTATAGACGAATAACTAATTCTCAAATATCAAATAATAATTTAAACAGATTGTAAAGCAAAATATCTCACTTTTACATTTCATGCCATTTTATTGTTTATATTTTAGTATTTTTTTAGAGAACATGATTATTTTTCATCCGAGTTAATTTCTAAGGAGTCATTTTAATCATATTAAAATATACTCTACAAATGTATATTTTCGATATTTTAAAATAATTTTTAATATACTTTCAAATCTGAAAATTTCCAAATCAAATGATATTATATGTGAAATTGATGTTTTATTTGTCTATAGATAAATTAAAGGATCAACGCGATAAATTTGTAGACTTTATTTTAACTACCAAGATTACTCCTAGAAAAAAGTAAATCGAATTCAAATTAAGTTTGTTTACAGAATAATTAAATTCAATAAGAAAAATGAAAATATACAGGTAATAAAATAGCATCCAATAAAAATATATAAGCTAAATATTTTGTTTCACATTTTGCTTGAATCATTATTTAACATTTCACTATTCTTTATTGAATTATAAAGGAGAATTTCGTTTTTACAGTTTTAAAACATGTCTGATTAATACAGCAGATATCTAGCCCGGCAAATCCCTCAAAATAGAACACCTTGTACGAATTAACGGGATCCCTCACGCGTGCTTTACCGACAGGACAAGTCAATAAACAATTCGTTTAATAAATGTAAAATGCGAAGCAAATTGCAAAAACGGGCTTCTTTATGACAAGGTGCCAATTCTAACGAGTCAATCGAGCTTAAAAAAACTCAAATCGGATGAAGAATAACGCTGTACCACTGTCCCGCGTTCTTGAAGTGGAAATAACCAAAAGTAACTTCTCTTCAAGAACGCGGCACAATGGTACAGCGTTATTTTTCAACTAATTTGAGTGTTTTCAAGTTCATTTGACTCGTTAGGACTGGCACATTGTCCTACAAATGCACGATTGTTCAATTTGCTTCGCATTTGACTTTTATTAAACGAATTGTTTATTGACTTGTACAGTCGGTAAAGGATGCGTGAGGGATCCCGTTAATATTAAAGATAATATATTAACGGGATCCCTCATGCGTGCTTTACCGACAGTACAAGTCAATAAACAATTCGTTTAATAAAAGTCAAAAGCGAAGCAAATTGCAAAAACGGGCTTCTTTATAACAAGATGCCAATTCTAACGAGTCAATCGTGCTTAAAAAAACTCAAATCGGATGAAGAATAAAGGTCCGTTCACACATAACCGGTCCGTCACCGTACCGTATCCGTACCGTGATCGGATAAAAAAATTATTCAATACATTTCTTAACGGGATCCCTCACGCGTGCTTTACCGACAGTACAAGTCAATAAACATTTCGTTTAATAAAAGTCAAATGCGAACCAAATTGCAAAAACGGGCTTCTTTATGACAAGGTGCCAATTCTAACGAGTCAATCAAACTTAAAGAAACTCAAATCGGATGAAGAATAACGCTGTACCACTGTCCCGCGTTCTTGAAGTGGAAATAACCAAAAGTAACCTCTCTTCAAGAACGCGGCACAATGGTACAGCGTTATTTTTCAACTAATTTGAGTGTTTTTAAGTTCGTTAGACTCGTTAGAACTGGCACATTGTCCTACAAACGCACTATTGTTTAATTTGCTTCGCATTTGAATTTTATTAAACTAATTGTTTGTTGACTTGTACTGTCGGTAAAGCACGCGTGAGGGATCCCGTTAAGGAAGCATGCAAACTCCGTATCCGTCCGTATCCGATCAGTGACAGGACGGACGGTATCGGCCTTAAGAAATGTATTGAATAATTTTTTTATCCGATCACGGTACGGATACGGTACGGTGACGGACCGGTTATGTGTGAACGGACCTTAACGCTGTACCACTGTCCCGCGTTCTTGAAGTGGAAATAATTAAAAGTAACCTCTCTTCAAGAATGCGGCACAATGGTACAGCGTTATTTTTCAACTAATTTGAGTGTTTTTAAGTTCGTTTGACTCGTTAGGACTGGCACATGGTCCAACAAACGCCCGATTGTTCAATTTGCTTCGCATTTGAATTTTAATAAACTAATTGTTTATTGACTTGAACTGTCGATAAAGTAGGCGTGAGGGATCCCGTTAAGAAAAGTTATTGATAGATTCTAACCGATTGGCAATGATAAATGAGTACTGGCAGGATTAGCAATTACTACTGTCGGTGTACTTCCAGTGAGTGTAGTAGTTACAACAGTCGCAGCCACCATCTAAAAATTAATCATATTTAATACCATTATTTAAAAGTACTTGAAACTTATATGACTTTCTTTGATAATTAAAATTTTCAATTTTATCATAACACATCAACTAATAGACATGAAATACAGTCAATGTATTAAATGTTAGCATTCATTAATTGAATATTTTAGTAAACGATTCGTTAACTGACACTTGATACTGTGGTACAGGTATTGGTTGCAGATGAAATTGGCAAAGATACAATAACCCCTGTTGGCGTAACTGATCCAGTAGCTGCCGACACATTTAACGACATTGTGATCGGCTGCGATAGGCCAGGGAATGACACCTGTTATACAATGAAATAATAGTAATTTTTCTATAGTTGCTAGAAAGTGAAAAACTAAGTTACTGCAGTTCAACCTGGACATTCTGGAGACCATTAATCGAATTTGGCAAACTAGTAAGGTTGACGCCTTGAAGGTTCACGTTTGTAGGAGGTGGACTAGTCAACGGACTTGCTGGTTGACTACTTTGACTGGATGAGGCAGTCAATCTTTCCAGTAGTGATGATGCAGTATTAATGCCAGGCATTGGATTATCAGCAGAGGGTGATCCTTAAAAAATAAATGTTTAAAATATTCTATTAATAAATTAAATTAAAATATTGATAATAGTATGCATAATCAATATGAGATTAAAAATAAATTTAATTAATGTTTAATATAACATATATAGAAAATTGAAACCAAATACAAATTTATCGCGAATTCGAGTACCTGTACTAGTGAGCACTGAGAGTATCTCTATCCTCTGCTTTTATATTAATAATAAAAAGATAGAGATACACTCAGTATGCACCAACGCAGGTCTCCGAATTTACGATTAGTCTAGCCATTAAATATATTTATTATGTTGTACCGGCAAGTAAAGCTGAAAGTCCTGGCATTGATAGGCCAAGAGTAGAAGAAGGGTCTTGTACACGAGCCAATCTAACAGCTGTTGCTTTTACTGGCTGCTGTTTACTTGCTAGTTGTCCAGTTATCGCTGAGCTAAAACTAAACCTTACCTAAAAAAAAAAAAAAAAAAAAAGAAACAATTTAACACTACTTTTGAAAGCTTAGAGTAATATATTTTAACGGGATCCCTTCTAGCTACTTTACAGAGAGAAACCCAAAAACACGCATCAACGTTGCGATGTTATTTGATGACCGATTTCAAACCTGTTTTCCTATTTTAGTACGTTGTCAACTGTTCTTTCTAGTAAAATAGTCAAATTTCAAAAAGAGAAAGTAATTTTTCATGTGATATTTCTATCAATAAAACTTTTTGCTTTTCGAAAATCTGGCTACTTTACTAGATAGAATAGTTTGTGAAACCACTGAAAGGGTATAATGAAATTGAAATTGACTATTAAATAATACTTTATCGTTGACACAAGCTTTCTTCTGTAATGATGGCATGAGAGATTCCATTAAATTTACAATGCAATTTAATAAACCTGGCCTGTTGTATTAGGTACAGATATTACACTGCCGTGGCTAATTATTCTTGGAGGGATGGAAGCATTCAGTGAGATCCTTTTTGATTGAGCTTTATGCTGTGTTAAGTTTGCCGGACTGCTATTTAGTAAACTCAATATAGCTGAATTATTAGATTTTGGTGCAGCTTGTACATTATTGTTCATTGCGGCAGCTCCAGCATTAGCTTTATAAATAAATGTATACGATTAATGCATAATATATAATAGTCTATTAGAAGCTAGTTGTTATACCTGCTACTTGTTGTTGAAACTGCTGAGCGGAGTTCATGAGGGAAGTAACGATTGCATTTATCGCTGGATTTGTTGAATGTTTTTTAAATGATACTTCATTTTGATGTGGATTCGTAGATTCTCCAATGCAGCTTTGGGCCCCGGCCTGTAGCTGTGCTTGCTATGAAATTCAATATCAATTAATATATAATTGTAATTAAAAAATAGGGAAGTTTTTCCTTTTAATTATTGTACAGAGTGTTTCAATTAACTTTTTTAGAGAGAAATGGCTCTTAAACTGTGATCACTCACAAAAAATATTTAAGGTAAAACCTGTTTGGCTTTCCTGAATGGAACATCTTATTTTTATAAAATATTCTTGTAATTAACCTCGAGAACATTCACAAACTCTAATTTCATTTCATCCAGCCATTTACGAGGTATTTCAGTTTGAACTTATAAGTAGATGAGCGATTATACGTGTGTCGCATAACTATCAAGTACACTACTTTAACCAAAACTACAACTACATGCTATTTCAAATCAAAATATCTTGTAAATGATTGAATGAAAAAAAAAAGTAGAAAGAGGGTTTTTGAAAGCTGTCGAAGTCAGCTATAAGAAAATGCAATTAACACTGGGGCACTTCTTTAAAAAAACTGAAGGTGACATTTATATATCCTTCAAATGAAATGTGAAGGTCAAATCAACCTACTAACTTACGTTCTTCTTGAACTCAAACAAGTTTTATCTGAAAAATTGTTTGATAGTGATAGCAGTTTAAGAACTATTTCTGTATAACACGTTAACTGAAACATTTTGTACATGAGGTTTTGATAATTAGTTACATGCTTAAAATTTAAAGCTTATATGGCAGTAAGTGTCATAGATTAAATACTAAAAAAGCAATATAAATATACATTAATAAGGAAATCAAAAACATTAATGTACAGCATTGAAAGTACATTACTTTCATAAATATCTTACCAAAACAGGAACATTGGTGGAAGCGTTGTTATTAGCATTAGTGGATTTTTGTTGGAAAACAAGTATTCCAGAACCGTTACATGCATTAGTATCATTTACAGACATTTCAGAAGTATCAATATGTACAGAAGTTGATGTGCTCGTTGCTCCATTTGTTAAAGATTGTCCTATATGTAGAGAAGTTGTATCGCTTTGAGCTACAGCTATTTGAGATACGCTTGACGATTCCACACATATTAAGTTTGTTTGCGCTGAAGTTGGTCCATCTGCCATAGCTTTTATCGATGCCACTTGCCCAGTTAATGTGTTTAATTGTCCTTGTGCTCTTGATAATATCTACAATGAGATTAAAAAAGGGTTAGAGAGCTACAATAGTATTTACCTCCCTATTTTCATTAAAACATTGTACATTTATATGATAGAAAAAATTCTCATAAGCATTTACCTGTTGAGCTACGTGTTGAGATTGAGCTTGTTGCATTTGTTGGGCTACTAATTGTGCAGCCTGTGCTTGTTGGGCCTGAAATAGTTTTTATATTATCTAATACATAAAACTATATAACTTAGGTATATATATATTAGGGTGATCATTAAGAAGGATATTATTTTATTTTTTCCAGGGCTCTTCTCTTCTCCAAATATACTCTAGATGGATAAAAACAAAATATTCTTGAAACATGGGTGCTGAGAAGAAATTGTAAAGTGCCTCCCGAGCTGCTTACTTCTTCCCATTTAAATAACATGAGTTTGATGGAATATAGAAATTAATTTTAGATATTCAGTAATAGTTACCTTAAAAGTTTTTAAATCATATAAAAATATCAAGTATAGATACTTGTCTTTGTAGCAATTTTTAACAAATTTTCATTCACATTTACATAGATCGACACATGAATCAAATCAACGAAAACTGGTTTAAGGATCGATTTTAATGATGTGCCAATCTTTGTGTATTTAAAAGAAAATTCGCTTATAATTGCTGAAAATATTGGCACCTATACTTGACAGTTTAATATGGTTTAAAAAAGTTTAAGGTAATAATTACGGAAAATCTAAAATGAATTTCTACAATCCAACAAATTACTGTATTATTTAAATGGGAAAAAGTAAGCAGTTTGTGGCATACATTAAATTTTTTTTCTCAGCATCCAAGTTTCACAGGGATATATAAATTTTTTTATTTATTTAGAGTAGGTTTAGAAAGTACTTTGGTCAAAATAAAAAATAAAAATTTTTAATTACCACCTTAATATATATATAAATGTTTTCAAAAGATTACTTGGTGTGCTCTTTGCATGCCTGGGGTACATGTCACACGAGGAGCTTGGCCAGGTACTACATGTTTTATTCTAACATTTTTCCTTCCCTCCTCTGTGAAAATTTCTGTAAACTGTTGAATATAATGGTTTGCTTGGGCTCTAGTTCCTAAAGTAAACCTAAAACAAAAAATAAATAAAATACTCATTCTATGTAACAGTAAATTATTAAACATTTAAAATTTTAAATCTAATTACCTGCAAGCAGAACCATTTTTCTCACCCTCTCGATGATCTCTATCTACATAAAGTTCACCCAGGTACTCAGAATTGGAAGGTCTTTGCAAAATTGAAAGCTTTATGTGATAAACTCGTCCTTGGCTTCTCTCAGTCTCTAATATATACTCTTCTATAAGTTGCGGCAGACAGTCTTTCGTTTCACGTGGCCGCTCGTATGCTTTTGCAAGTCTAAAATTATTTTTTCAGTTTTAATGAATCATTTTTAAAGTATAAACAAAATATATAACGAACCGTAAAACATCGATTGGTGTATTTGGCGGAAGTAAAGGAGGATTTGTAAAAGAAGGCGGTGGGCAGGCAGTGTTTGACACTACTCCTCGTTTTGCACGCAATTTCTGCATTAAATCTTGCATAGTTAATCCCTCCGGTTGTGCTAACTGTTCTAATTTTCTTTTCCGATTTACCGTAACCTATAAGGTAAATATTATATTACATTTTGAACACAATATATTACTTTCACATAATAAAATTTTAATATTTATAGTAAGCAAATTATTCTACTTGTGAAAACTTTTTGGCTTGGCGTGTAAGTTGTTGGTCTGAAAGTAAAGGTTTTGACTGTTGAAGACGTGTCGTAGATAAGCTAGGCATTGGATCTGGCTCCAAGCAAAGAGGTCCTTGAATAGCTGCCACTAAATGTGATTCCAACAATAATCTTTCTTCATGACTCCAATCTCCATCAGATGTAAGCATTGATATATCTGATAATATACTCTAAAAATAAAATTTACAAATGTTTAAAAAACAAGAAGTAGTCTTTATGAATACTGTCAAATTCAATATAACCTGTGTTGTAGGCTTGAGAAGTACGTGATGGATATCAGCTTTATTATGTGAGAATGCTTTTCTATAATCTCTAACTTCAGCTATGATACAGCCATCATAAAATAAGTGAGAGTTATTGGTTTCTAATTGTTCTGCCAGCATGGCAGGTAATTGGCCATTGTCTATACAGGAAAGCAATTCACCCTGTTCGTAACCCATCAGTTGAGTTTCCGACAACACCGAATTTTTATCATATTGATTACCCTTATCACTGTAAAAGAAACATTAATATCCAATATTAGCAGTTCTCTTTATTTTTATTTTAAATAAATTCTATAAATATCTGTTTTATGTGCTAGAAACAAAATAATTCTATCTGTTTCATTTACCTATTTCTTACACCTAATGAGTATCCTTTATTACCAGCATAAAGATTGACAATCAGGGTATGTAAACTCTCTCTTTGCACTAAGCGGCCCAAAAGATCACATTCATTTTCAAGGTTGTTCTGTAATATAAAGAAAAATTATTAAAAGAAAAAATTACTGTTAATTAAATTTTCAATTCAAACATTTCTGTTCAATAAATTAATATTATTATATGCTCATAATTAATAAATAAAGCATCATATTAACAAATATATTTACCAAAACTGAATCAGGCGTTGCATCTGGAACCTTCGAAAGTTCTTCAAAATAAAGCCGGGTGAGCTTTGATTGAATGCTGGGCTTAGCAATATGCTCTTTTTTCTGAGAAGACAATGGCTTATCTATAGTTAAACCTAAAGAGCTCTGGCTTTGAACATTTCTCCAATATTTTGAAACTTGATTAATCATACCCTATATAGACAATTTTTATTACATTTAATTGTCTTAAATAAATAAAGAATAAATGATGATATTTTATATTATATACCTGAGCCTGCTGACATGCATCATCTAAAGTACAGGCTGTACCAATCATTGTACTTGGTCAGTGCTGGTATCATGTCAAATTAATTTCACATCTGGTATAATAATAACTTATTTCCTAAAATAATAATAAGAATATTAGTTAATAATATCTATAGAAATATTAATTATTAAATAATATCACAGCATGAAAATAAATAACTTTAACAGTAGCAATATTTTATGGAAAAAGTTAACATTTATCTTCTATATAAAAGCTTTATTACAGTAAGTAATAAAATATGCTATTTTTATAGAAAAGAAAACTTTTTTATAGATGTAATAAAAACTATAAAAGAAAAATAAGTATAAGCCATATAATATATATAATTATCTTATCATATATAACAATTTCTATCTTAAAATTACCAATAACTACATCATTAAAGAAATAATCTAATAATATCATACATATTATGTAAATAGTATTACTTAAAAAATACAGAATCTCACAAAAAAGAAATATGAGAGAAATGGGAAATGCTTAATTATATTTGAGAAAAAAGTGTTGAATAATCCATTAAATTTTGAAGTCATCATAAAGCATAAACACAGTAGTCACAACATCTACTCTGGGAAAAGTAATACTATTAATTTATAAAGAAAGCTAGCTATTTCTGAATCAAATAACAAGACTAATGTAAATATTATCTCATTCTGAACAAATGTTTGATTTAGAATAAACAAAAATTAAAAACCTTATGAAAGTAAAATTAAAAGTATAAATCATAAAATCATTTACAATTTACCAAAATAGAAGGTTATGTAGATAGGGCATGGAAACAGAGCTCGAGATGATACGATATGCTTAAAGTGTGATTATATTGAGATGTCAAAACAAGCAATCATACAGAAAGAGGTTATGTGAAACTTGTGTTTGATTATAGTTTGATAGGTACATTTACACTTCCAATGTTGAATACATTAAATAAGTAATTACAATATGATTACCTTCACATTGCCTAAAACACGATTCAATGGTAAACATTAGGCACGGGATGCAAGTCAACTTAATTTACTTATCTTAACCTGCTCACACCGATCAGTAAATAATACAAAGCTATTTCGGCAGTGAGACTAAATCTTTAATAGTCAAATTAGCTAAGCGAAATTATTAGTTTTAAATAAATAATATACATAAAGTATAAATGTGTGTCATTTTAAGAGCATAGGGGTAACCTATTGTACAAACACCACACACACAGATTGGAAAATCTCTTTTTTCTTCGAGTTCAGTTCGGGAGGACTGATCCCATTGGCCTAATACTGGTGATTGGTGGTGATTGGTAATCAGTATAGGGCCGTTGTAAAGTGGAAACCAGCATTGCCAACAAAAAAAAGAAACTTGAAAAAGGTCAATTTGAGTTGGCAGCTCTGCGAAGTAACTACACTCAGCAAGTAGGGGGGAGATTGCTCATGCCGTGTCCCGAAGCAATCCTTGCCGGTACTGCCGGTAGGCGGCGTTTCGATCCAAGCATTAGCTTTCCTGCAGCTTCCAGATGATTATGCCCTCGCGCCATCTATCGAAACTGATGCGAAACAACACGGCAGAGCTTCGAATATGGTAAAACAGATCTACATTAGATAATTTTATAATTTAAGAAAATATTTTTATTTTGACGTAGAAAGATACACGAAAATAGCATTAATTTGTTAACAAACAAAATTAATAAAAGTATTATACATATACCGTACATTATTATTACAATATCCTTCTTAAATTTAAATATATGACTTCCAGATGATTTAACTAAGCTATATACATATACAGGATGTATCACGAAAGACGCACCAGAGATGGAATATAAAATTTCATTTATTTCTGTACATCTAAGAGATATTAATTTTTTGTGTAGAACATTTTTGAAGCTCCTTTGTATTTGCAATCAAAAAGGTCTTATAACAAAAAGTGATATTTCTTGAATGTAGTGACAGAGATAAGTGAATTTTAGTTTTTCCTGTGATGTTTTTTCAGTGATACACCTTGTATATTAACCCTTAACGTATAACGTCTGCTGACTTGTGCCTTACCGAAACTAACTACATGTAATTTTGTTGGTCATAATAATATTGAAAATTAGGCCTTTTAGCGCGCTAAGAAAAAGTTCTGTGATTAATTTGAGACCAAGAAGAAACAAATATACCTAAAAATGTGGAAGATTTTTTAAAAAAACTAAATTAGCTATTGAAAGACAAGTTTTACACTATTTTACGGACGGAGAAGTTTCACAGTGCGTTAGACAAGGACAAGCCTATTAGCTCTCTTTGCTTTAGAAGGGGTACCCACTCTCTCCCCACCATTTCCCGCTAAACAAACCAACTCCCCTACACACAACAAGGTGGCTGGCTAACGCTGCCTGTCGGTGTGAATCCGTAGCGGAATGGAAGAATAAATAATTATTTGTAGATTTCAGGGTTAGGTTTTCGCATATACGGCGTTGTACCGCTCTTCCATATCATTTCGGGAGGCTACAGTAAAATTTTCAAAATATTTTGTCATCTACAAGTCTCAAAATACTTGAATTAGTTGACGAAAGCGTGACTAGTAGCAGCCGACGCTGATCGCTAAGTTGTGTAGCGCATCACCTACGAGCACCAACACACAGCAAGACGGCTGGCTAACGCTACCTATCGGTGTGAATTCGTAGCGGAATGGAAGAACAAATAATTATTTGTAGATTTCAGGGTTAGGTTTTCGCAAAACCGACCTTGTACCGCCCTTCCATATCATTTCAGGAGGCTACAGTAAAATTTTCAAAGTATTTTGTCATCTACAAGTCTCAAAAAACTTGAATTAGTTGACGAAAGCGTGACTCGTATCAGCCGACGCTGATGCTACACAACTTAGTGATCAGCGTCGGCTGCTACGAGTCACGCTTTAGTCAACTAATTCTAGTTTTTTGAGACTTATAGATGACAAAATATTTTGAAAATTTTACTGTAGCCTCCCGAAATGATATGGAAGAGCGGTACAACGCCGGATATGCGAAAACCTAACCCTGAAATCTACAAATAATTATTTGTTCTTCCATTCGGCTACGGATTCACACCGACAGGCAGCGTTAGCCAGCCACCTTGCTGTGTGTAGGAGAGTTGGTTTGTTTAGCGGGGAATGGTTGGGAGAGAATGGGTACCCCTTCTAAAGCGTGGAGAGCTAATAGGCCTGTCCTTGTCTACCGCAGTGTGAAACTTCTCCGTCAGTAAAACAGTGTAAAACTTGTCTTTCAATAGTTAATTTAGTTTTTCAAAAAAATTTTCCGCATTTTTAGGTATATTTGTTTCTTCTTGGTCTCAAATGAGTCATAAAACTTTTCTTTAGCGCGCTACAAGGCCTAATTTTCAATATTATTATGACCAATAAAATTACAAGTATTCATAATTTTTATGAAAATTATTTTTTATAATTTTGAGAAACCGAGTTTGTAGCGCGTTTCAGTACAGTCAAAAGAGTAAATTTAATCTCTACAAAAAAGTTCATATTCCTAATAATTTGGAAGATAAACTTGAATGAGTGTTTGAGTCGCTCAATGCATCCCCTTAAATAGCATTTGCTAGAGGTTCAATTTTTTTAACGAAATTTCAATCTATTCACACAAATTTACATTAAAGCCGACTGGCATAATATTGAAATAATTTATGAATTCCCTTTGTACTACAAATTGTTTAACTACAAAACACTTCAATCATTTATATCTCGCGAACGGGGCATTGTAGGCAGCTCTGCAAGGACTCCGTTTGCTTGTGTGTCTCGACATTTTTTATCCGATTCTGCCATAAAATTGCCGGACTATATTTTTTACCTCAGAATAAAAATATAGGCAAAGATGAGTTCAGCAAGACAAATCTCGTCTTGATCGGACGTCGAGAAGCTGAGAAATCCATTAGTTAAGCTACAAATTGTTTAACCAACAAATACTTAAAAAATTCATATCTCGCGAACGGACCATCGTAGAGAGCTCTGCAAGGGCTTATTTTTCTTGTCTCGGCGTATCCCACCCGATTATGCGATAAGATTGCATGACCATATTTTTTGGTGCAGGATGAAAATATGCACCAAGATGAGTCCAACGAGACCACTCTCGTCTTTATCGGATTTCTAGAAGGCGAGGAACTTGTTAATTAAGCTACAATTGCTTAACTAAAAAGTATTTAAAAAACTTATATCTGGGCCATTTTAGAGAGGTCTGGGGTGTCTCTTTTCAGCCTAACTCGCCTAAGAAAATGTATATGCTCCTGGACTCTTTGGTTTCTGAGATCCTTAGAAATTTACAAACATATTAGAAATCCTGTATTTAGTAGACCTAAACTGTATATTATGTATATTACATTTAGTAAGATGTAAACACGAAAGAATGCTCTCTATGTATAAAATTTTTAGCTTGAACCTAAACATTGCAAACTCGTTAAAGTGTCTTACCCATATACACGATTTTGGCCCTAATTCATCTTCCCTATAGTTGTATGGATATATTTAAGTTTAAAGTTGTACACAATAGTAGTTATGAGTACGTCCTAGTATCTACCTATACTGACTAATAGTGTTTGTTATTTACGCGTATACAGGGAGGTTCTCCAACGGCGGCATATAGGAGATTCGTGTTAGTTGACTATAGCGCTCAGGATGATGGCTTCTGAGAACGCTGATTGGTCAATATCATGTAGTGCCAATATGAAATGGTCCGTTACCAATAGCTGAATAAGAAAAATGAGACCCATCCGCCATTTTGGAGTGGAGAAGTGTTTACATGCTAGTTGTAGCAGAAAGAGGTGTGAAATGGAAAAATGTCAAATAGTGAGGTTACTAAAGTAAAAATGGGAAATAATGAAAGGAAAGTAAGAATATTCAAACTTTCCATTTTTACTTTAGTAACCTCACTATTTGACATTTTTCCATTTCACACCTCTTTGTGCTACAACTAGCATGTAAACACTTCTCCACTCCCAAATGGCGAATGGGTCTCATTTTTCGTATTCATCTATTGGTAACGTACCATTTCATGTTGGCACTACATGATATTGACCAATCAGCGCTCTCAGATACCATCATCCTGAGCGCTATAGTCAACTAATACGAATCTCCTATATGCCGGAGTTAGAGAAAAACCCTGTAGGTCTTAGGAAAAAAGAAGTAGACGTATTAGTTGTGGAACTTAATAATAGTGGTAAGTCGACGGTCATTAATAATTTCAAACATGAGGATGACCGATGCATAGACATAGTGCCGACTGTCGGGCTTAATGTCTTAAAATTTGAAGGGAAGTTGATGCTATAGAAATAAATCACCTTCTTAAGTTAACTAAACGTTGTCTTTATCATCTTACCGCACCAGCATTGGATACAAATTTTTAGACACTTGTTGATGATTGTTGAGGAATTATTTGTGTAAAAATGTTGCACATATTCTTTATAATTGTTTACAATTTATTTCAAAGTTTACTTGTCAAATGTAATGGTGTACTAGTTACAATCTTATTCATATTTTTCGATTTCACAGATTTTGTACTAGATTTTGAATTGTTAATAAATTTTAATTTTGTTTGCTTTAATTGAGATACGTTTAATATAGGACTAACTGAAATCTTACTTAAACTATTGTTAATTGTCTTATTATTTGATTGTCTGTAAGCATTCTTTTTTATGTCTTTAAGCCTGTTTTTGTTTAAAGATCTTGTACCAGATGATGTTGATGGCTCTTCATCATAGTTGCTAATTCTCTCTAAATGTTTTAATCTTTTCCCTTGCTTCTGCTTTTTCCTTCTAGTTAATTTATGTTTTAACCTAGTTTGTAGATTCACATTAGAATCTTCTTTGGAGCTGTTCAATACGTTTGTAATAATTTCATTTTCCTCTACAGGCCAAACAAATAATTCCTGATCATGAAATATCTGCTGAAATGCTTCAGCCAAGTTCTGCATTTGTAATATCTTCATTATAGATTTTAGTTTTTCTTCAGTTGTATCACTTAATTTCTTAGGAAGCACTGATTCTATTTGAATTTCTTTTGGTATTAACTCTTCAGGTTTATATATTAGATGTACATTGATATCAATGTTTAAATCCTCCTCCACGCTATAAACTTGAAAAAATTCCAATGTAATTTGCGTAAGACCATTATTTGCGCTGCACTCGAAATTGGATAAATTTTCAGTAATGTTCTGAAACAAAAATAATGATATAATCCTTTCGCAAACACAAAGTTAATATTAAGTGCTTACTTGTAGTTTTTTGAAGTTAGTAGTACGCTCCTTATAACATTCAATATGAAATTTTAAATGTTTTAGAAATGTAAGTAAACTAGTAAATTCATTAAGAGAATATTGAGAAATCAATTGTTTCATGTCAATTGATGGTGGCATAAACCATTTGCCAATCGTCCACATTTCTTTAGTTTTTATTATCTCTACTACAAAGGTTTCATTATTGCAATTAAATTCTAAAACATAATTTGAACCTTTAAACTTTTTGCAGCTTAAGCCAGTATAATGAAATAGCTCCATTTTGATTTCTGTGGCTTTATTTAAAATTCTTGATTGTGGAAGAGAAAAAGTAGATTTGGACAGGGAGGTAAGAACTTTTCCAAACTCAATGTAGCAATTTTTTGAATATAAAGCATCTTTTGCTTTAATGAATAAGGACTTTAGTAACCTTACATCAGTTAACAACTGTTTTTCTTCTGTTTACGAGAAAAAAAACATTACATCTGATCGAGAACGAGGGAAATAAATTATTCCCTCGAATCATTTGTGCACTTACCCGCTTCCCTTGATGAATCACTAGATGCATTATCACTCATAATAGAAATGAATTCGAAAAAAAGCTTAAAGAATTAACCTTACAACTTACATAAATACTAATTTAAAGAATACAATATCCCGCCATTACGGCCATTTCCAACTTTCCAAAGCCGCCGTCTAATTTGGGTCTGATCTGGACATTGACGCGAGAAAAGCTTCGCTGATACAATACTAACGCATACGGCGCAGACGCAGAGCGCAATTGTATACAGTCACACGACAATTAACAAAAATCGATTGGGCCATCAATACTACGATTGTTGTTTTCATTTATTTGTATTTTGTGAAATTTAAATGTAATTTAATAATTTCATTTTTTCAGAAAAAAATATTAACTTCACAGCTTTCGACATGTTCGGCAATGGCCGTCATAGACCATTCTGGGAACATTATTATAAAGATTGGCATGGAATTATTTTTATAATTGATAGCAGCGACAAAGGAGCGTTTTCCAACAAGAGACACAGAGAACACAATGCAACATTGTGTCAATGTAAGCTTGTTCCAATAAAGACTTAGGTCGACTTTAGTTAACTTTTATTCAGAGCAGAGTCCAGTCTTTCAATGGGATGAAATTGGTACCAACCTTTGATTTTTTTTGATTATGAAATATGCTCAGACTGTTCGGAATACATATATTGGCAAGGCGCCTAGTTTATCATTTAATAATTTAAGAGGAATAAAATAAGATATTGATTGTGGTAAAAGGTAAGCTGTCCTTATTTTTAATTGTAATAAATAACTTGCTATATGTTATTTTAAATTGTCATTAATGGTATCTTAGCCGCATTATTATTGCATATAGTAGGGAATAAACTTTAGATTTTAACCCCAATTTTATTGTAATTATTTATTTTGGTTATAATAATTCGTAAAGAAAAATTACTTTAATTGATGTTAATTGAAAGGAATTTTAATATTAATATTATTTTTATAATTTTATCTCTACAGATGGATTCATTAATTATTGATAATTTAATTGCAACACCTGATGATCAAGAAACATCTTCTAGTTCAAGTGACGATCCTTCTATACCCAGTTCTACATCTACAAGTGAAGAATCGTCGAATTTCGAATATGAAGAAGACTTATTATTGATTCCTTTGATGCGATATTTACTAAGTGGTCGAAAAAAAAGTCGGATTGAAAATTATTTGGACACTGTAAATTTATTATCTGAAGTAGAATTTAAGCAACATTTTCGATTATCAAAATATACTGCTTCAATTCTCATTCAAAATCTAGAAAAATCTGGTTTTATTCCATCACATTCTTTTGGTATCAAACCTATTTCAGCAAAGCTTAGTTTTCTAATGTTTTTGTGGTTCATTGCTAATACAGAACCACTGCGAACATTATCTGACAGATTTAATATTTCAGTGTCTTCAGTTTTTCGAGTCTTGCGACGAGTTATAAATTGGTTGTTAACTAAAGTAGATGAAGTAATTAGTTGGCCGCAAGATCATGATCTTTCTAATATAATTGCAGGTTTTAAAAGAAAACGAGGAATAAATAATGTTATAGGAACAATTGATTCTACGCATATAAAAATTGCTAAACCTAAGGCCAATGCGCAACATTATTGTAACCGAAAAAAATACTTTTCTATTAATTTACAGGCTGTAGTAGATTCAAATATGCGTTTTACCAACATTTATTGTGGTGAACCTGGTTCATTCCATGACGTACGAGTGTTTAGAAGGTCTCTCTTGTATGATACTTCAAGTATGGATAAAAGTATCTTATTTCCTAATGAAACATTTATATTAGGAGATTCAGCTTATCCTTCGTTACCATGGCTCGTTTCGCCTTTTAAAGATATATAACGGTCATTTAACTCCAGAACAACATGAATTCAACTTTATGCATTCATCAACTCGTATAATTATAGAGAGAGCTTTTGGGTTATTGAAAGGCCGATTTCGCAGGATACAATTTTTTACTGAATATCGTGATATAAGTTTCATTACAAAAACTGTAACTGCAGCTTGCATATTGCATAATTATTGTATTATAGCTAACGATTCATATGATTTTAGTGAATATATCGATGATTGTCTACCTACTGCAGATGTTAATTATAACGAAATACATAATGTTCATTCATCAACTGAACAAGATCGTAGAATGCAATTATTTAATGAAATATTTCTTGGTATATAGTTTTATAACTATTTTTATTTCTCTCACTCAGTTGCTCTTAATTATAATACTTTATATTTATATGATTTATGAAATTGATTATGAAATAAAAAAATGCAAATTTTTATATCTTTTAGTTTATTATTTGACACTCCTGTACATTTACATATCTAGTAGCTTTATAAATAACGTGTAATAAAAATATTAAATAAAATTTCATACATAATTTTCTAACTTAATTATTTTTATAACCTAATTCTATATGTTTAAAAATATATATGTAATTTTTCTGACTTCATTTTATAATACTGTTATTAAGAAAACGCAAATATAATCATTCAGAGTCGGACGAAGCTACTTTAAATATTTTTTTTAATAATTTGTATTTTCTATTCTCAACATCTACGATAGCAGCATATCTATTTTCCTTTTGTTTTAGTTTTGCTGCAAAATATTCTCTTCTTTGCCTTACTTCTTCCTCTTTTAATATTACTCTCCTTCTTTTCAATTTTAAGATTTCTTTTTTTTGGTCTACATTAAGCGTTTGTTTCTCTTTCAAAATCTTATCTTGTTGAATTTTAGTTTCTATATACTCAGAAAATTGCTTTTCTAAAGTAGTTTTATCGTTTCTCTGTTTTCTTTCATTTTTTTTAGAAATAGTTGTACTTGAGTTACTAGCAATATTCTCAGAGTTTATATTACTATTTTCTTTTAATAAAACAGAAGCGTTTAAATGTTTCCCTTTTGCAATAGACAAAGCTGAAGGACCCGGAATTGTTGAAGAATTTATAGACTTAGTGAATTTTGATGAAAATATATGATTTGTTACGATATCTTTACCCAAGTTTAAAATGTCATCTAATTGATTAAACCATTTAAATGTCATTAGACTTCTTCCTGATTTAGAGTTATTATCCACACATTCTTTGTACTTTTTCAGCAGAGAGTTCCATTTCTAGCGGACTTGGTCTTTTGTCATCTAAAATCAACAATTTTCTGTTTAAATGTGATCAGAATAAATAAAGTTAATTTCTTTCACAATCTAATTCGTGTTACCTCAATTCCAAATTTTTGTTCCAAATCAGTTGCTATTATATCCCAAAGTTTGGCTTTCTTCTTAGGATGATCTAATAGATCCATATTAGCCTCATATATGCTAAGAAGTGCTAATACAGCATTATCATCCCAAACAGCACCTGCTTTATAAAATTTATTTGTAAAAATGTAGTTGAAGACAATTATAAACAAAATAAGTAGTTCTATAAAGAAATGTGATATTTGTAATACTTACTTTGTTTCTTCTCTGCGCAATTTTCTATATTAAAGATAGTTGGATTATCTTCCGGTTCTTCTAATGCCTGATTTTCCATTTCGTTAGTTTTATTATGGTTCAATAGATGATTTCCACTCACCTAATTTTAAAGACATAATGCATAAAAATAAACTAATTTATTATTTTTCATCAAACTTACTATATTTATACAAGTTTTTGAAAATTTGGAATATAAAACAATGGAATCGTTTAAAAAATATAGGAATTCATTAAAAACTAAAGAAGTAACCTTCAAATGTTGGTGAACTGCATTTTGGATGTAAAAGATAAAATGTTTCACATATTTAAAAATACTATAGTGAAATAAATTGATTACAATCATTACAATACACCCATAATAATGGCGGCTGCACGCTGTGTTCGCTGTGTTCCAACTAGAGCCTGTAATCTGTGTTAGCATGTGTGGCCATGTGCCTATTTGTGTTTACTAGTTGGAAAACGCTCAAGTATTAGTTGTCGTGAAAGAAGAATTAGATATGCTGCTTCAAAATCCTGATATAGCAAGTGTTCCATATATCGATCCAATATATTTTAAGACGTTCATCCATTAGGCCTGTTGCGGGTCTTTTCCTAACAGCAGAGCATAGGAGATTCGTGTTAGTTGACTATAGCACTCGGAATGATCGAATCTAAGAGCGCTGATTGGTCAATATTACGTAGTATATACCAGAGATTAGGGGGAGATTGAGATTGCTCATGCCGTGTCCCGAAGCAATCCTTGCCGGGAGGCGCCGTTTCGATCCAAGCGTTGGCTTCCAGATGATTATGCCCTCGCGCCATCTATCGAAACTGATGCGAAACAACACGGCAGAGCTTCGAATAGGGTAAAACAGATCTAGATTAGATAATTTTATAATTTAACAAAATATTTTTATTTTGACGTAGAAAGGTACACGAAAATAGCATTAATTTGTTAACAAACGAAATTAATAAAAGTATTATACATATACCCTACATTATTATTACAATATCCTTCTTAAATTTAAATATATGACTTCCAGAGATGATTTGTTTGATATATATATATATATATATATACAGGGTGTTTCACGTAAGGCGCCCGAAGATAAGAGTTGACCAGTTGACCAAAGATGACTGATGTGAGCGGGGAAGGGAGGGGCAGCGATACGCTAGGGCTGTGTTCGTTTTTGTACTGCCAGTATCGGCAGTATAACAGGTAACGTTCGTTTATACATTGCAGTGCGCTTTTACGGTACTGTAAAGTTTTTATGACGTAATGATTTTGATGTCATTTCCTACTGCGGGTACTGCAGCCAATGAGAACCGCTTAGTCGCAGATATTCAACATTTGAAAACTTCAATGTTTTTATAACTTTTTATGTCACTTCCCACTGCGAATACTGTGCCTGAAAAGGTAGTGTAGCTGCAGTACAGCAGATGACACCAGCCAAAACACGAGTAAAGGGCATTACATACACGGCAATACACGCAAATAATTGCCATCAACGCAGACCTTCTTATCAATGTGTATGTTGCCGCTCATTTTGATTTCTAGTTGTAGGCTACTCCAGTCAAATTAAGGTTAAAATGCTCAAATATATATGTATAAAAATACTTAAGTTTAAGTTTCTTTATCTTTTGTTTAACGACGGTCTACTTAAGAAAATAAATTTCGCAAAATTTGAAGTCTTAGGGTATGAGCTTAGGGGGGATATATAAGTAAAATTTGCTTTTGACTACTTTTTTTCATTAATATGAACGACGGTGGGATGAAAGAAGGGTAAATAATTATATCTCGACTTCTGTTGACTGAAAAATATGTTTTTTATTTTTTATATTACTCAAAAAAATATCTAAAAATTTTATTTAAAAAGTTATAAATCAAAATGCGAAAAATTGGTATAAGTTAACTTATTTAATTTACAATCTCTTAAGCTAAAATGGTTTTGATTGGACAAATATTCATATGGTTTTTATACATCTCATAATTTACTAGAACAGTTTGATTAATTAAATTCTATAATTTTACGCAAATAGAGCATGGACATAGGGCGCTTAAGTTGATTTTGTTCGATCACGTATACACATACAGTGCTTTTAACTATAGTGTAGTATATCACCATTTTAAATTACAGAGTGAAACTAGCCGAACCACACACGATTCAATTTCCCACTGTGTAGTACTACTGACACCTCTTCAAATAACCAATTAATATACGAAGTTATAAATAAAATACGTATGATAATTGTCCAAAAGCTAAATGATATGGGTTACCATGGATTACTTATATACCATCTAAGCAAGAATACCATGCATTTTAAAAAAACTGTGCTTACAAATTTATTCGCAAGATGGTGTGGAATACAGTTTATTTCAAACTATTTTCATTAAACAAATGTAAAGTCTTTTCCAATCGATCAGAATATCAGTATTCAAGATATTCAGTTAACGGGATCCCTCACGCGTGCTTTACCGACAGTACAAGTCAATAAACAATTCGTTTAATAAAAGTAAAATGCGAAGCAAATTGCAAAAACGGGCTTCTTTATGACAAGGTGCAAATTATAACGAGTCAATCGAGCTTAAAAAAACTCAAATCGGATGAAGAATAACGCTGTACCACTGTCCCGCGTTCTTGAAGTGGAAATAACCAAAAGTAACCTCTCTTCAAGAACGTGGCACAATGGTACAGGGTTATTTTTCAACTAATTTGAATGTTTTTAAGTTCGTTTGACTCGTTAGGACTGGCACATTGTCCTACAAACCCACGATTGTTCAATACGCTTTGCATTTGAATTTTATTAAACTAATTGTTTATTGACTTGAACTGTCGATAAAGTAGGCGTGAGGGATCCCGTTAACTTATTAATTTCCCAAATTTTTCAGACTTTTTCAGTATTACTTTAACCACACTGAATACAAAAAATGTTATCAGTTTTTTTTTCAAGCAAAGTAAAAAAAAAGATCTATTCTAATGATCAATCCGAATTACTATAGACCTCTCCCCTTCTTCCTTTCTGATAGCTCACGTAAATACTCGATGTGATAAGCTGCTATTTCCCACCCCACGGTAACTGGCACTAAACTGCTGTCAACCGTTCGAAAATACAGTATGCAGTACGCAATGCAGTACGCTTATTAAAAAACGAACGTTGATTGCAATACACTGTGATGACGTAGTACTGCCAGTACTGCCAGCACAAAAACGAACGCACCGTATGTTTACATGCTAGTTGTAGCAGAAAGAGGTGTGAAATGGAAGAATGTCAAATAGTGAAGTTACTAAAGTAAAAATGGAAAATAATGAAAGGAAAGTAAGAATATTCAAACTTTCCATTCATTATTTTCCATTTTTACTTTAGTAACCTCACTATTTGACATTTTTCCATTTCACACCTCTTTCTGCTACAACTAGCATGTAAACACTTCTCCACTCCACTCCAAAATGGCGAATGGGTCTCATTTTTCTTATTCATCTATTGGTAACGGATCATTTCATGTTGGGACTACATGATATTGACCAATCAGCACTCTCAGAAACCATCATCCTGAGCGCTATAGTCAACTAACACGAATCTCCTATATGCCGCCGTTAGAAAAACGCCCTGTATAAAAGAAAAAATGTTTGTTAGTTAATGGATTTGAACGAAAATGAAATTAAAAAATTCACAATTTATTTCGAGAGCAAGTATAGGTTATATATATTATTCTATTTTACGATTTTACAACTATATTGATAATAAACGTTTGTTAGGTGTTTGTAGATTCTTGTTACACCAATAGAAACATTTGTTATGATTGAACATTTTTGCAAAAATGCAGAAAATAAAAATCGCATCAGTGTGAAGTTGACTGGACATTAACTAAATTTGTCCTTAAATAATGTAATCACATCGATTTAGGATCGTCTGTAGTTTCTAAAAACATAAGTTACGTTTGTTAAATGTTAATTGTGAAGAAAAATCAAATTACAAACATTTCCAATTTTGTCCATGCATATGTACATATGTACATACTACAAATATTATGGACAAAATTGGAAATGTTTGTAATTTGATTTTTCATCATAATTAACATTTAACAAACGTAACTTATGTTTTTAGAAACTACAGACGATCCTAAATTGATGAGATTACATTATTTAAGGACAAATTTAGTTAATGTCCAGTCAACTTCACACTGATGCGATTTTTATTTTCTGCATTTTTGAAAAAATGTTCAATCATAACAAATGTTTCTATTGATGTAACAAGAATCTACAAACACCTAACAAACGTTTATTATCAATATAGTTGTAAAATCGTAAAATAGAATAATATATATAACCTATACTTGCTCTCGAAATAAATTGTGAATTTTTTAATTTCATTTTCGTTCAAATCCATTAACTAACAAACATTTTTTCTTTTATATGTACATAGAAACTACAAACGATTCTGAATCGATATAACACCCTATCTAAAGAAAAGTAATTAATGTTCGACCAACTTAACGCTGGTTTTTATTTTTGCATTGTCTCAAAAATTAGCAACTAACAAACGCTTTTATTGATATAACAAACATCTACAAACGCTTAACAAACAACTCCTGAATTTTTTTTTCATTATTCAATATATGTATGTCCAGCCAAGTTGACTGAGGCCTAGCCTAGAGGTGCACCCGAGTGGTGTTTCCGAACACAGCCTAACATGCGGATTGCGGAACCAATTACGGATCGGCCTGCATAGCGCATGAGCAATTTCCCACTCTCCGTCTCTCCCCCAATCTCTACATGAATAGCTTGTCGTCATCTTTTAGTCTTATATAGATATCGAGTTCATTGAAGTTCTTCCGGTTTGGAGTGACTTATATTGGGAGTGTGTGGATATTAACTTTTGCAATTTTAACACGTAAATTTTCTTTATTATAAGAACGTGTATAATAAACTGGATTTAAAATGTCCACTGTAGCGAGTCCTTTAGCTGTTGGTGGCACAAGACAATCTGGAGCCCCGGTGCGCACACAAAATGGTACAAAAATTACTTTTTTCTTTCATATCCACAACATTTCTTCGTTATAAACGCTAACGTATTAGAATTTATTTAAATACTCAAATATAATGTAATTTATAATACTTTAGCGGATATTTTTCAAATTCGTATTTTATTTAATTAATACATAAAAAAATTGAAATAATCAAGTTTTTGCTGTCACGTGTTTCTTTTATTTTGTCCTTATTAACTAATTTATGAAACTTAAAAATTATGTTTGATAATATTATTCCCAGTTATGGCTGCATCCGCTATTGCTAACATTGTTAAAAGTTCTTTGGGTCCAGTTGGTCTGGACAAAATGCTTGTTGATGATATTGGAGTAAGTACTTTGTGTAAAGAATTATTGTTAAGTACTTAGATATTTTAAATGAATTGTTTCTGCAAATCACAGGATGTTACTGTCACTAATGATGGAGCAACCATATTACGTTTGTTGGAAGTTGAGCATCCAGCAGCTCGTGTCTTAGTTGAATTAGCACAATTGCAGGATGAGGAAGTAGGAGATGGAACTACTTCTGTTGTAAGACATTTTTGTACTCTTTAAAAAATAAGAAGAGAACAATCAGTTATAATTTTTGTACCAATACTATTATTACCTAGGTCATAGTTGCTGCTGAGTTACTAAAAAATGCTGATGAGCTTGTTAAACAGAAAATCCATCCAACATCAGTCATTAGTGGATACAGACTTGCTTGCAAGTAAATAAAGGAATAATTTTATAAGTATTAAATTGGTCATTAAGGAATAAGCAGTATATATATTATTTTTATAGGGAGGCTTGCAAATATATTCAAGAGCACTTAACCATTGCTGTTGATGAACTTGGGAAGGATTGTTTAGTAAATGTAGCCAAAACATCTATGTCCAGTAAAATCATAGGAGCGTATCCTTTTTAGATTTTATCTGTCTGTTACACTATGATGTAAACTTTTGATATTTAACCTTAATCAAGTAGCACTTCATACCGTAGCAAACTATAATTCCTCATTAATGAAACTAATTTTATATCTTATAACATTTAAAATCTATTTTTACAGTCTACTGTTATATAAATGCAAATGTATTTCCTTAATGTATTAATAGAGATGCAAACTTTTTTGGTAATATGGTGGTTGATGCTGCAAATGCAGTAAAAATATCTGATGGAAAGGGTGGATATTTATATCCAGTTAAAGCTGTCAATGTTCTTAAAGCTCATGGAAAGAGTGTTAGAGAATCTGTTTTGGTACAAGGCTATGCATTAAACTGTACTGTAGCCTCACAAGCAATGCCAAAAAAAATTATCAATGCTAAAATAGCATGTTTAGACTTTTCTTTACAAAAAGCAAAAATGAAATTGGGTGTAGAAGTTTTGATCACAGATCCTGAAAAACTGGAAGCTGTTCGCCAAAGAGAAGCCGATATTACAAAGGAGCGCATACAAAAAATTTTAACTGCTGGTGCAAATGTGGTTCTTTTGTCGGGTGGCATTGATGATTTATGTTTAAAGGTAAAAAATTTTATTGGATAATTTGTACTTCTTTTCATTATAAAATATTTGTATTATTCAATATTCAGTACTTTGTGGAAGCTAAAACCATGGCAGTACGTAGGTGTAAAAAAATTGATCTGAAGCGAATTGCTAAGGCAACTGGTGCACAGTACGTTACGTCTCTTACTAATATGGAAGGTGAGGAAAGTTTTGATGCTAGCTTTTTAGGAGAAGCAGCTGAAGTTGTTCAAGAAATAATTTGTGATGATGAGCTGCTTCTCATTAAGGGGTAAATATCTTCAAAATATATCTTCAATTTACTTTTTTTGTTATTGTAAATAACTATTTATTCTATAACAGTCCAAAAGCTCGTACAGCTAGCTCTATGATTTTGCGAGGTCCAAATGATTACTATTGCGATGAAATGGAGCGGTCAGTCCATGATGCTTTGTGCGTAGTCAAGAGAGTATTGGAAAGTAAAAATGTTGTTGCTGGTGGAGGCTGTGTTGAAGCTGCACTATCCATTTATTTAGAGAACTTTGCTACATCTTTGGTACATTAACTTACATTAATATCTCATTTTTATCTACAGCATAGATAGATTTGTAATTAATATCACATTTTTACCACTAGAGTTCCAGAGAACAATTAGCTATTGCAGAATTTGCAAGATCTTTATTAGTGATTCCTAAAACATTAGCGGTAAACGCTGCGCAGGACGCAACCGATTTAGTTGCTAAATTAAGAGCGTATCATAATTCCAGTCAGACAAAAGCAGATCTTGCCGATTTTAAATGGTAATATTAATTTAAACTATTATTTATTATCAATTATAAAGAAATAATTTACAATTCATTTCAGGGTTGGGCTTGATTTAATCGAAGGAAACATAAGAGATAATAAGAAGGCTGGTGTTCTTGAACCAGCAATGTCTAAAATTAAATCTTTAAAATTCGCAACTGAGGCAGCAATTACAATTTTGCGAATTGACGATATGATTAAATTAGATCCCGATCAAGCTAAGGATAAATCATACCATGATGCCATGGAATCTGGTGAATTGGATGGTTAAAATTATATTTTGCCGTTTCCAATCTCATTTTTCACACATGTTACTAATTTTTGAAATAAGTTATTTAACACGCTTACTAAATCACATTCTATATATTCGTAAGATTCACGTTAATGTACAGTCCAGTACAGTTAAGGATAGGTAGTTCAGTAGCCTGACCGCTTTTTTAATCGACCGCTTCTACTACACTTTGTTTTATCTTCCTTTGCTACGCAGGCTTGCCCACCGATCTTGTTGCGTATAGCGAAAGATAAGCCAAACCAAACGGATGTGAAAAAGAAACGATTAAAAAGCTAGTTAGAGTACTTAATTACTTAGCTTTTACTGTACTCGATTTACTTTGTATCTACGTAATTTTCTAATAAAAATGAATTACAACATTTTAAATTATTTAAATAAAACATTTACCTAAAAGATCTTATAAGAATTAATCTTCTAAAAAAATTAGACTGACAAATATAAAATAAGAAGTCTTAATAGGTTTTCATTAATTAAACAAGATGTACAAACTTTTATTATGATTGTATTTGAGAAATATGTAAAGTAGTACAGATATTTTTTAAAATATATTTTGTTTTACTGTCATGCAAATAATTTACTCTGTATAGCCAATCTTATACTATAACTACAATGATTATACAATGATATTAGCTAACGAGCAATAATCTAATATTTTCCTTGTGAATGACTATATGAATAAGGTTTCAATAATAATCTCATCATGACTATTGATTTCATTCAATTGAATAAAATATAGGATTTGAGGAATGCTCTCTATAATATATATTCTAAAAAAATGAATTATAACATGAATTTAAACATGTTCATTATTTATTCTATTTTTTATTTCTCCTCCACAAGCATATAAGCAAATTTGTTTAAAAACAATAATAATTGAAATTATTGGTCGTGTAGAGACATGCCTCTTGATTTGAATACCATTTGACATTGACATCAAATAGCATGTGTTATTTCATTCTCACATTTAAAATAAAAGTAGACTGAAAAGAGTCAGCATAATTTTAGTGAACTGTTCAGTATAATGTTAATGTATCTCCTAAATCATCATTAATAAATTTAACATAATGGATAGTTTTAAAAACTTACAGTTTCCTGATACTTATTTACTTATTTATCATATTATACATAACTACTCGTAAATTTAGCTTTTTATTTTACGTATAAGTTTATCCTTTTTGATTCTTGATTCTTTAAATTAATATGGTTTATAAGTAATACTGAAACTCGATTTAAGTTAATTAAAAGATGGTGAAATGATTTGTGTTGAAAAAGACTTGAAATTTAGTTTGACTAATAATTTGCAAAGCATGCATTAACCACTTGATAATTATTTAAATTAACAATTTGTTATAATGTTGGTGTATTTAAATAAACCGAAATAATATTTCCCTTATTATTTACATTGATTTATCGCACAATACATGTAAGATTCGCTGTAACCGCGTAACTGAGGTATTCATATTTTTTTATACCTTTTCACATGGAGATAGTTTCAAATTGTATCTCTATGCCTTTTCAGAACTTTCCTATTTACCTTTATTACCAGTACAAATCTAATGCAACAAGTTGGCAACACTGGCATGTATCTCTTGTATTTACGAAAATAAACATTCTTTGATGCCCATGTCCTGGAACTCATTCAACTCTATAACTCTAAAATATATTAATTAATTTTTTTTAATACAACCTCACAGAATACAAAAAGAAAGTTTGAAAATGGCTGTATGCAACAATTTAATATCTCTCATAATTAGAAATAAAAGCATTTTTATATCCACTATAGGGCAAATTAAAATAAACTATTTTTGCGTATTATTAAACCTTTTCTTTACATATAATTTATTTTCTGATCTCTAACTCTGTTAATACAATTTGCATGTACTTACAATTTTGATTCAGGTTGATTATAAGATGGTAAAAAGATTAATCAAAATAGGACTTGAAAAATATTTAAATTAACAAATTGCTGTAATGTTGACATACATATAGGGTTGTTTTCTAACAGCACAAAACACAGAATCATATATTTGGCTATAGCACTTACACGCGCGTTTACTATTTTGTCATATTTAATAAAAACTTGCAGCAATAGTTTTTAACAATCATTTTTTATGAACTACTTTCATTATTTATTCTAAATGTTACTTTGTCTTAATTAATATTGCTCGCTACGTTTAATACTTAAATGATATTTAGCAATTTTGCTATAGCTAACAGTGCTATAGTCAAATAAAACGAAATCTCCTGTTTCATTGTTACCAAACAACCCTGTATATCACTTGAATCCTATACACATTGCTATTAATAGATTTAAGAGAAACTGCAATTTCATAATTATAAATTTCCTTGATATTGATTTGTCGTATTATATACAGGGTTTGTGATTTAAGGTGACCAACCAGGAAAATTTAGAAAGAGGAATGAGGATTTCCAGACAAAAATTCTAATACATTTTTTTATCGCCTATAATTTAGGAGTAATTATTTAAGAGAATGCATTGAGCGTCAAAAAGGTACTTCCAAAGTATCTTCTACAATTTTAGAAATTTGAATATTTTTATAGGGACCAAATTGGTTCGTATTGATCTGCTTAATTGACGCAAAAGCTTATTTTTTGGATTAAAAAAATCGGATATTTATAATTATATTTTATTTACCATCAATAATTTCGAAAAAGAGAGCCTTTACGCGCTGCGCCAAACTTTAACGAGTAACTTGAAACCAAGAAAAAACAAATATTCTACATTTATAGTAATATTTGTTTTTTCTTGGTTTCAAGTTACTCGTTGAAGTTTGGCGCAGCGCGTAAAGGCTCTCTTTTTCGAAATTATTGATGGTAAATAAAATATAATCATAAATATCCGATTTTTTTAATCCAAAAAATAAGCTTTTGCGTCAATTAAGCAGATCAATACGAACCAATTTGGTCCCTATGAAAATATTCAAATTTCTAAAACTGTAGAAGATAATTTGAAAGTACTTTTTCGACACTTAATGCATCTCCTTAACGGGATCCCTCATGCCTGCTTTACCGGCAGTACAACTCAATAAACAATTAGTTTAATAAAATTCAAATGCGAAGCAAATTGAATAGACGGGCGTCTTTAGAACAAGGTGCCAGTCCTAACGAATCAAACGAACTTAAACACACTCAAATCGTATGAGAAATAACTCTGTACCATTATCCCGCATTCTTAAAGAAAGAATACTTCCGGTTATTTCCACTTCAAGAATGCAGGAGTGTTACAGCGTTATTTTTCATCCAATTTGAGTGTTTTTAAGTTCATTTGACTCGTTAAGACTGGCACCTTGTCCTAAAGACGCCCGTTTATTCAATTTGCTTCGCATTTTAATTTTATTTAACTAATTGTTTATTGATTTGTACTGTCGGTAAAGCAGGCGTGAGGGATCCCGTTAATGAAATTATTTAAACAGGCCAACCTTTCATTGGCCGAGATTTGAAGAGACAACTCACTGGGTATTAAGGTGGCCAATAGGATACGCATCTTCCTCTCAAGTGCCTCAATGTGTCTATGTATGTACACTGTAAGAAATTGATGAATCTTCGCTTGCTATAGAATAGTATAGGAATTTTGCGGTGAATATGCGGAGTGAAGTTAACTGAAAGGTCGATGAATCAATTTCCCACAGTGTATATATGTACACAATCCGTTTGTTTCTTTTCGCTGCACTATTAAACTAGTGCAATTAATTGAAATAAGGCAAACATATGTTTTCTCCACTCTAACTTATTGCACTAGTCGAGCAAACAGCGAAAAAGAACAGACCTAATAAATGCATCGAGTGCCGAATGACTTACAAAAAAAACAAGCGGAACGTAAACAAACCTGAGCACTCAACTCAAAAAAATTTAAACTTTTGTCATTCGCATATAACTGTTTTATAATTACTATTAATGACTTGTTCACATTATTATATGATGAAAATAAGTCCAAATACGACATAAATACGACTATTGTTATACATATAATTTTTAATTAGTTTATTCATTTAAACCTCAAAATAGTCATATTTATAAAGCGTTTGGACTCATTTTGATTGTAAAAATGTATACCATTCATTAATAGTAATTATAAAACAATTTTACGTAATCGACACAAGTTGTGAGATTTTTGTCAGCTGTATGCTCAGGTTTCTTTACGTATGACTTACTTTTTTCGCCAGGCACTCGACGCTTTGCGCACAATTGCTAATCCAGAATAATCCAGATCATGCATGGATACGTCGAGGCACTTGAAACGGAGATGTGTATTTTATTGGCCACACATTTAGACCCAATGAATAGTCCTCTCTAAGCTCAGCCAATCAGAGGCTCACTCAGTTAAATAATTTAATTAATTAAATACCCCTAAATTAAGAATGATAGAAAGGAAAATGTATTGGAATTTTCGTCTTCACACACACAAATCCCCTCTTTCTAAATTTCCTTGGTTGGCCACCTTAAATTACACACCCTTATAATAATTCATAGCATTATATCTTTCTTTTACGTACAAATCATTCTTCTTATTTCTGACTATGTAAAATAATACATTTTTTATGTACATACGAACTGCTCGGTCTAATCAAAATGTAATAACAAAATGAATAGTGAAATAAAGTTGGATAAATAATTTGCACAGTGACACTGGTAGATATTTTACAGTCACTAATTTTAAGAAACGAAGTATGAAAACAGAAATGTCATGTTCTTTATTCTAATTCTTAAAAATTGTTAATTTTTTGCCTCTTCTTCGGATCAAATCCGAAGCACGAAAGAGGGAACGAAAGCGTACCTTTTTTTAATAATCGCCCGAAGAATCCTAAACATTATCACAAAGAACGAAAAAAAATAATCTATGCAACATTTCAATGGTACATAACTCAGTTTGATTTATAAAGCTGGATTCTCGAATTTTGGTCCTTTTGTAACTATAATATCAGCGTAGGAACATTCTTGATTAAGTTCCAACACTTGGAACTTTTTAAGAACTAGAAGAGTGTAGAATTTTTGCGCCACCTAAAAAAAATCGTTAACGATTGTAAGTACTACACATATATATAAATATATATATATCTTAAGTACAATTAAAATAGTTTACTTTATATTAAAAAAAAAAACGCTTACCTGTTTACGATTATTTTTATATGCTATATCGGCTAAACTTAACTTGTCTTTGGAATCTAGTCTACTTTTAATAACGTGATACATGTGTGCTGCTCTCTTATTTAATACACGCTCCTCAAATTGTTCGTAAGTCTCATCTACTTGTTGCTCCTCTTGCTGTATGATTGAGAAAATATTATGAATAAATGCTACAATATTTCATTAAAATGAATATAATAAAATTTAACAATTTTATAAACCTACCGGTCCCACAGAAGGAGGAAATTCATAGTCTTCGTGATTCCAAGGTGTGGCAGGTCCTCTTTCTGATATCGCACCAGGTGTATGGGCTGGTGGATGGTGTTCGTCGTAGCCCATATATGAAACATGACCTTGGTTCTGTAAATAGAAAATTTGTAATGCTTTGACCAAATAACTACGAGCGCGTTCACGGAGCCGCTATCAGCGTTACTGCACACATCTTTCAGGCAATTTTCTATGTGCAGTAATGTTAATAGCGTTTTCGTGAACGCACCCTATATTACGTTATTAAAGGCATTTAAATCTGTAAATTGAAATACGAAACGCGATAAAAAATCTATATTACATAATAATGATTTAGAAGTTTATCTAAGTAATTAAGCAATCAATTTTTTTTACCTGATCATAGCCCATGTTTTCCATTTGAGGCATTTCATTATCAATAACAGAATCCGTTTCTGGCGCACCAGGAGTAGCTGATTCGGCATGTTCGTCGGTTCTTCCGAGTAGTGAATTTACTTCAGTTGCAGGAATTTGAGGTATCTGATCAAGTTCAAGTGATGATGCATCCGGAGGTATTTCCGAGGGCTCTATCGATGGAAGAATACTGTTTATATCTGACACGGACGATGTTTCACCGGGTAGGGACATGTCTTGATGCGCTGGGGATTGTGTTCTTATTATATTTGTTTGCGCAATCATTCCTGGTACCTCCATTCCTTCACTTCCCAATGATTGCTCTAGCGAAGGAATCTGTGCTGGAGGCATTTGTTGTCTTATCTAAACGATAAAAATTATATATTATACCTATTGGTAACTCTAAACAATCCATAAGAATCTTAACGAATACATAAAATTACGAACATCATCGTCATGAGGAGCTTTTCGTTTACGGCCCGTCCTCTTTGTAAAGGCACTTTGTTCCAAAGCTGCTGAAGCTTCTAAATCTGGAGCATCTCTCATTTGTTCTAAAGGTATTCCATCATCGTCCGTTCCTAATCTTCCAAAATCTTCATGATCATAGGACTTACTTGTAAGATGTCGTTGATAATTCTGATTAAAACATAAATAAATAATTAATAATACACCCGGGACTTAAACCTGTGACATATTATGCTGGAGTTTGTACTAGATTGCTCACTAAATTTGTGAGGACCAATGAGATTTATGCAATTAATTGACAACCGAATGATCATTGGTCCTCATAAGTCTAGTAAACAATCCAGCATAGTGTATCACTGGCTTTCTTTTAATTAATCAGTGATCAAGCCGATTCATATTTCCTTATTTTCTTTAACAAGTGTATAATACTGAATTTATACTTGTTGCATAAATTTAAATTACCTTGAATAATATTCGTGCAGAAATTGGCCTTCCAGGTAAGGCAAAGAGTTTTTCCACTCCACCAGTTTCCTTCCAATGCATTAACCTTTTTGTGGGTGGTGCCAGGTCCAATGTGGTTATTATATCACTGGTATCTGATAATTGTGCTTTCATTTCTTCTCCCGAAATATTTTTAATTTCATCCACAATTAGTTTTCTTTTACGTTTTGCTTTTGTGAAGCCTTTAAGAGCAGATGCATCTACTGGAGCTAATGCAAAACTCTCTTCTTCATCATGTAATAAAGTGGTTTGATCTTGTAAAGGGGCTGGTTCTTCTAAAGTATCAATAGCATGATCTTCTGCCAAATTGGGGGGAGCTGGAGTAAAACGGCGGCTAGCCACACTCGCTCTGCCTTCGATCTCATCCCCGCCACCTACTGGAGATGAAGGCCTCGAGTCATCAGAACTAAACCAAGTTAATTAAATGTTAAAAAATACTTGTAAATATAAAAGTACGATTGACTCTTCCCACTTTACTCACTAAAATATAAGCCAAAGCTGGCACACAGTTTACCTTATTCCTCTCATTGGTGAAGCTCCACCAAAATGATCACCCATATCGTCATCAGAATCATCATGGATTGATGGTGCTGTTCCAGCTAATGTATTATTGTCTTGAACTTCATTTATAGAGCTGACCTCTGGTACAGGAACATCCCCCATAGGTGCTTCATCAAATAAACCACCTTCAAATAAACCTCCAGCTAAAATTAATTTTATTAATTATAGGTTATTATTAATATTAAGATTTGATAAGGTAATAAAAAATATACAATAATGAATGTATCAATTCATACATATTATATCCTGTCCCAAATGACCACCAAACCCATCATCTCTAATGGGGGTGTCTATATCCATTGGTTGAACAGTAGATGAAGTTCCAGCAACTGGCTCTTTATCTTTTGGTTCTAATGCTGATTCCATTCCTGGACCATCACTGAATAGCATATGGCTCTAAAATAGTAATTTTAATTTACATTATAAAAGATAAATAAATGTTTAATGAAAAATTAATAAAAATCTAATAAATCATACAATCTCTTACTTGATCTAGTGAAGGCTCCATACTACCAGCATGTCTTAATAGCTCAGGTGGATCAGCATCAAAACTCATATCTCCAAAGCCTTGATCATGTGTGACTAATGAAAGACTCCCATAATCTTCTCTCATTGTGATTTCTTCTGCCCTCGATTGGTTTAAGCTAAACTGAGCCTCAATGTCTACATCTCTATAAAACAAATTATTTATAAATATAGTCTTGAAATATAATAAATTTTAAACAGTAAATAAGATTATTTAAACTTACTTCAACTCAGGCATAGTAGTATCAAAGTCATGAAACACTTCTGGTAATGTAATCGCATTAACTGCAGCTTCTCTATGCTCTTCTGGTAGATCTACCATTCCTGGACGAAAAGCCATTTTAATTTTAACAAAAGCTTCATTACAATCAGCCAACAAGTATTTTGCTTTCCTTGAATATATCCGTACAACTCCCAGCAATAAATGACCAGAAGTTCTCAAAGCCATCTTAACCTGATATCAAACAGAAATTATACATAGAGCATTAGAAAATAATAAAAATTTGATTTTATATTATTATTATTGGTTTTCAAGATGATCATTAGTAAATAAGAATTAAACAAAAATACCTTAGGCTGTAAGATACCGTCAACAGATTTTTCAATATTTGTTTCAAATACATGAGCCTTTGTCAGCTTCTTATCCCAGTGAGCTGCTAACCAAATACGGGCCAAAGGGCCCTTTTTGGCTAGCACAAAATGAGCATAAAACATGTTTATAGCCTTTCAGCACAGATCTGTATACAATAAGACAAATATCTTTATGAAATTTTTGTTATCTATAAAACTATATTAATTAATAATATTTATCATACATATATAAGTGTGCAACAATGATATTATAACTTATATTGCATATCCCATTAAATTTAGACGTAACACAATAACGGAAATAACTAATCATATGATTTTTAAGCGGTTAAAAAAGGTGGTTAAATTGAAGTGCAAAATTAATGGAAACATGTTTTAAGTTATACAAATGTCAACAGTCAACATCTCTGCACAAGATGGCGTTTTTGGTCTCAATTTTGGCGGTTTTATGCAGCAAGCAGTAATCTAATGTCGAAAAAGTACAGTATTCTTCTACCGTATTTCACATACATAAAAACAAAAGATCTTCCTAGTATTTGTTGAACTTCTGTTTCATCTTTTACAAATAACTAAAATTTATAAACACCGTCGTTGACACACAGCGTTTCACTCTGTTTTCACCGCGTCCCCGCCGTGCCAATATGCTTTAAAACCATGGAGCACGAAATACCCAGAGGGAGTAGTGTCCCCCGAGCCCGATTCCCGAGTAATCCCGAGTCATGGGTTGCGTTTCAAATTTTGTAGCGCTATATCATGATTGGTCAGACTAATCAATTTGACCAATCATGACACGTATCTTACCTAGCGCTACCGTAGCGCTAAAGTTTTGAAACGCAGCCATACAAGAGGCGTTATGATAGGTCTAATCGAAAGAGAACCGTTTGATAGAAAGAAATACAGCTGTTTTTAGGGCCGTTGTAATTTTGAAAAATTCAGGGCTGGAAACCTCAGAATTTGAAAACAAAAAAGCATTTTTTATGTTCGGGAGCTTGAAATGAAGACACTCTGAAGTAAAACTAGATAAATTAATTAACAATTTATCATTTTCGCATGGAATTGCCGTCTACCTAGAATGATTACTGCTTTTTTGTCTTCAAATTCTAAGGTTTCCAGCCCTGAATTTTTCCAAAACAACGGCCCTAAGGGCCGGTGTCAGTACGAAAAGCAGGCAAGCCTCATATCAGAGATGAAACGGGAGATTGCTCATGCGAGGTCCCGAGGCAATCCCTACCGGTAGGCGGCGCTGGTGTTGGCAAACGCGTGTCTCAGGTCCATCTAACCCCTAACGCCATCTATCGGAAGAGACCACGAAGCACGAGCGTTAAGCTTAGAATAGGGTAAAACATATATGCATTGTTGCCAGAAAGCGGAATAAAGAGAGAGCGGAGATATTTTCTCGGACCTCTCTGTCTTTCTCGCTGTTAGCTTCTAGCAGAAGAGTCGAGGCAAAATCTTTCCGTTTCGCTTTGCCGAAAATCTACCAATATTCGATGTCATTTATATTTGCAGGCCAATGCCTTTATACATGATTTTTTCAGCATATTTATTTATCAGCATTGATTTATTTAAATCAATAATAAATTAAGGAAATGCGTATTTGATATATAATAATTATTTTAACTATAATTTCATCGTTATATTTCGCTTATTTCCGTAAAATCTGAATTTCTTTAGTTTATTATTGATTATTGTAAGTCAATGGCCATTAAAAAAAATTTAATCTTAAAAAAAAAAAGAAAAGTACCGTTCAGGAATCGAACCCGGACCCACAAATCGCCACGCTATTACCTTACCGCCTAGACCACGAGGCTTCTTCAGTGCACCGTAAACAGATAGTCTTTTTAAGGGCTTGAAATCTTCTTTTAAACCATATAAATAAACGAGCAACCGACAGCTTTATTCATTATTATTCTGTCATAATGGTACACAAATTAAGGAATAATTATATTTTGAATAGTTTTCAAAAGCTTTTCCAATAGCCAAGAACGAAGATAAATAATCAACGCTCGCAGTTTCCGTTCTTGGTTATTGGAAAAGCTTTTGAAAATCTACATTATATAATTATTCTTTAATTTGTGTACCATTATGATAGAATAATAATGAATAAAGATGTCGGTTCTTCGTTTATTTATATGGTTCAATAGAAGATTTCAAGCCCTTAAAAAGACTATCTGTTTACGGTGCACTGAAGAAGCCTCGTGGTCTAAGAGGTAAGGTAATCGCGTGGCGATTCGTGGGTCCGGGTTCGATTCCTGATCGGTACTTTTCTTTTTTTTTTAAGATTAAATTTTTTTAAATTGCCATTGACTTACAATAATCAATAATAAACTAAAGAAATGCAGATTTTACGGAAATAGGCGAAATATAACGATGAAATTATAGTTAAAATAATTATTATATATCAAATACGCATTTCCTTAATTTATTATTGATTTAAATAAGTCAATGCTGATAAATAAATATGCTGAAAAAATCATGTATAAAGGCATTGGCCTGCAAATATAAATGACATCGAATATTGGTAGATTTTCGGCAAAGCGAAACGGAAAGATTTTGCCTCGACTCTTCTGCTAGAAGCTAACAGCGAGAAAGACAGAGAGGTCCGAGAAAATATCTCCGCTCTCTCTTTATTCCGCTTTCTGGCAACAATGCATATATGTTTTACCCTATTCTAAGCTTAACGCTCGTGCTTCGTGGTCTCTTCCGATAGATGGCGTTAGGGGTTAGATGGACCTGAGACACGCGTTTGCCAACACCAGCGCCGCCTACCGGTAGGGATTGCCTCGGGACCTCGCATGAGCAATCTCCCGTTTCATCTCTGCTCATATCCAACATAACTGCAAAAATCTGAAAGTACACATTCTGATTGGCAGTTTTTCAGATTTTTACTGCTTATGTTGGATATGAGGCTGTTGGGAGCGGTGTTGTAATTTGGAAAAATTCAGGGCTGGAAACCTCAGAATTTGAAAACAAAATAGCATTTTTTATGTTCGGGAGCTTGAAATGAAGACACTCTGAAGTAAAACTAGATAAATTAAATAAAAATTTATCATTTTCGCATGGAATTACCGTCTACCTAGAATGATTACTGCTTTTTTGTCTTCAAATTCTAAGGTTTCCAGTCCTGAATTTTTCCAAATTACAACGGCCCCTAAAAACTCGTATATCGAATTCTGTGTTTGATAGGGTCGATGAAACGTTCGCAAATGCAATGCTGGAAACCTAAGAAATCGAAGCCAAAAAAGCAGTGATCATTCTAAATAGCCAATAATTTTACGTAAAAACGATAAATTATCACATAACTTATGTAGTTTTTATTCAGAGTATCTTCATTTCGAGTTTCCAAACATGAAATCTGCTATTTTGGCTTCAATTTCTTAGGTTTCTAGCATTGCATTTGCGAACGTTTCCCCGAGTACATACCGAACCATAGTAGTTTTGGCCATAAATCTTGCGTCTCAGTGAGGGGAAGTAGGAATCAGAGGGGCGAGGGGATTTCTAGGGAGTTTGTCCGTAGCTGTCAAATGGCGCGAGTAACCCTCCATTTTAGATCGTAAACAAAAATAATATTTTCGGAAAACGATTGCGGAAAAGAAGGAAGGATTTTAATACATAACAGAGAAGAGAACATATATAAGATGAGTATAAATTAATAACAAAAAATGAAAATTATTGTGAATTTATAAGGAAATATATACTTTGTGGTTATTTTATTTCTGTTACAAGCTAAATCCTATTCTTCTTGAGTTTAAATCGCAGGAAAGAAATACTTAAAGAACGATGAATGAAAAAGGACTAATTTATAAAGCATTTCTGTGTGACCCAGTGATTTCAATAATTGTGACATAATGTTGTAATAGTGAATGTATAAGCGTATGCTGTGTATACAAAGAAATTTTATTACAAAATAATAATAATGTAGGATAATGTTTTGATTCCTATTATTATAAATTAAAGCTAGTTCAATTAAAATTTATTATTTTAATTTCTTCCTTAACCACACACAAATTCTACAGGGTGATTCTCTAACGGCGGGACATAGGAGATTGGTGTTAGTTGATTATAGCACCCGCAATGATGAAATCCAAGAACCCTGATCGGTCAATATCGTATAGTGCCAACTTAAAATAGGCCATTACCAATAGTTTGATACAAAATGTGAGACCTATCCGCCATTTTGGTGTAAAAGTGTTTACACACTTTTCGTAAATAGAAGCAGAAGGAAATTAATAAGCTGTCAAAAGTAGTGATGATTCGGATTAATTTGTGATAAGTGTAACTTTGGCAAATAAAAGTGATGATTATAATAAAAAGAGGAGATAGGGAAGAACTTGGTTTTCATAAAATTTGTTATTTAATGTATTAACCATGACTGACTCAATGAGTTCAATCAAAGCCTTACAGTACAGCGTTTCCATCTTCTTTAATAATCAAGTGTATTTTTGTAACAACAAACTCAAAGTTCTTGTTATACCAGTGGACACAATGACCTATCAGATGTTATCCATTTCCATCAAAGAAAAACATATTTAAGTTCTCATTGAGTCAGTCATGGTTAATACATTAAATAACAAATTTTATGAAAACCAAGTTCTTCCCTATCTCCTCTTTTTATTACAATCATCACTTTTATTTGCCAAAGTTACACTTATCACAAATTAATCGGAATCACTACTTTTGACAGCTCATTCATTTCCTTCTGCTTCTATTTACGAAAAGTGTGTAAACACTTTTACACTAAAATGGTGGATGGGTCTTATTTTTTGTATCAAACTATTGGTAATGGCCTATTTTAAGTTGGCACTATACGATATTGACCAATCAGGGTTCTTGGATTTCATCATTGCGGGTGCTATAATCAACTAACACCAATCTCTCCTATGTCCCGCCGTTAGAGAATCACCCTGTATAAGTAAATAGTAATTACATATGTATTCTTGTAGAACCTATCTTTAAGCTACTCTAACTAAATTGCAACTATTTTAAATCTGTGGGTCATAATTATTTATTTCAATGATTTTTATTATTCAATGTGAGACAAATTGTGTAAAATTTCTGCTAATTTCTTATTAGTCTGTCACATACTTCGACATATTACCTTGTATGATATTTATATGCCTCCTTTGCACTATTTTCTTCTAGTCTATAACATATAACAATAATTTTATTATCATTTTTAAATACACGCAGATAAGATGATTATGCTGATTTGTAATTAATGTTATAAATATTGGAATGATAGTTAAACCATTGTCTTATTAAATTTAGAAAATGGGCGTTTGAATGATGCTATTTAAATTGGGCCTCTCTTCTGTGAGATATGTTCTCTTCTCATGATACTTGGATAGATAAAGTTCCTTAAAAGTTATGTGTATAATACAGAGTTGATCTTATTTTTTAGCTTCAAGTAGTTTTCCAGCTACGTATTTGAATATAGAATACTCTTATTTCCTTTCTCTTATTATAATGTTGTCAGGATTGATAGAAAGAAATGTCATTCATCTGAAAATGATAGGATATATACATATGGCTACAGGATAAATTAAGGTTTTAGGACAGATAAGTCTCATGAACAAATAGGAATAATAAAATAAGTATTGCATGTTAGGAATGGATATCCAAATATGTAGCTGGAAAATATAATTTGAAGCTGAAAACAAGATGAACTCCGCAGTATACGTGAACTTATTGGTCGACAATATCCTCTCAAATGGAAGGAAAAGATATATCATGTGGATGAGGTGCCAAACATATTTAAGTACAATAAGTCCAGTGTCCATTCTTCAAATTTAATACAGCAGTAGTTTACCAATCATCCTAATTATTATAGAAACAATTAGACAGCAGAATAAGCATAAATATATATATATATATATCTGAGCATATTTGAAAATATCTAGAGAATTATTGGTATATATGTGTTGAAAACTAGAAGAAGAAGGAACAATCAAGGCAAATAAATGTCATACGAGATGAGGAAGCATGACGGATCAATAAGAAATTAGCAGAAATTTTACACAATTTGTCTCACATTGAATAATAATAATCATTGAAGTAAATAGTTATGACCTGCAGATTTAAAATAGTTGCAATTTAGTTAGAGTAGCTTAAAGAAAGGTTCTACAAGAATATATATAATTACTATATATTTACGTATAGAATTTGTCTGTGGTTAGGGAAGAAATTAAAATAATAAATTTTAATTGAACTAGCTTTAATTTATAATAATAGGAATCAAAACATTATCCTACATTATTATTATTTTGTAATAAAATTTCTTTGTATACACAGCATTCGCTATACATTCACTATTACAACATTATGTCACAATTATTGAAATCACTGGGTCACACAGAAATGCTTTATAAATTAGTCCTTTTTCATTCATCGTTCTTTAAGTATTTCTTTCCTGCGATTTAAACTCATGAAGAATAGGATTTAACCTGTAACAGAAATAAAATAACCACAAAGTATATATTTCCTTATAAATTCACAATAATTTTCATTTTTTGTTATTAATTTATACTCATCTGATATATGTTTTCTTCTCTGTTATGTATTAAAATCCTTCCTTCTTTTCCGCAATCGTTTTCCGAAAATATTATTTTTGTTTACGATACAAAATTGAGGGTTAATCGCGCCATTTGACAGCTACGGACAAACTCCCTAGAAATCCCTTCGCCCCTCAGATTTCTACTTCTCCTAGCCTGACGCCAGATTATTGGGCTCAACTATACTTTGTGCAGTCTGCATTCCTTATATCAAGGACGTTTATGTTCAGAGATCAGTTTCGAGTTAGGGCTAGTCCAGTTGCAGTAATGCAATTGCTTGGATAAAATTCCTTAGGCTAACCTAACTCGTGGCTTTCCATGGATCCCGAGTTGGGTTTAATAATTTGACTAAATTTGGTGGTCTAAAGTGACAACAGAGAGAAACAGGATTAAATCAGTTAAATTTTACAATTATAATAACCTTAAGGATATTGAAATTTAATTATATATAAGGAATCAATTACGTTTATTTCGGTATAAGTAAGTACTATATGTCTACTAAAATATATGAAGTATAAAATAAGTTAAAATACAAAATTTTTAAATTATTTTCAGGAAGAGTGATATAATATACAACTACCCACAAAGCACCAAATGTTTTAAAGACATCTTTTAGTCAATTAGATGACTAAAAGATGTCTATAAGATCACTTTTAGTCAAGTGTGCTGTATGGGTACAGTTTACGAATAATTAAAAATTTGAATATTTGTATATAGATTTGTAAATTACATAATGTTAATGTAGATATTTTCTATTAATAAATCATTTCATTCAAACTTCTGTGTAATGTTGTAGATATTTAAATCATAGTATTGTATATCTGTATTGATCGTAAAGTTTCTCAATTGATATAATTAAAAACATGTAGAGAGTTCCTATAATACAAAAATTTTGAAAATAAAAGATAATTATAAATAGATTTTATAGATTGAAAACTATTTTATAATGGACTTAGTAAATATTTTAAACATATTGTTTGATGATGATGATACCTCTAATGACCCAATACAATCAAGAGAGAATCATATACGATTTGAAGGGTATTTTGAAAACATTCTAAATAATTATTCACTTACAGGTAAAGTATAAATCCTTTGTATAAACTTGTAATATATTAACTTTAACATATATAACATTATTTATTATGTTTTACTTGTTTAGATTTCAAATCACACTTTCACTTATCTAGGGTAACATTTCAATTACTAATAGAAAAGATCGGACCTTGCTTACTAAGAAATGGTTTAACTAAAATTAATCCAGAAAAACAGTTAGCTATTACCTTATGGATCTTAGGAAATCAAGAAGTATATATATAGGTACTGCAGCTTAGGCTCGTTAATAACATACAATAGTGTAATTTATAGTGTACAATGTTGAATATATGTTACCTTTGGACTATGTTTATGATAGATATATATACCTTTTAATAATTCTATTACAGATCTGTTTGTGACAGATTTGGACTATGTAAAAGCACAATATGGAATTGCGTATTTAATGTGGGATATGTGCTAGTAAATCATGTTCAACAATACATAAAATAGCCAAGCCAGCATAAAATAACGGAGAGTCAACAAAACTTTGCAGCGATTGCAAATTTTCCTGGTATTATAGGTGTAATTGATGGATGTCATATAAGTATAAGTGCTCCTACTGAGTATCCAAATAATTATATAAATAGAAAAGGTTTCCATTCAATAATATTGCAAGCAATTTGTGATGAAAATAAAAATTTTATCAGTGTATTTACTGGATATTGTGGAAGTGTTCATGATTCACGTGTTTGGCAGAATAGTGATATTAAACGTGCAATAGACAATAATCAGGAAAGATTTTTTCCAAACAATACTCATTTATTAGGGGATGCAGCATACCCATTGACAAAACATCTACTTACTCCTTATAAAAACAATGGCCATTTGAATAATATACAGAAAAATTATAACAAGAAACTATCTACAACGCGGTTAATAATTGAAAGAGCATTCGGTTTACTTAAAGCTAGATTTCGAAAATTATATCATGTATTTATGTTTAATACTGATATGATTCCTCTTGTAATAATTACTTGTTGTATTTTGCATAACATTTGTTTAAATAGCAACGATGAGCCTTTTGAACCAAATCTTAATGACACAGAGAATGAGTATGAGGATGATTCAGATGAAAATGATGAAGATGTTTTCTTCAATGCGAAAGAAAAGAGAAATATAATAGCCAATATGATAAATTAATCTTGTCTTTAATTAATTTTATTTTTTAGTGTTTGAGATTAAGATGAATAAACGTTATATACTTATTATTATTAAATAACGTATTTTCTCAGGATTATATTTTTATAAAGAAATGATCTACAATTTGAAAAGATCTATTATAAAATTTAAAAAGTTCAATTCCAAAATTTACTACTATGTATACACAATCAGGAAAAACATTAAGAAAAATTGATGTAAATTATATTTATTTTTAAGTTTTAAAATTTAACAAGTTGTAACTATATAAAAATAAATTTTAGTAAATTCAAATACTTAAAAGTTAAATAAACTATAATAAAAATTACAATCATTTATTTAAATGTAAGTGTGTGTTTCTTATTATACGATATGTAGTTGTCAGCAATTCTGGGTTTTTAACAAAGGCGATACTGTTTAATAATAGAAAATACACTTTCAAATATTTTATCCTAATATCACAACAAACTTTTCAGTCTTTTAAGAATTGAAATATTGGCTTGTGTTTTCGATCATAACATTTAGCATGTGTTAAGGATTTAAACAGCTTTTAAAATTCTAATTTTTAAATATTATCCCAACCAGCATTCTTACTGATTTCTCCTTTAATTTATAATATATCTAATTATAAGCATTTAAATCCTATTTGACTTTATACTTTGTTCTAAAAGCTTTAAAGCTTTTTCCTTTATTTCTATATTCTTTCTGTGGTGTTTCTCCCGTTGATTATATATGTCTGATAAGCTTACTTTTTCATTGACTTTTCTTCTTTTAATAATTCTATTTTTATCAGCTTCGCTGCAACAACTATTGTTCTCTTTATTTTGTAAATCTCGTTTTGCTGTATTGATGCAAAAGCCATTTATATCAGATGCAAAAGATATTGGAAGATTTTCTGGGCTATTTTGCAAAATGTTATCCATATCTTCAAAATAGATCCAATCTTTCCTGCTATTGCCTGTGGTGCTGTTATGATCTCTTATTGATTTATATTTTTTTTTTCACGCTTTTCCATTTATTTTCACATTGTTCGGCATTCACAATTTAACTGTTTGATTTCAGACATTTACTTATAGCAATCCACATGAATTTTAAATTAGTATTTTTCTTTTTTAATTCCGGCCATCTTTTTCTTACTTCATCAATTAATAGTTTGGTTTCGTTAAATTGCCAATTATATTTATTAACAGTACCTATAAAATTACACAAAAAATTAACGTTTTATTACACTTCAAATGTAATAAATTAATGTTATTAATGTATTAGTATACCACTTATTTCTCCTGAAGCCATATTGAGCATTCAATACTTGAATAATTAATTTTAATGTTAATGAAGCTATTTTAATTTGATGATTGCAAAGTCTATAATTTGATACCAAACTTATTTTGATTCGGACGGGTGAATTTTACTTAATTCGCTATCCATGGAAAGCAACGGGTTAGGTTAGCCTAGGGAATTTTGTCCAAACAATTGCATTACTGCAATTGGACTAGCCCTAACCCGAAACTGATCTCTGAACATAAACGTCCCAAAATTCACTTACTATAGAGCGTAGTACTATTCAAGATGGCGGACTTGGCAACCTTGGCACAGTGATGCCAAAAATGACTATTTTTTCCACAGAAACAGTTGAAAAGAGGGGGCAGGCACACAACGATAAATACCCCTACGCGTGTGACTAGCCACTTTTATGCCGATTCGGGCAACTTCAGCTTTAGAGAAGCACAGCGACATTCACTACGTCACTTTACATACACTAGTCCACGGCATATCCGTGTGAACCCTCCCAAAGTGTAGCAAGTGTCAAATTCTCGTGTTCATAACCTTTATTAACCTGTTCGAATGTTTCACGTGAGTAAAGTGTAGTGAAGTGAAATGTCAAGTGTGGATAATAAAGAAGATTGTGGGGAATCTTCATCGAGTATGACATCCACAGGTAAATTATGAATTATTCTGTAAAGTTTTTGGTGTTTGTTTCAACGTTTTCGTTTTTGTAGGTTATTTTAATGGAAGGGTTTTGGTGAGTAGGTGCGGAATAGCCGTTAATCCTGTTAAGTGTCGAGTTAGGATTTAATATTCCCAATAACTTGATCTCTCCAGTGGTGGGATTCTGTAACTTCCCAATGATGATTGTCGGTATCGCTAACTACCGATAGTTGTCGCTTGCAGTAACGAAAAGAGCGATTCTGTAACTTCCGTCTATATGGATTCAGTAACTAGTTACTCACAACTTTCGTTAATTGAATCGAGTTACCGAGAGATATCGCTAAGAGCGATTCTGTAACACAAAGTTTTCGATAATTGTCGTTAAAAATGTCTCTCGGTCGCTACCGAATTCTATCGTTAACTTAACGACGACCGTGATAGGCGTCGGTAGAAGTTTACCGAGAAAGTAAATATAATAAATGTCACAAATATTTCTTAAATTAATATTTAGAAATCACAAAAAAGTACTTACAATAAATTTTCTTTATAAATTAAGGCTTACAGTAAAAATCGTAGGAAATAAAATTTAATATTTTTCCAATTTTTATATTTAAAAATAACTATATATATATATATATATACATAGAGGGTCTTTTCCTAACAGCGGAGCATAGAAGATTCGTGTTAGTTGACTATAGCACTCGGAATGATCGAATCTGAGAGCGCTGATTGGTCAATATTGCGTAGTACCAAAATATAATAGGCCGTTACCAATAGTTGGATACGAAAAATGAGATTCATCCGCCATCTTGGTGTGGAGAAATGTTTACATGCTGATCGTAGCAGAAAGAGGTGTAAAATGGAAAAATGTCAAATGTTGTCGTTACTAAAGTAAAAATTGAATAGTTTGAATGAAAATTAAGAATATTCGTACTTTCCATTCATTATTTTCAATTTTTACTTTAGTAACCTTACCATTTAACATTTCTCCATTTTACACCTCTTTCTGCTAGGATTAGCATGTAAACATTCTCCACACCAATATGGCGGATGAATCTCATGTTTTGTATCCAACTATTGGTAACGGCCTATTATATGTTGGTACTACGCAATATTGACCAATCAGCGCTCTAAGATTCGATCATTCCGAATGCTATAGTCAACTAACACGAATCTCCTATGCTCCGCTGTTAGGAAAAGACCCTCTATGTATATATATATATATATATAGTTATTTTTAAATATAAAAATTGGAAAAATATTAAATTTTATTTCCTACGATTTTTACTGTAAGCCTTAATTTATAAAGAAAATTTATTGTAAGTACTTTTTTGTGATTTCTAAATATTAATTTAAGAAATATTTGTGACATTTATTATATTTACTTTCTCGGTAAACTTCTACCGACGCCTATCACGGTCGTCGTTAAGTTAACGATAGAATTCGGTAGCGACCGAGAGACATTTTTAACGACAATTATCGAAAACTTTGTGTTACAGAATCGCTCTTAGCGATATCTCTCGGTAACTCGATTCAATTAACGAAAGTTGTGAGTAACTAGTTACTGAATCCATATAGACGGAAGTTACAGAATCGCTCTTTTCGTTACTGCAAGCGACAACTATCGGTAGTTAGCGATACCGACAATCATCATTGGGAAGTTACAGAATCCCACCACTGGAGAGATCAAGTTATTGGGAATATTAAATCCTAACTCGACACTTAACAGGATTAACGGCTATTCCGCACCTACTCACCAAAACCCTTCCATTAAAATAACCTACAAAAACGAAAACGTTGAAACAAACACCAAAAACTTTACAGAATAATTCATAATTTACCTGTGGATGTCATACTCGATGAAGATTCCCCACAATCTTCTTTATTATCCACACTTGACATTTCACTTCACTACACTTTACTCACGTGAAACATTCGAACAGGTTAATAAAGGTTATGAACACGAGAATTTGACACTTTGCTACACTTTGGGAGGGTTCACACGGATATGCCGTGGACTAGTGTATGTAAAGTGACGTAGTGAATGTCGCTGTCCTTCTCTAAAGCCGTAGTTGCCCGAATCGGCATAAAAGTGGCTAGTCACACGCATAGGGGTATTTATCGTTGTGTGCCTGCCCCCTCTGTTCAACTGTTTCTGGGGAAAAATAGTCATTTCTGGCATCACTGCCTTGGCAGGCAGCAGCCGGTAGCGACCTCATAGAGTCGTGTGACAGGAGCAACCACTGTTCATCTCTCTCCCCCGGTTCTTCCTCATCTTTGCCTCTACAGTAAATGTAATTTATGGCCATCATTGCTGCTTCTACGTTTTTCTTCTCATCAACGAATTTCAGCGAATTTCTAATATATTTTTGGTAAATCACTCCTTCTGTATAAATTTTCATGAAATGTTAAAGTAGTAGTAATAATAAAATATAAGTATTAGAATTTGTTAATACTGTTGGGACGTCTTATAAATATAAAAGTTATTGCTACAACGGCTGTAAAAGTGAACGCGTGGATTCTATTAAAGTTACATTTGAATTTTTGATTCTTTGGGTGTGACGGGCATTTTTCACCGGTAACTTTTATGTCTGTGCTTTCCTAATATATCCAATAATGATATTAGTTCAACTATTTGACAGAGTAACCTTATTTTGTGAGTATGATTTGGAAAGCTAGTATATTAAATCAGTGAAGTTTAAAGTAGTGATAATCTGCTGTTTGAAGCTGTTTTCGATTCCGCCATTGTATGCTAGAGTACCGCGCGAAGGAACATTAATTAGTTTATTTTAAACCTCCTGAAGCCTGTTAGAAAAAACGGAAGTTCTTTATTTCGGTTGTAATATATTGTTTAATTTTTTATAATTTTTATTATTGATAACAATAGCTTCTTCAAAATTTTACATAAGGTTTTTTATATTTATTTTCAATGTGTACATTTGTTTATAATACAAGTTTGATAGATTGTATTTTCAATACATAGTTCATACATCATGCAATTACCTTTATGTATTAATAACATAACGATGTCAAATTATTTTTATAAAAACTGCTTGCGTCAAGATAGTGTGTCAATTTTAACTTATGTTATTATAGATTAAAGATATAAATTTTTAACTTCATTATGCAAGATCCATGTGATTAAATTAAAGTTTTACTCTTGGTAATAATGATAATTATATTTTATGGCATACAATAAAGTACACTATAGTCTGTGCCGTTAAGTGGAGCTTAATCTTCATGCTTTTATAGTTAAAATCAAGCAGTCTTTAACCATTGCTACAATGCGTAGCTCAGTCTTTGTTTTAAGTGTGAAACCAAAGTTCAAAGCTAAGTTCAGTTTTGCGAACATGGATGATGCTTTATATATTTATTATTTGATAAAAGGTTAATATTATCTTTTTTTTTTATTTTGTGAGTTTTAATTGACAAATATCATACTAAACTAAATATGTAAAAAATCTAACCATTCATTATTCAATGTAAGAGTATTCATTTTTTTAATTGGTTTATTAAAATTTTATTTAAAATAAAATTTATATTTTGATATAGCAATATTATTATAGTTTACTTATATAAATATATTAATCCTATCAAAGAATTTACCATGAATGTAGAAACCTGTATTGGTGCGCACTGAGTGTATTTCTATCTTTTTATTATTAATATAAAAGCAGATAAGAGACATGCTCAGTGTATACTCTAGTACAGTTATCCCAATTCACAATTAGAAATAACAAATATTAATATAAATGCAATAGATGATATAAAAGCATTCATGTTTGTAAGTGAACTTAAAGGATATTATAAAAATATGAAGTTTTAAAAATATCATATTTTATTCTATTTAAAATTTTATAAATCTTGGTCACCTTAAAAAAGCTTTTTATTAAATAAGTTTAAACATGCAGGAGGGTTCACATAAATCATAACAAACTTACATATCTGAGAACTTTAACTGTGATAAATTTTCCTAGAACTAAGATATTTAGCTCTTATAAGGATTCATTGTATAATAGGATATTTTTATTTCTCTAATAATTACTTGTTTTTTTTTATTTTGTTCTTTGTAATTTAACTGTAGCATTTTTAAAATTACCATTAATATAACCTTTTGTGTAAAATATTTTTTATATATTTGAAATTATATTTATATGCTTGTTTTGTTAAAATAATATAAGTCAATATAGTCTTTAAACATATTTGCTGAAACACAAATATACTTCAAGTCTTTTTTAATCTTCAGATTAAAAAATTATTCTAGAAAGTTCTAGAGTAAGCATTTATTTGGCATTTTTAGAAATCCAGGTTTTCATTAAAAAAAAAGATCATAAATCTAAAAAACAAGAACTAATATAATGACAAATTTTACTTTGGATGATTTTGTAACTTAAGTGGCCAAGTGCGAAAAACTTCTGTTCGAACTTAGAAATCATCAAAGAAAAAATTTTGTTAATTGTTATGTGAGATGTCCTGTATATAAATAAATGTTTGCTTAATTATTAATATTAGTATACTACGTGTCTGTTAACTCGTATCAAATCAATAACTTTATATGAAGCTAATGATTTTAAGAATCAAAGTATTATACTGACTAACCTGTAAGAAAAGGTTAATGGATAGTTGTACTAATAGGATGTTTCAAATTAAAGAGTTTGTAATCCTTCCAAATTTTTAATTAAGTGCTAATTAAAATGATATGTTATTCATTTTAAAATACTTACTCTATATGAGATTATTGACTCAACATGAGTTAACTGAATACCTTACATAAATAAATGATATTTTTTTAATATATGAATTAATAATTGTATTAGTAAAAAATAAATTTTTTGTTATTTTGCTTGCAGAGAATTCAATATCAACTATAAAATCTTGCATTTATAAACGACATTAGTTCAGCAAAAGAGAGCAAGTTGATTATAAATAATATATTCTTTGGATATAGTTACTTAATAAATGTCTGAAAACAATTAAAAAAACATGTAGGACAGAAAATTTAAACTAAATGGATTTTAAGTAAAGCATAAAAAGTGATATCTGCAAATGTAAATGCTTTTATGGATGAATGGGAGCGAGCAGAACACAAAAATTATATATCTGCAAATATACAAAAAAGCCTCTGGATGTGGAGACTACAGCAGTGGCAGTAATGGCCCCAGCTTTAACGGAAGGTGGTCCTCAAAAGCAGGAAAAGTTGCTATTAACCCTTCCAGCTGGTGGCTTCCTATCCTCAAACCAAGCTACAAAAATTTATCAGAATCGTGAAATTTTTACTGAATTTGTTGTATCTACAAATGTTAAACCTTCAATCATTGACAAACAATATATATGTGATTTATCAAAAACTGTTTTACATAATGTCATCAACTCAAAATATGTTAATGGTATTCGTGATTTTCCTGCATTTAATCACCAATCTAACTTGATTAGTAGAAAGAATTTGATAAATCAGGATTTCGTCCAGTGGGTTGCTCCAAATAATCCTGAGCAGAAGCTTACTGATTTTATAATGAATGACTCATCTAAAACTGAAGATACAAACAATATGGGGTTTTTTAAGTCTGACAGAGAGTTGCCATCAATGAGTGCTGAAAGCACAAGTGAGGGAAAAAACTTGGATGTTGATCAAATCATGACCTTCAAAACAGATAGTGCCTCTGACAATGTACAATGCAATATTGCAAATGCTGGTGATATTGGCCAAAATGTAGAGGAGATTTTACAAGTTATAAAATCAATAGAAAATGTGGAGACTGTAGAGAATATGTCTGTAAGTGGTAGTGAACCAGTTCAAAGCACTGTGGATAGTGTAGAAATGTTTACTATTCCAGAAGAAGGATTTTCTTCATTTGAACGAGATTTGTTAAATGATGTTGATGTAATGAGTCTTTGCACAGATAACATAAATTTAGATTCTACAGATCAGCAAAAAACAAATAGTTTAAGGCTACAGCAAGATCTTGTTGCACAAAAGCAATTTGAAAGTGAAAGAAAGTGTGCTTTTTTGTTAAGAAGATTACGAAAACTTCAAGCAAGAGTAATAGGGAAACATATTGCTGAAGAAAATATTGGGATTGTAGAATTAGCTCATCGTGGAGTAAAAAAATATTTGTTTCCAGAGTTAGTGGATATTAGTTCTAATTCAAATAGTCAAAACTTTTCAGAAATTACAAATAGTTTGATTGCATTTCTTAAAAAGCTTGAAAAAATGTGTATTGCCCAAAGTAATAGTGTTAGTCGTCAACGTTTATGCATTCGCTATTTTGGTGGTGGTTCACAAGACAGTTTAGGCAATGTATCAAACAATAACTCTAATCGTCCACCAATCTTTGGGTCATCTCAACTTCAATTGAATGGTGATCAGTTAGAAAATGTTGCGGGTCCTTTAACAATGCAATTACATGTAGTGGAATCAAATTTAGATTCGGATTGTACTGCATCAAGTAGTGGTGGAGAAAGCTGTGATGAGATGCAATCATTTAACAATCCTCATCAACAACATTTATGCATGTAAGTTATTTTTGTTATTTATATATTACTATGATTTATTATATTTAAGATTATGAATTTAAAGTCATACGTAAGTAAGTTGTGTAGACTGCGTTGAACTTGTTACTTGGATTTTACTTAACACAGATTAAGGCAGAGCTACAAGAATATTTAAAGCCATCATAAAAACAGAGTTTTAGGAAAAAAATATGTTTATTCATGCATTTTAGTATTTTCAAAGAATTATCAACTGATTATATTCATTTAACCTATTGAGTTGCCATAGAAATTATACTCCTTATCTTTTCTTTTGTTTTGTGTGATATAAAATTGAACAGCTTAAGAAATCAACAATTTATGTTACTTTTAATGGGAATATACGTATACCGACATTATAGGGCAAAAACTATTTTGCATGCAGCATCCTCATTTGTTGATGGATTGTAATATTATAATATGTTTTTGTGGGAATGCCAGGAAATTATCTACTGAAGTACATTGGGCAAATTAACAAAACATGAATAAAAAATTGTTTAAATAAATATATTAGCATTATTGAAACAACAAATAAATTGCAAAATCTCCCAACGTACTTTAGTAGATAATCTTTGACATTTTTAAAAACATGTTATAACAATACAATCCGTCAACAAATGAGGATGCTGCATGCGAAATAGTTTTTGCCCTGTAATGTTGGTATACGAAGATTCCTATTAATAATATAAATAATAGCTTTAGGTATGGTTCTAATGGTATAACTTCCGTTATGATATTAAATTTCAATAGCTTTTTAACTTATGATAGCTTTCTTTGTTTTTGAATATCAATTTATTAAAAACAAAGGGAAGTGATAGGAGTTAATTCACCAAACTGAATATGTTTTAATAATATTTTAATTGATATGAAACAAGCATTTAATATTAAATTACATACATCACAATGTTAGCTGAAAAATTTAGGGATCTTGAATGTAACATGATTGTCGAATATGATTTTTGACATAATTTGGTCTGCTGCATTCAAATCCATTGGCCAAAATGAGCTATCTTCTGTTAGGACTTTAGAAATTCAATCTCAAAGGTGTAAGAACGATCATTTTTGGTTACTTTGGGTTTTCAATGTCTTAGGAATCAAGGACTATAGAATAATTTTATTGATGGCTTTAAATCCTATAGAAGGAAATCTATAAAAAATAAAGATAAGGTTTCGAAAGGAATATGTTTTTCTGTCTCTAAAATAAAATATTTAAGAAAAGTTACTTAAACCTTTTAGGGGCACCATTACATAAATGATACAGTAACTCATCTAAAGTCTTTTCCACATTTATAATCAAATTTTATAGTTCCCGTGTGTATCAATTAGTTTTTATACTCTGAGGTATTCAAGTTTTCTGTTTTTCAGAAAATTGCGTTAGTTTATTTAAATGTTTCTTAGAGACAATAAAGTAAAAAAGTAACATTTTTTAAAGAAAAGGGACTAGCTTCTCTTTATTATGCCAAGTTATTAATCTGCTTTTTTTTCTTGCCTATTTTTTCCATATATGATATTTCAATAATCGCGCACCCTAGTGAAGAAGTGAATATACGCGTTCTTATTGTAGGACTATCTTTCCTCAAGTGTTTTTCCCACAAAATGAGTATTAATTATACAATTATTATCGGTTTTAATTTGCCAAATGTGTGACGTCAAATGATGCGTTTAGCGTCACATATGAGAGATAAAGTCGATTATGCAGTAACGTTACAAACATGAAAAAATAGCAGGTACATTTTGAATAATTCCACTTCAGTATTTCGTTACACTTTATACGTCCGAAAAATGAGTCATTTTTTATCATTTTCATAGAGCTTCTGTAATAGATAATAATGCTGTGATTCTTTGAAGGTTTCATGTAAACATTTTTGGAAAGTATAAAAATAAATTTTTTATACATTTCACATAAGTAATTTGTTAAAAACGGAAGCACGTATACCCATAGTAATCCAATATATAAAAAAAACGGTGTCAATGGCATTAATGTTTTTTTAACGAAGAATTATCTACGAGAGTTATAAAATCCCAGGGAAATGAAGATCCAGTCTGAGTGTGCTTATAGTCCGAATTAGAATTGTTAAATTTTATGCAGTAGTAACAAAATGGTGGATGATTAAAAATATTTAATGAGAAAGATCCGGATTTTTGTTTGGGTAATATTTTACTAGAAAAAACAATAGCTAAAATAATTTTTTTTTTTTGGTTAATTTTAGTTCTGGTTATACCTGCGCGTATATGTGACAAACTATGCCTAAAATTTCGTACGAATCGGTCTAATACTTTCGGAGAAAACGTCAACATTATGAGAAAAAAATGGTTTTGAGAAAAGCTCGCTTATAGTGCTTGCATAAATATGCGTACAGCCGGGGGAGCACACTTAAATAAAATTAAAAATATATACTTAGGCTGCTCTGATCTTTACACAATTTTTGAACGATACTTTTAAAATAGTAAAAATTCGAATTTTCGTACAAAAGAAAAATAGATTTTCTGATGTTAACAAAGAGGCAAAAACCCTCAAGCCCCATAAATAAACTTTCAGCGTTAATTAAATTGGTTCTCCTTGCTTCTTTACTAATTTCTTAAATTTTAGGAATTAGTTTCACTGTTTTTAAAAATGGATCATACGCGTCAAAAGGGACGGATTTCGGAGTAGAGCACTGATATTTTTTTTTTTACATTAAAATATGTTAAAATATATGAAAATACAATATTTTTTTGGCGTCAGTTAAAATAAAAAGCCTTTTTTAGTTACGGAGATACAACCTATCAAAAATTGCATTTTTGGTAAAAACACGTCCCGAGTCAAAAAATAAGCTCCAGTTTTAACCTTTAACGGGATCCCTCACGCCTACTTTATCGACAGTTCAAGTCAATAAACAATTCATTTAATAAAAGTCAAATGCGAAGCAAATTGAACAATCGGGCGTTTGCTGGACAATGTGTCAGTCCTAACGAGTCAAACGAACTTAAAAACACTCAAATTAGTTGAAAAATAACGCTGTACCATTATGCCGCGTTCTTGAAGAGAGGTTACTTTTGATTATTTCCACTTCAAGAACGCGGGACAGTGGTACAACGTTATTCTTCATCCGATTTGAGTTTTTTTAAGCTCGATTGACTCGTTAAAATTGGCACCTTGTCATAAAGAAGCTCGTTTTTGCAATTTGCCTCGCATTTGACTTTTATTAAACGAATTGTTTATTCACTTGTACTGTCGGTAAAGCACGCGTGAGGGATCCCGTTAATTTCGTTACACTGTAATTTATTACATCAAGAAATAATTTTAATATGTCTTGTATCTAAATCATATCGCAACAAATCCGTAAAAAGAATATTGGTAGAACTTCGAGATTCTAACAAGTGCTGACGAATTTTCTGCACTAAATTAAACCTCTTACTACTACTTTTATGTTTTATAGGACTAAATCAAAGACTAGGAGTACTCAGAGGTTCAAAAGAGTTCATAGGGAGGATTTGAAGATCTTATTTAGGGTTAAAAGTTTCATTTAAATATTATTTTCATCTTCCTAGGACTACTCTGAGATCTTGTAGGTCTAAATTGGTGTTCAATTTTGTTGGTAAATTGAAATATCAAAGAAATAAAGATTCTAATGGTTTAAAATGGAGCTTATTTTTCGACTCGGGGTAGTATTTGAAATTCATATCGTTTTTGTAAAAGTTAAGATAGAAGGCTCTGGTTGAGACCAATATACTCAAAAAGATTCAAATCTGCTAGGAGAAAAATACAAAAAATACACTTTGTTATCAGCTTTTAATATCTTTAATAATTATAACAGACAATTAAACTAACAATTGTGCTGGCATATGTAGAGAATTATAAACAATAATTAGGAACGTTCCTTGGAGTATCGTTTAAAGATAAAAACTTTAAATTTTGAATAATCTTTTGGTGTCGACAGTGAAAAATACGATAATATCACGACGCACCAAGCAGAAACGTACCAAGAAATAGAGATAATTTTATGATTTAAGCACTATTAAGAAAGCGACTGTGCTATATTTTTAACTCAACGTATACACTATTAGGGGTTTATGGTTTGGACTCGTAAATATTATTTATTTATTTGTCTGTTATATCTTGAAAGCTATTTGAACAATGTTAATGGTATCAATCGATGAAAACTGTAGAGAATTAAAAAATGAAGAAAATGAGATTTTGAGTCGCTCCATCATACTCTGAGAAAAAAAATTCCTTAAAACAATTAAATATTAATTGGTCTAAGTAAATAGATTTATGGAATAGTCGCAAGTGCATATTTATTTCAACAGATTAATTTAATTCACTTTAAATGATTGAACATTTTTTCAAAACAAATGTATAAAAAAATGTTTGAAATAAATATTTCTTTGTTTTCAATTAATGAATTATTACATTATTAAAACTGAATAAATATATTCTTAATGTTATAATATATTATCTTTAAGCAGTAAATTAATTCCTGTAATCTAGAAAATTAGATCTTAGTTTTAGTGTACATTCAATCTAAATAACAAGATATTTAATTGAATAGATGAAATATTGTATTACTGTAGTGAAATATTATCTCTAAAGAAATGATCAGTTCCTACAATTGAAGAAATTAATTTTTCATTTAAGAATACATTCTATCGGATTAAAGAAATACTTAATTTGATTGAAGAAATATTTTAATACTATAGTGAAATAATTACTCCAAAGAAATGATCAATTCCTACATTTTAATAAATCAATATTTCGTTTAAAAGCATATTCTATCGGATTAAAAAAATATTTAATTTAACATATAATATATTTTATTAATGTAGTGAAATATTCACTTCATATAAATAATTGAATCCTACATTGTAAGAAATCAGTAGTTCCCTTCAGAGTTTATTCGATTTGATTAATAAAAGATTTAATTTGATAGGTAAAATATTATATAAATATAGTAAAATATAGACTTGAAAGAAATAATCAATTCGTACTTTCTAAGGAGTCAGTAATTTATTTAAGAGTACATTCATTCTGAATAATAAATAATCTAATTTACTAAATAAAATTGCGTATTAAGGTAAAGAGATATTAATTAAAATTAATGAAAAAGCGGTTGAAAATATGGAAAATATTACCTCTATCTTAACGTAAATCTCTAATTATCTATATATTTCTTCTATTCAAAAATGTTTAATTAGATATATAGAATAATCACTTCAAATAATGTAATAAAATATTTGGTTTAAATAATTGATTTAATTAAATAATATTCAAGCGGTTTTAGTTGTAAAAAAAGAAACCTTAAATCTAACAATAATAGCTGCAACTTAACTTTTGCAGAAGCACCGTAAGCTGTTAGATGACTTATCACATATTGCTTATGGTGGTAAACCTTATGATTAAATTTTATAGAAAATTTACAATAGTCGTACATACCTTATATTACGCATACAACATACATTTACTCGCTTATATGATTACGCAGAGAACGGAAGTATTACACAAATCTGAATACTATATTTTAAATCGACTCTTATATACTAACCAAGTAAAGTTCAGTCACTTGCGAGAGAATATTCAAACCTACTAGCCCTCTAACGGTAATTTCTTGAAACATCTGAAGTTAGTAAACAGTAGATGAAGCCAAAAGTAAGGAAGACACAATGATATACAATTTTAATATTTATACGATGTTGTATAGTTGAAGCATAAACAATTCTCTTGGATTATGTGAAAAAAACAGTAAATAAAACATATTTTCCTTTAATGAAATAAGAAGAATTACCCCCCTAATTATTATATATATTCACTACAATTTTTGAAAAAGAAGTGCTTTTATTTGTTTTTCCCGCTGCTGTATTTCAATTAAATAATTGATTATTAATTGTATAGAAGAATAAAGCAAGATGCATAAAATATATTTAACAATTTTTATTATTATAAAGAAATTAGTACGACGGTACATATATTTTTCCATCTGAACAAACGTGAAGATTGAATGTCTCATAGTGACCTAAATCTTTTTGCAATAAAAGCTGTTTTACATGAGTTTCTTCTACTTCAAAACAATGTATATGATTTACAAAGCATATAGTATTTAAACGTAAAATTACAAAGTAAACTTGGTTCGTTTCATCAATGACAACTTGCAAAATTTTACCAAATTCAAAAAAAATATCATCAGACTTTAGTATTACTACCATATTAGGTTTATAAATTGTCCCATACACACTTATCCATGAAACTACATAATATTCATGATCAGCATAATACGGACTTCTTTGTTTGAGACTGTTAAAATCAAAAATACTTGTTATTGATGATTTAGATCCTATTTGTAATTGTTGCCTGAAACCTGTTTTAGTTAAAAATCTATGATTTAAAATCAATTGGTGTTTCATCGCTAAGGTATAAGAAGGATTTACCCGTGATGTTATTGTCTTAGCAAAAGTTTTCAGATCTTTATGCTTTGCCTCGAAATGGATGGACGAAAAATGTTTCATTGGTCCGTATTTTCGCATTAAAGTTGGATAATGCAATAAGAAATGATATTTTGGTATTAAGTCTCCAAACAATCGAAAGTACAATTCATTATGCTCCATTATTAAATTTGTAAGCAAATCACAGTTTTCAGCGGTTACAATAGGTGTCATGATAATACAAATTATCTCCCTTAAAAGTAGATATAATTTCCATACTTCGTTATTGACAGGAACTAAATCTCCTATTAATAAGCCTAAATATCTCACGAAACATAACATTTCCGAGGATGTTAAGATCAGCATTTCTTTTTTAAATATACTTTCGCTTATATATGAAGGAACATTAATGATGGCTTTATTTCCAAAATCAAACAATCTTATTCTGTCGTTAAGGATATCTAAGGAAAAATGCTTCTCTTTGACAATCAATTCTTTCAATATTTTTGCTAAGTCATATCTACATATCCCCTCATAAATATCGTGCATTAAATCAAAAGTATTATTCTGAATAACATGAAAATTTGGTAGTTTATTAAAAATACACTTCTCAACAATTCCATGTTCATTTGTAATTACATCATTATTGTAGCAATCTATTGTACGTAAATCATCACTGTCTTCTATGACCTGTTGCCTTCTTTTCTCTTTATCCGCTAAACATATTCTACAACAATATAAAGAATTGAAGCTGCAATTGAACCCTAATATAGTGTTAAGACCTAAATTATCACCTAAAACAGCCACAGTAACAAAATAAATTTGTTTCTCTTCAATACCGATATTGATACTTATGCCAATTGTTTCAAGTTCTGTGAGCTCATTTACTAGATTGTCGAAAATAATTGTATTGCCCAACTTTGCATGATCTGTGGTCTCATGTAATTGGGCCAAAAAAATGTTATCTAAGGAACTTGCAAATTCAGCAGGTAAACTACCTATTGTATAATATACAGCCCCAAGTTTTTGGACTCCATTTCGGGAACCTAGAGGATTGTTAATTTCGAAATCATCAAAATAGATTAAAATTGGTAATATTAATTTATTATGATGCTTTTCTTTAAGATTTAACCAAAAACGACTACATACAATAGAGCTCACAAAACGAGAAGTACTGTTATTGCAGCGTTCTAGCATAATTAAATGAAAAATATTTGGCAATTCTAAAAATGTTTTTAACATTATTTTTATTGGAATAGTTTCTATTGTTGCATATTTAACAAACATTTTCAAATTTCCATGTTTACGATGAGGTAACAACGATGCGTCTATTGGTTTTGAGATAGGTACGATGAAATATTTTTGATTTTGGAAAAAGCTGAATGTCAAGTGTTCTGTTTTAAAAGGGTCAAAAATATTTGCGATTATACCAAGTAATTCTTCTAAATTATGTGACTGCGAACAATTAGCTGATTTATGGTTAGCTATTATTATTTGAAGCGAAGATTTATAAAATTCACTTAAAGCAGTACAAATTTCTGTAACTAAACTTCGTGGTATATTCTTACAAGTATAAAATTTCGCAATAAGTATACTAACACTTGTGAAAATCATGTTTTCAAAATTTGCAATATTTAAATCAACAGATTTATGTAGCTCGCTAATAATTAACTCTGGAACTAATTCCTTTACATCGTTCGTCATAGGCACTTCGTTTGTATTATTGATTGAATCTATTTCGATTCCTGTGGGATCTATTGTTTTTACAATTTTTGACGAACTGATATGTCCTTTCCTGGTTATATGCTGATTTACAAAGTGGTCTTTATAAGCGTAGACATTACTGAATGAGCGAGAACATTCATCTGAACGACAATAACAGGCGCTATGCTTCTTTAACTTATGCAATATTTTTATGTGATTCATGAAGCTCTGAAAGCTCAAAAATGTTTCGCAAAAAGGACAAAGTATCAGGGTAACGATTAGATTACGTTCCTTAAAAGTAAGAAGTGAATTTTTCCTTAAAATTGCTTATAAACTTATTATTTAAAGTCTAGTGAAAGTTGCCAATATTACTAATGCATAATTCGTTATAAAAATCAAATATATCTGAGATATGGAAAACTTAGAAATTTACAGTCTACTGACATTATCAATGTGATATATTGAAAAGTGCAAAAATTGTGTTATCTCGCTTAACAATATTGACAACAATGAACAAATTCGATTGCAAATATTTTAATAATCATAGAGGTATTACAAATATAATAAGAGTAAATATGGGCGAACTAAGTTCGTACCTTATTGTGGTAATATATGTATAATAAAACTATTACAAAAAAAACAAAGATTTTTCTTCTACTCAATTGTGACAAAATTAAAAGTAAATTAACACAGTGGTGTAATTTCTCCTTGAATTTTTCATTACTGAGTCAATACATCTCTATGTAGGGTTGAGTGTGTGACAGGTTAGATGCAGCACGATTTTCATTTTTTGTTCGGTCTATGCTTGCAAATTCTTCAACTCCGTTAGAATTTCAATAATATTCGGAATTTGCTTGACGTTTTCGATTCGAATATTATATAAACCTATTTGGATTAATGTCCACATATGTTCACATTCAATTGGATATTTTGCGTCCAATGCATAAAATATTTTGAAACATATATCTAATGCAGTTAATGTTGACTGCACACTATATAAGTTTTGATCGATGCAGACGTATACTTCTTTTATATTTGATAGAGTATGCCCAACTACGATAATGAAGGGTTGCAATGAAAGACCCAATTTACGTCTGTCCTCTATTCTTCTTTGTTGTACGATAGTTATATCTCCTGGTATCTGAAATTTTGTAAACTAATGTATATCTTTAATTTAGAAATAGTTCAATATATACAACGAAAAGAATGAAAATCAACTTACAGTAATGTGTAAAATTATGCTATCTTTACTCTCAATGATTGATGGCTTCCAGTGACGATTCTTTAATTTAACTCTACCTCTTGGCGGGATAAGATGTGGCAATAACATTAGCTGTATAGCAACTTTACTTTTTGTAAGAAAAGATGTATTCATAATAATTGTCTAATTCATTGTGGTGAATTACTTTAAATTTATTGATAAGAATATAAATCATCACCTATATTTAAATCTGGTATTTCCAGTAAATCATTAAGCGCTATGACATTATTATCTTTTGTGTTCAATGGTCTTATAGTTTTAATATTATTAAAAAGTTCGATCCAAATTTGAAAAGTCCATGTCACATTGCTGAGTGTCATTTTTTGAAAATCAGCATCGATCAATTTAAAGCCTAGTGGATGCTTTAAAATTGGCCAACGTTCCAGTGTAGAGTGTACAAATGGCTCAGTGCTATTCTTCAAATTTTTAAAACGAATCGTAAAGGTTTTAGCCCAATGTAATTGTACCATTTCCCATGGAGCAATATTTATTTTCAGCCATTCCTCACTTTTTTTCATTTCCTCTTCTAATAAAAAATAAGTACAGTTATTTCGACACATATAACACAAGTACATACTGTAATGATAAAGATATAAATCTGTTATAAACACCATCATCATTTATTGCTTCATCCGATGAATTGCTGTCGGAATGCTCATCATTTTTCATCAACTTTTTATAGTTTTGTATCATATTTCTATATTTTGATACAAGCTTTCCTCGTGCAGTAATAGATTTTTGTATCTTGGAGTCTTTCTTTTTAATCGGCGGAACATAATAAATATTGCAATTTTCAAGTGGAAAGATTTGCTTAATTTTTCTTGCTATATCTTCAAAATCAGCATTTTTCAGCCTTAATTTGAAAATAAATAAAAAAATTATAGTTAAATCAATCCAATATTACAGTTTTATTTTTAAATTTTTGAAGCAATACCTTTTTCTATTTGTAAATACTTCATTTAAAATTATATGCACTATCATATTTCTTTGTTGAGAATTCAGTTTCTTGGTTTTTTTGTAATTTTTCAAAATTACTGGGCCTTCCAATGACTTTTGTAAAATGGATTTTATAGAAAAAGTTTTTCTTCTAAAATCGCTTTTCCCAATAAAATTATCACTACGTTCCAAAGAGATTTTCTTTGTCCGATCCTGATTCCGTGTCAGTGAAATTATTACCCACATCTTTTTCGCAGTCATCATCCGGATGAAAACAGGTTTCATTTGTTAAAAAATTGAATCGTTGTGCTCGAACTATATTACAATAATGATAAATACCAATACGTTGTAAGTAGCAGACCCTGAACTTTCTTTGCTGATATTGGTTTGATCACTATAATGTTTTTCCTATTTTATAGTAAAATTTATCCTTGGGCCGACTGAAGGAATTAGTTCCTTTATATTATCAATTGTCATGTGTCGCATAATCTGCTCTGTAATCCCATTTTCTACAAACATTTGCTTTTATTTTAATAGTGACTATGAATATTTTACCATTCAAGCTAACGTAAATATATACTTTTTCAACTTTTATTATCAAGGCATTCATTTTTATTTAATTAAAGTAAAATGTTACTATTTTTAACTAAGTATTTCTTTCATTCAAATCAGATACCATATTTTTAATCATGATAAACTTATAATGTATATAATTCCTTTTCCTTCAGATTTTAGTAATATTACCAGTTTCTATGATAAAACAGACCAATCGTAATCAATTCAGAAGATCACATTATTTGATTATATTTTATGAAAGCTATGTACAAAAATCATCATTTGTGGTCAAGCCTTTAGAATAATTGCACCAAGTAAATCATTTATTAGTATCAAGCAAATATTTATTTGCTTCACAAGTATTATTCAATTGTAGAGTATTTCCAAATACGGCTTTACTATAAATATATATTTTCTTACAACTGATAAGCGACTTCAAACAATGGAATCCTCTATTGTTTCATTTAATCATCTATACGTAAATATTAACTGCAGCTCAACAGTACTCAATGGACGAATAATTTTATTGCACATTTGTTATAATTTTACCGCGAACAACTTAAAAAGTAATGCATTAATGGTTAAAATTAATTCAAAGTAATTGGAAATAACACTGTACATTGAATACATATATGAGTTGTAATAGATAAATGGTTTACTTACCGGCGAATTTTTGTATCACGTCCTCGTTTACATTCCATTCTTCTAGAAGTTTCGTTGCCTCCGCATCTGCCATTAAAAATCTTTATACAACGCTGTTATAATTATATAACTTATTATTTGCTGAAGCTTCTTAATAGGTTTAAGGCTGGAATCATCCAAGGCACTAAGTCTCATAAATGCAGCAGATAGTCACATAAAACATGGGATAAGATAAATTACTTTCACACGCAGGTACACGCTAGTATATGCTAGGACACTGTTCGTTACTGTGGGGAATGGGAGGAGTTACAGCGCAGCGCGCAACGAGTAACCCTACTGTCTTTTGTTTACTTGCACTGTTACTTTGCCAAACGTAAACATAGATTCCTAAGGTTATTACAAGTAAAAATCTATTGACATTTTTTCCGCCGCGTATCAATTTTAAATTATTATTCATAAATTAAATATTATTTCTAATGAAATAAGTTTTTCCTTAAATGAAGAAGGAAATACGATTAGAGAAAGAAAACAATTTTAATGAGATAATGAATTTAGGTGCTCCGAACAATTAAATATTTCTTTCAATTATTACTATATTTAGTTATAACAATGTTACCATTTCCTTGAAAATATTTACTTCTTGTAATAAATTAATTCATGAAACAAAGAGCACAAATTACTCAAAAGCTAAATTTTTATATGTTTTGAATGAAACTATCGATTATTATTCATAAATGAAATGTTATTTCTATTGAAATAAATATTTTCATAAAAAGTGCGTATTAGCATCTAATGATCCGGTAAATATAATGTATTTCATTGAAACTAAGAACAGTTATTTGAAATAAATAAATCTAGAATTGATTTGAATAAAACAGACCCTAAATAAATATAAAAATTATGTAAGTAATTTATTTAATTGGTTCAAATACTCTTCATTTCATGAAACTAAATAATATTTGAAGCAAATAAATATTAAAACGAATAAATGATTTACTAATTTTAAGCAATTTTTTTTCTCAGTGTATAAATAGTTAAGTAGTAAATGAGGAGAAGCCTGGTATTTTTGAGTTTTTAACAAAATTGATTACTCAATCATTTGCCAAGTTTTAGAGTTGTACCTTCGTGAGTGGATGGTCATTTAAATACAATTTATGTGCACTAAATATAGATCCAATAGAACAATGAATTCTTCTGCATAAGCAACTTTAATTTTATAATATGCTGATTTGCAGCGGGGCTTGCTGCACTACGGAGCTTCATATTTTAATTTTTCCAACAGATTTTATAAATAGAAGAAAAATTTTAAAAAAGTATATTTTTTAATTACGATAATGTGCTGTGAAACCGTAAGCAAAATCGCCTGCAAACATAACCGAATATGGCCAAGCACACAAAAGTAGTGAAGTAGTGGAGAAAATTGTTCAACTACTTTCGTACACTTGGCTATTTTTGGTAATTTTTGCAATTGATTTTCTTACGATTTCGCAGCACATTAGCGTAAATCAAAGATACGTTTTTTTGCATTTTTCCTCTATTTTTAAGGTGGCTCCGTCGTGCTGTATCTACTGCACTAGTCAGAAATGTCTTCAATGTGAAATAAACAAAGGTTTGGCATATAATTGAATAAATATAATGCTAAAATACCAAATAATATTCTAAACACAGTACCAAAAAATATATTTCACGTTTATTTTAGATTTGGAAGCCATTTTATTATCTGCATTTTTTTTCACATTCTCTTTAATCTTAATTTTTCCTATTACAAGATTTTATGTTTCGTTCGATTTTATTTTTTGAACAGTCGTTTTAATCGGTAAAATATACTCTACAAATTCACCGTATCTAATTTGTATTACCTACAGAAATCTGGAATAAAAAACATTATCTTTTCGCATTTAATTAATCACAATTTTATAAACAGAAAAAAGTAGATTTGGAAGCTCACTAAACATTATTTCAAGAAATCGAACTGGTGAATTTGTAGAGAATATTTTAACGATTAAAACGACTACTCAAAAAATAAAATCGATCGAGGAATAAAACTTTTTAATGGGCAAACTTAAGCTTAAAATGAATGTGAAAAAATACAAATAATAAAATGGCTTCCGAATCTAAAATAAACGTGAAATATATTTTTTGTACTATGTTTACATTATTATTTGATATTTTAGCATTATTTATTCAACTATATGCCAAAATTTTGTTTATTTCACATTTAAGACATGTCTGACTAGTGTTGTAGATAAAGCACGACGGAGCAACCTGAAAATCTATTGGAAAAAATAAAATACGAAAGTCCGTAGTGCAGCGACACTCGCTGAAAATCAGCATATTATAAAATTAAAGTTGCTTCTGCGCAAAAACTAATTGTCCCATTGGATCTGCATTTAACGTACATAAAGTGCATTTAAAAGACTATCCACTCACGAAGGTACAACTCTAAAGCTTGGAAAATGATTGAGTGATCAATTTTGTTAAAAACTCAAAAATACCAGGCTTCTCCTCATTTACTACTTAACTATTTATATGATCGGGCTACTCAAAATCTCATTTTTTTCATTTTTTAATTCTCTATAGTTTTCATCTATTGACTCCATTAATATTGTTCAAATAGCTGTCAAGATATAACAGAAAAATGAATAGATAATATTTACAAGTCCAAATCATATACCCCTAATAGTGTATACGTTGAATTAAAAATATAGCACAGTCGCTTTCTTAATAGTGCTTAAATCATAAAATTATCTCTATTCCTTGGTACGTTTCTGCTTGGTGCGTCGTGATATAATCGTTTTTTTCACTGTCGACACCAAAAGATTATTCAAAATTTAAAGTTTTTATCTTTAAACGATACTCCAGGAAGCGTTCCTGATTTTCATTTATAATTCTCTACATATGTCAACACATTTGTTAGTTTAATTGTTTGTTATAATTATTAAAGATATTAAAAGTTGATAACAAAGTATATTTTTTGTGTTTTTATCCTAAAGCATTTGAATCTTTTTGAGTATTTTGGTCTCAACCAGAGCCTTCTATCTTAACTGTTTTAAACGATATGAATTTCAAATATTATGTGTTTTTATCAAAATTGCAATTTTTGACAGGTCGTATCTCCGTAACTAAAAAAGGCTTTTTATTTTAACTGACGCCAAAAATATTGTCTTTTCTTATATTTTAATGTAAAAAAAATAGGTACTGTACTCCGAAATCCGCCCATTTTGACGTGGAATGGCCCTGTAGATATAGGAAGGCCACTTGCTACGTGAACGCTACATTATCTTATTTTCACTGACTCTCAATGCACTTTACTAAGAAACATGGCATAATATACCCAAAAATACCGACCGGTCGGTAGTTTTAATGTTAAAGAAATACAATTTTTTTTGCTATGTTCGAGAATACTTGCCTGAAGCTTTATTTCACTTGCCTTTTTTTAGATATTTGTTTTCGAATGCTATATGAATTAAAGAATATTATGTGGAAGAATTATGTAATAAAATAAGGGGTTTAATAATTTGTTATTAGCAGGGTATATATGATTTTATAATATTAAAAATTTTGGTGATATATGTTCTACTATGAAACCAATGTACTTGCCTTTTTTACAGGTATAGCATGTTTTTTGGAGGGATCTAATGAGGTTTTTTAAGCCCATAGTAATTATTATCATATACATTACTCATTTTAATAAGATTTCCAAAATAGATTATCAATGTAAAAGTATTTGTAAGGCTTTGAGTACATAGGATTTTATTCGTACAAATTCACTAATTTTTTCATACTTTTATACAATCTTGATTTCTATATCAGCTCTTTCATTTTGCTTGAATTTTTAGCAAGCTTGGGCCATTTCTTTTTTCTTTTAAGTATTCTACACTGCACAATTGAATATTGTATAATACTATGGAAGCATATCTGCATTTTAGAGAATCAACTTTCAGTTCCCACAATTTACCGATCTTTACATTTATAATATATGGAGGTATTGCATTGGATGGATCTATTCAGTATTACAAATCTTCAAGTTTTTATTATTATTTTCATTAAACACAACACTACTTTTTTCTAGATTTTTAATACTGAAACACCTGCAAGTCTTTGTTTACTAGGTCTCTGTTCTAAATTTAGTTAATTAAAAATATTTTTTTTACGGTATTGGTTTCAATTTCAGCTTATCATTTTGCCTGTTTCCCTGCCAAACTTGGGTTATTATTTTTTAAACCTTGCTAGTAAGAGAGTACAATGTAGAATACCGTAGAAACTTCTGCAGTTTATGAGGTTGGACCACTCTAGAATGTTGAAAAAAAAAGATTTTTTTTTGTTGCTTTAAAAGTTACGTAAGGGTTATCAAAATAACAGACTTGATTTTATCAAGATCTATCAAAATCTCTAAATCCCGAACAGCCGAATATTGAATTTTACCATAGTCAATCGTTGTCAAATCGAGTCGAGTTTGTGGTATTTCTGGCAAAAAGACCAAGTTGTATATACATTGGATGTTTCTGAGCATAAGCCAGGCCTTCTTGATAATGTTTTTAAAGTTGTGAAACTGATTTATGAAGAGTGAAAAAGTTATAATCATTTCAATCGTTGCTTTGGCAACTATAAGAAAAGTAGCAAAAAAAGTTTTAGTTAGACTGTGTGGGTTTTGGTATTAGAAATTATTTAAAGTGGCAAATCAATAGAGGTTGAAACCAATATTATTATTTGCTTATATAATGATGATCTTGCCATCGATTATGCATATTATTGATGCCGTAGGTATGACAAACGATCCTAGCAACTATAATTCTTGTCAGGAGTCTGATGCATAACGCAACAAGCCCGTGAAAAGATATCTGTCTCATGGGGATAAACAGGCAAGGATTAGCTTATAAATACTCAGTAAGCGAGCAGAGGAACGTAATACCAATCTGGAATGCCAAATGCATGCTACAGATATCGTTAAAGAAAGGTTAGACAAAATTTTGTGCAATTTATTAGTATTCATAACTTTAAACGCGTTTTTCTCAAATCCAAATTTTTAAAACGGCGAAAATAGAACTCAAACGAATCTCAATATTAATCGTTTTGAAAATTTTCCATTGTTTTACAAGTAGATTATTTAAAAAACTACGTATGAGGTTTTTACTTGCTCAGTTTTTTTGTTATTAACAATTATCTGCGAGTTTTTGGTTGAAATTTCTTAAGTTCTTTTTGAAAGCCACGCTGAATGCTGAAACATCAACATTTACAAAAAAAAGCTTACGTGTTTCTATAGCTGTTTATTTATCAAATTGAAAACTTTTTCGTTTTTTATTCTATGTTTAAAGTTGCAAAGGGTACGTTTTCGGTTGATTTTGATTACCCCTGTCACAACGAGACATTGGAAGAGATATTTCTTATGTCTGCTATTTTATTATGAATAATTATAAAAAATCTCGTTTTCAAGCTTAATTGTTGCTTCATAAAAATATACAAAGTATTACAATTGATCCTATGTTCTTGCTAAAATTAATTCTTAAATTGTCCTATTTTTTCCTTTAGAGTGGTCTAGCCCCTTAAATGTTCAGCTTTCAGTTTTCACAATATATTAAATCATTTCACTATATTTATCATGTTGAGATTGTTAAGCTTGAGTAATAAAAGTCTCTAAGTAAAATATCTATGATTTACTTTATATTTACTTAGTTGTGCCATTAAATACACAAATAAAGATACATTAAAATAATCTAAATACAAAAATATTAATAAATTTGAAAGGAGAAATCGAATTAGATACTAAGTATAATTATGTTTCATTTGTTGCTTAACAACCGTTTAAAATACACGTTTGACAAGGTATTCAATAATATATCACATCTATCCTATCATCATATATCAGCACATTAAGAATTATTTATAATTATTAATACAGTTAGACAAAACTATATAGTTATAATTTCAAAAATATATTCTGTTTATAAAATATCTCACAAAAAACAAGCTTTGCTTGTAAAAACATAGTGGCAAGTACATCAATCATCTAGCTTATACAGGCGGAATGTTATCACCGCACTTCCTTGAAAGAGATAATTCCTGAGACCTTTTTAAGCAAAACTCCGTTGTCCATTTTTAAATCTGGCCCCTAATTAAGAAAAGGTACAAGATAACATTTCGCGCGCCATTATGTATCACCTTTATGAATGTAATAGTATTGGTATGTTTGTGTGACAAGTGAGAGAGAGATCAGAGAGAAGTTGCTGCTGACTTTTCGCTCTCTCCTTTTATTGATTATTTCGGAATCGGTGAGAAGCTGCTGCCGGTTTGCTGTTTTGTCTTTATATTGATGAATGGGAAATTATGAAATTTAATTCGCGTTCTTGCACAAAAACTAACGCGTACGTCTAATTTACTTACGGAGAATCTTGATTAAATGTTATTGTACGTCCTCATACAATTTAATTATTTGGCATCGAAAATTAAATTGTGTGAAGACGTGCAATAACATTTAATCAAGATTCTCCGTAAGTAAATTAGACGTACGCGTTAGTTTTTGCACGAGAACGCGAATTAAATTTCATAATTTCCCATTCATCAATATAAAGGCAAAATAGCAAACCGGCAGCAGCTTCTCACCGATTCCGAAATAATCAATAAAAGGGGAGAGCGAAAAGTCAGCAGCAACTTCTCTCTGATCTCTCTCACTCTCACTTGTCACACATACGTACCAATACTACTACATTCATAAAGGTAATACATAATGGCGCGCAAAATGTTATCTTTTACCTTTTCTTAACCAGGGGCTAGATTTAAAAATGGACAACGGAGTTTTGTTTAGAAAGGTTTTAGGAATCACCTCTTTCAAGGAAGTGCGATGTTAACCTTCCACCCTGATACTAACTCTAGTATATTCAAGCACTAATGAGAAACCTCATCTATGACGCCATCTAGCAAAGCACTTAGTAAATGATGTAGCTTGATTACCAAGCTTTGATCGAGATTAGGCCACGCTTGTATTGCAAGCAGTGAAGGAATATTACTGTTTAAATATCTTTATATCAAAACCAGATAAATTTTTAAAAATTATATTGAATATTATTTTTAAAAAATGTTACATGGAAATAGAATAAAAAACTCAAATTTTTCTCTTTTTTCAAAAGAACCTTGCAGCATCATTTTGTTGATTAATACAATTTATGATAATAAAAATGAGAAAAAAAACGCAAACTATATATTTTTAATTATCTGATTGTTGTTTTCTATTTTTATATCCTCCTTCTCGGTCTCTAGCACGAGCCAAATATTTACTTTTCATTGTTATAACAAGTGAATCAGGTATAGAAAACTTGTGTTTAACAATATCTTTAATGAGAAAGTAAATATAAGTTACTATATTACTGATATAATTGCGTATAACGTAATAATATTATTGTATATAAATAAGATAACTATTTTATACTTTTTTTTTAATTTTTGGAAAGTTAGCGTATTTTTGAATCTCAGCTTTTCTTTTTTTTTGTAGAATTCTCCAGCTCGACTATATTTTAGTTGTATCTCCATTTTCATTATGTATGGAATTATTTCCATAATGGCGTGGTATGATTTCTCCGATCCATATTGTGACACTTGTATAATGTGTTTCTAAAATAAAAAATACTTTTACTTTTTAACAAAAGATAAATATATTTTTATAAATTTTAAATACTTGCGTAATCCACAGAAACTTACAAAAGCGTCTGCTTTTTCCTCGTATTCTAAAATTTTCTCTAATTTGTTAAGCTCTTCAATGGTAGCCACTGCTAGTGTTATTCCTAAAATCATTTTTTCTTTTTTCTTTTAATGAACTTCTTTTGTTGTTCAATAATACACTATTAAATTTATGACTTTCAACATTATCAAACCTTTCTCTAAGTCGTATAAAATACTATTCTTTACGCCAAGAATACTTGTAATTATTCATTCTACATCTTTTAAAAAAACTGCAAGGTAGAATTTTTAGTTACAAATTCAATGAATTTTATTATACTTTATTCTACTGCAATAAATTATGAATTTAAATTTTATTAATCATATAAATCAATTTTCTATATAAAGATGACTTAATTTGAAAACATTTAGCTATAATGATTGAAATTCTGTAATATTATTTAACTTACCACAATTATGAACATTGTCTTCACAAATTTCATCTTGAGGCTCATTTGAACCTGTGTGGGTTATTTGTTTTTTTTTTGTTCCCGTTTCTATGCATTATCATACTATCAATCGAGGAGAAGGATTCACTTAAATTTTTATTTCTTCCTTGAGATTCATCAGACTTATTTAAATCATCTACAACTAAAATATAAATTCAATTATATATAAGAAAAGTGCATGTAACTATTATGTGTGCAATATTGTAGAGCTATATACCAAAAAGAGGTTTACTTACTTTTAAATGTACCTGGCATTTCATTGTTCACTTTTTGTTGCATACACATTGTCGGTTTTGTATGCTCGATCTAAACGTCTCATAGCTTGTTCACATATACCTAATAAATAAAATAAATTATAACGATATAAAAATATTATTTGTAATTTGGTAATAAAAAGTTCCATACTTAACAACTAGTAATCTATCAATGAAATAATCTTATTTGAATAGACATTACTTCAGAATGAACTTTTAAATTTATTAGAATAATTGCAAGCAAGATAATATAACTTTAATAATTCCTTTCGTAATCACTAAAAAGTTACAAAAATCTAAAGAACTATTTTCATATTGTAACTGCGTAGCTTAGTAAAATTGATATATTCTACTCGCAACAGTATTACAAGTGTATACAAAATTTCAAAGCTATATTTGCATTAATGTAAACAGAACTCCTTGAGTTATGCATTCATAATTAAAACCGTATAACTAATTCAATTTTTTAAAAAACAACGATTACATACAAGTCACTTGTAAAATTTTAATTGGATAAGATTTCCATTCAGGATTGTACTTCTTACATCCTTTCATATATTTATCAACGAATTGATATTCCTTCATAGGTGGATATTTTGTATGCCATCCTTCTGCTGTACAAATAATCCATTGTTTATATACTATGTCTACTGAATCACAAGCAATTCCCTTCTTTGTTTGAGACTTCTCTTTTGCAATAAAAGAAACAATTACAAATTTAGTCTTCTCTGCAAAGAAGTTGGGTACTCTAAATCTTTTATCTAAAATATAATATTATTTATTAATATTTAATATTTTAATTTATATTATAAGGCGTATTGCAATTAACATATTTTTATAACATTTCGTTTGCAATAATATATAATAATCAAGAGGAGTAAAAAGATAAATATCAATGTTTGCATGTTTGTAAGAATTAGAATATTTATCGTTATTATAACCTGCATTTTACATGCCTCTTAAGAAAAGTAAATAGTTTATTAATCGTATAAAATTTATATATATTTACCTGCTGTTACTATAAAAAGGAAATTGAACAATATAATCGTCGAATAACCAATTATTTTTCAATGAATATAACTATGTTGAAGATCGGAGGTGTGTTGGTGTTAGCGGTCCAGGTTTCTTGGGCCACCTCGCTCAGCAAACTCTCCGTCTCTGTTCCACACTCTCCACTTTAGCATAACGCCGCCAGATGGCAGCCTCGCGGAGTGTTCTCGATAGTTAAATTTTACCCGTACATTCTATAACTCAGCGAGCCGCGCTAGCTCGCAGCTCTCGATCACTCGAAGCTAGGGCCGTCCTTTCGATTACTCGAGGCTAAGGTCGTGCTCCTATCTATTCCTTTCGTTATTACAGTGCTCTTAGCACTATTGTATTATACGATTTCGGAATCTTTTTCCTTTAGTTTACAAATAACCCATCTGCCTATACCACTTTGGTTGCGCAGTGTAATTCCTATTCTTCTATCCTTTAACCTCATTGACTTCTGCTTTGGAAGCCATACCGGGTCAAATCTCTCACAAAGCACAAGAAATGCGTCGCGCGTCGATAGAAATGGGTATAGCGTGGCTAATTTGGCTATAGGCTGCACCAGTTTCATTTGTGTTTTGCATGCATATGTGTTGTTGTATACAATATGCAACATACTATGTATATGTAAAATCTTCTTACTTTGCTGAATTAACTCCATTTATACTATATACATATAATATTTTCTATGTAGTTCTTAACTATTTAAAAATTGTATAATATACATATGAGCATCCAATTTTACTGGGGTACATTTGCTTTTTATTCTTTCAGCAGAACATTCGAATTCTTCATTAGATGCAAATCTTGAAGCCTTCCAAATTCCAACCATAGATGAAGGACAAGATTCAAAAAAGCTATTTTCTAGTTTTTTTATTTTTGAGCCACTAATACAAAAATCCTTATTCTCATGTACAAAAATTTTGTTGATAACAATAATTTTATTATTATCTAATAAAACGATATTATCAGGCAAGGAATTGCTAATTATAAAATTGTCCTTTATTTTTATGTGTTTCAATTCCTCAGTATTCCGAACGACTTTTTTTCTACCAAATATTTTTATATCTGAATTTCTTAAAGTAATTTTTTCGGAAAAAGTCGATTCATATTTTCCGAGACGTTTCAAAACTTGAACATGTGGAGAAGGGGAATGAACCATTTGTTTTAAATATCCTAAAAAGTTTTCAAAAGGTAATGCTGATATGTTTGATATCGATGTATGAAAATATTTCACATCATCAGCAAGGTGAATTAAATTATGTGAAAGTTCATTACTTTAGGGTCTAAACCAAAATGAGTTTCCATTGATATAAAAAATTCACGTAACAAATTATTTATTTGCCATTTGTATATACTATTCAGTAATCTTACTTTCATCAGAAAGAATACGATAAGCAGTCACTAATAATAAAAGATGTTTATATTATCTTCGTTAAATATATTTTTCATTAGTATAAAGCTACAAAAAAAAAGAAACCATCTATGTTGAGTGACCTCCAATTAGCTTAGTCATACATATCCAAATTCTTTTTTTGAAACTCAATCGGTATAGATGGTTTTCTAAATTTCTCTATGTATTTATTAGTTTCTCGACGATGAATAGTATGCATAGATTTTTTAACGTGTAATCACCATAAATCCATTTCTCAAGTAAGGATTTCATCACATCCAAACATAGTAGATGCATGTACTGGAGAGCAACATCACGCACTAAGTCCAGCCCCGGAATTTCTGTTAATGAAATTGTTATCCCTTCTTGATGATGTTGAATCTGACTTTTGGAATCAAAAGCCTGCTTTGTTCGAGCAGGACAGTTTACATCAGGATAAACTCTTTTTTTATTGATATGTACATCTTTTGTAGTACATCGTTCACAACTTTAGAAACTGCCGTGCCCTTTTACTCATTTAATAAATGATCTTGCAGGAGTATCGCATATAAAAGCTTTAATTATAAATTGATACTTCTTTAATCCAATAACCAAACCATTTTTTACCAAATTTGTTGACTCTCACAAAATGTGATAAGAAATCATTTGAATTGGTTGATTTTGAATCTCCATAATATATAGCAATCAGAAATGGTTTTGAATTATATTTTGTATTGTAAATTAAACCAAGTATAGGCCAAAACTACTTATTTGAATGGTTAAAAAGTCATCCACCATCTATATTTATTAATATTTCAATATTTCGTTCGTCGTGTGTGTACCATTTGGTATTTGATTTCGTAAGTTTTTCTGTATACCATTATATATGTAAAATTCAGTAGAATTTTTTAAACTACTTATAATTTTAATATCATATGTTGATGATCTGGGTATACTTAATAGTGCTGCTTGCGTTTGAGGGAGCTCACTGTGGCCATCACTTCTTAGTATTTGTAATTAATCTTCACAGCTTTTCTTGTTAAAGTAGGCTTATGGTCTTTTACTCACTTTTTAATTTGTGTTAAAAATGATTCTGCTGAAGCTTGTGTATTATTCGTTTGTGCTTCTAAATTTTCAATTTCGCCCTCAATTTCGAATGAAGCTGATGAATTTGTAATTGCTGAAAAAGTTTATACAAATTATTTACGAAAATTATTTATTTTTAAACTATATTTTTAATTATAAATAAAAGCAATAAAAAAATACTACACATTTTCATTCCTAGATTTAATTTTCAAATGCTGAAATGAAGTAAAAATGTGTTATTAATGAAAGTATATCAAAATTTATACTCTAAAAGGTTAATAACAAATATAACTTACTTATTTCCAAATCAATATTATCTTGAAAAATATTGTGCACCTCTTCCACAACCGAGTCGAAACATTTGGTCTGACTTTAACCTAAAATTTAGTTCAAAAACAGGCCTCTAGATTTTACAATAGTGACCTGCATTTGGACTATTTAGGGTCAAAACCAAGTCTTATAATCTGGTTGTGACTTATCTGAGTAGGCTTAAATAAGGACATGGTTACTAAAATTACTTCGGCTGTGTTCAGATTAAGAATTAAATTAAAAAATGATTATTGAAAGTGTAGATAGGTCATGTAGCAAACATTTATACGTCGAGATATGTACGGTAAATCTAATCTGATCCTTATATAAATGAGAAGTTTAACACTTTTGAGAGAATTGACCCGGCCACCCCAGTCTAGACCTAGATTGAGTAACCCTGATCTGGTTCCGCTCTGGACGTATTTAAGTATATCGCGAAAAAATAATTTGGGAGCGAGATCGCTCCGCGCGGTAGCCACCTAGTGTCGGCGAGTAGAAGTTGGGAAAATTTAGTTTAAAATCAAACCAAATTTATAGCATAACCTTTTTTTGGTCTAATGTAGTTGAAAACTATACCAAATTTTAGTATAACCTTCTTTTCATCTAATGTAGTTCAAAAGTAGACCAAATTTGTAGTAAATAAATTTGTCATGGCCTATTTTTGATCTACAAAATATTTCGAATAGGTCAATATCAGGTCTGATTAGATCGAAATAAGATCTTTGCTTTGTATCGGCATTGCAAAAATATCAAAGGAATTAGACTATAAGCAGGGCAAATTTTTCGACTCGGGCAAACAAGGTAAAATCATAGTTTTGGTTTTTTCCTGATTAGTCATAAATAGATGCAAAACTAGGTCTTACTATTTAGGTCAAAAGAAGAACTTGATGTCCTGGTTTTATTTTATTCAATGGAAGTAATATTAGATTAAAAGAAGGCTTTTAATTAGTTATCCAATTTTATTATATAAATATTGCATATTGGAATATTTAGTCGTTTACAAAATAAAGATATAAATGTATAACAATTTTCGTAAATGTTAGTAAATAAAGAAAGTAAAATTGATAAAGTATCTTAATTTTCGGTTTGACGATTATTCATTTCATTTTTATTTTTTAGTGATTTTAATTTTTTTGACGACGATTGTGAACAAATTTTATTAAGGTGTTTTGTATATTCCTTTTTGTTAATATCAGCATTTATTGCTTTAATGTAATCTAAAGAAAAAATTAATCAAATTAAATATTTTTATATTAACAAAAATGTGAAATTAATATATAAAGTAATTAAACTTACTATAAACTCCATAAAAAATATTATGATTCATTCCCACCGTTCCGCGGCAACCTTTGGTAGAAAAATATTTTAAATTTGATCCAAATATTTCCACTATAATTTCTGTGCATGATTTTCTCCATGTCTTGTAATAATTGTATCTGATTTTTATTGCATTTAATCTGTTATGGTTTATAAATATCTTGCTGTTTTCATCCAGTTCAACCTGTTTGAAGTAGCAGCAATAAGAGTAAATATACATGTTGTATTAGTGAACAAATAAATTATAGTATAAATGAAGCATTCATGATTGAAATATACATACCTTTCTTGGCCCCTGTGTTAGTGCATCTTTCTGAATTTGAAAAATTATTTAAAATGTTTTAAATTAAAAAAAATAAAATTTTTAAGTAAACAAAATTTTTGCATACCGTTGATAATGCTGAACTATTATTTTTTAAATTTCTTTGATATATTTCCCTTAAACGAGTTACAAATCTTTGTAACAAATCAATTGTCTCCATTGACACTGAAAACAAATTTTTATTACTAAACTTCATTAAAAAATGTTATTAATGTGTAAAATTATATTACCATCAGGAACAATAAATGTTGACTCAGTATTATTATCATCATCCTTTTGATTAATTTGCATTACTGAGTCCTTCGTGCTTGTTGAACCACAAAAAGAAGTTTCACTTTCATATTGTATATTATGCTCTTTGCTGAGTTCTGTCATATTTGTCAGATTCATAGCTTTACAATTATTCGTAACATTCTCAATAGTTTTCTTCTTTGGTTTTATTTCTATCCTATTACTGGTTAGAGCCTTTTTATTTCCATGAAAAATATTGATATCTTTTATAATATTTTCATTTGCATTTTTAGTAGGTGCCTTTTTGATTTTATTATCTTACTTTTTTAAACTTTGTACTTGACCTCTAGTCATTATATTACCATCAGGAGACATAAAAGTCGAGTCAGTATTATTATTATCATCCTTATGATTAATTTGCATTACGGAACACTCAGAACTTGTTGTACAATTAAAAGGATTTTCACTTTCATATTGTACCTTATGCTCTTCACTGAGTTCTGTCATATTTGTCAGATTTATTGTTTTACAATTATTTGCAACATTCTCATCAGTTTTCTTTTTTGGTTTTATTTCTATTCTATTACTGATTGAAGTATTTTTATTTTTATGAAAAATATTTCTATCTGTTAGTATAGTTTCCTCTATATTTTTAATAGTGACCTTTTTATTTTTGTTGTCTTTCTTTGTTAAATTTTGTAACTTACCTCGCGTCATAGTACTTGTTTCTGAAAATGCTTGCTCTTCGGATGATATAATTTCACCAGTGTTTTTATTGACCAAAGTCATTTAAAGTTTTTCTTTATTATCTGAAATAAAATTAATATGGTAAGTTTGACTAAAAGGTAGAATATGAAAGTGGGTAACATGTAATTCTTCTTATTACTTTTACATTGATATTATGTTAATAAGTGGATGCAAAACTTACCATCAAATTGAAGAATTTTTCCATTATAATAAAGAATTTTCCCCATAATATCTTTGTAAGGAATCTGCGTTATAAAACCTCTGCAAAAGCGTCTTGGAAGAATTACAGTATCAATTACAGATTGCTTTTTCGATTCCGTCCAAAAAATTAAAGCAAACTTCTTCACCATTTTGTGCACTGTTTCTAGGAAGAAAATTATTAAAATAGAAATTTCAGTCTCATGTTCAACTTATACTTTCTTTGATTTCCATCAGTTCATCATTATGAAAACCGTTTTCACTCGATAAAAAAATAGAAATGATTGATTACTCACTTATATTCTAGGCAGGTACCTCTATTTCACACTTGGAATTTGGAAAGATTTCTATGAGACTCGTTTATACGAAGGAGCACAATACTTCATAAAATAAGGCTCCAACAAAAAAGAATTAATTTTTGCAATAAAGCCATTGAAATAATTGTGTTTCAAAAATACAACGTTATAGATAGTCACTAACTGATGATGACCTACAGGCACCTACAGGATAGACTCATAAGTGTTACGTGACAAATAATAATACCAAATGGCGCCACATGGCATCCCCTCCACACGCTGCAAACCACTCTATAGCTTCCATACCCTATCCGATTGTCCCTACTTTGGCACAATGCCGCCAGATGGCCGCCTCACAAGTGTTTCTTTGGCAACCTGTGATATAGGTTAGAATAAACTATGCTTACCATTAAGATACTATACTAATGTAACTACAATATACTATGTAAGAAACTATAGCAATGCGACGACAGCGCCAATGAAGGACGACTGTAAAACTATGTATCTTCATACTCTCTCTTCCTTCCGGCTTCTTCACGAAAGAAGACATGTTCGACTGATTACTGTGACCGAATAGCGAAAAATAAAGAAAAGCAATGGCTGACATTGGAAACGAGTGATATCTTACATATAGTCCCAGTCTACACAAAGTATAGTGGCCTGTAACAGAAGAGCCACATTGGTGACCTCAACGTTATCCAAACGGATCCAAAATTCTGACACTCCTCATAGAAGATCACACAAAGAATGACTCTGGACAGAGCTCCTGTTGCCAACGATGAGAAAAACCCTCAACAACACGAAGCAGCAAAGGACGAAATAGAAACTCCTCTAAGTTCAAGAGATGAAAAATTCATACGCCGAAACATGGATGAAAATGTCTCGATGACCACGATATTCAAGCTACCGCCATTTTGGAGGCAAAACCCAAAAATTTGGTTCATACAAGCGGAAGCACAATTCCATGCACGCAATATACGCGGCAATAATACAAAGTATTATCAAGTAATAGCATCTCTTGAAGGAGAAGTTCTGGAACAGGTAGCTGACGTCATATCATCTCCGCCTGAAGAAGAAAAATACCAATATTTGAAGCAATCTCTGATAAAATGTTTCTCAGTGTCCAAGGAGAAGTAATTAACACGTCTGCTCACAGGCTGAGAGCTAGGTGAAAAGAAAGCATCTCAGTTGTTATGAGAGATGAACAATTTAGCAGAAGGCAAATCTAAGCAAAGAAGCATTGAGATCTCTCTGGATGAGGCAATTACCTGCAAATGTCTGCTGTATACTATCTGCCAGTTCTTGCATAGACATAGTTCCTCTAACTGAAATAGCAGATAAAATAATGGACTCCAACCCAGCGTATACTGTGCTTTCTACACAAGCACAAGACATCAGTGAGGTATCCAGGTCAGAAGCTGAAAGAAAAAACACATTAGAGGAGAAGATAACGGAACTTACCTCAGCAATCAAAGATCTGACAAGAAAGGTAGATCAATCAAGAGGAAGATCTTGCTCACGTAGCAAACCAACGCAAAAACCAGAGGATAAAGACTCCAAAACAATCTGCTACTACCACAAAAAGTTTGGAGAAAAATCAAACAAATGTACCAAATCTTGTGCATATGAAAGCAAGCAGGAAAACTAAAACTGCTGTCGTTAACGTGCAAAGTTGACGACAGCAACAAAATAAAATTGCCAGAGGAATGTAGACTACATGTGTACGACAAATCCAATCACACCAAATATCTCATTGATTCAGGATCAGTGATTACCGTTGTACCACCAGCGTCTAGTCAAGAAAAGAAGTCTATGGGACAATTCAACTTGTACGCGGCAAATGGAAGTATAATAAAAACTTTTGGAACAAGGATTCTCCATCTCAATCTGGGACTCCAGAGATCATTCAAATGGCAGACCATCATAGCAGACGTAAAAACTCCCATAATAGGAGCAGATATGATTACCTACTACGGTTTGCTGATTGATATTAAAAACAAAAAGCTAATTGATACCACAACCTCTCTAATCACAAAAGGTGAGATGGTAGAAACATCAATTCACTCAATCTCAACAATACAACCAAATGGAAATCATGCTGACATACTTTATGAATTTGCAGAGATTACCAAACCTTTTCCACAAAACAAAAAGGTTTCATCAGTTCACCATTACATATTAACCACTGGACCGCCAGTCCCAGACCGCCCAAGGAAATAGGCAGGAGAAAAATTAAAGCAGCAAGATCAGAGATCAATTATCTGCTAGAACAGGGATATATCCGTCCATCGAGCAGCCCGTGGTCAAGCCCTATACACATGTAACCTAAGAAGGATACAAGCTGGAGATTGTGCGGTGACTACCGTAAGTTAAATGCAGCAACAGTGCCAAACAGATATTCGCCACCACTAATAAAAGATGTGTTACAGAAGCTGCATGGCAAGCGTGTATTTTCAACAATTGATCTGCACAAAGCCTAGCACCAAATACCCATGGCGCAGGAGGACATACAAAAAACTGCTATAACCACACCCTTTGGTTTGTACGAATATGTGGTTATGCCCTTTGGTTTGCGCAACGCCACTCAGACATTTCAAAGATACGTGGACTCAGTGTTCCGTGATTTAGACTTCGTTTTCTGTTATGTGGATGATATAATCATCATGTCAGAAACACACGAGGAACACAGAAATCATCTTCGTACAGTATTCACCAGGCTCAAGCAGGAATACCTGACAATTAATGAAAACAAGTGCAATCTGGGGAAGGAAGAAGTAACATTTTTGGGTTACACAATTAACAAATATGGTTTCAAACCTCCTCAAGAAAGAATAGAGGCCATAACTATTTACCCAAAACCTAAGACTGCAAGAATTAAGAAGATTCTTAGGAATAGTCAATTATTATAGAAGATGCATTCCAAATGCAGCAACCACACAGGCGCCTCTCAATGAACTTCTAAAAGAATGAAAAAAGAATAATAGAAGGCCTGTACCATGGACAGCAGAATCTGAAAAGGCATTTAAAAACATTCAGCACTCAATCGAGTCAGTAGCACTAATGTCCTTTCTGTCACCTTCAGCACAGCTAGCATTAACCACTGATGCATCAGACTACGCAATAGGAGCTTCATTAGAACAAAAAGTGGACAATAATTGGACACCTGTGGGATTCTTCTCTAGAAAGCTAAGCACAAGTAAAAAAAATTACAGTGCCTATGACCGTGAACTGTTAGCAATATTTGCATCTATCAAATTCTTTCAGCATCAACTGGAGTGTCGTAATTTCATAGTTCGCACAGACCATAAACCATTGCTGTATGCTTTTAAACAGAAAACAGAACGAGCATCTCCAAGACAGCTAAGGCAGTTGGACTACATAGGCCAGTTCACAACAGAGCTAGTATACATCAAAGGAGATGAGAATCAAGCAGCAGATGCATTATCAAGAATAAATACGATAGGAATGCCAACGGTATTGACACCTGAAATGATAAAAGAAGAGCAGGAGAAAGACCAGGAAATAAAAAACATACAAAAAGAATCCTCACTTAAGCTGCAACACCTTACAGCGGAACCTGGCACATTAAATTCTGCGACATATCTTTAGGTATTGTTAGACCGTACATACCAGAATCACTCAGAAAAAAAACTTTTGAGGTAGTGCATAATATCTCACATCCAAGTGGCAGCGCAACAAGTAGACTCCTGAAAGAAAAATATATATGGCCTGGGATAAGAAAGGAATGCACCTAACTGGTCAAGAAACTGTTTAAATGGTCAACGAGCAAAGGTTCATCGACATAACAAATCAGCTCCCAATCACATACAGATGCCAGATGCAAGATTTAACCATATACACATGGATATAATAATTCTTCCAGAGGTATATCAATACAGATATTGTTTAACAATTATCGACAGATTCTCTAGGTGGCCTACTGCTATACCTCTGAAGGAAACATCCGTTGAAACCATTGCCAAAGCAACCATGACTCACTGGATCAGCCAATATGGAACACCTTTAACCATTACCACTGATCAGGGACCGCAATTTGAGGCAGCACTATTTAGAGCACTCACTAACTTAATTGGCGCACAGAGGATCAGGACCACACCATATCATCCAGCATCCAACGGCATCATTGAAAGATGGCATAGGTCACTTAAAGCAGCTTTAATGTGCAGTCCCTCAATTCCATGGACTGAACTATTGCCAATGGCACTTCTAGGGCTAAGAACGGCATACAAAGAAGAACTAGGTGCTTCACCAGCAGAATTACTCTATGGTACCACTCTACGTATTCCTGGTGAGTTCTTCGTACATCAAGAATTGGCTGCAGAAAACCTGAAATCTTCGTCAACCGGCATAGGAAAATCATGAGAGGTCTTCGACCAACTCCCACAGCTCACCATATAAAATCACGCATTTTTCAATTGAAGAATCTTTCCACTTGTGATTATGTCTTCATCAGGTCAGATCACGTAAAAGCACCTTTAGAACCTCCATATAGAGACCCATATCAAGTCCTGGAGAGAATTAATGATCGCATCTACAAAATAAAGGCAGAGGGAGAAGAAAAATGCATCTCAACTGACAGATTAAAACCTGCATTTATTTCCAAAGATAGCACTGAAGACGAGATAGAGAGACAAGAAGACTGCAAACCACATCAATGGGGAAACCTCATGGATAAACCAATACAAACGTACAAAAAGAAAAAAGTAACATTTATCAGTTAATTATATCATAATTACTTAGGGGGGAATGGTTGTGGCAACCTGTGATATAGGTTAGAACAAACTATACTTACCATTAAGATATTATACTAATGTAACTACAATATACTATGTAAGAAACTATAGCAATGCGACGACAGCGCCAATGAAGGACGACTGTAAAACTATGTATCTTCATACCCTCTCTTCCTTCCGGTTTCTTCACGAAAGAAGACATGTTCAAATGATTACTGTGACCGAATAGCGAAAAATAAAGAAAAGCAATGGCTGACATTGGAAACGAGTGATATCTTACATATAGTCCCAGTCTACACAAAGTATAGTGGCCTGTAACAGAAGAGCCACATTTCTCGCTAGTTAAATTTTGCTTGAGATGTATTTAAGAACGCGAGCTGCGCCAGGTCGCTCTCTCTCTCTCTCTCTCTCTCTCTCTCGATTTCGTCGAACCTAGGGACTCTGATCCCTATTTCCTTTTTGAAGTGCACTAGCATCGTCTTCACCTTATTCCAGGACCTTGTTCCTACTTATCCTTTTCACATCTCTCGATTACTCGAAGCTAGGACCGTATTCTCGATTCACTCAAGGCTAAGAACGTGTTCCACTTATCTATTTTCTTTATTCAGTGCTCGTAGCACTATTGTATTATTATGATTTCGGAACCCTTTTCCTTTAGTTTACAACTAACCCATCTGCGTATACCACTTTGGTTGCGCAGTCTTACTCCTATCCTTCTATTCTTCAACCTTATTGACTTCCTCTGCTTTGCAAGCCATACCGGGTCAAATGTCTCGCAAATTATTTTTAACCCAGAATAGAGTCTCCGGAACACAAAAAAAATATATATATGTATATGTACTTGTGTGTCATGTTCCGAATTAATAATTTTACTTTTTAAGTTCAAAAAGTAACGAATTGAACATTACTTGCAAAATTGAGTAAGAAAAAGATCAAAATATTGAAAAAAAATGCGTATTTCACGATAATTTCACCTTTAAACCACACTCTTGAATGCGCCATTTTGAATGTTTGAAATTATGCTCCAGGGTATTTTGGAACGAATACCATTGCCACATTTAAGCATGGTTGCGATACTTTCAATGGCCCTTTTCGTACCAAAAACATGTGAGATTTTGGAAAAATTCTTGTTTTTTCTTACATTCTCTAATGTACATTTTCCATTTAACTTGATAGGCCAAATCTGACAATGGTATTCGAAAGCTGAGATTCTAAGTATTTAAAAACACTATTTCAGAAAATGTTTATATGATGCTTTTTTATGTATATATTTAGTGTCGAAGATGATGTAAAAAAAATGTCTGCCCCTTCAAAGGGTTAAGGCAAAACTATCGACTTTTTTTATAATTTTTTATCCTGTTTATAGAATTTGTTTATTTATAATTAAATTATTCTAGGAATCTTAAGTTTAACATAAATAAGCCGTCGTTATATCAAATTAATTACTTTTAATTTCGTAATTCTAACCTTAGGATCGTAAACAGTATACCAAAAAAGGCACTCATGTCAAATTTAATTAACGTACGTTGACTAAATTAAATCGGTCCCTGAAGGAGAACCAAGACCGACGAAAAATTTCAATCAAGAATTTCTTCTAAAATATTAGGAATATAAACTTTTCTAAGAATAGCAAATTCCTTTGTCTACCTGTGCCTTAGTCTCTAATACACCCAGCATTTTTAAATAAAAGCTATAAACAGTTTATTTGGCTCTTATTTACACATATTAGAAGATTTTTTTAATTTAATTTTATTTTCGTCGGTCTTGAATCTCCTTATATACTTGACCCATAAAAAATCAGAAACGCATAAGTGTAATATATTGAAATTTTTTACATAAACTTAAGAGTACGCCGTTGCTAATGAGTTTTTGTTGAACTCTTTGCACTTAGCTGGTACCTGACAGGAATCATTACGTTCCTTCTGAAAGGACAACCAAGTGCAAAGGCTTAATTTTGTAATATATTTTGGGATAATAATATTTGAATTATAATTAATGCATAGGAAATACAGATTTTTTGCAAAAATTTAACAATTAAAATTATTGGGGAATTTTTCGATTTTAACGTTGCTACAAGTGAGATAATTGTACAACAGGTTTCGAGGAAGTTTTTTTTTCAAAGTATAATACTTATTTTTATTAAAATTATACGAAAATACGAATTGACTAAAATCATGTCGCAGTATTAACGCGACTTTAAACAATTCCTGTTTTCGCAGTTCCAGTCGAAACTGCTGAGAATTGACTCAACCTTTAATATTTTATGATATTCAGATTAATTTTTAGTCAAACTATTATCTCTTTATTATATGTTCTAGATCAAAACGAGGGACGTGGAAATATGCACAAGAACGAGCATGTGTTGCATCGAAATGGACTTGGCTACAAGCACAGATATCTGATTTGGAGTATAAAATAAGACAACATAATGAATTGCAGCGTCACATCAGAGCCTCGAAAGGTCTAGTGGTATTGGACAATACAGAGGCACTAAATGGATTCAATGCTATTTTATCAGGTTGTGCAGGAAACTTTAGTTCTTCAGAATCCGAAGTATCTTGTAGTAGGACACGTCCTTTCGTCTGGAACTGCTACAAAAAAAGAAAGCTGATACAAATGAATCGCTTGCATGAAGTTTCTAAACAAGCAGTAAAGTGTACTACAATAAGATGTAATTGTGATTGTACTTTACCAGCATGTGCTTTATGCACGGACAAAATAAAAGCAGTGCAGTGGCCAGACTCATTTGACCAGTCTTCTATACAAGAACGTGTAGCGACGGTTGAGCCCGGATTTCATTCGGTTCTGTCGTTTCCTGATGGTATGTATTTATTGAAATGTTGTTAATAAGCGAATTAAAAAACCGAAGATAAGTTGAAAATATAAAATGGTTTAAAAATTGAGCTGTATTTCTTAATCGGAAATATTTCTCAAGCAGCTTAAATAAAAACTTTTTATTGAAACGCGATAGTATAGTTCCAGGACACACTGTTTGTGTCCAATTAATTTGAGATGTAGAAATAAAAAAAAGCATTTAACGGGCTCATTTATTTACTGGGAAATGGCCTTAAGCTGCTAACCTTTTGAGAGTAGACTGTCTTACATTCTTGATAAAGTGACTTCTCTTTAGTATTTTCCATTTTTCTAATCGATTTTGGTAGTTGAAGTATTCATTAATTATTTTTTGTATTCTATGACAGGGACCGGAGATATTGGCAATTTCACCTGCTTTTTATAGTTAATAATAGGTATTCTCTATTATTTCTAGTCAGTTTTCAAAACTGAAATCAAGCGATTCACTTATTTACCTACTTACGATACAAATAGATAGATAGATATCAGCTTTAATCGAATCTGAAATATATTTTGTATATTTGTCCGTCATAATGTGTATCCACCATTTCGACGTTTTGAGTTTTATGTTCAGATTTCAAATCAAAAATCCTCAAAATTTGTAGTTACCAATTTGCGTCTAATTTTGGACATCTTTTGTATTTCCGTTCGCCATATTGGATCCGTCAGTTTGATCTTGTGAATTATATGATCGATTTTATAAAAAAAAAACTCAAATAACTTTAGATGCTAGTTTTCGTCCAATTAGGGGCACAGTTAATATTTCCGTCTGCCATATTGATTTATGAATCTCAATGAGCGACCCCGCAAACTCCCATGCAGTAATTTTTAACGATCTTAAACGGCACTTACGTCGACCACGTCGCGAAAAACATTAGCTATTAACTTCAGTTTGACGATATTCTCGAAGATGTCGAGGATGAAAATTTATTTCATAATGTTTTTAACGTGACGAAGATCAAATTTACTAGAACGCTAGATTAAGTGAACCGTTTTTGATGTTCATGATTTCATGATGTCAATCGAACGCTTTTTTGATCCTTTCGCTGCGAACAAAGTGAATAGGTGTAACCGACTAACGGGTTGAATTTTTTCAGTAATATATCTATATTTATTAACCTAATCTGTAGAATTTTAAAATTGTTTTACACGTACGAGTATATTTGTATCCATATATATTTTTTGGTTTGCGACATGGATCCGTATCACCCGCACTACTTGAAGAATTGTGCAAAATTGGTGCATCACATATCCGTGAAATCCCGCAGCCAAAGGATTAAAACGTTTAAAAAATAACTTTAGTTAAATCATAAAAATGTATAGTCATTGAGATAATTGGATTTAAAAATAGAGACGATCAAACTTGCTGTATAATACAACCCACAAAAAACAGACTTCGCCTGTAAAAAAAAGACGGCAAGTACATAAATCATCCAGCGTAAAGAATATAGTGAAATAGTATTTACAATTAAAAAAATTAGTGAAATCCAAATGTTAGGCAAGTATATATTTTTATCATGACAAAAGTTGAAATTTTGAAAATAAATAGTAACAAAAAAGTTACTTGCCGAGCCCGTAATGTTCATACCTATGTCGCTATCTTACAATACAAGCGTTGCTTCTAATAACTTCAAAATGTGGCTATTTTATGCCATTGCGTACAACAGGCCCGGCAAGTAACCTTTTTGTGTTATTATTTATTTCCAAAATTTCAACTTTTGTCATGATAAAAATATATACTTGCCTAACATTTGGATTTCACTAATTTTTTTAATTGTAAATATTATTTCACTATATTCTTTACGCTGGATGATTTATGTATTTGCCGTCTTTTTTTACAGGCGGTCTGTTTTTTGTCGGATTTCATAACGTTTTTTAAGAATATAATAGTTAAAATACCTCTAAATCCTCCTTTTTCTTAGGTGTTACTCTCACTATCAACTTTGCATTATGGCTATCTCTCTGGTAAGCTTGTGCCATTAATATATTCATTTGATTAATATAAACTGTAAAATATATACCAGTTAATGCAATGGAAACCTCGGTTTTTTAGGTATACTGCTTTTAGTTTCCTAAATTTATACACCGTATGCTCTATTATATATGAAATATTGAAATCATGAATTCTTTTCATATTCACACATCTACATGATTTTATTATAATTTTCATTAACTATTTGATTTATATTTCTAATATTTTATGTCCAAAATGACCTGCAAGCCCTTCATTCTCAAGGATTTGCTTAGAAAGTCATTCCTTTTTCTACCATTTTCGTAACTGGTACTCACAATATCAACTTTGAATTATGGCTTCTTTTCAAACAAAGTAGTGACATTCATATTTTCCTCTCATTAATAAAAACTAGGGAATACACCAATTAATACTATAGAATCCTCTCCTCTTTTTTAGATGTACAGCTTTCAATTTCCTAAATAAATTTACTGTATGCCCCATTACATGTAGAATGTTGCAATCATGAATTCTTTTCATATTTACACAACTACATGATTGTATTATAATTTTCATCAACTGTGGTTTTTAAATCTAAAATCGAAAGCCTAAAATCACCTGTAAGCCCTTCGCATTCAAGGATTTTTTTATAAACAAACTCATTTTTCCATCATATTCTTAGCTGTTATTCTCAACATCAACATTGCATTATGGCACTTTCTCGAGCAGACTAGTGCCATTTATATTTTCTTTTGATTAATATAAACTAGAAAATACACCAATTAATGCAATGGAAGCCTTTTGTTTTAGGTATGTAGCTTCCAAATTCCCAAATTTATTCACTGTATGTTCTATCACATGGAAAATATTAAAATAATAACTCCTTTTCATTGTTTCATTTCTAGATGATGTTATCATTATATTTAATATTTAATTGACATATATTTCGAAGAGTTTATGCCCAAAATCACCTGCAAGTCTTTCACTATCAAGAATTGGCTTCCAAATTTTTTAATTCCTCCACCTTTTCCTTAAATTCAACTTTCAACATTAACTTAGCACTATGGCTCCTTCTATGGCAAACTGGTATCATTTCTGACTTCTTCTATTTAATATTACAGCTCAAGCCTGCACAATGACACAATAAACATGTTATTGTAATTAAATCTGAAATAGAATATCATTAAGTACCAAAAAATATATTTCATATTATAATATTCAATGTTATTCTTATAAAAAATTAAATTTGAATAATTTTTTTGGAGATAATAATAATTTTCTTCTATTCTAATTAGGGAAGTGTAGATAAATATTTGGTTTTAATACTTTTTTATATTATAATTGAATATTAAATAACGATTAGAAAATATTCATCTACTTTCCTTTAATCGTAGTAATAAGAAAGTTTTATTGTCTCCTGGAAAATTGTTCTTATATATGATAAAACCTATCGGAGAGTTAAATTCCACATCAATTTAAAGAAAAAAAGTTAAACATGCATTTTGTTAATGATTTCAATATCTGGAAGTATAGCATATGATTTTCAAATACCTTAACATTTTTTTTGCAATTTATATGTTCCTAATAATCACCAATGCACATAAATGTTGAAAGTATACTTCTCCTTGGCACAGTGTTGAAAATATGTAAGTATTAATCTTACTTTATCCAGACAGCTCTATCCTCAATAATGAAAATAGAAATGTTCTATTTTAACTTATCTGAAAAAGAAATTTCACAAAGTATACTAACATCCTGTATTGTAAAATATAATGTTATACTTATCTAATAATTGCCGATTCCTTATGTCATTATTATTCAAATTTATTTATCATTTTAAAAATTAAACACATTCACTGACATAACAATGAACAACCTCACTGTATTAAATATACATAACCTTACATTACAGTTGACAGTTTATAAGTCGTCGGATTAGTTATATCAATTACATCGATTTTATTTGATAGTTCATAACCATGGTTTTGTCGTTGAGTTTAATTTGTTGGCAGCACTGAGAAAAAATGACGTCACTTTCCTCTTAGCGGCTAACTTCAGCCCGAGACATACACTCTAGCTGGAAAGGAAGGAGAAGACGGAAAAGAATCTCAATTTTCAATATATATATAGCTAACAGAGTATGAAATCTCTGGATTGCGTGAACCGATTTTGATGTTCGTGGGCTCAAATGAAAGCTTGTTCAAACCCATTTTAAGGAGAGCTTTACTTAAATCATGACAATTGATCATTCATTGAAATAAATTGGTTTAAAAATTGAGACGGCCAAACTTGCTACACTCGGATCGTGTTTCAAAATTCACTGGCAGTACTGCGGAATATCCTTCTGTCTTCTTTCAATGCTTCATTCTTGACAAAGATATAACGATATCCGCAGTACTGGCAGTGAATTCTGGAACACGGCCTCGGTAGTGTCTCGACGGCAAGTACATATAAAAGTAGATAATGACATGTCTATACCGCCGAGCACTACTTTTGTACAGATAATTTAAAATTTTATTATCATTAATGCTTTTAGTACAATTTTTTCATTACTAATCTGCGCTGTTTGCTTGGTTTTTTTATTTGGACCATTTTTTCATTAATGTAATATTATTTTTTATCATAATTAAAAATACTTCACCGAAATTGTGATTCCAAGACTAAATTTAAATAGTATGTTTTTTTTATTTAATACGCAATTTTAAAAGATTTTTTGTAGATGAAGTTTTTTAATATTCATTTTATGCTTTTATAAAAAGATTGATGTAATTCTAGTATTTTTTGCTAGGTTGCTATTACTGCTGGCAATTGTGTGTACTTTTTGTCTTTTTTATACTTAAAACGCTATTCATGAGCTTACGGGGTCGTGGTCTATGAATTTTCTTAAAATTTAAAACAGCCGATCTAAAAAGGCGCGAGCCAAACATTAAAAATCATTTAAATTTAATGACTATTTATTACGGAAGTTTTTATAAGGACGGTATTTACGGATTCGAACTGAAAATTGCATAATTCCAATCTAATATCCTGTAGAATTATTAAAGTACCTTCATACATTTTTTCCAGTATAAAATAATTGTAGGCAAAAGATTTACAAACATTCAAGAAAGAAATGATCTTTCAAATCCGATATACACTGTTTGAAATGGTTTGAAAGTGTGAACTTAACGAATCCCACAAGCACATCTGAGATTAAACTTCCAGACAAGATTAGGACGTTATTGAAAACCGATTTTTAACTCAATATAATACTTTATTTACGTCGCAAACTACTTTTATGTTGAAATAGTCACAGTTTAAAGGAACCAAAAAAGTATTTTAAAAACAAATCATTTTTGCCTTTCAGTAATATGACAATCTGCTAGGAAAAATGCATTTCGCGACATGACTGAAATATTGTATTGAATTTAAAGTCGGTTATTAATAACGTTGTGTCGTTGAGACGCGTTTTCGGATTTTCCACTCTTAAATGTCGGTATGAGGGGGGCATCCCGTTGACGATAAATCTCTCAAGTAGTACACAGTACAGTCATAGTAAAACAAGTAACAACGATATGGCGTCAGTTGGCAACCTGTTTTAAGTGTATTATACCTAATCACTGAAGCCGCAAACTAATCTTTGTTATAAAGACGTTAGATTTTCCAAAAAGCGGAAAAAGAATAAATTTATTTAAACAATTGTTTTAATGATTGTAACGTGTAAAACAAATTCAAAAAACGGACATCTTTGTGACAAGGGGCCAATCATAAGGGGTTTAACGAGCTGAGGAGGATTGCGATTTGCCGGAAAATAGCTTGGTATCGTTGTTCAGTATTTTTGTGGTGGAAAAAAACAGAACTTGGTTCAGAGACGTTAAAGAAGAAAGTTATAAGGGATTGATCTCGAAATATGGCGTGCTTTGTCGTATGTGGAAACCTTCCCCTAATCCTAATTCAAAGTGCAGCTACGCAATCATACCGAAAAGATGTTAAAAATTTATAATCGGTGCTTCCCTCCTCGCCGATATAATGACATTGTTCAGACTACAATCACACTTCCCTGTACTCCAGAGTAAATTTTAGTTTTACGAGTACGTGATATTTCAAGTCCCGGACGTACGGCAGAAATATAAACGTTGAAACATGCGTTTCTTTAGAGAGATTTATGAATCTGATCTTAATTGAAGCCTTAATTTTCTTATGCAGATTATCGTAAAGAGCGTAGATTTTTGCTAAACCATTTGGTTTGCAGCTATGAACGTTTAAAGTTGAACGCTATAAAAGAATCCCTCTTGCGCATCTTCAACTTGCAATACGTACAACTAAGAAGCTATAAGCTTTAAGTGAACTTTGAACTCTTTACGAGAATTTGCAAAAAAAAAGCCTCAATTATAAGAAATGTTATTAAATACTATCTAGAAATAGGCTTGTTTCATTGTACCCTGTTTCTATCATACTTTCAAGCGTGTTCAGGCATCACGAACTCAAGTGCTCTACAATTTATTTTAGGAAAAGTATAAATTACATATTTTCGATTCAGACGTATTATTGGAATCAGTAAAAAAATAAGCAGATGATCTTATAATTATTTCTGATTTTCGGACGCTTCTTAGAACTGTAATGTGATTAGTATAATAGAGAATTTTACAAAATGTAACGGATCATATAGTTACGGAACAAGAGCTACGTGTGATTGTTTTCATTTATGGCTTATCCTGTAACTCAACGATCAGAGTGAAATGGAATCTAGCATGCTGGACTACGCTTCGCAAAGTTATTATGGTGGAGAGAAGAGTGAGAAAAAGTGACTAAAAACTCGGAGAGTAGATGTTCGTGGTTTTCGGGTTATACCGATAATCGGAAGATATCGAAAATTATGAAGCTATTGTGACAGCATCTCATACTCTTATAGTTTCTAATCGTACCGCTCGTTTCGCAACTAAACTTTTTCTTCTCTCAAGATAAGTTGCAGAATGTGGGCCAGTACGTAGTGCTTGAGAGTATTTTTGCAAAGCAAAATTGGTGAAGAATAAGACATAGGCATGTCTGGTGAAAACGTATTACCGACTAACGGGCATATTTTTAATTATTATTAATAATTTTTTCGGCATTTTGTCTTACTGGATTTTGTCCCTTTTCGGGAATTAGTCTCTTTCGGGATTTTATCTTTCGAGATTTCGCCTTTAGGGGTTTTGTCTTTCGGGATTTTGTCGGCAAACCAGTCAAGTGCAAACGTTCATGATTAAGTAACTATATGCTTTGGTCAAAACATTTAACCTTTTAACAACAATTTATTGGGAATAATGATTTAATTATAAGCAAATTATTTTGTTTATCTTGACAATTGCGTGTGTTTCATCGTCCAGTGTTTCTGCCGTACACATTCGTCATTTTAAACATCGTGTAGTAGTTGATTTTATAATTTATTTTAACAAAAGGAAAAATTCGATTCCAGTTTAAGTAATCCCATATCGACAATAAGGAACGCTCCAAATGTGGATTTTTAAAATTTGTTTGGCATTACTGTGTATCTGCATTTATACGAATAACGTATGGGTAGAAATAAAGCGTCTACAGTACGACGTACCTCGATACTTCTCTATTATTTTCTTTTTCTACCGACTCTTTACGAACTTTTCGTTGCCTTCTACTTTGGAAGCGCGAGACAAAGATTAGGCGCTATTTCTCTTCTGATTTCCGTTTTCTTAGGCCTGTTCGACCCGTTAAGACTGATACCTTATCGCAAAGACGCCCTTTTTCAAATTGGTTTTACATTTTAATATTGTTAAACCAATTCCTTAAACTGGCATTTCTTTTCTTATTTACAAAATTTGGCAGCATCATTACGACAAAGGTCTGTTCGCGGTATCAAGGAAAAGATCAAATGAAATTGAAAACATCCATCAAATAGCACTGTACCATTGTCCTGCATTTTGCTTTCTAATGTCGACATCGGGAATCCACAGTGCTGATATACAGTATTTCAGGAAACTTGTTGAGCGCGGTTAAAGTTAGTTATTATAAAATTTCAAAATGTAAAATATTAAATAAAAACACTCTGACTATGCTGAGAGAGAGAAAGAGAAAGAGATATGAAGATTGCCTCTATACGGGTTTTTTTTATCGGAATCCATCATACTAACATTACGGATCAAAAGGCATGTCAACTTTGTGGTTTTATTTACGACCGACTTCAAATTCACTATAGTATTCCATTGACGCCACGAATTAATATTTTTAGTAGAATAGTCAGGTTTTCGATAAATCAAAAAACAAACATTGTAAAAATAATAATTTTTCTTTTCTTCTTCAAAAATTTGACCGTTTTACTAGAAATAGCAGTTCTCGACAGTTTGCGGATATAATAAGTCTCAAAACAGGTGTTAAAAAATGCCGTATCGTTCTTACACGTTTTCGAATTTCCTTCTATAATATCGGCATCAAGGATCTGATGCGTTAATAATCTTTTAAGATTAAACAGTTGAAATATTTCTCGACATTTCGTCTATTTTAGATATTATTTACCCATCTTGTTGCAGGTGGTATAACTTTTAACTGTACTTGTATAAAATAACAGTTAAGCAGTTTATTGTTTTATAGGCTTTGAACTTTAAAGTTTATACATATATTACTTGAAAATTAAACATTTACTTAGAATAATTTTGATTTTCAGATATATCACATGGAATTCATCTCGAAGCAATTATGAAATCTGTGGAATGGCAACAGAAAATAATAAAAGGGAGTAGCCGTGTTCCTCGTATAAAGCAAAAAGAGGACAGTGACCGTAGCGGTAAACTCTGTGGCCATAGAGTAAAATATACAACACATTTAAAGAAATCGTCAGCTCTTCTTACTGCCCGTAAGTAATTATGTTGTATAATATTTTTATACAATTTGAAAGTTTTTCACGTCAATTTAAATATGGATTTCTGTACGAGAACTTGACACATACAATTTACGACAAATGTTATATGCTTACATAAAGGCCAAGGTTCTTAAGACAACCCGGGGAAAAGCGTAAGATGATGTTTATCTTCGTAAAAATAATCTACGAAAAATATAATTTTAATCCTATTGAGAGATATGGTACCAGAGCCAGGACCATTAACGGGATCCCTCAAAAGTCTTCTAAATTGAAATTTCCGGGCAATATTGCAGCGTTATTTGAAGATCGATTCTCAACTCTTTATACTGTTTTAGTTAATCGTGAACTGCTTTTTCTGTTAAGTGAGACACGTAGAAAAAATTAACCGAAAGAAACAATTTCAATAAAATATTTTATTTAGTAAAAATCTTACTAAATTACTAGATAAAGCAGAGTCCCTAACGTCACTGAAACAGTATATATTAAGTTGAAAATCGGTCTTGAAATAACGCACTAATATTGTCTGGAAATTTCGATATAACTAATACTTGTCTCTTAGTGTGCGCGTGGTCCTTTGTCGCTAAAGCCCCCAACATTTTGAATGTCGATTGTTTCTTGCATCACTGATAGCAGGAATTTGTAAACAGTGAAGCCAGTCTAGGTCTAAACGGACCCTCCAATCTGACCTCCTAGCTCATATTAATGTGTGGGTTTGGACGCTAAGTGGGGGGACTGTTTAGATTCAGACTGTGGTTTCACTACTTTTAAATCCTTATTTTAGCCTCCCTATCAGTAGCTAATTAACGCATATGCAGAAGTTCTAAACGAGTTGAATATTTTCATCTGGATATATTCGATTACACTTTGTGGAGACTCTAAGTCTTCAATTTTGAATATCAAGGTGAAATAGGGAAGGGTCTCTGTGCAGCTCTTTTTCTTTACAGATATTGGCCGTGTTCCGTTATGGCCTGCGAGTACTGAAAATCTATATTTAATGCCATACAAACTGTATATTTTCAGCATTCACAGTCAGTAACGGAATTTAGCCATTATCATAACATTTTAAAAATTACGTTTATAGAAATTATAAAATAGCACTATTATATAAATTTAATATTTCGTTTTAAGTTTACCAATCTTGCAATACCTGTAATATTACCGACAGTTACCCACAATTAATAATGATAAACGGTAGGAATTAGCTAATTGTATTGTTGGTAATCGTCGATAATATTACATGTATTGAAGTCTCGAGTACTACTGATCTGAACATAACTGATTTCGGGACAAAATCATTTTGGCTCGTAATCTCCCTTTGTCAAAAATCATTTAGGTATTAAAATTACCCTTGTGTCATAAGCTATGCAACTGTATGGAGTATCCACTATAATCTGTCAGTGTATCTAACGTAAAATAAGATTTTTATATCGGTAAAACAGTTTACAATTTGATTTCGTAGGTTTACATATTTTAATCAAGGAAATCTTCCATATTTATAGGTTTATTTGATTGTTCTTGGTCTTAAATCACTCGTTGAAGTCTACTTTAGTGCAACAGTGTTTTTTTTTTTGTGCAAAATTAATGTCAGGAAAGAAATACAATTGGTTATAATTTTGGTTTATAATTTCTTTTTATTTAAAAAGTCGGTCCGTATTAGATTATAGCAAAGTAAAACGGATATAATTGTTCCCCTTAAAAAAGTAAATTTTCCTAATATTTTCACAAATTTTCTTGATTTAAATTTTTCTTTGGTTCTCGGTCCTCTTAAGGGTTTTTAAATTGTATGCATATTTCGATAATAGCCAGAATAGGTTTAGTCCAGCTAATAAGATTTTTCTACTTATTTATATTTTTTTTTTAGGGATCAAAAGAAAAATGTTGAAAGGTAAAAGGAATCGGCTTACACACGAAAGGAATATACAGATATTTAATAAAAAAAAAGTACCAAAATTAGCACCTGAAGATGAGGAGGAGATTAGTGCGCTTTCAAGTTCTAGCAAATATTCATCACCTGTGCCTTCTCCTTTACAACATCCAGTAGCAACGGCAGAAAAAACTAGTTTCAAAGACAAGGGTTCAAATTTTCATGGGTAAATATATTTTTTTTTATAAATCATTTTTTTATCAATGAATTTTCGATCATTGATTTCTAGACGTTATCAGGATAAACAATAATATAGGAGTAAAAAAAGAAAACCATTATATACACTTGTGATAAGCATATTAGAAAATGAGCCTGTAAATTCAAGTTGCTATTTGATTTTTTGCCAAAATGCGTTTTGCTTTGTATAAACCTAATGGCCTTTTTGTACTCCTGATTTTCGATTATCTTGATTATTTATGTTTTAATTTATTTGCGCATGGTAGCAATAGTAATGCTTATTTTTTATTTTAAAGTGTATACCTATAGTGTCTCGATCTACCCGTACCACCAAAGTATCTAGGAGTCAGAATGGGAGAAAACAATGTTTCAGGTGGAAGGTGTAAGGCTCAAATTAGTCTATCGAACAGTCGAATCAATTTGACTTTGATACTTCATTTAAAGATCACCTTAAATTTTTTAAAGGATCCTCTTACTTTTTGTTACATATTATTGGAGCTTCTCTTAAGAGTTTTCTAAAACACTCTGCAAAATCTCATTTTCTTTCAAACCTGCCTAAATTATAATGCCTTAGCAGTTGCGATACAGCCTGCATTAACAAAAAGCCCAGAAAATGTAGGGTACTGGGCATATTTGGTGTTCCTTCCAAGCGCAGGGGAACCATTGTCTCCCATAAGTACCCTGTGGGAAACATGGGTACTTTTGCATGCAGAAGGGACATCATCTATGCCAGTCATTGTACCGCATAGAAGTTGCACGATCTTATTTTACGTCCATTGTACGTGCTTGCATACAAACGCATCGAAGTCAATGCTATGCGTGACTAACCGGTGGTGAATGAAGTGGGGATGGCTCATTGATGTACTGCTGCACGCGTGTGCGTGTCAGCTCAGATAAATTGTGGGGAGAGAAAATATCCATCAGTTACTACCTCTCCCTCTCTCTTCGTGTAGTAGTACATCCTGAGTGGTTTGCTGATGCAGACAGCATCATAAGATTTAAAGTCTATAACTTAAGCAATTACGAATGAGTATAAGAATTTACATATTGTTTTGCAAAGCACTTCAAATAAGCTACACGGTAATGCAAACAACTGGGTGGTCTATTTAATAAATTTGAATCAACTTTTATATGCCATTTCATTTTGAAATTGATTCATCTGCTATGCGGTCAATTTTGAACCTTACATCTTCCGTCCGAACAATTTTTTTTTCTCCCGTCCTCTGGTTTTAGGATGCTTGGGTGAAGCACGAATGGTTAATGACACCTCTTATACAGGGTCTGTTAGTTAAAACGCCTCAGAACATAAATACAAGAAGACATGTATCTCCATAGCTATTAAAGATATGAAAATTTTTAATGAAATCTTTCTGAATGCAAATAGTAAGACATTTCAAAAATATTGTTTAAAACATATGATATCTTTAATAGTTGCGAAGATATGCGTCTTGTATTTATGCCCTGGGGTGTTTTAATTGAAGAACCCTGTTTACATGTACATTTTAATACATAAATAAACTTGATAATTAGCTATTAACTGTGACGTCTTTCGCGTCACAGCCTAAGTTGCAAATTGCTAGGGCGGTTACTGTTCAGTCAACTTTGACTTATTTATATGCACCTAACAACTATGATTTATAATGGGGATATAAAGACTAGGCGGGAAACGCAAATGAACGCGGAATGGAAGGCAAGATTTATTAAATTAATCATTTCAGTACTAAATCGTGTTAAATAAACATACAATATTTATTAATAGCATCTCGTGAAAGCAAATATTAAATATTTTGTATAAAATTAATCTAGCTCAAAATGAACTCTTTATGAGGAAAGGTCTGGGTTTAATTTGGTGAGCGTATCGCAGTGTTGGGCGCCATACAACTAATGTCCAAGCTGCTAATTTGACTACCCGCAGCAGAGCGGCCGGATTCTGTCTTAGGGCGTAGTTATTATAGCTGTTATAAAATTCCTAATATAAAAGAAAAAAAAGAAAAGAACAAAAAGAACTCTCCTTAGGAGACTTTTCTCCTATTACGTAACGAGAAGGGGTTAGGAGGAGAGGTGATTAAAAAAAATTAATAAATATCATAAGCATTTAAAATACGCTTTACAAGAGTAATTATTGATGTTTTCTTTTAAGCTGTTTTCAAATAAATTTTTTAATTTGTATTGATAATTTAGTTAAATAGTTTTTTTTTAAGTGGTATATTAATTTAAATTTTTTCATATTTATCAAAATATGATTTCCATTCAATTTTCTTTTTACAACTATTTGTCACCAACATATAGCCAGGAAGCTGTTGCTAACTTTTCAGTATCATCTCATATTTTTATGCATTGAAATTTATCATTGCTAATAACTCAGTATCTACCGCAGAAGTTATAAATATACTTAAATGGTACTAGGTGTATAACAGTCTAGGGTAACCTCTCTATATGAATTCTGATAAATTTTAAATTCTTGTATATTTAATATATGTCTCAACTTACCAACATATCGCTTTATGATAAACGTAAAACTTTTTATATGAAATAATTATGGTATTTATTTCGTATTACGTTATTTATTTAATATAATATTTAGAATTTTAAGTATAAAAATTATTTTTTTAAATTCTAGGCGTTTAAGGCAAAACTCGTACGACATTGATAACATAGTCATCCCATACAGTGTCGCTGCTTCGACTAGGCTTGAGAAATTACAATATAAGGAAATTTTAACGCCGAAGTAAGTACACTTTTTTTTAAATAAAACCTACGTTTAACACCATTCGCTTAAAAATTTTAAAAATGTGTTAATTTAGATGAAAACAAAATTCTGAGTTCAACTCAAAGCCAAACACTTTTTAATTTATTAAATATGATATTTCAAACCATAATACGTTTAAATGAATCACTATTTGATTTAATAATTTATAATTTATAAGTCTCAAATGTTTTTAAAATAAAATTTAACAAATTTTTAAGTATTTGTGAAAATTTATAAAATTTACATGAAAAATGTATAATTTTTTAAAGTTTCTATAAGTCTAATTTTCGTAAACTCTAAATGATGAGTACTTAAGTAGATAAAAGGCTATTATTAATAACTTATAATTATTAAAATATTCTATGCGTAGAATACCTTGAAGAATAGGGAGTGAGTAATAAAAAGTCTACATTTTTAATTCTGACGCCTTCCAGTATACGAGATCTTGTATTGATCTAACCATACAATGTACAAATTTTGGTGGCTTAATAGCTAATAATCGTTGGTTAACACTATCTTTTTACATGACATAGCGAGAATGGCTCAGTACGATACTTTGTATCAAAAAGAAAGGAAACTATCTTTTTTACAACTCCTCCTTCAATGGCGTGCATTCTGTCAATTGCCATTCCTGCTATATAATCTGGCATAAGGATTGAGAGAGCAGAAGGTCCTTTTATACTCATTACTGGATTCTTCTCGTCAGCGACTTTGGCCCATTCTGTACAATTTTTTAAGTTTCTTATACTTAAATTTTTCAGAAAAGGATAAACATGAGCAGAGCCCTTAAATGTTTTAATATTTTCTCCTAATAAAACATGCTGGACAACCGTATACACCATTAAATTGCATAAGATTTAAAAATTTCCTTTTAGCAGATGTATCTGCTGTTCCAAACAAAAGAATACCTTTAATAATGATTTGTATATTTTCATGTGTTAAAACCTTAAAACCTGCAGCAATTTTTGATCATTCATCTTTGAATTGGGGCATTAATAAATTAGGATTAGGTTTTTTCTCACCAAACCACAAGCCCATTAATAACGTGTTTTGTTTCAATTTTCGCATTTTAAAGAGCAGTTCATTAATGGTTAAATAAAATGGCCCCTGGCCGCAGCGTTGCCAACTCCGCCATTTTTATTATACTACGCTGTACAGTGATGTCAGTGATGGCAGAATCAAGCTTTTAGCAACAAAAATAAAGTTAACCGCTAGCCAGCAGCAGTATAGAAAATTTGAAGGGAAGGGGTATATATTCCTTCTCTTCAAATTTTCTATACTGCTGCTGGCTAGCGGTTAACTTTATTTTTGTTGCTAAAAGCTTGATTCTGCCATCACTGTACAGCGTAGTATAATCAAAATGGCGGAGTTGGCAATGCTGCCCCTGGGACTCAAAAAGTTAAATATAGGTCCGGTAGTCATAGGCAATTGTAAAATCTGTAGGTGTGTTCGCGTTTTACTTACACTTTCAGTATTTCTATCTTCATTCGATATATAATATTACATCATAAAAAGTGCACAAAGTATATAAGTTGTAGCAACTTTCCGTTGAAATGATCTAACCTAATCATTTCAAAATTTAAGATCCGTTTATCCACTTAACATATAACAATCAAGTAAATGCATCATTCTTTTTGTTAAAGATGGCGAGTTTGTGAAGAACCTTCGAGACTTGATTTGAAAAATGGAGCTGTACATAATCTTGATGCAGACAGTGATGTAAGTATTCAATTTAGACTAAAGATTTCTGACTTATTAATAAGGTTTAAATATTACATACACATGTCGAAAATTAATATTTTTAAACTTCTAGTTTCTATAAAACATCCCAAAAAATAAAGCTAATTGTTATTTCATATGATTTCCCGATTTGTGTTTAATTGGAAGATTTCAGCTATTAATTGGGAAAATTTCATAATTATTACTATTTTGTACAACCCAACACTGTATAAGATAGTTAATTGTGTTTTTTTAAATTAAATTTTCTGTCTGCGTTACAAGATTAATGAAGACACACTGCAAGCACTGAAATTTATTAAGATTTGTATTATTATTCGATGTGTAGTTGCTCACATACATTTTCGACTAAAATTGATCACTACATACATATTTATCAATATTATATTCTTATACTCTGCGTCTAGTGTTAAAACCTTTACGTGAAAAATGTCAAAAACCGAGCCCTGCAAAAAAAATTTTCAGATAATTTATTTTTCTTAAAAGGATGTAGTAAGTAATTATGTTACTGATTTGGACCTAAGAGGTAATCTGAAGTTTATGCGAATAGCTTTGTTTTGTGTGATGTGAACTGATACTAAAATAAATAAAAATTACCAGCTTTGAAAGACAGTATACAAAATGATGTTATAGTACACTGTTCGTTCTTTCAAAGGTAGTCATTTTTATTTATTAATCTCATACCATTGCAAAGCTATACTATATTTGCAGCCTTAAACTATCAACTTTTTCCCTATACAAAAATAAAAATGTAATTTTTACTAGCAAATTTGTAAATATTAATTGGCATTAGTATCTACACTATGTTATTAATTTTTTGGCTGTACATATCATTATTTATAATACATTAAATATTCTGACATTATGAGAAGCTTTAATATATCATGAGCATATGGTTTCATTGATAACAAATAAGTAAAGAATACATATTTACTTTATATTTCATTCTTTCGACTTTGTTTCCTTTTTTATTAAATTTTCTGATTCCAAGGCTCTAGTAGAATTAACGCTACCTTCTATTCCTGTATATCCCGTCCAATGAAAGCAGCCTGCAATATATATAAGAAAACAAAGAATAAGTGTCCTTTAATTAGACAATTTATACACACATCAATAATAAAATTAAACTACTTATTTGATTCTCAATTCCATATATAACAACTTGATCTCATCAAAGTATTTCTATTTTCCATTAATGCTATTTTCAACGAATGCTATTTTCAATTTCGGTCGCGTAAAATACAGACGGTACCGATATGTCGTTTCGACTACTTTTGCCATTCAATTTATCCGATCCGAAGTTAGCGTTTTTATGCAAAAATAACTTTTTGCTAACTGAATACCCACCTATGAAATACATTTTGAGAACTTAATCATAATTTTGTATATGCCACCATATGCTATATAATATCGGCCATGGGGAATACTATCAGCACCAATGGCTTCAATAGTTGAACAACAAACCAATAGAGTTCCAGGATCTCTTACTAGTATTAATTTCTTGTTTTTTTTTTATCAACAAAAAATTAGATTAGAAAGCTGATATTGTTCGAAGATAGAAATTACTTGGAGAGAAAGCATTAGGAATACTCCTCAGGTATGACAGCGTATAGCTTTCCATCTAGATATCTTATGCTCTATAAATCTTCCAATAATCACGCGCCTCTGCCCCCAATATGCACTTTTAGACTTCTTTTATATTTGGAGCGAGTTGAATGAGACAATCTTTAAGAGTAGTTAACGTTCAAACTAACATGTTGCTATCACAAAATGTTTCCAATAAAATTTGTTTGACTTCGAAGGGACATCAGACGATTCCAACTAATTTGACCTTCAAATAACCTTTGAAGATTATATAAAGGATACCTTGAATTTCTTTATGTAGATTAATCTATATATAGCACATATGCTTGTGCCTGACCTTGAAAGCTTGTAAAGACCCTTTTTGTATCATTACATCCGGCCCTTTATGAAATATTTCTATTTAAAATTGCACATATAGGAATGGCTTCGGACTAAGTAGTGACCGTGACTGTTGTGCTTATACACAAACATAATCGCTCACACACTTAAAATTTCAAGACTTAAAGTCTAATGAGCAGCCAAATAAATTGGTAAATTGATGTACTGTATTGGAAAGTTTTTGGAATATACTACAGGGGTATACAATTACACGTAGACTATTTTATTTAAAATACTAAAAGTGATGTTCAAATGACCTTCAAAACCATAAAGAATTAATGAGAAGGTAATATTTGATAGTCCTTTAAACCTACTACAGCTTATTCCTTTAAAAAAGTGTTTTAAAAATTGGTTCTCAAAATATTTAAGTGATTCAATGCCTTTTACACATCCCTTATAATAAGCAATTTATATTATTTATGGTGTTGTATATTTCCGGCACTATAACCTTAAAAATATTAATTTTCGACAGAATTTAAGTTTGCATTTCGTTCAAGTACATAGATTAATCATTAAAAATGCTTAGAAATCTACACATCTGTTTGTTATGTCTATGAGAAACACTCTAGAATTTATATTATTGTAGTTGTTACTACATCTCAGAATTTTTCACCATTAGGGTACGAAGCATTTTTCATTCAAAATTGATCTTTTATTTTACAAAATATTAGCTTATACATATTTACATGGTTGTGTTCGGATAAAACAAATCAGATCCTCAACATAAAATGCTGTCTCTTTTAGTTATGAAGATAAACAGCATTTCATGTCCATGGTCTGATTCGTTTTACCTGAACAACCCTTTATAGGGCAACTTTGTGTTGAACCGTTTGGTTTGTGCGTGGCTATTATAAGGTCCGAATATATCCTATAAAGGTTACTAACCCGAGCGTTTGAAAGTTGAAATAAACGTCCTAGTGATGGTTTGGAATATATCTAATATAACAATTTTAATGTAATCGTAAAATGGAACCTTGAAAAAACTGAAAATAAATATGTAAATGAATGATCAATTAATTTGAATCTTTTTTCCAAGTAGCACGTAAATTTGGCATATACGTATTTCGTGCGTTAAACAAAATACTTCTTAAAAATTTATGTTTTGGATTATATTGTAATTCTTATGATCTGGTGATGCAAAACTGCAATTTTATTATATTTGACATTTAAACTCTGCCGAGTTTCCTGCTTGGCACAAGAAGCGCGTGACTTAGAAAACTACAAATTTTGCAATTTTCTTGTTGTGATTTTTACGTATACCTCAACATCTCAGCTTTTATAAAAAAAATAATTGTATCATCAGTCAGTAACTTCTGTTACTCGTAGATATTAAATTTGATAAGAAATGTAGGTGATTTTTAACTATTTTCCCACCACAGCGAAAACGCCATGTAGAATTTCAAATAATCGACGATTGATTCATAATTACCGATTCTATAATCATGTATAAGGATGAAGTTAGCCTAAACTTTTAGCCTACAGTTACGGGTGCTAATTGAGAAACACTGCGAAAGCTTTACTTTTGTGAAGACTACTTTTTTTTCGTAATTTTGGTAAACCAGATGCTTAAGATATTTGCAAAACAACAGACTCATTTGATTTGCATTAAGGGGGGAGACTCATGTAAAACGCTAATATTTGAAGAGGTTATTGTAAATGAATGATTCCAGTTATCATTTTCTAGTAAAGCTTATGATTATATTAACATTGCAAAGAAAAAGGATCAACTTCGTTTAAAAAAAAAAAAAAAAAAAAAAATGGCTTCGCAATAGCTGGTCAAACTTGACTCTTTCGATTTGCGCCGTGGAACGTCCACGTCCTTGTAATTGACGAAACTTAAAAAAAAATATTCTTTAATGTATACTCTCCTGCTTAGCATGAACCTCAAATTAGCAAGAAATACAAAAAATAAATATTTTAAGACGTTTGGTAAAAATAAAGCTCTTTTTTCTTAATAATGGGTTAAAATATTTGTTCATAATTATTTTTTAACAAATTTTTAGGTTCATGCTGAGGCTAATCAATTGATAAATATCTGTGCCAAACTTGAACGAAATCGATCAATTAGTTTTTGAGTTACATTCTACAGCGCGGAAAATTTTACGTTTTCAGAAAAACGCGTTTAAAGTTTTCGAACTGAAAAGTTCTTAAACGTATTCTTGAGCTGAGCGCTTTTTCAACCGCATAGCTTTGATGTCTCTAAAATGACCTTTATAATATTTTTTAGAGGCTCAGACTTTGGGAATACATTCTTTACATATTAAATCAAATTTTTAAGCCATTAAAAAAAACGCAAAAAAAATTTTTTTATGTGTCTCCCCCCTTAAAAAGATGTTAAAGTTCGTAACTCTTTTCAAAAACAATCAATGGAGATTTCCACCAATAATTCTCATTCATAATTACACGCGTAACAGGAAAGTTAAAAACATTTTTTTAATCATACTAACTCGTACGTTATTAAATGCTAAATACAACAGTATGATATTCGCGAGGGATCGCGCAATCCCCTTAATGTCTTTTTTTAGCAAAAAAAAAGTGGAATTTTTCCAGAAAACTCAAGTTCTCAAACAGTCGGCTGAGTTTTTATAATAACAAGAAATATTTTTTATAAAGGTTTATTAAAAAGCAATTAGAATTAACGGTGTCGCGATTTTTGTAATAAATAGAGATCGGTTTAATAGCGATATTCAACAGTAAAACCATTAAATATTCTATTTGATTATTGCTGTTGAAAATTTCTAAGGAAAATACCATTGAAGGGAGAAAACAATAATGAGATATTTGAATTACTCGCATCGTGGCGTATGAATGTAGAAAGAAACATGTCATTAAGTTTCTTGAAAGCATAGATATTGGAACTTTATCAGATCGTTCAATTTTGAAAACACCCCGTCTGATTTTCAAACGTTCGTGTCACATCCTCCACCAGGCAACCTACGGAGAATCGACGTATTCTTCGGTAGAGGACATACTTTTTGGTAAATATCTTCAATGAGAAGAGTTCATTGGAAGCTAATGGCAACTTAGACGTAAAAGTAACTGAGATTCATAATGGAAATCATAGTGGAAAATCGATTTTCCATTAATATCATCGTAGTAATCGTGCTGAGACTTTAGGCTTCCATTTTTTCGAAATTACAAGTTCAATTGCAGTGTCGTTAGTCTTGAAAACTGTGCATTTAAAAAATCTATTCGTAGGTACTCTTTCCGATTGATAAAAAGTCAATTCTTTTCGGAGATGTAGGATTGATTAACTAACAAGACAGAAATGCAAGTTTTTGTAAATAAAATCACTGGGGCTTTTTTAACAAATTTTCTTAGTCTTTAACAAGTTCTATCGAATGTTTAAGATTTATAGAACAAAATTCAAGACCAAATTGAAAACAGCCAAACAAAAATTTTTCAATTTGCAATATTGATCTGTTCTTGATTACAAGATTAATTAACAATTACAATGTGTCAAGGTTATTTGCTTGTTAGTAATCAACTTCACTACAGTGGTTAATAATAAATTGAAGAACTTCTGTAAAATATTGCAAGACGATCGTATACCAGGAAGCGTCTGAAGTCTTCATTGAAAAAAGTAGTTCATTTTTCACTTTTTTTTCTTGTGCCAATTACTACTACGTCTTCGCTATTGAAACGTAAAAAGAACGTGAGGACTGCCGCATAGAAAATATCATTAGGAACAATAAATTAATTCTTAATCACATTTCATCCTTCGACTTACTTTTTCCGAGTTAGAGATCAAAGATTGGTGAAAAACAGTACATTTTTCACTCATTCTGTCACATTTGTATTTTTCATCTACAAAACTCCTGTCGCTCAATATTTGGAAACTTCTTAGTCATTCCTGGGCATATCCTGGAGAGGATAAAAAATTTGGTAGACCTATACCTTTTATATCGCGAATAATCCTGTTTTTTGCCTTATTTGATTGGACTACGAAAGATTAGGTAAAAGCTTTACTCGAGCAATTTTTAGTTATTTAAATTCGCGAGAGATAACATATGTGACGTTATTTCCATATATGTGGGAGTCCACTTACACTACGGTTTTTTCGTCATCTTTTCCCATCTTTACTTTCGGTATCGAGGGCGCCAATTGATCAGTCGGGTGGTCAGCAACCCATCGGTATCATTCGGGTATGCAATACCCGCCAATTATATGTATTTATTTGAGCCCTGTGGCCACACATTGGACAGTAGCAGTAAGCTAAATTCGTTCAGCGTGCTAGGTCTTAGAAAGATGGAGGGACTCCTTAGGAAGAGCCGAGCCTCACGATCTTGCATCCTGAATTCCCTTTACCATCCAGGCGCGTGTTGTAGCGAAGAGTTCCGGAGCATACGGTATCTTTTGTGGGCATGTGGAATCTACCAGAAAGGGACCACCTCATTAGCCATGATCTCCCAGCCTGTTCAGTTGTAGCTCAAGCTTATGGTATTACGAATGGTACCGGGACATATTCTCTTGGGTTAACGACGTCCCTACACGAGTTTCTGTGTACTATTCGGTATTTGATCGTGATGTATATGTGCAAGCAAGTTTATAGCACCAATCTCGAATACAAAAACGTGCCAATAGCTGCGTGTGCTACATCACTTGCTCAGGAACATTTCGGTACATCATCATAGACGTCCTCCAGCAATGTACCGATTGACTACGTTCGGTAGCCAGTGCACAACGTACTGCGCAGCCGGTTTTAGTTGTGTCTTCGGCACTGAAGCTTGACTCGGTCTTTTCTTTCCTCGCGAAGACGCAAAGAAACAGCCTTGCGTTAGGATTTTCTGAAACTGCTTCTATTTGTCTCAGGTTGTTTTAGATGCTGAAAAGCAAGGTGGGCTTCGGTGACGCATCTTAGCTTAATGTTTTATCCTGAAGAGGGGCATAATCACCATTGATGAGTGGGTTTTTCCAAGTTCGGAGTAAAAACACCATTTACCATATCTATCTGGTGTGGTTTCGTCAATAACAACGAAACCAGTTTAAGATTTCATGAATCACTCGAGTTCGGATACTTCGCGGTCTTTTGATCCAATTTAGGCTATCAGGAAGCATGTCTCAGGTTGCCTATGATCCTCGGCATGGCCCTGCCTTACTTGCTAGGACAACCTGATCATTTCTTCGTGGATCCCTGGTCTCTTCATCCGGATATTTGCTAGTCAACGAGGTTGTGGGCCTAGACGATATCTACAATCTGGTTGCCATTTATAACCTTGAACACGTTAGATGTATTGAAAAAAAGGCTAATTTTAATGAAAACGGTTATAATAGAAACAGTGCAATTGATTAAATATTTAACAAATTTAGAAACATGTGCATTAAGTTTTATTAGTATTTGTTTAAAATGAGATATTATCCGGCAAAAAAAGAACGGGATAGCAAGCCTATCTAAAATCTTCTCGTGAGCTCATCTTACGAGTCTATAACGTAGGAATTAGAATTAGCTACTGCTCGATATCTCCCATGACATTTATATTGATATCTTGCATATATAACGGGGAACTTTGTTACACACATTGTGCGATCCAAGCTTTAATCGCGTTTTACTTAAAACGAAGTTTTGAACGACGGGCAATGTAACACCTACAATTCGCTATCGATCAAAAAGAAATTTTTCACATATCTTTCTTTTTTTATTAACCTTAGCACGAACTTGTCAGATGATTAACAAATTACAAATATATATATTAGGGTGGTCATTAAAAAAAAATTTTTTTTGGCGGATCCTTGAAAAACACTAGTATTTGATGAGAAACTACAGTGGTTGAAACCTGTGGCCTGACAAATGATAGAAACACGTGCCTCAATGCGATCAAATATAATTTTCGAAGAATTTTACAGTTTTTCGCAGATAACTCATTAAATATTCGATTCTATGAAAAGATACATATAACCTTTTTCCTGAAGAATTAAATTCTACATAATAAAGATTCTATACATTTTTCTTCTAGAATGCATACTAATCGAGATATTCCTGAAAAATCAATCCTCTTTTTCGTTTATACACATTATATTGATATGTTTATATGAATAATTATTTTTAGTTTACCGTACACAATTAACATATTTTATTAAATTAAGAGAAATAAAATGTGTAACTACAGGGAAATAAGAATAACTACTCATATGAGCATATGCCAATATAATGTGTATAAACGAAAAAGAGGATCGATTTTTCAGGAATATCTCGATTAGTATGCATTCTAGAAGAAAAATGTATACAATCTTTATTGTGTAGAATTTAATTCTTCAGAGAAAAGGTTATATGCATCTTTTCATAGAATCGAATATTTAATGAGTTATCTGCGAAAAACTGTAAAATTCTTCAAAAATTATATTTGATCGCATTGAGGAACGTGTTTCTATCATTTATCAGGCCACAGGTTTCAACCACTGTGGCTTCTAATCAAAGACTAGTTGTTTTTAGGGATCCGTCAAAATTTTTTTCTTTAACGACCACCCTAATATACAGGGTGTAACGAAACGACCGCCTTTTCTCGTAACTGGAGGTTCGGGGTGACAAACTGAGTGCACGTGTAAAATTTCGTTCGAATCGTTCAAGAGGTTTAAAAGTTATTTACATTTAAAAATCACCCTTTTTCGGTCCTTTTCGAACGACTTTGATTGCACAATGGAAAGTGAAGAAAGTGAAAAAACAATTGATGAACACCCCAATTAGAATGTAAAAGTTATCGATCGCACGCGATAATACTTTTGCTATTTATTCCATTAATCTGGCTATCAGATTAATTTTAAAAATAGCAAAATCCTTTTCTTTACATTTCCAATTCAATTCAGTACAATTATCATTGACTGAATTTATGGAAAGAGCGAGAAGACGCAATGAAAAGGAAAGTATCAGAAACTAAGATGTCGCGCGAACGAACTGATAATTTAATAGGAAACGCATGAGGTCATTCTCTTTCTACTAACGAAGCTAAAGAGAATGATTCAAAATCAATACATTGATGATAGAGAAAACTAAACTTACCCATTTAATGTTCTCCAAGTTCTTTTACATCAAAGTTTTTAAGAAAGCTTTAAACTGGCTCCTCGATGATTTCCAGAAAGCACACTACCACTAATTTTGCATTTAAAAACTCGCGAATTTAAGCAAATTAGGTATTAACCTACGTTTCTTCAAAATACCGGTTAATTTGACACTTTTGAACTGTTTGAAGTATGCTGAAGAGAAAGAGAGAGAGACACACAGAGAGGAGAAATAATAAGTTATTCGTTTCGACTACTCTTAATCAGCCTACTTCAAACAGTTCAAAAGTGTCAAATTAACCAGTGTTTTGAAGTAACGTAGGTTAATATCTAATTTGTTTAAATTCACGAGTGCTTAAATGCAAAAACAGTGATAGTGTGCTTTCTGGAAATCATCGAAGAGCCAGTTTGAAGCTTTTTCGAAAACTTCGATGTAAAAGAACTTGGAGAACATTAAATGGGTAAGTTTAGTTTTCTCTATCATCAATGTATTGATTTTGAATCATTCTCTTTAGCTTCGTTAGTAGAAAGAGAATGCCCTCATGCGTTTCCTATTAAATTATCAGTGCGTTCGAGCGACATCTTAGTTTTTGATACTTTCCTTTTCATTGCATCTTCTCGCTCTTTCCATAAATTTAGTCAATGATAACTGTACTGAATTGAATTGGAAATGTAATGAAAAGGATTTTGCTATTTTTAAAATTGATCTGATAGCCAGATTAATGGAATAAATAGCAAAAGTATTATCGCGCGCGATCGATAATTTTTACATTCTATTGGGATGTTCATCAATTGTTTTTTCACTTTCTCCACTTTCCATTGTGCAGTCAAAGTCGTTGGAAAAGGACTGAAAAAGGGTGATTTTAAAATATAAATAACTTTTAAACCCCTTGAACGATTCGAGCAAAATTTTACAGGTGCACTCAGTTTGTCACCCCGAACCTCCAGTTACGAGAAAAGGCGGTCGTTTCGTTACACCCTGTATATATATATATATATATTAGGGTGTCCATAAAATTGAAAGTTCCCAAGCTCAGCGTAAAAATGATTCCGAATGGTTAAAAATTAAGAGGTATGGGGTTTATTTCGATTTTAAATAGGTTTGTGCTGTGCCACAAAGCAAAAAACTACGTTTATTGAGACATTTTTGCTTATAACTCTTAAATTCTACATTTTTTGGAAAACTTTCATAAAGGCGAATGAAAGTTTATAAAATTCTTTACAGTTTATGTTTTATGCATTTTTAGCGTAAGTCTAATAGTTATTGAGTTAAAACGCTGTAAATAAGGAGATTTTAAGCAAAATTCTAATAAAGTTAAATTTTTTCTCGTAAATTTTTATTTTTTTATTTTCAATATATAGGGGGTTTCACGCAAGACGCCCTAGAGCATGGATATAAAATTACGTGTATCTCTTTAACTATAAGAGATATTCAATTTTTACATAGGACATTTTCGAAACCTCTTGTTATTTACTTTCAAAAAGGTCATATGACACCATTGAATATTTCTTATTATTAAAGCGACATACGTCACGTCTACATCCATGCACTGCGGCGTCTTACGTAAAATACCCTGTATATGGAAGATAAAAAAATAAAAATTTATGAGAAAGAATTCAACTTTGTTATAGTTTTGCTTAAAATTTCCATATTTACAGCGTTTTAGCTCAATAAGTATTAGATTTACGCTAAAAATGCATAAAACATCAATTGTAAAGAATTTTATAAATTTTCATTCGTCCTTATGAAAGTTTTCCAAAAAATGCAGGATTTAAGAGTTATAAGCAAAAATGTCTCAATAAACGTAGTTTTTTTCTTTGCGGCACAGCACAAACCTATATAAAACCGAAATAAACCCCATACCTCTTATTTTTTAACCATTCGGAATCATTTTTACGCTGAGCTTGGGAACTTTCAATTTTATGGACACCCTAATATATATGCAGGGTCTTTTCCTAACAGCGGAGCATAGGAGATTCGTGTTAGTTGACTATAGCATTCGGAATGATGGAATCTGAGAGCGCTGATTGGTCAATATTGCATAGTACCAACATATAATAGGCCTTTACCAATAGTTGGATACGAAAAATGAGATTCATCCGCCATTTTGGTGTGGAGATATGTTTACACGCTGATCGTAGCAGAAAGAGGTGTAAAATGGAAAAATGTCAAATGTTGTCGTTACTAAAGTAAAAATTGAATACTTTGAATGAAAATGAAGAATATTCGTACTTTCCATTAATTATTTTCAATTTTTACTTTAGTAACCTTACCATTTGACATTTCTCCATTTTACACTTCTTTCTGCTACGATCAGCATGTAAACATTTCTCCACACCAAAATGGCGGATGAATCTCATTTTTCGTATCCAACTATTGGTAACGGCCTATTATATGTTGGTACTACGCAATATTGACGAATCAGCGCTCTCAGATTCGATCGTTCCGATTGCTATAGTCAACTAACATGAATCTCCTATGCTCCGCTGTTAGGAAAAGACCCTGTATATATATATATATATAATTTTAAAAAGATTTTTAAACTATAATACGCTTAAGAAGATGGCTAGAAATTTGTATTTTTTAACATTTTTGTATTAAATTTAATTTCATGCAAAGTTGATATGTATGTTTAAAGTAAAAGTATCTCAAATTTGAATTTCTGTTAATTTTAGCAACCTTGCCGATGCTTGCTGTAAAATCGAGGAGGTGACTTCAAATAGCTATTGCATCACCATTTTGAAATATATTCTGTTTTCTAAGATACTGTTATAATTATAATGAAATTATAAAAATGTTAATAAACTTGTTACCAATTTAATTGGTATATTCACTCAAAAATAAAAAATGTAAAAAGTAATGGCTATTTACTTGACCTTCTCCCCTAAACGATTGTGGAAAATTTTAGAAATTCTCTTTGAGTTTGTACAGTATGTTAAAGAAATTGTTGTCAAAAATGCAAGTAAAGTTTAGTTTTCTTGGAATTAAATTTTATTCATTTCTGCATCGCGCCGTATCTTTTAATCCAAGAACTTTGTTGATACCTATCGTGATTATGGAATTTTGTAGGAGGAGCAAAAATTAATTACTTCTTTCTATTCAATTATTGAGAATATAATCTTTTATGCGTTCATCTTAACCTTCCATTTTGAGAAAATATTTTAGCCTAACCTAGCTCCTCTACATTTTACTGGTAAGGGACTAAGTGGAAACTAAGTTAGTCATAGCAACGGGTTCAATTGTTTAACGCAGATTTATGATTTTATTGTTGTCAATATATTAAGCATTCGTATAGTTTTCTGATATAGGGTTACTTCTATTTCTATTGCATTATTGCAAGCTCTATCATTCCATTCGTACAAGCAGCCTGAGAAGTATGTGTGTGTGTGTGTGTGTGTGATTTTTGGAGAAACTGCGGTAGAAAATGAAGCCATTGATTATTAAGTTTGAGTTTAAATTTAACATTTAATCATTGAGTGATCGAAAGACATGGCTCCCATCTTCTTATCAAGTTTTTATTTATTGATAAACTGAGACATTGGGTTGTCGCGTAATCAAGCACTAAAAGGAAACAAGGTAACTTTGCGTTAGGCTATTGTTTAGAGCTTTTCGGATTTGAGTCATTTAATACGAGTTTCAATTTACAGCTTTTTAGAATCAATCAGACCTCGATAGACTAATCCTTATAATATTGTATCGTGTAATAAGTAAAATTATAGGATTAGATTTTTTGTTTTTCGAATGATAGTAGAAGTACCCTTGTTTCTGGAACATCACTTTTAAACTGGAAAATGTTAAAACATTATTACAATTTTACACCCGACAACATTAGCTAATGGTAATAATTATTTAAGTAAATAGAATTGCATGTGTCTCACTTTTTGAAGAATAAAATACAATTTTTTTGTTGCATAAATATGATTTATCGTACAGTAAACCGTTAAAAACATTTAAATGTTTTTATTGTTGGCATATGAATTTTTAGCGTTCTGGATGGTCCGATAGCAAAAATTCAAAAAGATTCTTAATTTTTAAGAATGATTCTATTTTTGGAATACAATTATTACAAGATTTTATTTCCAACATTGTTTTGTCTAAAATACCCAGCAAAATTGATTGTTTGTCATTTCAATTAATTTCAATGATCAATTTTCAAATTTATACGGCCAGTATCAATCACAAAGGGGAGCTTCATGCAGAGGTATTCTGCATTGCTAAGAATAGAAAACCTGTCTCCAACGTTTTATACTTTCAGTTTTTTGCAGCTATATATTAACCTTTATTCTAGTTATGTACTTTTAAATTTCCAACGTTGCATATGACATTTTTGGATAATTTATACTACTTTAAACTTTTTTTGAGGAATGTATGCATATGTATTTTAATTTGTAAACGTTAAATTATTTTAAAGTATCATAAACATCACTTAGGAGTTTTGTTTTTAAAACGGTACTGTACGCCAGAGTAGCGTGGAGTGGACTTAATTAAATGATTAGTAAATCAATTTTACAGTGTACGATGACAAAAACTCTTTCTATCAATTGTTCGCAAAATTCCGCCATTTTGATATTTTACAATCTACAATTATAATTCTATGTCCAGCAATAACGACACTTTTATATTAAGAATCATTTTGCACTGTTAGTTCCAGACATCACCGCGTGCATTGAAAATATCTAGGTCATAAACCATTTTTATGTTTTTTGTGCATCTATCATTTTAATTAAATGTTAAATAAACATCTCACAAAAACTTTTGTTAATGGTTCAAATATCTTAGGCCAGCATTACACGACGCGTGGAGTAGCATTTCTCGGGCCGTGTAATTCCGGCCTTAAAAAATTCTCTTTTACTATAGAATACTGCAGAAACACACACTCATAGAATCTTGCACACACGCACGCGCGTATATTCACAACCATGGCACCTGACCCTGCGCGTTTATTGCCTGGCTGGTTGATGTCAGACTGCGTTGGGAGAGTAGGGGAGAGGACAGATGTCGTGGATAGGCTTGCAACGTGAAAGAGTGAAAGTTCCGATCGAGATAACAATTTTCGGTCAGGAGAAAAAACGCTGAAAGTACACTCAAAGAAAAACATACGTAATATCAGTAAAAGTGTACATTGCGTCGATAAATTCGATTATTGAAATAATCCAATAATCGGTTTAATTGAGACAATTAAAAATCTTTTATTGAAGAATAATCTCGGTTATTGGTTCTATTAAAAGAATGTTTAAGATTCGGAATGAAGATTTTGGGAATTTGATAACCGCCTTGATGGATTTCACAATTACGGTGTTTGATTCAATAAACATGTTTTATTGATATTATAACTGCTATGTTCCTGGATATTACAATCAATTTTATGTATGCCAAAACTATTTCATCAAAGCGATAAATATAATAAATGATTACAATTATTTATTTGACAGAATGTTTTCTACACACAGCGAAGAACCTACATAATACCAGTAAAAGTGCATCTTGTGACAATAATAATAAGATTTTATGAGTTTTATAAATGCATTTATTATTTTAATATACGTTATTTATAAATATTATAGCTGCAATTATTAAATTAGAGACATTTAATTAGTGGAAAGAAAGTGTTGTATTATCAGAGGAAATTGTACACTGGAAATCCTATATGCATTCAATTTCTTGTAGTCATTTTATATTCACTTTAAATGGTATTATTTTTATAACATATTACGTAACGTATAGTTTCTTATATGTTTTAAAACGATGGAATAGTTACACTTACTCTGCATGAAATTCTCTCTCTCTCTCTTGCACTTTATATTATTTCAACTTTGTATAGATTTCCATATATATACGTGTGTAGATTAACACACATTGTTAATGGCACGAAAGGTACTACAATATCACTGTAGCACATGTATATATATATTTTTATCCGATTTATATATGTATATATATAGTCACAACTTACCTTCTGATCGAACTATATAATTTTTCTTTGAGAAAAAACCACATACCTTTGACGGGATTCGAACCTAGGATCTTGTGGTTACGAATCCAACATTTAGGCCACTTGGCTATTTGCTCCTTTACAAAGTATAGGCTTAGAATTTAAGTTTGTATTTTGAATCCCTGCATAAACATTTGGGATAATAATTATAATTTTATTGAGACAGTAAACGGTATTTTATTAAGACAATTACTATTTTAATATTATACATTAAATCATTAATTGTCTGAATGAAATCACATTTATTGGGATAATAAACGGTATTTCCTTGAATCTATGAACACATTAATGTATAATATTAATCATTAATTGTTTTAGCGAAAATACCGTTTATTGGGACAATACACAGCATTTCGTAATATCAATTAAATTGATAATTTAGCAGCTAAAATTTTTTTCGTAATATCAATAAAAATGGTTATTAAAACAATTAAATCATGTCAGTAACCGCTGTTTATTGATATTACGAACAAAATTTTTCTCAGTGTAGCTAATCGTAATTGCTCTCAATCTTGGTATCTCAGCGTTGAGTGAACCGATTTAGACGTTTGTAGTCTCATTGGAAAGCTTAGGCTCGATTTATATAATGAAACTTTCATTACATTTTTAATTTAATAAGTCGCTTTCAAAATATTTGCTTCGGAACTAAAAATTAGGTACAGTATGGTCAAGTTTCGAGTAAAAGAGGATAGTGCCTCGTCTTTTTAAATTACTTGCCATCGAGACACTACCGTGTCTCAGTGATGCCAATCTGCGGACGGAAGATGCTACCCACCATTCGTCCGCAGACTTACCAACATAGAGAGAGACGCTATGGTGTGCATGACTACCAAACATGGTCATAAGTGGGGATATTTCACGGATACATGCATCGCTAAATGTGTTGGTGAGTCTGCGGACAGATGGTGAGGAGTTCGTCCGTCCGTAGATCGGCATTACTGCCGTGTCTCTTGATGGGGCAAATCACGTCAACTCTTCTAACCCGTCGTGCGAGTGCTTAATCCTGTTATTTTTATCTCACGTTTGCGGTATGGAAATGTATATAAAAAGAATATTCAATATGTAATTTCGATGTATTTGCTCCTCAGTTTTCCTATAGTGTGATCAGATTTTCAAAAATTTTCCATTTTCCCATTAAAAAGACAAAATTTTTGATGTTTCAAAAAGTCTATTTTTAGTATTCTTTTAATACTTTTAGTTAAAACTGAGGTTTTTTTACATTAGAAAAGTTGTGTCTTTTCCACAGAGTGCCCGAACATTTTTCAGTGAGTAATAGAGCGCCCAAGAGTAGGAAGTACAGCGGATATCGTGGCAAGTTGTGCGATCACGCCCCCTTGTGGTGGCCGCACCATATCGCGCGCGATACTTCTATTCTTGGGCGCTCTATTACTCACTGAAAAATGTTCAGGCGCTCTGTGCAAAACAGCTTTTCTAATGTAAGAAACCTTCAGCTTTAATTAAAAATAGACTTTTTGAGATATCACACAGTTTGTTTTTTTAATGGGAAAGTCGAAAATTTTTCGAAATCTAATCACACTATTGGAAAGCTAAGGAGCAAATACATTGAAATGATATACTGGATATTCTTTTGATGTGCATTTTCATACCCCAAACGTGAGTTGAATACAACAGGATTAAGCACTTACGCGGCGCACTAGAAGAGTTGACGTGAATCACCCCATTTATACTTTCATATATAGAGTGCTTCATTAACTATTGTCAACTAAATATCTTCGTATATATGCATGTTTCATGGAAAATCTTGTGGGATAAAAATTACACAATATAAAGAGGAATATCATGTGATGATAAAAATCATTTTTCCAAAGGCGCTTTAAAGGTTTCAATATGAAACTATATTTTAAATTCAGCGCCTCTTATTTCTTTTGGATGTTCTTATAGTTTATTTCAAGAGTTGTCCCCAAAACCCGTTTTCTGTTTTACAATTTCATCCGATCGTTTATTGGTTTTTTGAGTAGGATATAATTGGACGAAAAGAAACAACGGAAACAAGGTTTTGGAAAGCTGTTAAAATAAGCTTAACAGATGTGCACTTAAACAGTGGATTGCATTTAAAAGAATAAGTTTTACTTTAAAATCTACTAAGCTGTTCCTCTAAAAAAATAGGTTTTATTATCTAACGAGCTCGTATTTATTCCATGTAAATTTCCTTCCACAAGCTCCTCTCTGATTTATATAAATACGAAGATATTTAGATAGTAGTAGTTCTTGGGAGAAACGTCCTATATAGTGTATTTCACGTAAGACGCCCAGCTGGGAAAGTTGTCTATGAGTGCATGGTGGGGGCAGATGCATCTAATTGGCCATGAAGTGAGAGACAGAGAGGGGGGGGGGGGGAGAGAACAAATTGTCCAGTGCTAACTGGTGCGAGCGGGAAAGAGAGGAAGCAGAGCGATATGCTATATGTATAGGTGTATCATATACCAACGGATAACTCTCTCCATCTCCACGTTATTATTTCTCTCTTGGCCCCGGCCAATTAGATACATCTATCCCTACCTTGCATTCTGAGTCTTTTTTTTTTCAGCTAGGACGCCTTATATAAAACACCCTGTATATCGGGGAGACCGGAAACAATTGTAACGTTCAAATTTCTGGCTCCGTCCATTAAAGTTTCAAATCGTTTTTATCACCTTTTTTCGGTACTACAAGACGCCATGTAGTTGCAATAGTTTAGAGCCGCCAATACTAAGCTACTGTTTATAGAAATGAGGAAATAAATTTTTTAAATCTTCTCTACGTATTTCACTTGTTTTTTTTTTAATTTTTAATTGCTCAGTTACTGTTATGCAAATATTAAAATTCAATACATGTCTAATATCGTTATTTATTTGACTAAATTATTTAATATTCAATGACTTTTAAATAAGGAAAAATGTTAAGGAAATTTTACTACGTACATATATATTTTCGAACGGGTGGTTTCAATCGGAACAAGTAAACTAGTGTCGTTTGTACCGTGCTAAATGAATAGGAATATGGTAAATGTTTCTACTACGCCAACAATAACTCATTGCATATTGCAATAAATATCGTTTTGGTAAAGTAAATATTCAAATATTACAAGAAATAAAATTATTTAGTATAAAAAGAGTATTATTTTGAGAAAACCGTCAGTCACGGTTATTTTGGTATGGTTTACAAGTCAATTCGTTTTATAATGCATACGGTCTCGTTCTCAGTTTACTTGGTAGTACCGCTAGAGTACGCAGATGTCGCCACAAAGTTTAGCCCTTTCTATAATTCTTTCATCTATGGTGTACCGATGGTGCTGCCACTTCGTGTTAACTAATCTCGTGTCTCTGCCCTCTCCGTCATAAGGTTAGAGCTTTCAAAATAACCTAAGGGTGGGAAACAATAACCAAATTTCTTGTGGTTTTGTAAAAAGATTTTTATTCTTTGGGTAGGGAGTGATCTTTCGAGCGATACCCTCAGCATAATCTTGATCAAGCTTCGCAGCCTACGGCGGATTGCTTGATCCATCCATTATGCTTCGTGTCTCGTTCTCGAATCACTTGGTAGATGTTTAGAGTCTTTTATTATTCCTCTTTTTTTTTTATTTGTTCAAACATATAAACTGTCTACAATCATATTATAATTATTCTTATAAATCTCAAACACATTTCAATTTTTATTTATCGAAACATCATTTCTTAACACTACTGCCCTAACAAATTCGTTTTTGTCCTTGATAGTGGGCCTGTTATAAAAACGATTGAAAACTGTTTATCTTTCTGACCAACCCGCTAATTTTTTTATTATATTGATGCTTACTCTTCTTTTTAACGCTGCAGACGTTGTTGCATTACGTAAACTATATTTGTAAATTCTTTATTTACTCCACATCTAATTAAAAACGATCTTAACCATCTGTTTAATGTATCCTTTGATGCCTTTCTAAAGTGTTTAGTTGTAGTTAGAAATAAACTATCACAATTTCCTCTGAATTGTTTAGTCACCTTCAAATATTTATTTAACGTCGTAACTACACACAATTGAGGCCTTTCCGGAAACTCGGGTAATATCAATAGTGGCTGACCGATGTCTAACCCAGAATTTTTTACTCTTGAGATATTTCTACTTCATATCCTCTATTTGTTCTAATTATGTTAGAAATTTTTATTAAATATATAGTCTGCTTTCTATGTGCAGTTATTAACGCTAATAAAATTATTAGTTTATTAGTTAAATGTGGTAAACTTAGTTCTTCTAACGGATATAGTTTTTCTAATTCTAAAATTACTGGGTCTAAATTATATATCCTGTCATATTTAGGTTTCGGGGCGGTTTAGCATTATAAATACCCTTAAGCAGTCTACTTATCACAGCGTTTTTGCCTACCTTATCACCTAATATTAGGGATAATGCCGCCCTACACGTATTAATAGTACTAAATGCTGCACCACTAGCATGTTTTTTACATAAAAAAGTAGCTACAGATTCAATCCTAGGATTATAGATATTCATATTAACATTTTGACAATACTTTGCCCATTCTACCAGAAATCTAGAATATTGTTTTAACGTGGTATTGGAAATTAACTGAATCAGTACCTTAATTATTTCCTTTCCAAACCCCTGTATCAGGTAAGTTTCCCTGATAATTGCCCTGCCATCAATTTCATTTTTGATGCCAATGGGTGTCGAATTGACCTACACACAGTCAGTAATATATTATCATCTGGTAAAAATATAATTGGTTTTCCTACCAGTATAGCATTCCATAAAGAGTACCAAGTTTGCGATGGCCAAAATGGCGCTATTACAATGCCCTGTGCTTGGTCGCTTTTTATCTTTTGTAATGTTCTCAACATCAACGAAAACGGAGGAAATGCGTAAAACCTAAACTCATTCCATGTTACCTTAAACGCGTCTACGCTATAAGCCTCGGAATCTGATTTCCAAGAAATATATCGATTATATTGCCTATTTTGTTTAGAAGCGAACAAATCTATATATATATTTCACCAAATTTCTTACAGACTTTCCTAAATGCCCAATCAGCTAATTCCCATTCAATATCGACGTGATTTTCCCGTGACGCTGCGTTTGCTTCTTCGTTTTCTTTTAACGCTATATATGAAGCAAAAATCTGAATGCCCCGTCTTTCACAAAATTGCCCAATTTTTCTGGAAATTTGGTTTACCTTGGGATATTGTACACCTCCCATTCTGTTCACGTATAGTACTGCCATTGTGTTATCAGCACGCAATAATACTTCACAATTATGTTTATCTCTTGCAAATATTTTTAAATCATAAAACGCCGCTACAAATTCTAAATAATTAATGTGTTCGTTGAGTTGGATTACATTCCAAGTACCGAAAATAGTTTCACCTCTACAAGCTACGCCCCAACCCGAATTTGAAGCATCTGCGAAAATTTCCAACTCAAATTTATATTGTCGTATTTTATTGTGGATTATCAAAACTTTATCTTCCCACCAGTCCAAATCTGTCGACAAAGACAGTAGAATGATCATACTAGATGAATATTCTAGATTGTGTTTCTTAATAGCCATAGGTATTTAGCTCTTTCTAATTTCTTTAAGTACAACCACCTATATTGAATAGCCGGACAAGCCGCAATAATTCATCCAACTAATCTCGCAAATTCTCTAATACTGCACACTTTTCTATTTTTCATTTCTCTTATCAGTGATACAATTCGGTATCTTTTAGTCTTTGGTAATTCGATTAACATCTTTGACGAATTCAAGATAAACCCAAGAAACTGACAAGTTTTACTGGGAATTAAATTACTTTTATGTTTATTAATTATAAAGCCCAAAGATTCTAGCATTCTTCTATAGTTACATTCAGATTTTTCAAACAGTCTTTATAATTATTACCAAAACATAGCCAGTCATCTAAATATACTACAGATGTTAGACCATTCTGTCTTAAATTATTTATTACTGGTTTCATGATTTTAGTAAATAATCACGTGGCTACATTCAGTTTGAAAGGAATATAATTCCATTGGTACTTGTTGTTATTCCAATCAAAACTAATGTATTTCTGACTAGACCTATGTAATGGAATTAAGAGGTATACGTCCTTAAGATGCAGGGATCCCATAAAACAATCTTTCGTCACTAGTTTAATCGCTGTCCTAAAATTTTCCATTTTAAAATGTTTGGTTGAAACGAATTTATTCAAACCCTTTACATTTAATACAAACTGCATCTTTCCATTAGGCTTTGCAACCAAAAAATACGTCGAAACAAATTGTTCTTTCAATTTCGTAACTTTACTAATAGCACCCAACTCTAACAAATTAGACATTATATCGATCATTAAAGGCTCATCTCTTTTATTAAGACAACCTTTCCTAGGAACTCTATCTTGAAAAGGTTTCGTATTAAATTCTATTTTGAACCCTTTTAGACACTGTATGACGAATAGATCATCCGTTATTTCCAACCAGGCATTAACAAAATATTGTAATCGTCTAGATACGCGACTCACAATTAAATTTTTCTCGTGTTCGATGCGCTGGTTACATTTTGATGCGTTTGATCGTTCTGCGCTCGATTCGATTGTCGCTGTCTCCCTGACGTCACCAATTGTCCTTGTCCTCTCTGGGATCCAAAGTTTCTGCGGCCCGCCTAACCTTGGTTCCGTACAGGTGGGCCTCGCCAGATTAACGTCGATGACGCCTGGAAAGTTGGCTTCTTCTCTGAAGAAAACTGTTTTATTAAGTCCCAATTTTTCTATCGCCTTGACGGTCTTTATTTTTTGGGATATAGGTCTGGTCCAAATAAAAATTCCCCATGATGTTTCTTCTCCAATATTGGCCTAGTCTTTTTGTCCACACATGGATATAAGAAGGCCTTTCTTGGCTTAATCAATTGGTTATGCAATTCGCACGTTGATTTACCTGAAACCACATACTTCGTTAGTAATTCTTTAGTATTAACCTCTTCAACCGTGCTATTAAATATTATTGAAATGCCAGATCCTAGTGCCATCAAACTGGCTCCGCACAATTCCAAATCCACAGTGAAAAATTTATCTCTCTTTTTACTCGCTTCGTTGATACTGTCTTCAATTTTAAAATTCATTTTAGACGTTACAAATGGCCCCTTATCCGATCTCGGATATTTGTCCAACAATGCTATCTTTTTATCCTTTTTCAAACCTTTTGATAATATTTTCTGCCAATTGCTGGCCAGCCTAAGGTGTAACGCTAACCCTTTGTCTTTATCGGATCATCATCCTCACTTAAGATCTGCAAGGTCTCTTCGTCTAATTCAACGAATTCTACCTCTGTTGCAGTCTTTGTCTCCTCTAGTTCACTCGAAGTTCTTTGGTCATTGACAACAATGTTTTCTTTATCACCAGTTCTAGACGAATTCTCGGCTTCTTTCATTATCTTTAACGGAGCTAGAAGAGCAAAAAATATCTAGGTTACGATTATTGAAACTTTTCTTGCATTAACCTAGTAAAATCTACGACTTATTCCGCCTTAACAGTGTACTTATCGCCAGAATGTACGACTCGTCTCATCTTATGCAAGAGCTCGTGCCATGTCTTGTCTTTGTTAGCACCAACAATTTTAACCTTACCTTCCGAATCTTCACTGCCAATGGAAGCCTCGCCATTACTATTCTCATCAAGGGATTCGCTGCTCACTTCCTTATTTATTTCTTCTTCACTAATTCGTATACCTCCTTGTTTCAGTTTCTTACTGATATGTCCTCTAAGCTGTTTCATCTCATCTTGCAACTCCTTTAAGGAAGGTGATCGTTCCCTTTTCTTGCTCATCACTCCCCACTGCTAAAATGTGGCAATCTCCTACACGCACAAAAGCGTAATAATGAAGCGGGTAGAGACACGAGATTAGTTAGTTCGAAGTGGCAGCACTGTCGGTCCGCCATAGATGAAAGAATTATAGAAAGGGCTAAACTTTGTGGCGACATCTGCGTACTCTAGCGGTACTACCAAGTGATCTGAGAACGAGACACGAAGCATAATAAAATTGCAAATCGGTGTGTTATAATTGAAACGTATGTTGTGTCGAATGTAATAAATTGCACGTGGCAAAAAGAAGCGTATCATCATGACGATTACAGGAAACATTGCGGAGATTATAAAATGTGATATGTAAAATAGAAGGAACCATTGACAATTATATGTTACCGAGAAAATAATTATGTAATTGCTTAAAAGTCGTAAACAATGTCAATTTGATATGTTTAGTACTCGATTCATGATCTCAAGTGAATTCAGATGGCAGCACAGCGCAGTAACATAGCGGAAGCAATAGAAATAATACAAACTTTCAAAAGACCTTAAATTGAAGGACAAGTAATATTAAATGCTAAGTACATTATTTCTTGTGGATTATTATCATATTTTGAAAAATGTGCTATAATTTAAGCACAAATACGAAAGCTCTCCATATGCCAACATTCGATGTATCCCTATTTCATTAGTTCTTATAGGCGGCTGCAGCGTCGATTGAGATCGCGAATATATTTTTAAAGAAATTGATTTCCCTATCTATTAACATTATTTTCAGTGTATTACATTGCAATCAATAATACAAAGTATTACAAATTACATTATAATGTAGTTTAATTGTAAAAACAATCAGACACACGCACACACCCCTCAAGTGCCCCAGCTATATATACTCCTAAACGCGCTTGAGAGCCTCTTTAATTTCCCACCCGGAGGATCTACATATGTATTTATGAAATTGATGACTTCATGCTCGATACTATTCAAACCTATTTAAAAACAAATAATTTGATTTCATGTTAATTAATTATTTTCTTATTATAATGCAGCTACGATTACATTAAATTTGTTATATTAGATATTAGCATGGGTAAAATCCATCTATATTACTGTTTTCATGAAAAATCAAACGGATGAATGTGTTAAGATTTCTAAACATTTTATTAATTATTTTCTTCATAAAAGTCGGAGAAAAGTATGTTAACCTTTTTGCAGTACAGCCGCAACAAAATTTTTGTGCCACCAATGTGTAATGCCTTTCTCTGTTAAGATATCAGTAATAGACGTAGTATCTTATATCTTTGAAACTACGGAATTCGAGTTTAATATTAACATCTTAAAATTTCAGATAACTATTCCAATATTTAACTCCATTTATAGTTTTATATGTTTTTTTATTTTTCTGAAACTTGTTATCAGTATATTTTTAAACTCACTGAATTCAAATACAAGTATGCAACTATAAATTAAAATTCTAAGTGTTAAGGTAGTTGTCTCGCTGCATTCAGACTGTACTAGTCAGGCATATTTTAAATTTCAAATAAACAAAATCCTCCTTTATGATTTAATTAATAATGATGAAATATCGAGTAATAGGTAGAACACAAAAAAATGTAGAAGAAAAGTTTGCACTTTTATATTTGCATTTAATGCCATTTTATTACTTATTATCTTTTTATAATTTTTTTAACTTGGTTGTTTTGTTAACATATGTTTATTTTTCGCTCGATTTTAAACTTTGATATGTCATATTAATTGTGAAAACATACCCTACAATTTCACCGAATCGACTTTTTAAAATAATGATTAACGTGCATGGAAATCTTTTTTACTTAATCGAAAGATGCTTAATTATATGAGAAAAAGTGATATTATTGTTGTTTCTGTATATAAATTGAAGAATTGATTCAGTTAAATTGTAGGGTATGTTTTCACAATTAATATGACATATTAAAGTTTAAAATCGAACAAAAAATAAACATTTTCTAACAACACAACAAAGTTAAAAAAAGAACTAAACAATGATTGTTAACAAAATGGCATTATAGATGAAAATATAAAAGTGCAAACTTTTTCAACATTGTGCTCCATCTATCATTTATATTTCATCATTACTAATTAAATTATACATCAGAATTTTGCTTATTTTAAATTTAAAATATGTCTGATTAGTACTGTCTGAATCCAGCGAGACGACTACCTTAAAATACGGCTATATCAGCACTTCAAGTATTTATAATATTTTTAACTATTTATGTAGCAGTGTAATATCATTTGACTTACCAACAGCGTTGCCAACTCCGCCATTTTGATTATACTACGCTGTACAGTGATGTCAGTGATGGCAGAATCAAGCTTTTAGCAACAAAAATAAAGTTAACCGCTAGCCAGCAGCAGTATAGAAAATTTGAAGGGAAGGGGTATATATTCCTTCTCTTCAAATTTTCTATACTGCTGCTGGCTAGCGGTTAACTTTATTTTTGTTGCTAAAAGCTTGATTCTGGCATCACTGACATCACTGTACAGCGTAGTATAATCAAAATGGCGGAGTTGGCAACGCTGCTTACCAATTCTTATAATTGGCATCGTCTAATGAAGTAGTCAGTATGCCTTTGGAAAATAGCTGAAATCATATTTTGCATTCGTAGTCTGAAAAATAATAAGGTACTATATATCACTGGCATTGAAAAGAGTGTTAATTTGTCTCCATTTAATAATTGACTACAACCACAAAACACATTGGTGATACACCTTTTCAAGTGGCAATAATTGATCTGCACAGAAAAATGGTTAAATGAAAAAAAAGAAGAAAAAATTGTATTGTATTTAAAAATAATACTTTAAATAGAATAATAATTAAGGAATTTTTTTGTATAAAGTACTATAATGTTTATCTGTTTTACATTTAATTTTTAAATCATATTTACAATAGTATATTTTTTAATATAAATATTACCTTTTTATAGTTTGAAGACGTTTCGGATGAAACAATTGCTTTGAGACATGAGAGAAGTGAGCGTGAAGAGAACAAACGTTTCATGACATACATTAACATGCCTCATCAAGCTCGTATGAAACAAGCTCGCCGTACAGACAGTAAAGCAGATAGCGGTACTAATACCCCTGGTATAATTTAATAAATACTTTTTAAATTATAATAATTCTACAATTTTTGTTTCAATTAATTCAAGAAAATATGCAGAATGTCCCAAAACTACTTCGTTCCAGATTAACACTAAGGTTACTATTCAATGGTCGCCTGTTCATTTTTAAGTGAAATTACGCATGGTGTAAAAGTTAACCATGGTTTTATTGTTAAGTGTAATAATTCTTGCAAGATTAAGAAAAATTCGTTTGTTAAAAAATGTTAAGTTTCATCAGGTGAATCTTATATGAAATGTGTCTAAGGCAGAGTCTTTTACCAAAGTTTAATTAATTAAATGGTATAGTATTCCTGATATGAAATATACTATTTTAAGTAACTGCTGATTATTAGTGATACAGTTCATGTAACTTGTACTATACCACTTTAATTATTAGACTTTGTTAGGACTCGGTATAAGATATTGATCCGCAGTCAAAAGTCTTTCCTGTGTGTTTTCAGTTTAATTGATTGGTACAATATCAGAGGGTGGGGTAGATTGCCTTAGACAATTGAAATTTGTGCGAGCCGGTAAAGGGGATTCCTCTTGTTTCTTTTATGAAGATTTATATAATTTTACTGACTAGAAAGATGCTTATCGGTGTAGCACTTAACTATATTGTATCTATTGTATTTCAATAATTTTTATTTAATACAGCTTGATGGAACTTAACATTTTTCAATTATTATTATTTTAGCTTTACGAGGAGCTAGTGAATCTATGGTGCATCGGTTTTGGGACATTTTGTGTTTCGTTTTCTTAATTAAGGGGTTATACACCACCTTACAAGCCTAATGATATAATGCTTTAGGCTTCAGTTTCTTTTATTAACCCTCAAACCGGACATATCGGCCGTTCAGAATGTTTACAATATTATAATAAACTCTTTAACTGTTTATTTTCAATCGTTAAATTAACAATTATAGAATTAATTCTTAGATACTGAAATTATCTATCCTAACCTATTAGTTAAAATGTTAAAAAGTTCCTACGAATTTGTTTAAGCTATTTTATATAGTTTTATATAAATTAATTTGATATGACGCGAATGGCCCATGTGTCTTGTTCGAAAATTTTGATAAGAAGTATCCGGTTTGAGGATTAATAAATTATCTTAATATTAAGACTCTTAGGATATATATTGTTACATGGAATAATTATTGCAGACAATTACTATATTTCTACAATTACGGAATGTTGAATATAATTCAAATTAATGGATCGTTCTTTATTGGCTGGCCTTCCTAAATGAACTCTGTAAAATACCATTTGATTTTTTTGGTATATGAGTTTAATAATTGATCAAGTGCATTCAGCCGAATTAACAGTTCAGTCAGCGATCTGAGATTCTATCCTGTGATTGGTTAAGGATTCGGTTAAAATCAAAGTATAGCCAATCAATGATACAATCATTAAACGCTCAACCATCTGTTATTTGGCTGAATGTATCCAATCAGTTGAAGTAGTACATACCACTTTTATTGGCCATATAATTCCTGCACAATACAATTAAGGGTTTCCATGCAATAACTTGTTAGACACGCTTGAAATCGCGTAAAAATTTTGGATGTGCATGAGAAGTGATAGTTTTTATCACGAGTAGGACATTTTTCATGTATGAGCCGAAATTAAGTGTGTTTGTTGCTATGAGTTTGAAAAAGTTACTCTACGCGTAAGTTGCATACAAAATTGTTCCTGTTTTCGTTACAATTGTAGCAAATTATAATATTAATGTATCTTATGAATATAATATTTTTCATATGTGATATGCAGCGTGCCTTAGGAGTCATTACGGATAATTGGAAACCCTTTTGACGTGTAATCAAGTCATGAAAATCTTGTTAAATTTTGTAAACCGTTTTTGCAAAAATGCGTTATAAATTGCAAAAAGTATTCAGTTAAAAGCATCTAAAATTTTAAAATTTGCAGTATGAATTATTAGTTTTACTTTATTATTATTTGTAACAATATTATTTTTGGAAAGTATGAATGAAATCATAATTGATTGACGAGTCTTCTCAACATTATGCCGTCCGCAGGTGTAATCAGAATTCTTTTGTTTCGCGCCAGTAATATTGGTTTAGATAGTTTTGCCTGTTGGTAGCTTTGGAAACAACATTTACGTGATTTCGTCGGACGGCATGTTGTATATTATTTCCATCCCACATCTACTACCGTCACACTTTGTGGATGTTTCATATCTTTGGGGATTTTTATTACACCTACACACCCTATCTATTGATTGCCGTACCAATCTCTATTGGAGCAGCTGAGGATATTCGACATACAGAGTTGTTATAAATTGCTCTTTGAAAGTCAAAACATAATCACATACCAATGCATGCAAGAGAGATTTGAGATTAATGGATGCCAGACGAGAAAATTTAGAAAGAGGAGGGAACTCGAAGACAAAAATTCGATTGTTTTTTCTTCTTTTCGATCTCAGTTCAGGAATAATCGATTAATGAAATTATTTAACTAGGCGATCCTCTGATTCGTCGAGATAGGAAGTTGGGTCGGTGGGGGGGGGGGGGGGGGGAGGTTGGTTGCTTGGAAAGTGGCTAATACGATGCGCATCTTCGTCACAACTTGTATGTGTGTGTGATCTGTATTAAGGGAGAACACAATCTTATCGCGCTTAAACATGAGTATAGAAATAATTTTGTTTTTAATGCGAAATATAGAGATATATTAAATAAATTTTAGTTCAGTTAAATACAGCATGGTTTTATAAACAATTTAAAAACAGCGATAAATGAATTCAAAATTGGCAGAATTATGAGTTATCAATAATGTCTCTCTTCTGAAGACCCTCATCGTTGTGGAATTTTTTTTCTTTGTTAGGCATCGTTTGAAAAAAAATGTTTAGAAACGAGCATTGTTTAAAAATACAATCAAGTTTTATCAACAAATTTATTAAAAATTAATGGAGCATTCAATGAAGAAAATCTTGTATTGTAGATAATATTGTAAAGAATATGTAGTACAAATTTCTTCAAAATCGGTTGAATGTATTTCGAGACATCTTATCTATCAGATTGAAAAAAGTAGTTTCTAAAAAAATGCATATCATCTCATTATCTTTGCTGCGGGTCTAGTAGGTTGCGTTCATTTAAAATCGCTATAATTCTGGAACTGATATAATGCTTAACATTTTTTTAAAAGTATAAACAATAATTTTAGCTAAAATAATCAATTTTTTAACGATTTCGGGATGGTGTCCCCCCCCCCCCCTTAATAGGCGAGCACTGAACGTTTAGCTTCGAACGAAAATATCAAGTTAAACATAAACAATCCTGAACATTCAACTAAGAAAAACTTCATCTTGCGTAAACTGTGTAAAACTGTTTAATAAATACTATTAATGAATTGTAAACATTTTTACGATAAAAATCAGTGCAACCACGGTATAGTTGCAACTATTTTTAGATTTAATTGAATAAGTTAAATGATAATCAGATCGACCAAAAATAGTCGTATTTATGTCATTTTTAAACTAATTATCATCGTAAAGATGTATACAATTCATCAATAACATTTATAAAACAGTTTCACTCAATTTGCGCAAGTTAAAATTTTTCTTAGCTGAATATTTGTATTTGTTTACGTTTAGCTTAAGTTCTTCGTTCGACATTAGATGCTTAATGCTCATCTATTAATACAAATCACACACATAAAAGTTTAGACGGAGATGCGTGTCCTATTGGCAACTATCCCACCCAATGAATACTCTCCTCCCTTATCTCGGCCAGTCGCGAAGGTTCGCCTAGTTAAATAATTTTATTAATTTATGACAGGAAACCAATTTATTAGGATTTTAGACTTTAAAATCTCCTTCTTCTTCCTAAATTTTCTTGGTTAGCACCTATTAATCTCAAACCCTATATATATATATATATATATGTGTGTGTGTGTGTGTGTGATAAGTGACTGTGTTAGGTTCAATTAAAGGGGCAAATACATGTAGAAGCTTATAAAATAGATGATTTTCAATTGTTTTGTTTATACAGAAAACTCAGTTCTAGATGTTTGAAACTGATATATATAATTTTTTATATCTTGATCTATAAAATCTGTCCCCTCCCCCTATTTTTTTTTATACAAAATAGCCGACTTTTTCGTGGATCTTTATACCGGCGCAACGCCCTGTGGTAAATAATATTAAAAATAAACCTTCCATATAAAATGACTTTATTATAGTATTACAAAGTATTTTTCATAATATGCCGCTACTACGTAAGTACCTTCCTGGTTCGTGTCTCGATACACAGTGTCCTATTCTCCCACTCTCATACCCTTCCTCGCTCGCTTGTGTTATTCTCTAAGGCGCCAATTTCAACAATTCTTTCTTGTTTATGCAAGTTATTCCACAACCCGTTTCTCAAAATGGCGTAATTTATTGATATTTTAATTATTATCTGAAATTAAAAAATAACGTAAATTTGTAATTTACATCTATAGTTCCTATTGAACCTTCAATATTTGAAAACTCTTTAAATTTAGAAAACTGATACGCTTTTAAATAAATAATGTTAATTCTGACCCTGTTTTTCTTCATGTTTATTGCATAAAAATAATATTTTGTTTATGAATATGTAAAAACACATTGGTTCACATAGAAGCTAATAATATAATACAGCACTTAAAAATTTCATCAAGATCGGTTGAATAGTGTTTAAGTGAGAGCTTACGCCAATTCAGAAATGTACACGTTTTGAGAAAAAGGGGTTGAAAGTTTTACTTTCTCACCTACTTACATGCCCGGAGCGTTAGTAAGTACTTCTCGCGCAGCGCGACACGCGTTTAAGGCTATAAATTCTTAGATTTTTAAAATTTTACTTCAAAACTTTGAAAGTTTAATCCTAAAGATATACCATTACCAATTATAAAAACAAAAAATAATGCAAATTTTTTTAGCTTTTGCATGTATTTCCACCCTTAGCTCTAAAACAGCAAGTTTTGGCCACTCTATATATAAAGGGTGATTAATTAATTGATGCCAATTTGAAAAAAAAATATGAAAAACTAGAAAGAAGCTATTAGAAATAAAATCAAAAAATATTTTGTTATCACCCCTAGTTTTCGATTAGTTATTAATTAAAGTTTACTCGCCGAACAGACTAGCGATTTGCCGAGAACGATAAAAGGAGATAAATGAATCCACGATTCATCGATGGCAAACTTCTCACTACGTTTGAGTTGTGTCCACCGAATGAGGAGTGCCGAGCTCAGCCGAGTGCACATAGCGGCTTTAAGTCATTAAAGAACCAAACGTAAACACGCTCTAAAGATACTATAAAAAGAATTTTAAAATGTTCAATTTCTATTACAAGCTTTTACAATGAGTATAATTGAATGGTATGCATTTCTACGATAGCAATGAGAGAAAACGCGACATTAGCGTTGGTGTTAAAAAATTGTCAAATTAGTATTGTATTAGGGTTTATACTCATCGTCAAAATACACGTAATGCATACACGACAATTGAAAAGTCGTAGCATAAAAATGGTAGAATTTCAACTTCTCATCTGATTGCCCCAACACTAATCTTCCAAGTCAAGGATTACAGGTGATGACTGAAGATATCATCATTTCCAATTTTAATATTTCATTATCATTTCAACACCATCTTGCGGTAAATAATGTGTGCGGCGAGTTTTCTTTATAGTGGCTTGTTCAAGAGACCTAATCCACATTTCCCATTTGATCGAGCAATTGATCCAACTGTTTACCCTGTAATGTTTCGTAAATCTCTGAATTGCGGACAATATCACGCGTTACTGGCTATACCATATCTGGCGTGATGATACTGAAGGCCGATCTTATTGACTCCCGTACATCTTCGGTACCTTCACGCTAGTCCTTGACTAAATTATTTTACATATAGCCCTACAGAAAATAGTCGAAAAGATTGAGATGAGGTGTTCTTGCTAGTCATGTTGTAAGCTCACCATAACCTATCCTCTTATCCGCAAAGAGGCAGTCTAGGGTAAAAGAAACGTTTGCTTAGTAATGTACCGGTGCTCTATCATATTGAAAGATAATTTTATTCTCCGCATTTAATTGTACATCTTCCAACAATATGCCGAGCTTTCCTCTTAAAAATTCTGCATAGTGGAAACCATTGATTTTCGATGGAAACATATCTGGACTGATCTGCAATTTTGTATACATGCAATTTTCAATATTTCAATTAAAAATGTTTTTATTACTTACGATTCTATCATCAAGAAGACCAGCCCGTACATGATGGATCTTCAGTATGGAAATCGTATACACGCAAGGTCCGTGGATTTCCCTCATGCCACAATACATGGTTCCGTGAGTTAAACATTCCATTCGAGATGGACATATTGACTGGTCGCATCCGAAGAATGACATTAGGAAAATCCGGTTGCCTTCGGCATTGCGAAAGGAATTCTATTTTTTAACTGGACATTTTGTAAGTAACAGTACCTTCATAAAAATAATAGTGATTCTCTAAATTCAAAAGAACATTTGTTACACGCGATGAAAATGGTGAGGTGTCCTTCCGTTTCTTCCTGAAACGTCACCCACTGAATAATCCAATACACCAATTTCCCGTATAAAACGCCAAATTGTTTCATTTTCATTTAGAGACAGTTCGAAAATGTCTCCTTCCTATTGCAGAGTAGTATTTAGCGCATTACATCTCTTCTATGTATTATGCACTAAACACCCTTCCCGAAGCAAACGTAAAACCATTCTATGGATAGTATGCTGTTTTGGATGACATCAATTGGTAAATCTTCTAGCTTGTGTGTAGTCTTGCTGCTTCACTTGCATTCTGATTCTTCGTATCATACTTGATAATTACAATTGACATTTTCTCAAAACTAAAGTCCATTTTAGATTCCTTCATTCGTCAACGCGGCCCAGTTTAGTCTTTACAAATGGCATAAAAAAGCTGCACGACCTTTATAGCACTCATTAAATCGGACAGTCACTTGTTTGTGATGTTTACATCTTTTTTAAAGTCTCTTAACCTTTAGAGGGCCGGAATTAGAGGTGACATATGATTATCAGAAAATGGATCGAGCAAATATTTAAAACAATGGATAGATTACATAGAAAGGCTGATTAAAAGTTGAGCCAATATATTGACTTTTCGGCTCTCTAAAGGTTAAAAGAGCAAGTCTTAGCTTGGTCGTTGACGAAAGAAATCGTATAACATTAAAAAGTGAAGCAAAAATGGATTTTAGTTGTGCGAGAATATTGGAGGTAATTATCAAGTATGGTACGATGTGTGTGTGTGTGACTGAAAAGGAAAGCGAAGCGGCAAGTCTACACACATGCTAAAAGATTAACCAATTGACGTCATCCGAAACAATGTACTATCCAAAGAATGGTTTTACTTTACATCAGAAAGGGTGTTTAGTGCATAATACACAGAAGAGATGTGATGCGCTAAATGCTACTCTGGAACAGGAAGAAGACATTTTCGACCTATTCCTAAATGAAAATGAAACGGTTTGGCATTTTATGCGGGAAAGTGGTGTATTGGATTATTTAGTGGGTGATGTTTTAGGAAGAAACGAAATAAAAACTCATCACATTCTCGTTGCGTGTAACAAATGTTCTTTTGAATTTAGAGAATCACTATTATTTTTATGAAGGTACTGTTACTTACAAAATGTCCAGTTAAAAAATAGAATTCCTTTCGCAATGCCGAAGGCAACCGGATTTTCCTAATGTCATTCTTCGGATGCGACCAGTCAATATGTCCATCTCGAATGGAATGTTTAACTCACGGAACCATGTATTGTGGCATGAGGGAAATCCACGGACCTTGCGTGTATACGATTTCCATACTGAAGATCCATCATGTACGGGCTGGTCTTCTTGATGATAGAATCGTAAGTAATAAAAACATTTTTAATTGAAATATTGAAAATTGCATGTATACAAAATTGCAGATCAGTCCAGATATGTTTCCATCGAAAATCAATGGTTTCCACTATGCAGAATTTTTAAGAGGAAAGCTCGGCATATTGTTGGAAGATGTACAATTAAATGCGGAGAATAAAATTATCTTTCAATATGATAGAGCACCGGTACATTACTAAGCAAACGTTTCTTTTACCCTAGACTGCCTCTTTGCGGATAAGAGGATAGGTTATGGTGAGCTTACAACATGACTAGCAAGAACACCTCATCTCAATCTTTTCGACTATTTTCTGTAGGGCTATATGTAAAATAATTTAGTCAAGGACTAGCGTGAAGGTACCGAAGATGTACGGGAGTCAATAAGATCGGCCTTCAGTATCATCACGCCAGATATGGTATAGCCAGTAACGCGTGATATTGTCCGCAATTCAGAGATTTACGAAACATTACAGGGTAAACAGTTGGATCAATTGCTCGATCAAATGGGAAATGTGGATTAGGTCTCTTGAACAAGCCACTATAAAGAAAACTCGCCGCACACATTATTTACCGCAAGATGGTGTTGAAATGATAATGAAATATTAAAATTGGAAATGATGATATCTTCAGTCATCACCTGTAATCCTTGACTTGGAAGATTAGTGTTGGGGCAATCAGATGAGAAGTTGAAATTCTACCATTTTTATGCTACGACTTTTCAATTGTCGTGTATGCATTACGTGTATTTTGACGATGAGTATAAACCCTAATACAATACTAATTTGACAATTTTTTAACACCAACGCTAATGTCGCGTTTTCTCTCATTGCTATCGTAGAAATGCATACCATTCAATTATACTCATTGTAAAAGCTTGTAATAGAAATTGAACATTTTAAAATTCTTTTTATAGTGTTGTTAGATTGTGTTTACTTTTGGTGTTTTTATGACTTTAGGCCGCTGTGTGCGTTTGGCTGAGCTCGGCACTCCTCGTTTGACGCTCGGTTGAATTCGGCTCTCCTCGTTTGGTGGGTAACACTTAAACGTAGAGAGAAGTTGACGTGTGCCATCGACGATTCATGGATCTATTTAGCTCTTTCCACCATTCTCGACCTATCGCTGGCAGTATAGCCGATTGGCGGACGAATAGACTCCCCACCAATCGTCCGCAGCCACACCAATACACGGAGCTTTCTTATCGTACGCGGGAAGACCCCCCCCCCTCACGTCCTTGTTCGTTAGTCACGTGCACCATTACTGCGATGCATGCGTGTCTCGGCCTACGTTGCTTAACTTTGGTCAACTTCAGTAACCTCAAGCACGAAAGGAAACGGAATAGTTTTCTCGTTTCTCTCTATCTCTTTCCTGACCTTACATTCGTTTAACCGATGAGTTAAAAAAAATCTTTTTCGGCTAGTTCCCTTGGACTTTCCATTCAACAAAATTTAGTCTGATTACTGCAAAAAAATTGTACTTCATAATTATGAAATGCTTAACATGTTTATTAACTTGTAGGTTTAAATAATTAATAAAAATTAGGTTTTCACGAGCAATAAAAAGTAATTTTAAAAATAATTATACGTTGATTTGTGCGTGTACACTTGACTTATTACTTTTAAATGTTGCATTTTTAATGTATTATTAATTGTAATTATGTTATTAAAGGCTATCCATAAACATTTGTATTATTAAAATGTAAACAGAAAGTTAATGTTCAACAGGAATTGAACTTGAGAAGATCGGCATAATAACTAGTCACCTTACCACCTGCCCTACACAAGTTTTTTAAAGTTTATTTATGAAGTTACAATGTGAATCTAGATTTTTTTGACATTATATTTATTTTCTTTTATTATAAATATGGCTTTAAGCCTGAAATTATATCTAGAGTTAGAATGAGAAAACGTCTTATGAAAGTAAGTCTGAGAGCGAGAGAGATTTACTAGAAAATGACGTCGCTCCCTTTCTCATTAGAGGCATACTGAAACCGTCAGAAAATTAATTAGAGGAGGACGGCAAATACTTTAATTTTATGGCCCCATGTGTTGTTTCTGATTCCAAGTCTAGATATGATTTCAAAAATTTATAGCTATCTTAAAAAATTAAACTAATATCATATGATGAAAGCCTAGATTCAGGTCATAATTTTATTAATGATCTTTCAGAGATATGTCTGGTGTAGGTGGTAAGGTGATTGCTTATTAAAACGATGGTTCTAGGTTCGATTCCTTTTTTTTTATATTTTAATAATACTTGGATGTTTATGGGTAGCTATTATTAAGACAATTGCAATTAATATTAGACGCAGAAATTAAATTTGTGTATAGCGATAAGAAAGGTGTGGGAATTAACGTAATTATTCTTAAAATTATTATTTTTATAAACCTTATTTTTATAAACCTTATTTTTGTGTACTATTTAACCTTCGAGCGGGCGCGCTGTTGTAAAATTTACGACGAATCGACGAATGTACTTTATCGTTCCCACAACTTTTACATCTTAGTCGCGAGCATCGTACTTCGAGCTATTCAAAGGTCACTGTCTCTATAAAAAACAAACGCATCGTGTGTGTCCCTAACATTTATATAAAAAAATATACCATTTACATGGTGAAAACTGATGACGTAAAATTTACGACATGTGCCCGCTCAAGGAAATTACACAGCGCGCCCGCTCGAAGGTTAATCCTACAAAAAAATAAATATGTTAAGCATTTCATAATTATGAAATACAATTTCTTGCAATAATCGAACTAGAAATTATTGAAAGGAAAGTCGAAGCAGCTGGCCGAAAAGGTTTTTTTTAACTCATCGGCTAAACGAATGTTAGGTCGGGAGCGAGACAGAGAGATCGGAGAAAACTATTGCGTTCCCTTTCGTGCTTAAGGTTACCGAAACTGATCAAAGTTAACCTTTGGAGTGCTGATTAAATTTAGATTTGCGACTCCAGAGGCTGACAATGTTTTTTTTGGGAAATCATAAAAGTCTAATACTGACACGAAAGCAAAATTTGTTATCCGAAAATCCTAACATGTGCGTCAAAAAGGCCATGACGTCATCGGTCTTTCGCTAGCGAAGCAAATGACGACAATTGGCATCATCAGCACTCAACGGGTTAAGCAGCGCAGGTCGACACACGTACGCATCGCAGTAATGGTGTGCGTGACTAGCGAGCAAGGACATAAGTGAGGGGGGGGGGGGGCGTTTCTCTCAAGTATGCTAATATAGCTTCGTGTGCCGATGAAGTTGAGGACGCTTGGTGGGAAGTCCGTTTGTCTACAGATCGGCTACATTGATTGTAGGTAGGATGGTACGGAGCTATCTAATGCGTTCAGATAATCACGCGCCTTCTTCCCACCAGGACTCAATCGTTTCATACTTACAGTTTTGCATATATATATTCCAGTTGTTTCATCACATACTTCCTTACGACTATACCTAGGCTGCACTACCTTTAGAGTCTAAGTAAAACTGGAATTTCCGGTTCATTTAGATTTTCTGTATTTGTCCTTTATTCTGTTGTGATTGTGTTTGGTACGGTGATTTTTTTAACCCTTAAAGCGCACACTTCCTATTAATGTCATAAAACGTACATGGGGTCTAAAAGACTCCAACTTTTTATAATGTCTACAAAACTTGTAGGGGAGACCGGGGTAAAACGGTGCCCTTAATGATAAAGGCTTATATTTAGGTTATTATTAAAAAAAAAATTGAAAATAAAACGACTTTGATTTAATATAAACCTTATTTAAAGTGGTGATACAAAATTAAATAATTATTTTTATTTTTGATCAATCAAATCTTAATTTGAAAAAAACATAACAATTTACGGTTTTACCCCGACCCATGGGTAAAATAGGGTACTCCACGGATTGAAATTGGATACAGACTTAGCATGTATTACATGAGAAATTATGTAAATCTTCAATTTTCTAGTCAGTTCATCCTTCATGAGCCCATTTAAAATTTTTTATGCATTGTACTCATCCTTCTTGTAATTTTGTTAATGCGCATATTTCTTTACAATAAATACATCTATTAGGGGAAACCCAGGTAAAATAGGGGTACCAGGGTAAAACAAGAACCCATTAATATAACAAAAATTATATTCCTGATTCAGTCATTAATGAAGGTATGAGGTCCGATTTTACCCCGTACGGTTTTGCCCCTTAACCATACAAAGTGTATTTAAATATTATACAGACATATATCGTATGTAAATTAAAAATACGACTAACGAAATTATAGTTAAAAATATTACAAATTAAGTGACTTAAGTGAAAATTTACTCTATTAGTCCAGATTTTGTACTGAACACTTCGAAATTATCGGAAACTTTTAAGAATTATGTGCAAAAATGAAAAATAAAGCGTTTGGAAAGTAATCAAGCGCCAATGTTTACAAATTTTTGCTGACAAATATCTTCAAGTGGCACCATTACATACCTTCATTAATGACTGAATCAGAAATGTAGTTTATGTTATATTAATGGGTCCTTGTTTTACCCCGGTACCCTATTTTACCCGGGTTTCCCCTATTTCTCAAGTATTCTATTACGAAAATAATTAATAATGTTTCTCATTAATCGGTTTTTCACAATTGACGGTACAAACACAAATCTTTAAATCCTAAAAGTTACAATTAAAGCTATTTTCTTTGGGGTATTTTAGACCCCAAGTGCACTTCAAGGGTTAAAAGCATATATTTTCTTTGTGGTATTTTAGACCCCTAGTGCGCTTTAAGGGTTAAGTTCTGTTGATTTCAAGTAGATTAAATTTTTATTATATTAAAGTCAGTTAATGTATTCGAAGGTCAGGTAATTATAGGTGTGGACTCGGCGGGAGATTCTACAAAGTGTGGCAAGTAGTTTTTTCTCCCTCATTTGGGTATATGTGTGTGTCGTAGTGTTGACGGTTACTTTTAGTTTGAGATGGTGTCATTTTACCGGCTCCCTTCCTTTTGTAATATGTATATACAGGGTGCATAAGCAATGACGCATATAATTTCAACCATATATTTTTGAGGATAAACTAAACTAAAATCTCCTGTACCAGTCCTTCCACATTAGCATTGTTACCGAGATAATTTATTTTTAACCCTAGAATTCAGGGCTTTGATTTAACGAAAACATTACTTCGCTCCCACTTTAATTGACAATTCTCTTTCAACAAACAAATGAAGGTCGGACTTTTCACCCTTCTGTGTCGCCACACGTACACATGTGAAACTATATCGTTTATAACTATTACCTCCAGACTTCTCCTACTTTCCTGATCCTAGTATTGTATATAAAATCTACTTTCTAAATAATTTTAATGGCACCTTCAAAAGCGTTTATGGAGCCGAACCTTCTGCACAGCAATACGACACTATTTGTAGATTAATTTTAAAGTTGTTTTGTCTCTTCGGTGACGCGATATTTGAACTACTGTGTCTAATAACGTAGTAAAAAAAGTATTAAATTAAAAAAAAAATATTAAGAAAAGTTTTCTTCGCTTTTTGAGAATCATACTGTTTTATTACATAGAGCAGTTTGCTACTTTATGGAAAAAGCAAAATGACTAGAATATCGGTTTTCAAATAACGAATCTTGTTGGGAAATTTTGATCTAAATGGTGCTTAACCGTTTGAGTCCTGAGCAACGTGATCACGCCGTGGAGATTTTATGTCGAGAAAACCGAGCATGTTTTGAGCGTTGTGAACAATTGATAGAAACAAAAGAAGTGTTATCGTACTGTTTGAGTTTTCTCGTACTCACTTATGCCACATTCTTTTATTAACACATTAAAGATCAAGACGATCGATTTTAGTCTATGTTTTTGTAGCTGCATTTCAGATATTTAACGAAGTAGCAACTAGGTTGAAAGTATCATCCTTTATGTTTTTGAGTGTGCTAAATCAGAATCCGGTCTCAAAATCTAAAAATTTGTACCACAAAATTAAAATTGGCGATTTTTTGCAAAAAAATTAACATTTTCAAAGAGTTTGATTTTTTTCAGGCATAAAAGGCATGAATGTAGTTTTATTAAACCATCAGTGCAAACATTTATTGAATTTTTTCGGAGTTTATACGTATATGCTTTTTTTGCCAAAATACAAAAAAGTAAAAAAAAATCGAATTTGTTATTTATTAATTTTTTTCTTAAAAACTAAGGACTAAATAAAAATTGTTTAAGAATAAAAATGTCTTAGAATTAATTGAAGAATACTCTTCAATTTTTTCAGATTTTTTGGAAACATTTTTTAAGTATTTTAATTTTGCAATTTTTCAAAAGATTAAAAGTTATGTCCAAAAAATCTGTAAAAATTTAAGGGCATTCTTCAATTAATTTTAAGAAGTTTTTATACTTAAGCAATTTTTATTTAAGCCTTTACTTTCTCAGAAAAAAATTAATAAAGAACAAATTAGAATTTTTTTACTTTTTTGCATTTTGGCAAATAAAAGCATGTACGTAAGACTTCTCTGTTAAACTTTAACAAGTTCATGCACCGATGGTTGATTTAAACTATATATTTATGTTGTATGTCTGATAAAATCTCATAAACTTTGAAAATATCAATTTTTTTAGATTTTTGTGCAAAAACGCCATTTTTAATTTCGTCGTACAAAACTTTTTGATTTTGAGCCCCGATTCTGATTCAGCACACTGAAAAACATAAAGAATGACACTTTATATAAACCCCGTCGTAACTTCTTTAAATACCTGAAATTCAGCTACAAAAACATAGTCTAAAATCGATCATCTTGATCTTTAATGTGTTAATAAAAGAACGTGGCATAAGTGAGTACGAGAAAACTCAAATAGTACTATAGCACTTTTTTGGTTACTATCAATTGTCTACAACGCTCGAAACATGCTTAGTTTTCTCGGCATAAAATCTCAGCGGCGTGATCACGTTGCTCAGGACCCAAACGGCTAAGCACCATTTATGTCAAAATTTCCGGACAAGATTCATTATTTGAAAACCGATTTTCTAGTCATTTTGCTTTTTCCATAAAGTAGCAATCTATTCTATGTAAACAATAATAAGATTCTCAAAAAGCGAAAAAAGTTTTTCTTAAAATTGTTTTTTTAATTTAATACTTTTTTTTACTACGTTATATTGGACACAGCAGTTCAAATAGCGCGTCACCGAAAAGATAAAACGACTTTAAAATTAATCAATAAATAGCGCCGTATTGTTGTTCAGAAGTTTCAGCTAATACGCGTTTTTGAAGATTTCCTTAAACATATGCAGAAAATGTATATTATACAGTGCTGGGATTAGAAAAGTAAGACGTCATTAGGTAATATTTTTAATCGGTATAGTTTCACATTTGTGCATGTGGCGGCCAAAAACAGTGGGAAGTACGAGCTTCATTAGATAATTGAAAGAGAATTGTCAATGTAATGAAAGCAAAGTAGTTTTCCCTTGAATTCGAGTCCTGATACCTAGATTTCAAAAAAATGTATTTCTTTAACGATGCTTTTGCGGAAAAAATGCTGCAGAATTTTAGGCTCGTTTTATTCCTTCTAAAATACTTGGCTAAAATTATATGTCATCACTAATACACCCTATATACACGTGTAAAATTGAAAAATAATAAAACATAAGCGCCATCAGTGGTGAGAATTCTAAGTTTATTCTGTAACCGGTTTACGGTATATTTATGTGTATAATATATAGTTGGATGTTGTTATCCAATCTTCATGAAATGAATACGCGTTTATATTTTTTTCTCTGTAATTAATTTTCTAAGTTTTAGTCTAATTTTTTTTTTATTAAAAATGTTCTTGAAACAAATTTTGTGTGTTACAGATCCCATGTCTCCGCATGCAAGTGATTTCAGTGGAGATGTAATATCACCAGTTATGTCACCTGCGGCTCTTTCTGTAATTCAAGATATTGACCAAAAACAACAAAATTTGGAATCGCCACAGCGTTCATCAGTATTAAATAATGTATTTCGACGTCGTCCTGTATCAAATTTGCGTTGTGGTCGGGATGACATAAGTGGTATTTGGTGTAATGAGGAAGAAAATGAGGTAATTTAATAATTGTATTATTTGTAATTTAAATTTCATATGACAGCAGACTACAAAAAAATTTATCTGTGCTATAAATCAAAGTAAAGATTTTGAAGTATTTCTGCCTTTTGAAACCGAATATAGCCTCTGTTTTGTCATACGTTATACATTTCGTTATAGGGCCAGAATTGTAACCTGGAAATACTTACAACAGTTTTAAACTTTCAACATTCCAATAGTTTTTCAGACTTCTTAACCGTACATATATATATATATATATATATATATATATATATATATATATATAAAGTTTACGTATAAGAACGAAATAGAGAGTGTATTTGGTTTCAACATTCCGGAATACAAAGAAATAATCTACTCTGGTTTACCGCACAACCATATTTTTAACTTATTTGTAGGCCAATGTTGCTCAGTCATTTCGTTTATATTTATATAAACCTGTGTTGAGTTTATTCGGTAACAAATATTGTAGCGATATATTGCAAAATGTTTCTTGTAAATCTATACTATATGCATATTGAAAGTTGCATACGACGTAAAGGATGTAGTCTAATAAAAACCTAACGAATCCCATAGATCTTTTCAAAGACAAGTAAAAATTTGGAAATTTTGTCTTACGGTTATTGTCTTATGACTACTCGAAACTTGCTGATGAGAAAAAAATTGTACTTAAGATATGAACACAAGAAAGTTAAAGCTTTAATTTACTTTTATTTTTATTTAATTAAACATACGATTATTTTTCACGAAGTTACAGCTATTTAAATATTGACTAAAATTTTTTAAAATATTTCGTATCCATTAATTTTTGCGTTTAGTTTAGATATTTTTTCTTAAACTATCTAGCCGCTAATGAATGAATCTCGCTTACAATGGTATGAAATATGTTTTACTATTTCTCATGTTTTTTTCTAGAACTACTCAACTTAGACGAATCATTAAAAATAGGGATATAATAACTGCACTAAAAATTCTTTGCTATTTAATCAAATATTTCAATTTTTGTAGATCATATTTGAGCCGAAAGACACGATCTCTACGAAAAGTATGATGATCGCCCGATATGACTTTCTCTACTTTTTCTTATGTATTAAGAAACATCCCCCAAAACTACGCCAGCGTTCTCACTTCGCCAGCGTATTATGACTTTGTTCCGCCAACCTCCTGACAAAAAAATAGGGGTAGCTCTGTCAAGAGTAAAAAGCAGCTGTTTCCACGTGGTATCAAAGGGTGTTTGGCATATTTTCATTTGTTCTAAGTGCCAGTTGCAAGAACAAAGATAGAAATATAATTATTATGAACCTCTGAGTTCTGGGAAACAAGATATTAGCAACAATCGTTTTCCACTATCCTTGACTTTAATATTTTACAAAGCCTGCACGATGTCGATAGGGACTTTTTACCTAAATATTTTAATTCCTTAAACAAAGGTGTAGAAATAGAATATTGTACAACAAGGGAAGAAAGTTGACGATTGCACACGAGTGTGATTTTGGCAGCAATAGCGAAGCGAGAGAAACCATTTACACGAGTGCAATCATAAAATTATTTCGTCCCGTGTTATGCCCGATAATTTTCGTCAAAAGTGTGTAGAAAGTGACTATTTTTGTCGTAGTTAACTACCGGAACGAAAACGGCAGTTTTAACGTCAGTATCAGCCGGGAATGTACACTAGAGGTTTACTTTACTTTCGGCTCAAGAGAACGGGGCTTTTTTCACCTCAAAGGAATAAAGTGAAGCAAAAGTGTAGTGTGCATGCGTAGCTGGGATTGGCGTGAAAACAGCCATTTTCGGCCCGGTAAACTACACTGAAAAGGGTAGAGTCATTTTCCATGAACGTGTGATGAAGAAACAATTCAATTAGCATTTCTTCGCAGACCTGGTCTTTAAAATGACTGGACTACTACTTATCGAGATATTTCATTGTTTCTAGATTTCTTCCTAAAATTATGTAAACTTTCGTACCTTTTCAACATTTTTTATGATAGTAAAAGTAACACGCGTTCATTCATTTTCATAGCACTACAAGATGTGTCAAATTTCATCACAATCAAAGAATGAGAGTTGAGTAGGTTTCTTTGCCAGGAAAAAACAATTACAAGTAAAATTTCTACTTAAAACTTATATTTATCTAAAGATGCAAATTTTGTGAAAAAAGTGCATTTGGTAACCTCATCGACGTAGATTCTATTTATTCATTTACAAAACGATTTTGCGTAGCAGATGTCAAAAGTTTTGTCCTTCCTGTAGGACTTTTCTGTAACTAATTGTCGTCAATATCATTATTAATTATTATACTATTGATATAGTTATGGCATCAATTTCAGCTAAATTTATCGGTGAGATTGTTAGTCCTAGTTCACAATCAAATACATTTCTCAAAAATTTTGTGTATGAACCACTCCAAAATTAAAATGATTTTTTATTATTATATCCACATAATGTTTCAGAATAGGTGTATAAACCCATCCTAGAACAAAATCAAAAGTTTACGATCCCCTCTTAAACCTAAATCTAATCAGTATATCGCTCAATACGACTGGACTAGATTAACTCCTTTACCGTGCATGCTGAAAACTTTTCGTTTTGTGAAATATCGCTGCAATATTAAATGTATATTAAAATAGATAGTAAAAAAACTTTTTATTCAAATTGAAATTCAATAGTATAGAAAAGATATCTAACCATCTGAATAATAAACCTGAAAAATTTGAACCCTCTAGATCACATTATCTTGTATTCGTTCTCCAAGGTGAAATTTCTGAATTTTTATGCTAATTAACGAATTTTTTATGTTTTGTCTAGGAAACATAATTTTTGACAAACTTATATGTAGAAAGCTATAAGCCTGGAAAGTCAGTAGGTTTTCCGAATAATGAACAACATCATGCTTTTCGATATTTAAATTTCGATATTTTATGAAGGATGCATATCTACTTTGTAACGCATGAGAAGTATACAACTACACTACACTATTAAACTCTTTTAAAAGATAACGTAACCAAAATGGAAAAAAATTAAGAACACAACGTAAAAATCATATGCACATTGTAAGAGGCAGATGTAATATTGACACGATATAAATGAGTCGGCAATTAACAGTATAGGCATTGCGTCGTATGAGAGATTTGACCCGGTATGATTCCGCAAAATTGTGAAAGGGATAGGAAAGAGAGAGTACGATTTCTAGAGGAATCGCAGATGGGTGAGGAAAAAAAACTAGGATCAGAGTTTTGGATTCAAGAGAGTTGGAGCAGCTCCGCCTAGTGCGGCTGCTGAACGTAAGTAATGCGCGGGCAGCAACTTACCAGCGAGATTGTGCTCCGCGCCGTAGCCACCTGGTGGCGTTGAGCCGAAGTGGTGAGAGAGGAAAGAGATTTAGAGTGCACCGGAGCGAGACGGCCCGAGACTCACTCACCGCTCACTCCGACACACCTCCGACACACCTCCGATCTCGAATACGTCGGTTTTAAATGTATAAGAGAAGTGTAGAGAAATCGTGCATTTTCTGGTACTCGTTATCGAGTTTATTTACAAGGAGGGCCATTTTAATCAACGTACCTAAATTACTTGTAAACCAATGATCTTATGAAAAAATATTTCAAACAGAAGTTGTTGGGCTTTGAGGGGGAACATAGAATTGCATTTTCGATTTGACCTTGAAATGTTATATGAACACTACATGAAGGCCATCTTGTGATTTTTAAATGGAACACTGTGTTTATTCTCACATATTTTGAATATTTATATCAAGAACTTTCCAAAACACAATGTAAATGTATCATTTCATTCAGTCGTTCACTAATAGTCTGGGAGGTGGCTACAGGTCGAGCAACATGCCTCGAGGCAGGAAAAGTTTTATATGCAAATGATTCTATGGCTATTGACAAAACGAAAGCCCGACCGACAGAAGGCGCATTGGGGACCAAGTGCGTGGGCGGCCGATGAAACATGTAAATTTTTCGAAAAATAAGACTGTCTAGTGGCACGGCTAAAAATTTACAGAGATGTTGTGGAAAATGAGAAAAAGCAGGAAAAAAATTGCCAAAAGGCTAAGTGGGGGGCTAAAGGGTTGTCAGAAGCTGCCAAAGTTGTAAAAAACTTCGGAAAATTTACATGTTCAGCGGCACTTCTGACAATTTCTAGTTTTATTGTTTACCTATTGAGTGAACTTTGTGTAAAGTGTCAGAAGGCAAAGTGGAGTCGATCATGAGAAACTCGGACTCAAACTGCGAGAGCGCATTTCAACATAATACTTTTGATTTTACGCCACACATTTTTTATATGACACTGTAGTTAGCAGCGACTTTCCAGCAGCGAGTTCCGCCATCACATAACCCAAAACCAGCGTGTCATCCGGTACACTACGCATATAGAAAATCTAAATAAAATGCTTTAATATCAAATTAAAAGCAATAAGATATACGTTGTAATTTTTTAAATAACATCAACTATGACTTAAAATAAAACATAACGATTAATACATAGAAAAAATAGTCAAAGGAAAGATAAAAGTTTAAACTCTTTATCATCATATTTGACCGACGGGGAAATTTTTGTAAGTTTTTAGAATTGCACATTCGTCTAGCCTATTAAATTCTGCGTAGGCTGGTATGACTTTTGTTAGGGATCTCGGCTTGTACAATAGATTTTTTTTACAGAGAAACGGATAAAGAAAGCGACAACCATGTTTTCCAATTTTCGCCTATGGTTCTCAACTAGTAAGAAATTTTTTTAATTTTTTCGAATTGCACAGTCTTGTAGCCAATTAAATTCTGCATAGACCAGTATGAATTTCGTTAGGGATCGCGATTCCCTTTTTAGATTTTTTAACATTGAAAGCAGAGATACTGATGAAAAATAATGTTTTTGGACATTTGGTCAAGTTTTCCAATTAGCAGGAAATTTTTTTAATTTTCCTAAATGGTACTGTCTTTTAGCTTAGGAAATCCTGAAGAGAATGGTGCTAGTTTCGTGAGGGATCGCGCCCTCCTTAGTGTCTTCTTTTAAGAATCAAGTTAAGACTCTGAATCACAAAATAACGTTTTCAAACAGTCGGCTGAGTTTTTCAACCAGCGAGAAATTTTTTTAATTTTTTAAATATATACAGGCTTGTAGCTTATTCAGTTAGGAGTAGGCAAGTCCAAATTTTATTAAGAATTGATACTTCTTTATAATTTTTTTATAACAGGTAAAGCTGCCGAAACTCAATTATATTTCAAGGAATGTTTCGTTTATTTATTCTGGAAGCTATATAATCACATCTATCTTTACTACCTATTCTAAAGAAAAAACATTAACGTACTCGCATTCCCTAATAAAATTTGAACTTGCCTACTCCTAATTGAATAAGCTACATGCCTGTATATATTAAAAAAATTAAAAATATTTCTCGCTGGTTGAAAAACTCAGCCGACTGTTTGAAAACGTTATTTTGTGATTCAGAGTCTTAACTTGATTCTTAAAAGAAGACACTAAGGAGGACGCGATCCCTCACGAAACTAACACCATTTTCTTCAGAATTTCCTAAGTTAAAAGACGGTATCATTTAGGAAAATTAAAAAAAATTTCCTGCTAATTGGAAAACTTGACCAAATGTCCAAAAACATGATTTTTCATCAGAATCTCTGTTTTCAATGTTAAAAAATCTAAAAAGGGAATCGCGATCCCTAACGAAATTCATACTGGTCTATGCAGAATTTAATTGGCTACAAGACTATGCAATTCAAAAAAATTCAAAAAATTTGATGCTGTTTGAAATTCTAGCCGAGAGTTTTATGTCATGGTATTCAATCTTTGCAAATCTGCTGTTGGTGAACAAAAAAGCATTAAGGGATTTGCGATCCCTAACAAAATTCACACTGGTCTACCCAGAATTTAATAGGCTACAAGACTGTATAATTTAAAAAAATTAGAAATTTTCCTGCTAACTGAAAAATTTAGCCAAAAGTCCAAAAACATGAAAATTTATTCGTATCTCTGCTTTCAATGATAAAGAATTTCTAAAAAGGGATTCGCGATCCCTAACGAAATTCATACGGGTCTATGCAGAATTTAATAAGCTACAAGACTGTGCAATTCGAAAAAATTAAAAAAAATTCTTACTAGTTGAGAACCAAAGGCGAAAATTGGAAAACATGGTTGTCGCTTTCTTTATCCGTTTCTCTGTAAAAAAAATCTATTGTACAAGCCGAGATCCCTAACAAAAGTCATACCAGCCTACGCAGAATTTAATAGGCTAGACGACTGTGCAATTCTGAAAACTTACAAAAATTTCTCCTTCGGTCAAATATGATGATAAAGAGTTTAAACTTTTATCTTTCCGTTGACTATTTTTTCTATTTATTAATCGTTATGTTTTATTTTAAGTCATAGTTGATGTTATTTAAAAAATTACAACGTGTATCTTATTGCTTTTAATTTGATATTAAAGCATTTTATTTAGGTTTTCTATATGCGTAGTGTACCGGATGACACGCTGGTTTTGGGTTATGTGATGGCGGAACTCGCTGCTGGAAAGTCGCTGCTAACTAAAGTGTCATATAAAAAATGTGTGGCGTAAAATCAAAAGTATTATGTTGAAATGCGCTCTCGCAGTTTGAGTCCGAGTTTCTCATGATCGACTCCACTTTGCCTTCTGACACTTTACACAAAGTTCACTCTATAGGTAAACAATAAAACTAGAAATTGTCAGAAGTGCCGCTGAACATGTAAATTTTCCGAAGTTTTTTACAACTTTGGCAACTTCTGACAACCCTTTAGCCCCCCACTTAGCCTTTTGGCAATTTTTTTCCTGCTTTTTCTCATTTTCCACAACATCTCTGTAAATTTTTAGCCGTCCCACTAGACAGTTTTATTTTTCGAAAAATTTACATGTTTCATCGGCCGCCCACGCACTTGGTCCCCAATGCGCCTTCTGTCGGTCGGGCTTTCGTTTTGTCAATAGCCATAGAATCATTTGCATATAAAACTTTTCGTGCCTCGAGGCATGTTGCTCGACCTGTAGCCAGCTCTCCGTCTATAAATATTTAGATTTTAAATTGCTTTTAGGTGAGCCTATCAATTCAACGGAATATCTCTGTTAAATGAAAATATATAATTTAATAGTAGAGGAAAGTTTAATACAAAAATTGTTCAACATCACTAAAATCTATTTAAAAATAATTCAAACAAGAATTTTGAAAATCACCTGATCTGAGAAATTTTATACATTAGATAAAATATATTTACAAAAATTGGTCTGCATTAATTATTTAGCCACTGAAAATATACAAATTTACGAGATTGAAAGAAAAATCTTCTCAGCTTCTTTAGACGATATTTCTCACATTTGTCCACAGCTTTACTCTTTAAGGGGGGAGGCATTGCGCGTAGAAAAAATACTTCCAAATTATCTTCTACAATTTTAGAAATTTCAATATTTTCATAGGGACCAAATTGGCTCGTATTTATCTGCTTAATTAACGTAAAAGCTTATTTTTTGGATCAAAACAAATTTTTTTTTGAAATCGGATATTAATAATAATATATTATTTCCCACCAATAATTTCGAAAAAGAGAGCCTTTACGACGCTTCGCCATACTTCAACGAGTAATTTGAGACCAAGGAGAAGCAAATATTCCCATAAATGTAGATTTTTTGAAAATATTATTGTAGCGCAACAATGGCAAATATGCAAATTTTTCCTTGTTGCGCTACAAAAGTATTTCCAAAAAATCTTCTACATTTATGGGAATATTTGCCTCTTCTTAGTCTCAAATTACTCGTTGAAGTTTGGCGTAGCGTCGTAAAGGTTCCCTTTTTCGAAATTATTGATGGGAAATAAAATATTATTATTAATATTCGATTTAAACATTTTTTTTTAATTCAAAAAGTAAGTTTTTATGTTAATTAAGCAGATCAATATGAGACAATTTGGTCCCTATGAAAATATTCAAATTTCTAAAATTGTAGAAGATAATTTGGAAGTACTTTTTCGACGCGCAATGCATCCCCTTAAAGAACTCTGTGACAAATCGAAAATTATTCCGAACATAAAATTTCCCGCTCTTTACGGATCCGATTTCTAAATTGGAGGATCCAATTTAAAAAATAACTTTCACCTTCAAATGACCTTGAAAACTAATCTTAGGAACATATTATTTAATAGAGCGTGATGATCCCTATTGTCTTGAATAGCTCTTGCCCACGTAATTATTTTGTATTCTGCTTATCAACAGAGATATTCGGGTGAATCAATATGCTCACGTAAAAGAAATTTAAAATCTAATTATTTAGTGAACGCCTGAATGAAGTGATACATTTACTTAGTGTTTTGGAAAACTCTTGAGATCAGTATTCAAAATGTGAGAATAAACAGGGTGTTCCATTTAAAAATCACAAGATGGCCTTCATGTAACGTTTAAATAACATTTAAAAGTCAAATCGAAGATACCATTTTATGTCCCTCTTGAATTTTAACAACTTTTGTTTGAAACATTTTTTCATAAGATCATTGATTTTCAAATAATTCTGGTGCGTCCAATAAAATGACCCACCCTATATATGCAATGAAGATTTTGCGATCTTTTTTCACTGTGTTGTTCTGTTTCCCAGAATGTTTTTTCTTTTTTTTTTTTCAAAATTGTCCACCATTTAAAAACTTTGTTTCCTAGACAAAACAAAAGAATTCGTAATTTACCATGAAAATTCAAAACTTTTAGCTTCGAGGGTGAACGAAAGATAGTAAGCTAGAGGATTGCAAATTATTAAGTTTTTTGTGGAGATGGTTAGATAATTTTCTCTTATTATTGGATTTGAAATCGAATAAAAGTCTTTTTTCAACTGACACCAATGTGTATACATAGTTTTAAATTAGAAAAGAAATTTATATAAATGTTTTAAAATTAATCACTAAGTTGTGAGATATTAATTCAGTGTAATATTTTAGGTAGTGCCGTATGAACCTAGATTATTTCCAATCTCCGAGGATATTTACGAAAAAATGCTGGAAGTGATGCCAGGTGGCCATTGGCATCCGTCATCTTTACCCATGTGCTCTCGTGAAGAAGATAAGCGAGAGGATGTATGTACACTTAAATGTTTTAATAATTTAGAACAAGGCTCGACAGGATAGGAGAGTTACGTTCAAGAGGCTTCCTCCACTCTTGGGCTTCTTCCCGCTTATTCAACATACGCCGTACTTATTTTGCACCTATTGACGAGACTGATCCATAGTAACGCGTGTCCGAAAATATTCAGTTATTAATATAAAGTAATTTTGATGATTTTAAAGACGAAACAAAATTTAAGCCATATTTATTATTAACCTACAAATTTTTGAAAACTTTTCTAAACTAATTATTATAGCGAGAAAGAAACAATTGTCTGTCTATCAGCTGCTTGCAAAGTTAAGCATTGTAGGGGACATCACTGGAGAGTGGGGGAAGACTGTCGGTTGGTGTTGACTCCACGAAGACACCTTTTCGAGCGTTGAATTTTAGAGCATATTAATTATTATACAATCACGTTGTAACTAAATCGAATTTAATTAAAAATAAGCTCATTTAAATTTAATATAACTATTATTGTGATCAAGAAACAGCCGTTTTTTGACAATAAGTAATTAAATTTAAAAATTGAGACATCTCTATCTAAGAGGTAATCTGTAAAAACAGCAAAAAGTAAAAATTGTTCAGAAAGATTGCATTTTTAACAATAATTAATTTTTTGTATAGTAACAGCTACTTAGGCAATGACTCAAATGTGTCTTATATTTTGAAGATCCATGGTAGAGCTAAAATAACCCATCAGTCTATCATTTTAACTTTTTCAAATGCACATTTTAGAGAGCTTTATGAAGTAAAAATAAATAGTGACGTATTTCTAGTTTATTTTTTTAATACATTTTAACCCTTTCAAACCCGGTGTCCATCTTAGTGGACAAGAAGTTTAAGGCATTCTATGTTAGCCTGTTAACCGAGCAGGACATATAAATACGTTAAATGTAAGGAATATCGGCGTCGGATAGGACATATGAATACGAACTTGAAATATATTTTGCGCATTGCAACGGGCGAGACGTATATTTTCCGGAACAAAAAAGGTATTAGTTACCCATACTGCTCTTGACGTGAATTTAATATACGAAGGGAATCAGTATTAGTTGGCTATTGGAAGTGGTGGACGTGTAAGGGAATTCCCTGGCTAACAGGCTAAGAGTCAATATACAGGGTGAGGCACTTAAGCCGCCCCAGAATATGGATGCAGAAAGGCGCGTATCTCTTCACCTATAAAAGATATTCAATTTTTGCATAGAACCTTTCTGAAAGCAAATAACAAGAGGCTTCGAAAATGTCCTATGGAAAAATTGAATATCTGTTATAGTTAAAGAGATACACCTCTTTCGGCATTCGTATTCTGGGGCGGCTTAAGTGCCTCACCCTGTATATGGATAAAGATTTAGTGATAGTAGAATTGAAATTCAATGAAAATATAAGTGTAACTTTAATAGTTCTTAATTGTGTTAAATAATTTAGCGAAAAAAAGATCGAAAAGCATGTAACTATGTATATAAAAATTATAATGGCATGTTAATCGAACACCGAGTTTGAAACTTTGGAAAAAAGTAAAATAGGTGATTTTGTATATAAATTTATCCATAATTATACATCCTGTATTATTGCTCTTGCGAAAAAGGTCTAAAGAGTTGCAAAAGTGTGGTAACTGATTGAGGAAAACCAGTGAGGGTGTTATTAAAATCAACAGCAATTTAAAAATAAATAAGTTATATTTATTAAACAAATAAGAGGCTGATAAAGTACAAGTAGTTCATCAAAGAAAGTAAAAACCTACAATGCTCGTATGAGTCGCGATAACAAAATGGTTTGTTTTAAGATCGTAAATAGGGTTGATCGAAAGAGCCACCAAATTCTCTGTTGAGCCATGAAAAAATCCGTCTGGAAACGGAAGTGCTATAGGTGTTTGGAAACTATTTCTTACCTCAAACGAGGGAAAAGCCTAATAGTCTAAAAGCTGATTACATGGGGTGCGATATGCCTCGGAGCATAAAATATTTTACCTGGAAAAGGTTCGATTGTTGCTAGCAAAATGAAAGCCCGGCCGTCAGAAGACATGCTGGAAGCTAAGTGCGTGTGCAGACGATCAAACGTTTAAATTTTCCAACTAGAAAACTGTCGAAATGCACGTCTAAAAATTTACGTAGATATCAAGGATTGTAAAAAAGCAGTGAAAAAATTGTCTAAAGGCTAAGTAGAAGCTAAAGGGTTGCCAGAAGTTGCCAAAATTGCGAAAAATTTGGGAAAGTTTACATTTTAAGAACAACTTTTGACTATTTCAATTTTCACTGTTTATGTATAGAGTAAAGTGTGTGCAAAGTGTCAGAGGTTAATATAGAAGTGATTCTGAGAAAATTGAGTGCGAAGTGCAACAGCGTATTTCGACGCGCTGCGCAGTACTGATCGTTTTTCTTTGATTTTCACAGCGTACATATTTTAGAGCACTTCTCACAACTTATCTCATTAATAAAGGGGGTCTACAGAAACTGTTATTAAAATGTTAGAAGTCAATTAAGAAGATATTAATTTTTTTATAAGAAAAAAAGAAATTTTATTCGTAGGAAATTTTAAAATAATTAATCAGTTTTATAATGTGTAGATGGAAAACTTTCATCAATTTCTTAATCTTCATCGCTATCGTAGTCAGACTCGTCGCCATTAACTGAAAATAATAAATATTTAAATAACCCGAATAAATTAAAATCACACGTATATTTTCGCGAACGTTACAATAAATTATTTATTAAATTATGACTCCTTCTTAATTGGCTTCTGAGGTTTTAATAATAGTTTCGCTAGACCCCTTTGATTAACGGGATAAATTGTTAGAAATGCTCTAAAATATGTACGGTGTGAATATCAAAGAAAAGCGATTAGTACGCCGCGCGTCGGAATACGCTATTGCACTTTACACTCAATTTTCTCAGCATCTTTTCTACATTAGCCTCTAACACTTTGCACACACTTTACTCTATACATAAACAGTGTTAATTTCGAATTTTCAGAAGTTTTCCTTAAAATGTAAATTTTCCCATATTTTTCGCAACTTTGGCAACTTCTGGCAACCCTTTACCTTCACCTAGCCTTTTGACACTTTTTTCACTGCTTTATTTCACAATCCTTGATATCTGCGTAAAGTTTCAGCCGTGCACTTCGACAATTTTTTAGTTGAAAAATTTACACGTTTTATCGTCCGCCCATGAACATAGCTTCCAGCTCGTCTTCTGTGGTCGGGTTTTACTTTACTGGCACCGATCAAACCTTTTCCAGGTAAATTTTTCATGCACCGAGGAATATGTCGCACCCCATCTAGCCAACTCTCCGTCTACGAGGCTCCCATATGTAGGTGGTACAGCGTTGAAGAGTCTTAGCAACTGTACAGGTTAAGTAAGGAGAAATCAGAACGATGAGGCTACATTCGACTGAAGGATTATTGATGCCAGCGAGAGAGACCTTGCAGAGTCGAGGAAAGGTTTTGGGAGGATGCGTTCATTAAAATTCCAAAAAGGCGGCGTTTTCAACCTGGCATACGTAACAACATTTAGAGGCATTGGGTGCATCTAAATAGTAATCGAGCCTCAGCTTACTTACGGGTTCAGGCTCTGCAGTAATCACCTAATCGTGGTGGACGCAAGTAATTCGTGCTGTGGAGCAGAAATGAGCCAGGGTGAGAGTTCGGAGCAGCTCGCACCTCAGTGATCCTTCCGAACATCAACATCACTTATAAGGAGGGCACATAGAACAGGAGTTATCACGTGGATTAATTACAAATAGTGATAATTTGGAGTATTATGGATATCCTAAATTTAAATACTTAATACAAATTTTTAACTATTTTGAAAATCCGTAAACTTTACACAAAATGCCTTATAATTGTAAAAGAGAGAGGGAGAATGTATTGCCCGTATGAATAAGTGTCGGTTTTTGGAAGACGGCTAAATAACCAACTCGCAGTCGAAGGCTTTTATTGAATGTAAAATTTTTGTTTTTTATCTTCTTTATACGCGAATAACTTTTTCTTCGTTATAAATTTGCAGTATTGCAACACAATAACGGTGAAGTGAAAATGTGTAGTGATGTATGTCTATATTATCAGTACTATTTATCGGTAATTTTAATCATTTTTTGATGTTGCTTTTCGTATGCATATATAGTGTAACCGTTGATTTAGGTAAAAATTACAAAACCGAGAATACGAAATTTTACTATAAAACAGGGATAACTTAGTACTCAACAAAGGGGGGAGGGGACTCCCGCAATAATCACGCACACTTTCTATACACTACGTTGCACTACTTATATTAAAATTCGCTACAAAATAATAAACAGGGAGAAATGGTAGAATTTATAGGAGAAGAGGGGAGAGATAGATAAGAAGGGAAAAATTATTCGAAGGGAGAGAGAAATGGACATGGTGGTAGGGATGGATCAGGGCGCCACTTGATCAAAATTATCGCAATCCCCTGCACTCCGGTACAATAAAACAACTGGTCGAATATATGGTTGAGGTTGGGAACAACAGGAAGACTTTCCTTATTCAAGCCCAATGATGATTCGACTAACAATTACATTATAGAGTAACGGCAGTAGGGCGATTATCCGCCCGGATACAATGAAGAATGGATTCTGACCCAGTTTTTATAGTTTTTTCTTTTTTTATCTTATTTTTTCATTTTCGGAAGCAATGGGCTAATTGGGCTGGAATGATCAGGATCGTAGTCAATGAACCAATAATTGATTAGCATTGATCTTTCGATCCTGATTCCGATATTCCTTATCTCATCCATTGGTTGGTCGAAAGTATCGACTCGCGTCTTATCTTCTTCACCATTTGCTACCTGGCTCCGTTGGAGCATATTGGGATGGCTACGCAGCTGAGTGGCAAAACTGAAGCCAGCTTGGGTCTATGCTGCTCCGTCATCATGTGTCCATAAACTCATCAACACACGAAGCTGCTATAGTATTCGTGAGTGCACCCCACTACTGTCTCCTTGAACGTTTCACGTACACAATTACTGCGGTATGTCTCTGTTTCGAGCTCCTTCGCAGAAATTCTGTGTAATTTGTGTATGAGAGAGAGAGAGAGAGAGAGAGAGAGAGAGGGAGTTTTCTTTCTGAACTCTCTCTCTCTCGATCTTGATCTTGATGTTTGATCGTTTAGCCAACGGACAAGACCGAAATAAAATCCTTTCCAGTCAGCTTTAATAAGTATTAGCCGTGCACCAGATGAATTATTATAAATTGTTTACAAATAGTCATTAATTTATTGGATTCTATAATAAATAAAGTATAGCTGTGATCAATTTTATTTTGACTCATATATTATGTGTTATTTCACCGGCACACAAAAAAACGTGGTCTGTACCTTGATCCATATCCACCTATCTCAATGTATTTCGAAGCGCTGATTCCGAGTCTGAAGTCTGTTTTAGTCAAACGCTTTCAAAATCTCGTGAAAATGCAAAAAATCGTCAAAAATTAGCCAGAAACCGCAATGAATGATCTAGAGAAAGTAGCTTGCGAAAGCTTCCAAAACGGTTCTCAGTACTTTTTAGGAAATTAGAAGCGTGTGCGTTATAAGGGTATAGTCAATGATGTGTTTAAAATTTTTAAAAGTTTGAGTTACTTCATGATTCTAAAATTGTACTTCATTCTCACCTTGACTATTTCCCTGAAAATCTTGGAGACTACGGTGAAGAACAAGTAGAATGATTTCATCAAGATACAAGTGAAATGGAAACTCGATGTAAAGGTAGGTGCATTAGCAATATAATGGCAGATTTTTCTAGACACTAAAAAGAGATCTAAAGAGAAAAAAGGGAAAGTGAGACCCACTGCATACAGGTCATTTGAAGAAAAAAGAGTTCGTTATAAAAGGAGGACGGTGTAATTCTTTGCTCTTCTTACCAACAGTGTCACTCTCATATCACTTTTTTTCGTGATTCCTGATAAATATGTGCATAATTCAGTTAAACAAACTTAAGATTTTGAATCAGAGCATGAAAATGCATACGAAACCATGCTTGATTAAGATGAAAAAGATGTTTCTACAATTTTATGTATCAGTTAATGCGATTTTTGGTCAACTGCAGCGGTGTTTTTTGTAATTTATTAAATTTTTGGGTTGTACGACCGATCTATCAGATTTAGATTCAGCACATCAAAATACATAAAAAAATATACCTTGTTCAATCATACAAAATTACTCTGCATTTCTTTTTTATAGAATTGAATGCAATTTGAATGGTTTTTGACTATTTTTCGACGGTTTTTTTGCATTTTTCTCGAGATTTTTTAGATGTCTGACCAAAACGAACTTCAAATTCGGAATCAGCGCGTCTAAATACATGGAGATGGGTGAGTTTGATTAAAGGTACAGACCACTTTTTTTGGGTGCCGGTGGTATTATAAAGGTTGAACTTTATTTATTATTGACTGCAAAAGAGTTAATGGCAAATAATAAGAATATGGAGTGATTAAAAGAGGGGTAAAGTATACTAACCAGTCAGTGGGAATCGAACCCGAGTCCGCAAAGTAACAAGCTACTACCTTATCACTTGCGTTAATTTACTTGTTCGACGAAATAAGGGCAAACTCGACTCATAGCGCAATAGCAGTTTTTTTAACTTGGTTAAAGACAAACTACCAAAAGTTATTTGTAATCACAAAGAAACTTAATTAGTACGTTTTTAAATAGTCAAATAAATTCTTTTAGAACATAATTATAAAAGTTGATAGTTAAACAGGCATAGTTTGTAAAAATGTTTGGAAAATTATAGCAAGCAATTTTTAGTTCTGTAGATTTTAAAATAAAGGACCTAATATTTCTGGAAAATATTGCCGAAATATAATTTCTTATTTAATTTGCAATCTATTTGTTTTCATAGAGCACATGACCTTTATTAACCACTTCACTGGCACGTGGTAACATTTGCGCAACTTTTCAATTTTCGATTATCTTTACATCCAGGAGCCTTTTGAATCGCTGATTACGAGTCCTTAAATGAAATTTCTTAATATTCAGTTTAAATTATGTATTCGGCATTCAAAATGAATTTATCAAGTAATTCCGACGATACTTCGTTTTCGAATTCTGATGCAGATTCTGGAGAGAATATTCCAAATAAATGCCCAAGTAAAGATAGATCATGCGATGAGTCTGATATTCCTCTTAAAATTCGGTCAAAAAAATGTATTGTGTGTAAGTGATCTGAAAAATACTTACAAATTTGATAGATTTGTAATAAACGACCTAAAAGAACTCCAGATTTAAAGCTAAACGAAAAACGAAAACGTGCGCCAAAAATCGTCGAGTGCCAGTGAAGCGGTTAAAATAAATAAATTGTAATTGAAATAAGAAGTTAAATTTCAATGATATTTTCTAGAAACGTTAGGTCGATTATTTTAAAATCTACAGAACTAAAAATTGCTCGCTATAATTTTCGAAGTGGTTTTACAAACTGTCTGATTAACTAATAAATTTTATATTATGTTCTAAAAGAATTTTTTAAAATATTTAAATACGTATACTAATTGAGATGCTGTATGATTTCAAATAGTTTTTGGTAGGTAAATTGTCTTTAACTAAGTTACAAAAGTTGCTATTGCGCTTATAGTCGAGTTTGCCCTTATTTCATCCAACAAGCGCTGTAGCACAAGAGGTAATGTGGTAGCTTCCTACTCTCTGCGGGCTCGCGTTCTATTCCCGTTGACTGCTTTTTACTTTTTCCATTCTTTAAATCACTCCATATTTTGCATATTTGCCATTAATTCGTCGGTGCCAATAATAAATGAAGAAAGTTCAATCTTTATAATAATAATACATAATATTTGAGTAAAAATAAAGTTGATCTCTGCTATACTTTATTTATTATATAATCCAATAAGTTAATGGCTATTGTAAACAATTTATAATAATTCATCTGGTACACGGCTAACTCTTATCGAAGCTAACTGAAAAGGATTTTGCTTCGGTGGGGCTCATTCACTAAACGAACAAACAACATAAACGAGTAAAAAAGAGGTCCGCGAAAAATCTATACCGCTTTCTCTCTCTCTCTCGTACTCGAAATATACTGAAGTTAAGTAAAGGAAATTGAAAAATGGACATAACGCAGTAATTCTGTGCGTCTAACATTTAGAGAGGCAGTAATGGGGTGCTTTTACAGGATACTTGAGCAGCTTCGTTTGTTGATGAGCCTTCGGGCGAACAGTGGAGGCTGATCTAGACCCAAATTGGCTTCACTGAGGGGCACCTAGGCTGTAGTGGCTGGAGTCAGTCGTAGCACGGGGTAGGACAACCTTAGTAACGCGGTAGTGGTGCGATACGGGGAAGAAACTTGATGGGATGTTAGAAGCACGGTAAGAGGAAGGATCAGCAAGGTTGGAATAGGAATAATTCGAGAGCGGGATTGAAATGAAACCACGTTATAGGAAAATTAACTAAGGAAAAAGAAGACGGCAATAGTTGGCGACACGGTGGCTTATTTACATATATTGTTATCGTATTTACAACTTATCATTCTACATAGACATTCTACTAATCAATCTATTTCGTAAACTCATGTATTTTCCTTTCGTGGGCAACAATTGCAATATTCCTTCTGCGGAAAACTACATTGAAATTCTTATAGAAGGTTGTTCGCTTTCGCTCACACTAGTAGTCTCATACAAAGACACGCAGGAGACACTAAGGGGAATACGCATTATTTATTTAACGTGACTACACACGTTACAACAGTTAAGCATTTCACTCCATTGTCATTGTGTTGGTATACAGCAGGTCTATTATCTCATTATATATAGCTTGATTCATTATGTATTATTTGATTTGTGTAGAATTAATAAATAAATGATACAGAAAAATAAACTTGCTCGAGCGTTTTTCCTCTTTTCGTGGGTTTTGTTTACACTCAAGTAAATTATTTTTTTTCTACCGCGAAATATTGTTATTTTCTCAGTCTCCTTCTTAAATCCCTCCATTCTAGTACATACAACTAATCAGGGTAAGTGGGAAAGAAACAAAAGTAATTCGTAATTCATCAATCTTGTCGGGTGAGCGAGGTTAAGATGGAAGTAGGTGGGATAAATCGAACAGGAGCGAAAATAACCAAGCAAAAAGGCAATGTGCCGAGGTGCGTTTAGCCTCTGGCGAGTTCAGTAAGTTCCAATATACGTAGCTAAAGAGAAACAAGCAGATCCTAAGCTGACTCGAGCAGTCCCTAACTAAGCTGAATACCGAGACAATATGTCGAGCTGGATCTGGTGTACACCATGTGACGTCAACCTTTCGAGGGCAAACTCTTCTGCCTTTTACTCGCGAGGGGAACACGAGTTCGAACGTGAGCTGCACAAGATACACGGAATTTAAACAAAGAAATGGATGCTTATTTATTTTAACAAAAATTTTATTTTAAATAAGAATCATACAAGTAAAAACCTCTCAATTGGGCGCCAGACATCCCACTTCATTCCGCGGCTTGACCGGCTGAGACCGTTTCAGGTCGTGCCACAATTGGCTTTACCGAATCCGGACAAAAATATGAAATCTATTTATCAGGTCCCAAAATAATGCGTTTAGGAGCCTTCACCGCGATTACCTAATTAAAAATGCATTTAGGAACATCTAACAAAGCAATTGGAATCCAATCAACATTTAGCCACTTGTTAGATGAACCTATGACCTGAAAAATAATAGGATGAAACACGAACACTCTAAAGAGGGTACTCGTCCTGAATAACCTGAAAAGCCGAAAAACACTAATCGCAAAATACGAAAGGCAAAAAACTAGGATTCGATCCTTCAGGTGACTGCCGCCATCAATATGTTCGCCAACCTAAAGATAGACATCCAAATAACAAATACAAAATAACGACAAAATCGCTCGCTGGCTCTAATTCTCGATAGGAAGACGATTTCTTCTTGACCCGCTGCTGCCCCGAGAACCCTACGGTAATGAAGAGAAAAGCGTACTTCCCCGTTGTGGGGTTTCCGCGTTACCTGTTTGACTACCTACACAATTTTAGCCAGCCTCTCCGTCCCTCCACCAGCATCCAGAATCTTCGTCTCTCTTCCCGATGCAGGTACATGCACTCGCGGAGAAAGCCCGAGGGAAAAACACTAACTGGGAGGGAAGGGAATAAAAACCCTAATTCGGCGACAGGTAGCTGGTACCTACACGACAAACCGCGAGAGCAAAGAAGGTCCTACTCGGCCGGAGTCGTCCAAGGGAGAGAGTGAGTCCTCGCGGCGTCAATTGGCATGTGCCGTGATCGATCAGCGCTCCTCGCGGATTATTGCCTAATCGATCCTAGATCCCGGCACGTGCTGCCGTGGGCAACTCACTAACGGAATTAGGCTAGTGGGCCGCGCGACGGTAACCCAATTACCCCGGCCGCGCCCACCTAGCTTTACCGCAAACAACAAAAATCTGTGACGGGGGAATATCCCGTCACAACCAAGTTCTAATGTGGACAGTCGAAGAATGTCGGCAAGGTCCAGCAAAGCTGAATAAAAAAAAATACATCGAATTTGATTATGAGAATGGGGTAGGAGGAATCGAGCGAAACTGAGCAGTGCTGAGTAAAAACAATACTTAAACTTGGTTATGGGGATGAGGTAGCGACCGAACAAAGTTGAGCAAAGCCGAACCTTAACTATGCGCTATAATTGACCCACAACGAGGTGTCTCGCTGCCTCATGCCTAACATTTCCTTCTACGATTATACATTTCAAATAAATAATACGTTTCAATTAGACCACCACGTTAGTTTTTTGTTTTCACACCAATGTTGATGCTCGTAAAACTAAATGATTTTTTTGCTACTTTTCAACAGCATCATCTTAGCTAGGAAGATGTATAGTTGAAAACACCTTCACATTTCGATGAGAAAACGTTTCTTATTTATAGAATTGGATGGGTAATCTTTTTCAAGATCAAGGTTGTCTTTGGAATCGTTAGACTGTATAGACAAATCTCTGTAATTCAAAATAACGTTAAGTAGGCATAATAACGTTGTAATAAATTATGGTGACGATGATTTTGGAAAGGTTTTACACAGCGTGCGAGATTTAAATATAAATAATGTGAGAAATTAACGACAATAACCATGAAAATATGCAAGTTTTTAACGACCATATGGAGAGGGGGCTTAAGTATAGTTGGAAATTATTTAAATATTTTTTGTGATGTGGATTATAGTTTAAACCACTAAATATAAGTATATATACATAAATCATGAACAAGAGCTGAATCAATTGAATGAAGTTGTGAGAGGGAAGAGAATTTAACGTTTGGATTAATTATAAAAAGAGTGACACTGGGAATGTAAACATAGAGGACTTGTGCCGTATGTCATTAAAAATTTAAATGTGTTATTTTCGTATTCTATTTTGTAACATTTTTTCATGTTCAGCATCTGATGAACAACCAACATACTTGACCTCTATTCAGACATCTTCCATAACTATCCAATGATAGAAAAATGCAGCATTTGTGGGGTTTACTTTGGGTTAGTCAGATAATTTGTATCAAGGGGTAGAAGTCCTCTTGAAGCCTCGTATTGGGAACTACGCAGGTGATTAGCTGCGGAGAGAAAAAGACAGGATGATCGATCGGAGAGAGAGGGGGGGGGGGGGGGGGAGTAACGCTACTAATATTGCTTCTCTGTCAATTTAGTAGTTTTTTGATGAAAGACACATTGACAGAATTCATTAACTGCTAGAGAGAGGGTAAGAGAAGTAAGCGAAAAACAGCGGTCTCAATCAATGAGTTTTGTGAATCTGCGTTTCATAAAGTTAGTCTACTAGACTGACGAAGAAGCGACATGAGTGGCATTACATTCTCTCTCTCTCTCTCTCTCTCTCTCCGATAAGTTATCCTTTTTCTTTCCATCCGTAGTCAAGCACGTGCTTAACTCCCACTACGGAGCCTCAAGAGGAGCTCTGCCCATTGATACGAATTATCTGATTAACTCTGTATATGAATGTCATATTTTTGAGTGTGAACTTTCCTTTTAATATTAGAAGTTTTCAACCTCTAATTATCAATGTTATACTAATAAAAGTAGAAATTTGTTTTATGAATTACAAATGTTCTCTTTTTCTATCACTCTTCCCTTTTTCCCTTCTTAGTCACCACGCTGATCGGGACGGGCAGAAATAAAACAAAGCAATGTATCGCGACCTGGGGGTTAGGGTGCACAGGAAGATGATGGTGGTAATGTTAAGATGTGCCAGTGTTGATATACGAGTAGAGTTGAACGAAGACGAACAAACCCGATTCAGCAGTAATGCGCCAAACTGGGCCGTCAGGAAGTGGTTTGGAAGTCGGTTGACGTAGTTGGATTGACGCTCTCATGGACATAAGATCACAAGCAGACACACGCGTACCAAGTTGAAAGGGATTCAGTGAGCATTCTCTTTTATACCCCGTTTCATGTAACTGAAATCGGAATTAGAGGAATGAACAATTAGCTGGATATACACAATTCTTAGAAAAAATGAATTGTAAACGTGAAAGACTCGGTTGGGCAAAAACAATAATTTACGAAAACGTAATTGCGGGTCCTGGAGTGAGGGGAATCGCAATACGTGCTCAGTGAAGTCAGTCTGGGTCTAAATGGTACCCCTACTTTGACGTCCAAGCCTATATAGTTGTATGTGCTGGGTGGTCAGAGTAAGGGGCAGCGTTGCCAACTCTGCCATTTTGATTATACTACGGTGTACAGTGATGTCAGTGATGCCAGAATCAAGCTTTTAGCAACAAAAATAAAGTTAACCGCTAGCAAGCAGCAGTATAGAAAATTTAAAGGGAAGGGATATATACCTCTTCCCTTCAAGTTTTCAATAATACTGCTGGCTAACGGTTAACTTTATTTTTGTTGCTAAAAGCTTGATTCTGGAATCAATGACATCACTGCACAGCGTAGTATAATCAAAATGGTCGAGTTGGTAACGCTGGTAGGGGATCTGTTCAGATGCAGACTGGCTTTACTGCTTATTCTTCCTTTTAAATAGCCAACCGCCTTCTATCCTTTGGCATTTGGTTTTTTCGCAAGAACCAAACCGCTATTAATAGATTAACGTCTGTTTTTCCCAAAATCTATGGCTACCGCAGACACGCAAGGTATTCCTCATGTCTTAAGAGACTAACACCAGACTTGGATTGGAATCTGAGATAATTCCGCGACTACATGGAGATATCACCAAACTTACTAATTTACAGTTTTTTTTCGCGTATGCATGATAAAAAGTTCTTAAAACAAATAACTAATTGTCATCGATTCTTCTTCCAATTCAACCCTTAAACCTTCAATCGATATATTGATTTAAATTTACGTTACTCGTCGAAAAAATGAACGAAATCACTTGTTGGAATTCTGAACAACACGATATATTTCTTTGATGAAAATAGCCACCGTGAAAAAATTTATAAGTATTTAATAAATTGAAACATATTTATTTACAAAATATCTGTGTGTGAGATGTGCTTATTACTCACATTCACAGACCCCCTCTTACAATATAGTAAAATAAAACATTAGGTTTTCCAATGCGTTTTCTGCTAATCGTAGCGTCGTTCAAACATACTTTTTTCAACATAATAATAAGGTAGATTTTTAAATTATGATTTACTGCAATTTGAACAGCATTTATATTATGTTTAAAGGCGTAGAAACCATTTTTAGCACTTATATCTCGTAAAACATCAAGCTAATTTTTATGCAGTTTCGAAAAATTTTCCTCGCATAGCCTTCACGAATATACTGTCTCAAAATCGTTGGATGATACTTTTATACCCTATATACATATATATATATTAATTTATGTCCTGGAAAGATATTAGTAAAGCCAATTTATATCTAGTTATTATGTTTAGGACGTCGACATGGATACCCCAGAATCAGATTCAACTGAATCAGCTTGCTGTGATATCGAAGGAGAAGATCCTAACGATCCTGAGTGGACAGTGGCTGATGATGGAGATGCTGAAAAAGAAGGAATACGTCTCACAGCCAAAAGATAGTGAGATTTTAAAAATATACGAAATGTTTTTAGATTGTCGTTACGAAATAAAAGCTACCTGTCAATTGTTATATACCTATCGGTCATGTAGCGTTCACTTTAAGTTATTAGTTTGACAAACCTTAAAGTGTAACATAAATACAAATGTTATCACTTCATTCTGATAATATAACTGAAATGTATCTATTACTATATTTTTTAATTAATCAGTTTAATGGAGAAATATTTCATATAAGAAACATTTGTTTTACAGTTTCAAATATTACGATATTATGAAGTATTAGTACTTTTATGTGATTAACAGTCTAGTATTATACATAAATATGTACGTAAGATATAACATACGACTGTCTTTGTTAGATTGATAAAAGTAATTAGTTTTAATTTTCATTTGTGTAACAAGAGCACCATATATTCATTCATTAAATTATTATTTTAAATAGTAGTGAGATAACTTTCTTGTATGCATACGTTTTGTATTTAGTTCATTCTTTGATTTTTAAAATATAATGTAATAAATACTATTAACTTAAGACTTTCGCAATTAGCATCACATATATGTAAAGACTCGATTTTTTTCTTAGCCCGATATTACAAAAATGTAACAGGAGTTATAAATACAGAATATTATAGATCTGCTGATAATTATATTTTTTGAAAAATGAAAGTATTTTGATTATCAACTTTTAATCTAGTTTTAACTGTTGTTGGCAGTGATGCCAGAATGCTTATGAAACGAAACCACACCTATTACTATCAGTTTTTCACAAACACATAGGCAGCCTCCTATCGGTAAGGAATCCCACTCTCCTGTATCCGTACTTGCTGATTACGCACACAAACCATTACCTCGATGTGTACGTATTTCGGCTATCGTTGCTTAACTTTGGTCAAATTCGATATATCACTAGCGCAAGAAGGAGCGGTATAGTTTATTCGGATCTCGTTCCTTCGTTGCCAATTTTACCTTCGTTTAGTCGGCGAGTCAAGGTAAAATCGTTTTCGATCGTAGAATCGAGCTTGGTTTCAGCAAACTGTATATGTTATAACGTGGTAAACCCTTATTATAAGCATATTGCTTCTCCCAACTTTTTCCTCTCTTCGGTTCGGTACCACCCTATGTCCCCCTGAGTGGGAATATAAACATCCAGGGTTCCGTATAGTATATAATTTAAATTACCTATAACACACTGAAAAAAGTAGCGTTATTTTGACTTGGCATAACAGAGAGGTTGCGAGGTCGCGCATAGCGCCGATGTCAATATTTGTTCTTTCTTTTAGTTAAACGAATGTGAGCGAATAATCTTTCGTGCGTTCATAATGTAGTCCTCTAAATAAGAGCATTGTAATTCTCGCAGACAGGAGAGGAATGATTTGACTTGAGAAATGGTATGGATACGTGTATGCTTAATATGAATAATATACCCTGTTCCCTTTCCGTATTTCCTCTTACCGGCCCCTTTCCGTACCCCTCTCTATACAAATTCCCTTCCGTAAAATCTTCACCTCACCGGCGCTAACTACTAAGGCGTTTGGACGCATTCAAACCCCGCGCCATCAGAAGCAGTCTGACCAATCCACACCATCACATGGCTGCCAACCCAGTTTAGAATTGGACCGAGGAATGAACCGGAGTAAAAATTGATTCCGCATAGTGATTGGCGCAATGAGATCCAGATCAAGGTCAGGGATGAATTATGATTATCGGTTGGCGGATTCTGGAAAACGTAGGAGACGGAATTGGAAATGACTGTTGGAAATGAAGAAAAAGGAAGAACAGGAGGATTTTCTCTTACGCCGTACTCCAGTACTGCTGTACTGACCGCTTCTTCTAGCGTTTTGCCGTTTACGATTGTAAGGAGTGTTTCACAACAACCGATCCAGTTATTCATTAAATTGAATGCCATTACGCTAAAGGATTTCACCGAGTATCGTGGAACGCGGGAGCGTGCCCTTCCTAGCCTGTTCCTTCCACAATCTTCGTCCATGCTTCTTGTACCGTCTTATACCTATATTTCGATCATTTCTACTTCCTCCTCCCATATTTTTTTCCATATGCCAAGTGCATATGCGTGAGTGAGTGTGCGAATAAACAATTTGACCGGATGGTATAATAAGGGTGCGTAAAACCTGGCAGGACAACCGTTTTCTCTTGTTTAAATTCCTTCCCCATTTTTCATGTTTTTCTGTTCCGGGTTAAACAATAAAGTGCTGTTTCATCATTAAATTGGACTTTCAGTTTGTCTCCGGTTATAAGGTAAATATATATTTCCTTTAATAATTATGAAATATTAATACATATTCACTAATTAATTAGATTAAGTTATAAATAAATAATGGGCCTTTAATATTTAATATTCATGTTAAAAACAATTACGTTAATTTTTCCATTTTACGTATTGTTTTAAATATTATATTTTTAATGTATTGTTCATCATAATAAGCTATTTATCGTGTGACGCTACTGTCTATCCTGGGGAATAGAGTAGAAGGGGAAGGAGGAGTGATCCCTCACCGATCGCGTTCGCGTCAGTGAAGCCAGAATGGGTCTAAAATGCTCCCCCCTCTGACCTCCCAGTTCATATAAATGTACGGGTTAGGAGGTCAGAGTGGGGGATCGGTTTAGACCCATTTTGGCTTCACTGGTTCGTGTTCCAATACGCGGCTTCCTACCAGACCCGGGCGCCTTCGATGTAATATTAATAATACTCGAATATTTATTTATACAGAAGGGGTTCTAACCCTCGTACGTGAATTTAGGGGATGAGGTGCTAATAATCGTAATCCTTCAATTCCGGTTAAACTCTCTTTATTATCTTCGTCGTAATCAGTATGATATAATATTTGTTTACACGGTGTAGCTAGGCTAACGCGAAGTCCTGAATGTGGGTGCGGCTTAAGTCGTGCGAACGCGGCTGAAGCCCCGATGACGTAGTAGCCAGCCTCGCGCTCGAGCCACTAGTCGGCGTTCGCGATGGACTCCACCGAGTCGCGCGGTACTCCGCACGCCACCGGTGGATCCTTGAGCTAACTACTACGCGACGCTACGCGGATGGGTCCCTATTCCCGCGCGTGCGCGTTACTCGACGGTTATTCGTATACTTACTCCGTTCCCGCGTACTCAACCACAACAACGACCCGGATTGTTTTGGTTCGGCACCTAAGGTCGTGAGTCCTCACGGAAATTGTACTAATTCCGCGGCCTTGAACCGGCTCAAGGGAACGATCCTGTCAACGGTCAAACTCACAACGAATTTATGTAATCGCGAACACTCTGGTTAATTCGCGCCTCTACACACTATGATTTTCGTTATAGGTCCGACGGAATGACCACTCCGCTAGGTTGCCCGCTTACTCATGACAGGTGAGCAGGGCCAGCGGTTCCCTATAAGACCGATCGGTGCTACCAGCCCTAAAGCCCTAGCACACCCCGGGACGTTACAGGACTTTTACACGAAACGAATAATCACCCTAACTTCAGCTTACAATTGGCTGGCTATCTTCTTTTCTCTCTCTCTCTCTCTCTCTCTCTCCTCTGCTGCCCTTTTATGGTGGCCCGAAGGGCTAAGGTGTTCCGTCGTCCGGTATGGGTTCGCGGCTCCCTGGCAGTCGCTGCACTATGCTATGCCCTCTGGTGGCGGCTGCCAGTGGGGTCGCACTTGATATCGGGTGTGTGAAGTTGGAAGCCCACTTTTTAGAAATACTTATATTTCTTAGAGTATTAGCTTTATTGCAAAAAGTTACACAGTATTAGTACAAAAAAATAAAGAGTTTTAATGTTCAAAGCAAAAAAACAAAATTTTCGGAAAGGGCTTACAGCTTCCTGCAGAAGATGAAATCCTATTATTAAAATTAAAGCTTTATAACCAATATTCATACAGATCTTGAATAATATCACAGTATTATATAGTCTTCACCACAATATTATAATTAATAACTCAAAAAAACAGAAACAACCTTAAATTTTATGTAAATACAAAAGAAAATAAATTCTGCAATTTACGTAAAAAAAATAAATTCTCAAAGAATAATTTTCGCAGAGTATTCACAATTTACATGATGATTCCGAGGAGTTTTGAGCTATACCGTGGCTTCCAAAATAATAAAAAAATAGAAATCTCAAAAAACTAACAATTCTACCGAAAGACTCGGACTTTCGTTTGAAAACCACGAGTTTTGGCCTTTAAATAATACTTTTAATAGAGTATTCAATATGTACAATTGGGTGCAGAAATCTTGCGTCAGGTGAGGGGAAGTAGGAATCGGAGGGGCGAAGGGATTTCTAAGGAGTTTGTCCGTAGCTGTCAAATGGCGCGATTAACCCTCAATTTTGGATCGTAAACAAAAATAATATTCTCGGAAAACGATTGCGGAAAAGGAGGAAGGATTTTAATACATAACAGAGAAGACAAAATATATCAGATGACTATAAATTAATAACAAAAAATGAAAATTATTGTGAATTTATAAGGAAACATACTTTGTGGTTATTTTATTTCTATTACAGGCTAAATCCTATTCTTTATAAGTTTAAATCGCAGGAAAGAAATACTTAAAGACCATTGAATGAAAAAGGACTGATTTATAAAGCATTTCTGTGTGGCCCAGTCATTTCTATAATTGTGACATAATGTTGTAATAGTGAATGTCTAAGCGATTACTGTGTATACAAAAGAAATTTTATTACAAAATAATAATAATATATGATAATGTTTTTATTCCTATTAGGGCCATTCCACGTCAAAACGGACAGATTTCGGAGTAAAACACAGATTTTTTTTAAATATATGTTAATATATAAGACAATACAAGACTTTTGGCGCTAGTTAGAGTCAAATATCTTTTTTCGTTCCGGAGATAGGAGCTGTCAAAGTTTGCACTTTTGCTGTTTTTGGTAAAAACACGTAATCTTTGAAAATTTATATATCCTAAACGAATAAAGATAGACGACTCTGGCTGGAACGAGAGGACTCAGGAAGAATAATATTTTATTAGAAAAATATTTAAAAAATAGTTTTTTATAATTGGTTAAAACTATTAACAATTAAAATAAACATTTGAAATAACAAATGTGTTCTCATGCTCTGACAATTATACAAAATATCAGGAATGTTCCTTGGAATGTCCTCTATAAAGAAAAAAATTAAAATGCTTATACCCTCTTGGTGTTCATAGTGAAAAAAAATATTTTTTCACGACGCGCACGGCCAGAAGCGTCGTTCGAGCGGTGTTAACCGGTGAGGCGCATGCGTAACTGAGCGCGACTAGTCTCTAAGTCAATGTACTAGTTCAATCGATCTTTATAGCCGTTATAATGAACTAGTTTAGCAGTTCGACCTACTGGTTTAGCGGTTCGACCGACCGGTTTAGCGGTTCAATCGATCGGTTTAGCGGTTAACCGACCTCTTTAACGATTCGACTGACCGGTTTACCGATCCAAGTTACCCGTTTATCTGTATAAACTGGTTTGCTTAATAATGTAACCGGTCCGTTTGTGTAATTAAAAGCTTTACACTGTTCAATGCTCTACGTTAAACTAACACTTTCTAGCATTGATATGATGCTTTATGCTATTCGATGGTTGCATACTCATCGAAACCCTTCCGATAACGGCCATTTTGCATACCACTGTCCTTATCAATTACTAAAAATCCATAATCTTCCTGCCAACACTTTGAACACAATTCACAAAATTTTTCAAATGTCATATCAGTGTTTATATGATCTTTGTAAACATGCTTCAAATTAGTCCCATCCTGCTTAAAAATGATTAACATATTTGCATTGTCACGAATCAGATGTTTTGAGATCTTGGCATAGGTCTGACAAAGACAGAAGCAATCGATGCTCGAGTGCCGACCCATTGAAAAGTAGTCTCTTATATTGTCCTGCTTATCGCTTGCCACATCATCAAATATAAAGATTGAATTTGATAATGCATCTGTCACATTTATAACCTCACTATTATTTGAGAATTGATGATAACCAATTTCCTCCATTTGTGTCAATAGCTATTCCAAGTAACGGTACTTCGGTTGCTGCAACGATTTCGAGTAAACGTACAGATTGTCAAATCTTACACCGTGAGGAGTCTCAAGAAGACTTAGCAATACGTTTGTTTTCCCGCAATTTGAGGGTCCGCAAACTGTACAGCGTATAGTGGACGGTAGCAAAGATCCATGACGTTTCATATCACTAACAGCGGCAGTGTGATAATCGGTATTAGAGATATTGATACTTAATGGTTGCGTTACGAAATGCATTCTCGAACGACTGTGAGGTTAAATCGTAATTGCACGAGCTATTTATAGGCATGAAATCTGAGAATTCAATCAGTTTTCATTATGCTTGCATTTGTGTTGGATGTTACAAGTTTGGAGGAGTTAAACAGTGATCAATTGGAATACGTACCGAAAATTGTACTTTTAAAGTACTTTTCACACAGTATTGACAGGTATTGGAATAAATTACCCAAGCACATTCGTGCAGATCCTGAGGTTCAAAAATATCGCTATTGTTTACAACATTTCAATCTACCTAATACTACTCAAGCGGATGGACTACCACCGTTGATAAAAGATTGTTATACATGTCGTGCGTTGGATGTGGATCATTCCTCAATAAAACAATAAACAAACTACCGTTTGAGCTTCATTTACCGGGATACAATTACTGTGGACCAGGAACTCGACTTCAAGAACGATTAGCACACGGTGATCGAGGTGTGAATCAGCTGGACGAAGCCTGTCTACAACACGATATCGCATATTCGCAATACAAAGACTTGTCGCAGCGTCATCAAGCTGATAAAGTGCTCGCAAAACGTGCACGTAAACGTATCATAGCTGGTGATGCCACCTTGGGTGAGCGTGCTGCAGCAACAGCTGTCTGGGCGTCTATAAACGCAAAGCGTAAACTTGGTTTAGGATTACAAACAGATATGGTGAGGAAAGTAGCAGCGATAAAAACTGGAAATAGTGCTGTAAAAAAACGTAAAATTCGAATGCTTAAAAAACGGGGCGGCTTGTTGCCTCTGCTCCCACTGCTAGGTGCGGTGGGAGCACTAGCAGGTGGAGCATCAGGTATAGCGAAAGCTGTAAACGATGCCAAAGTAGCGAAAAAACAGTTAGAAGAAATGCAGCGTCACAATCGTATGATAGAAGCAACTGCAAGAGGCGGACGGGGGCTGTATCTCGCACCGTACAAACGAAACGGTGGAGGGGTGGCAAAAAAATCAATGTCAAAGAAACGGACAAAAAAGTAACTGTACACGGTCTACCGAGATCTGGTGCTACAAGTAATATTCAATTATCTCACGTATATGTCGTGATATAACAAATTTCCGTGGAGTCTTTATGCGTACAAGTCTACCGCGAAACGGTCCATTGTTTAATGAATGTGCAATTGTTAACCTTGATGATTCTAATGGTCCAGGCACTCACTGGGTTGCCTACGTTAAATGCAATAATCTTGTAAATTATTTCGATTCTTTCGGCAATCTGAAACCACCGACTGAACTCGTACGGTACTTCGGTCCGCTTAGTACAATTTATTACAATCATGACCAATATCAGCCGTATGATACGAGCATTTGTGGTCAGGTGTGTGTTAAATTTCTAAGAGAACAGACGAAATGTCTTTAACATTTACGCTTTCAGGACATGGTCATATATTGGAATCAAATTTTTTCCCTCCGATCAATCTGGACGACGGTCACTATTAACTGGGACTCGTAGATTTTCAAAGTTTCTACTCGATCACCAATGTAGATGAGACGAATAATAATTTTTACTTTGGTAAAAATAAACTAATAACCATACCTCCAGGCTGTTATGAGTTGAGTGCGATAAATGAATACTTGCGTATGCGGATGGAGTTACCGTACGATGATAATGTTATTATTCTGCGAGCCAATAATAACACACTGAAAAGTGAAATAATATGTAAATATTCTATTGATTTTACAAAGATTAATGATATTGGTTCTCTGCTAGGATTTTCGTCAGACCGCGTAATCCTACCAAACGCTTGGGCTGAATCGGACGAACCTGTAAATATTTTAAAAGTAAATATTCTACTTATCGGATGTAACATTACCGCTGGTGCATATACGAACGGTAGACCACGACATGTCATCCACGAATTTTTCCCAAGCGTTCCACCAGGCTATAAAATCTCGGAAACACCGAAGAACGTCATTTACTTGCCAGTCATTGCAAGGGTAATTGATCGTCTCACATTACGTATTCTCGATCAAGACAATCGTCCTGTAAATTTTGGAAAGAAGGAAATCACCATACGATTACCCATTAGAAGATGTTGATTTGTAATAATACCGACGATTATAAACCAACATTACTCGATGAAACAATCAGTCAATTAGCTGCAACAGAGCTGAATACATCAGCTCAGAGTGAAATAGGGAACAACGTGATCGGTGGCAAAAAATTGTTGACAAGAAAAAATATAGATTTTTTACACTCATTGGGTCTGACTGTGAAGAAAAGAAATCATGGATCCATTGAACGTTACCGCACAGCCTGCGTACGACAACCGCATCACTAAATTGGAAATACATGCTTACAATCCGTATGCGAATGCATCATTGGGAAATAGCGATGAAATTCGTATCCCAATACAACAACAAGATTTGATTCTTTTGCCCAGTGGTAGTTACCTCTACATAGAGGGGAAGCTGATTGAAGGTATTCGTGCTGCTACTACACCTTTGACGGATAAAGTTATGCTCGACGCTAATTCCATGGCATTTCTGTTGGATGAAATTCGTTATGAATTGAACGATATTAAGATTGATCGGTGCAAAAACGTTGGTATCACTACCAGTATGAAGAATCTCATATCTTTTAGCAGTGAAGAGAGTATAAGTCTACGTCATTCTGGCTGGTTCGTTGCCACTCAAGAGCGTGAAAATGTTGCTGACACATTCAGCTTTTGCGTTCCCCTGCATATGCTGTTGGGATTCTGCGAAGATTACAAACGTGTCGTTATCAATGCACGCCATGAGCTCATTCTGATACGAGCGCGTAATGATATAAATTCAATATTTTCTTCGAATCAGTTTACTGATTCTGGGATTGAACTGCACCGAGTGCAATGGAGAATGCCTCACGTAACTTTAAATGAATTTACCAAACTACAATTTCTACGCATTATCGAGCAGAATAAAAATCTCACCATGGCTTTTAGTTCCTGGGAGCTTTACGAATATCCCCTTTTACCTCCAACACAGCGACATACATGGGCTGTCAAAGCAGCTACACAATTGGAGAAGCCTCGATACGTGATACTGGCGTTTAGAAAGAATAAGAAGAACGATCAATACTCGAATGTACTTAAATTTAACGATTGCGATGTACGTGATGTTAAAGTCTATTTAAATTCTGAATTTTATCCGTACGATCGTCTCGACACTGATTTCACGAAATCTCGCTACTCCGTACTCTATGATATGTATGTAAAGTTTTTCCACTCATATTATGCAGGACGGGTATGTACAATTTCTTGTGCATTTAACAGAAAATCACGTGGTTCTATATAATTTGAGTTTATCACCATACCACTGCATATTCGACTATTCGCTGATTCAAGCTCCTCCCAAATGAGTCCTTCCGCAGCATTGGAGCCAGAACCAAATTTAATGAAACTCTTATCCTTTGCCGATCGGAGGAGGAGGCATTTAATGCTTGCGATCTCGGCAAAGTGTTTCTGTCGCGTACCTACTGAAGCATTTCGATCAATGTTTCTTAATTCCTGAATTTAATCACGATATTCGCGAACCCATGTAGAGTATTCATCCTCTGTTCTAATTGAGCTAAACTTTTTTCGAAGTTCGGTATACATTTTGTAAATGTATGATCATTGGAAGATCTCTGATAAGTTGCTTCGTGTCCAACAATAAATCGCTGGGTGAAACTATAATGAAACTTTTCACCCACGATGAATCTTTTTATAATTCGTATGAAGATGAAATTTGATATACTTAGTCATCTATTTATGTGTATGTGTGTATGTTAAAATTGTTTAAAAATGGAAAAATATCAGATACCCAATATGCTGATTCTTCATTTTAAACACGTGTCATGAATCAGAACAGTAAGAATACTGCAGGAGTTTGATACAATAATGCAGATAGAATTTTCAAGCTAATTTATTTATTCCTTTTTTCTCATACATAAATTTCATATAATAAACATTCCTCAATGCACACATAACATTATGGTTTAGACATGTAGGTAGGTGTGTATTGCTATTACTATCTTTCAATCTAAAATCACCCCACTCATATTCATCGATATCACTTATAACAAAATCGCAGATATTACTAAGCCAATTCTTCTTTTCGAGTCCCTTCACGAAAATCTCTTCATCCTCATTTGAACTCACATATTTCTTTATAACCTCTTTGTATCTATAGTAAGGCGAATAACCATCCATCCAATTTAAACCGTGATGATTATAATATAACCAGCTAGATGGAATGAAAAACAAGAAACTCATCACTTAAAAAGATATACATTTGGAGAATCAATTATACTTACTTTGATTGCTTTATCTCCGCCTCATTTAAACATGTATATGGAAACGGTGGTGAAAATAAAATGTGAAACACTTTTCCATCGCGTAAGACTGCAAATTCTTTCACTATGAATGATTTATCTTTAAATCGAAAACCTTGAAAATCCACAAATGTTGGAGCCATCGTTTCAATCTTTAAGATTTTTTTGGATAAATTGTGTTAAACTGTTGTCCCTGCTCCCTCAACCGATTTATTTACTCAAGAGAGAGAACTGGACAGTAAGTTGCACCCCAAGCACTCAATGAATAAATCAAATATTTGCACATGCTATTATATATTAGTTTAAAAATTGCTGAGCTATGGAAAAAAAGCAACACAATCAGCTACATTTAGGGTAAAGGGGGTTCAGCGGGGTCAGTAACATGCTGTAAAGATTCAAGATTACGCGAGCGAAAAAATCAACGCAGGGAGAATCTGTTTTACCATCTAGGAAACTGGACTGGGGCCTGACGTCAGAGGAGTGGGGGTGTGACGTCAAAATGCCGCAAGTATCCTCGCGCACCCCCGCAACCCTCTCGCCCATACTTGCTGCGAGCTCACGTGGAGGCTCCGATTTCCCCCACCACCACCGCTTAGCACTTCTTGACTCCCCCCACTACCTCGCAACCAGGCTGATCCGAGTGGACAGGAGGGGGGGGGGGGCTAGAATCGGCATAGCTTGTCTACTAATGCTATTACTGTATTTGTATGACAATTTATATTGTATAATATTTACTGCTTCTAATTCGCTATTCGTCGTAGGAATTAGACACGATTGGAAGTTCTTCACTTCCTTATACTACGCAGTGAACGAACAAAAAAGAAGTGAATAGCAGCCAAGACTTTTCGACCATGGGAAGGACAGTTGGAAAATCAACTATTCAATAGACACGCGTTATTGGAGTTATCATCATAATGCATATTCGCTTATTATTAGCAAGCCATTTTGACGTAACTGAACTGCATCATAATCCTGGAATCTTCTTCGAGGAAGTATCCAATATTCAGCATTATAATATTAAGTGGAAAATTGCAACAACACTGGATATACACGACCTGGTGAAACAAAAATTTAACATGGATTACTTTAATCGTTCCTACAAGCTGGCAGCCAATCTTAGTGGTAACGCTCTCAGGTTGGATAAAATCAATGCTATTATAAGAAAAAAGAATTATACTTTAAACTTCGCTCTCGGGATCATATATATGTAGTAACTCCCTAGTTGCTCGCTAGATGACACAACGAATACTTCAGAGAGAGAAAAGGGGGGGTATCTGTCCCAAGCGCCCTCTCTTTACTAGCCTACTCTCATATTCCTTTTCGTTGTCGCTGGATGAAAATCGCGGTGTGAAGCATAGTGAAAAATGTCTAAGAAGAGGCAAATAGTTATGCAATTAGACTATCTTAATAAGAAACAGAAAGAAATTCAGGATCAACTAAATCATTTGGAGGAAGCTAAAGGCAATGTTTCTGAGAAAGAAGGCTCAGATACAGATGATTCTGGTTCAAATGAGATGTCTGATGAAGGTAAGATTTTCTTAAGTATCGGCCATCTTTTTCTCGCTCAGCGTCCGTCATTCGGTAGAACAGATCGTTACGTTCTTGTATAACAAGAGATGAAGATAAAAAGATAGGCAGAAAACAGACTGAGCTTACTATGAAGTAAGACAGGGTTTGTTCTGAATTAATATTAACATATTTCATTATGTATATGCATATATGGATACATATGCATTGATGAATGGAGATAATTAATTCCTTTTATGTAGGACCCATGAATATGGTAAATGAGAAAGATTTACCTGTGGATAAAGAGGAGAAGGAAGAAAGGAAAGATATTTCTAAGCCCTTGTCTATGGCAATGCATTCGATTTTGGGTATACACCCCAGTGAGTCTAGAGCAATAAAGCTGGACGTTCATGAGACGCTAATAAGTTATTGGCAAACATATGCTGAAAAAGGCATTGGTAATGAATTATGCGATTCATTAATGAATAAATATGCTATTTCAGAACAATTGAAGGCACCGGTTCTGAATGAACAAATTAAAGTGAAATTGTCTGAAAGAGCCTTGAAAAGAGATGGTTATAAGCAGGAGGCACAACATATAACTAGTTTAGCACTTACCTTGTTAGGCTCTGTCCTAACAATGGCAGAACCAGCATTAGAAAATGAAGATGGGTTGTCAGAAGAGGAGTTTAAGATAATATTAGACCGGTTAACTGATGCAACCAAACTATTGTCTGAAGTGCAATTCATGCAATCAGAATCTAGAAGGGCATTCATATTACCACGATTTTCAAAACAATTCCAAGATTTATTAAAGAATTCTAAGAGAGATGGGTGTCTATTCGGAAGTGATCTTACGTCAAAAATCAAGGACTTTAAGGAGACAGACAGACTTTTTAAGGATATAACCAAAGAGGTTAATCAGAAACTCCAGGCGTCTACTTCTAATATCTATGCGGGAAACTCAAGAGGCCCGTTGAGAAGAAGAACCTTTCCCAACAGACAACAGGGCGCTACAGGTTCAAACGGTTATCAGAGACGAGGGCAATTTTACAAAAAGAAGATAGAGGAACACAAGAAATATCCGAATCAGAACCAGAAACCCAACCTCAATGCGAAACAAACTTAGAAGTAAGTAGCAATATAGGAGGAAGGTTAAAAGGGTTTTATGAGTCTTGGAAAAAATTAACAAATGAAAAATTTATTTTGAGTGTTGTTAAAGGTTATAAAATTCCCTTTATTAATAGACCGAATTGTAACTGCGATCCTAACCTTAATGGTTCACAGGATAAGTTAGTTGAATTTGAAATAGAAAAATTATTGGCTAAGAATGTTATAATAGAAGTAAAGAGTTGTAAAGATCAGTTTCTTTCTCCATATTTTGTAGTTCCTAAACCGGACGGATCTTACAGATTTATTCTTAATTTAAAAACCTTAAATAAGTTTATCAGGAAAGATCATTTTAAACTAGAAGATCTGAAAATAGCTACTAAGATGATTTTTAAAGGGATTTTATGATTTTAATTGACCTGAAGGATGCATATCTAGTAGTGCCAATAGAGGCTAGGAATCAAAAATATTTAAGATTTATGTATCAGGAGAAAGGCTTGAGGATAGTTATATATCTGGATGATATATTAATAATAGCCAAAGATGCAACTACGTGTCAGGAGCATGGTTGTATAACTAGAGATGTTACAAAGTCTAGGCTTTATTATTAACTATGAGAAATCTGTGTTACGACCTAATAATAAATGTAAATTCTTAGGTATGTTAATAAATTCCTTAGATTGTATTATTAGTATTACAGAAGAAAAGAAGAGGAGCATTGTTAGAACATTAGAGGCTTTAATAGGAAAAGTAAGATGTAAAATTATAACATTTGCTGAGATTATTGGGAAATTAATAGCAGCATGTCCAGCTATAAAGTATGGCTGGTTATATACCAAGAGAATGGAACGCGATAAGATTTTAGCCCTAGTAGAATCTAATTATGACTATAGGAGAAAAATGAATATATCAGAGGAAGCCAAGAATGATATGCTTTTGTGGATTAAGAATTTATCAGAGGGTACATATACGTTTAGAAGAGAGGATTTCAATAAGGAGATTTCGACAGACGCTTCTGATAATGGTTGGGGGGCTTTTGATGGTAAAAACAAACGTTTTGTTTTCTGGAATTCAGAAGAAATTAAATATCATATTAATTATAAAGAGTTAATGGCGGTCAAATTAGCCTTAGATAGTTTAGCAGATAATGAGAGAAACTGTAATATTATTTTAAGAATAGATAATACGACGGCTATTTCCTACATTAACAGAATGGGAGGAGTTCGGCATGCAAAATATAATAAATTATCAAGGTTAATATGGCAATAGGCTGAGGCTAGAAACATATGGCTAAGACCTTCGTATATTGCTTCAAGTTTAAATGTGGAAGTAGATAGGCTGTCGAGAGTAATAAATGAAGACTCGGAATAGGAGCTAAAGGAATCGGCATTCAGATTTTTAATTAATCGTCTTGGTAGACCAGATATAGATATTTTTGCCTCAGCACTAAATAAGAAATGTAAAGAATATATGTCGTGGATTCCAGATCCTGAAGCTAGTTGTATTGATGCTTTCACGGTTTCCTGGAAAAATAGAAGATTTTACGCTTGTCCTCCATTCATTTTGATTCCTAAAGTAATAGAAAAGATTATTCTAAAAGGTGCTGATGGTATTCTGGTGGTTCCAAAATGGCATTATCAGCCTTGGTTTCCTTTATTTAAGAGATTGATTAAAGTTTCACCAACTATAATGGGACCGGAACTTGATTTATTAATTTCCCGTTCTATGAGGAAATTTCACCCGCAAGCAGCACATTTACAACTGATAGTAGCAAATATATCAGGGAAGCTTTTTTAAGATGGGGAGTACCGAAAGAATGTGTGAAAATTATGATGGAGTCATTAAGTAAGGCTACTAAGAAACAATATAAACATAGTCTAGGTAAATGGAAACACTATTGTGAAAAAGAAGGTTTTGATTTCTGGAACCCGAAGGTCAGTGAAATTATAAGATTTTTAACCTTTCGTTTTGAACAAGGGGATTCTTATGGCACATTGAATTCTGATAGAAGTGCTATTTCTTTAATTTCGAAAGATAAGATAGGCGAAGAACCTATAGTTAAACGTTTTTTTAAAGGAGTTTTTTGTTCTAGACCAGTAAGGCCTAAATACAATTTTACCTGGGAGGCTGATGTAGTTTTTAATGATATTAAGAACTTAGGAAAGAATGAATGTTTAGATTTAAGTATATTAACACATAAAACGGCAATTTTATTAGCATTAAGCACAGCTCAGAAAATGCAGGTCCTAGCAAAGATTAGGGTAGAAAATATTAAGTATAATTCTACAGGGATGGAAATAATAATTACCGATTTAATTAAGACCTCAGGTCCCGGAGTAACTCAAACTGTGCTAATGATCCCAAGATGTCTGGATAAAACAGAATTGTGTGTTTATTCTTGTGTCCTACAGTATATAAAAATAACAGAGCCTTTTAGGAATAAAGAACCTTTTTTATTTCTCTCATTGAGAAGTCCTTTTAAGGCAGTAGGTTCGCAGACTATTGCTAGGTGGGTTAAGAATGTTTTGAGAGATGCTGGGATAAATACTGATGTTTTTTCTGCACACTCAACACGTCATGCGTCGACATTAGAGGCGGCTAGACAAGGGCTTGATATTGATATTATTAAAAAAACAGCCGGATGGTCAAAACATTCAAATGTATTTGCTAACTTCTATAATAGACTAGTTTATAAAGAAAATTGTTTGGTAGCATCTGAGGTTTCAAATAATAATGTACACCCGAAGAAATAAATTTATTTAAAATATTTCGCTGAAGAACTACATATATATGATGTCGAGAGCGAAGTTTAAAGTATAATTTTGGATCAAACGAGTTTCGCGAAGCGAAGTTCGATCATAATTATACTTGAGCTTCACTCGAAGAGATCATATATCCCACCCACAGATTTGTCATATTTTGATTACCCACCCGTGTAATAAATTTTAAATCAATTTTACTTAGACCTATATGAGAGTAGGCTAGTAGAGAGAGGGCGCTTGGGACAGATACCTCCACTTTTCTCTCTCTAAAGTATTCGTTGTGTCATCTAGCGAGCAACTAGGGAGTTACTACATATATATGATCTCTTCGAGCGAAGTTCTCGTATAATTATGATCGAACTTCGCTTCGCTTCGCGAAGCTCGTTTGATCCCAAATTATACAAGGCAATTCAGTGACATTCTTCATCAAAATGTCGGTATATCACTCATACGAAGAAAGCGAGGCGATGCTCCCCTTAGTTTCATTGGGGGTTTGTCAAAAAACCTTTTCGGAACTCTGACGGAAGAAGATGGAAAATTTTACACCAGTGAAATTTCGAAGTTAAAGCTAAATGGTGCTGCAATAGCCCATCTCATAGAAAAGCAAACGCATATCGTCAAGTCAGAATTTTCTGAATTACATGAGAAGCTTAATAATTTGACATCGTAAACCATTGGCCTTTAAGATCAGACTATGCAATTAGCCTAAGCCATCAATAAAAACAATGAATTAATAGAGCGTGTTAAATACATCGATTCATATGAAAAATGGCTTGATTCTATGGAATGACACGCTGACGAATTCCATTCCACTATTATGTATCTCCTAAATGCCGTACTCTTTGCTCGTCGAGGAATTGTACATCCCGCCATATTTACGCCTTATCGCCTTTTCGAGGTATTGAAAGAAGCAGCACGGACATCGAAGATGGAACTTCTCTTCAGCGACCAGGAGCTTCGAATGGATAATATACAGGACAGTAGCAGACTAAACGTACGATGCCATGAAGGCAAACTTATATTGGTCCTCGAGGTTCCTCTGCTGCAGTCGGAAAAGTACCAAATGTATCGTGCATATTCATATCCGACTCATGAGAAAATCTCATCCAACAGAACAATTTCGACGTTTATTCAACCAGCAAAACCATATATCGCCATTTCGAAAAAAAATTAGTATTACACATTTATATCAAGAGATTTTCTTGCAACATGTTTTCATCCATCAAATGCATACTTTTGCCCCCCCCCCCCCTCCCTGGACCAGCGCGGCATAAAATTCATCGTAACGGAGAATGTGAAGTTTCAATTTTGTTAAACCACGAGAAACCAAAATGGGAACATTGTGACATTCGAGTTATTAGTTCGTCAGGAAACTTTTGGACCCGCTTTGAAAAATCGCAGAGTTGGTTATATTCATTACATAAACCTGAGGATGTAAAAATAATGTGTCATGATAATATACAAGATGAGGAAACGATAACAGGAAATGGTATACTGCGACTTGATCCGGGCTGTGTAGGAAAAACAGTAGACAGTCTGTTAGAAACTATGAAAGTTATCGTTACGTCGGAAACGAAACATTTTCAGCCGTTCTCTTCCATCCCTTTTTCGGATTTGGTGCCCCAAAAAAATAGGGAGGCACTCGAAAAACTTATAGAGTTGAAGCCTATTTTCACTAAACCTTTGATGGATTGGTCGCTAAATAAGCATGCCATCCAACTTACGGAAATTGAGAGTAAAGCTAAAGATTTAGAACGTGTGCAAATGCAAGATAACGACACTTGAGGTATCTCCGAGGTTCCTGTGGTCAATCCACCATAATGTCCTATGCAGCAGTAGGATTTGTAATATTTATTGTAATCATTTTATGTATTAAACTTTTCCATAAACGCTGTTCAACGTATACTAACGAAGGATCAAATACTTCATTAACAATTGAAACCCCTCCCGAGGACAACCGAATAAGTATAATGCCGCCACCACGTCCAGAACGTAATATGAGCGCAGGAAATAGTCGGAGTCGAAGTAATTAAGGGAATCAAAGGGTGTTTCATTTTGTTACGTTAACTGAAATGTACAACTGTAGTACAATGAAAATTTTACTACCAGAAAGAAAATCCTCTTTCACGGATAATAATTTGAATTCTTAAGGGGATGCATTACGCGTCGAAAAAGTACTTCTAAATTATCTTCTACAATTTTAAAAATTTGAATATTTTCATAGAGACCAAATAGACTCGTATTGATCTGCTTAATTAACGTAAAGGCTTAATTTTTGGATTAAAAACAAAATTTTTCAATCGGATATTGATAATAATATTTTATTTCCCATGAATAATTTCGAAAAAGGGAGACTTAACGACGCTGCGCCAAACTTCAACGAGTAATTTGAGACCAAGAAGAAGTAAATATTCCCATAAATGTGGAAGATTTTTTGGAAATACTTTTATAGCGCAACAAGGAAAAATGTGCAAATTTGCCATTGTTGCGCTACAATAGTATTTCCAAAAAATCTTCTACATTTATGAGAATATTTGCTTCTTCTTGGTCTCAAATTACTCGTTAAAGTTTGGCGCAGCGTCGTTAAGTCTACCTTTTTCGAAATTATTGAGAGGAAATAAAATATTATTATCAACATCCGATTGAAAATTTTTTTTTTTAATCCAAAAATTAAGCCTTTACGTTAATGAAGCAGATCAATACGAGCCTATTTGGTCTCTATGAAAATATTCAAATGTTTAAAATTATAGAAGATAATTTGGAAGTACTTTTTCGACGCGTAATGCATCCCCTTAAGGAAGAGCACATATTCATTTATTTTATGAGCGCTGTCCCTACCAAATCACAAATGACTTAATTAATTAAAAAGCACTTAATAAGTAATGGTAAACGCTATGCGATTTATTGCTATTTTAGGTGATTATTCTGTTTAATTCATTGAAAATTTAGTATACCTCCGATTCTTTATCAAATGTTGTGTTTTTTGGGAAACCACGCAACGAAGTTCCAAAAATCAAAGCTTTTGCCTATATTGAAAGTCGTTAAGAACAGTGAAATATATCTGTGTAATTTAGCTTGCATATTAATTGCAATTTTGCAATATCACAAGAAAGAAAATATAAAATATGTGAAATCTGTAAAAATATATCAAAAACATCTTAAATTTTTATGGAACTAAGTTATTGTTGAAACATTATAACTCTTTTAGTATTCCAAAATATCTTGCTTTATTTAAAATTTTTACAATTCACTATGTTTTTTATGATACGTTTTGTCTAACTAATTATATGTATAGTGAGGCATAATGGTACGAAACCAATTTGCAATTCGTTAAAGTACTTAAAAGGGATAAAATGTTACCAAGAGGTAAGGTAAAGTTTGACGTGTGTAATCGTGGGGTTAAGGATCTCTTTATAAGAATGTAGATCACGCGTGTCTCCCTATCACATTCCTCAGGCTTCGATTGCACATCGCTGACACACGGTATTCCGGGAAAGATTCAAGAATTAGCAAATGATGAACGCTACTATGTACACTACCTTCCAAAAGTTCTAAAACACCTAAGTAAAAATTTACGAACTGTTATGTACATAGAATAAACATACATAACTCATTGCTACAATAAGCATTATATAATTAATATTATTAATATTATTATCATTTGAAGACATAATTAATAAATCTAAATCTATCATAATTATATTAAAATATCAATAGCCTCATTGTAAAGGAGAAATACTCCTAAAAGCGACAAATTCCTAAGTGTAATACGAAGCGCCAGACGCAGCTCGTTCACACTGTCGCCAAGGCTAAGTCCCGACACATGGCAAATGCACTTCGACGGCAGTCGAATGTTCTAGAACAATGACGCATTTGACCATTGGGACCCGCAAATGTTACCATATAAGGTAATGTTTGACGCTGCACTTTGATGGTAAGAGCCCCAAACGTGCAGCCCCAAAAATCAGTTCGAGTCTACAGCTAAGAGGAACCAGTCGAATCTTTTAGGACCTTCAGTCCTCCTACCTCTTAGACTTTTCTAGGCAATCATTTGCCTCTTAAGTACACTATTAACTAGCTCATAACTCTTGGATAACGAATTGTATAGAAAGAAACATTGTAATAATTCTTAATAAATCTTTATTATACAAAAATTTCTTAAGTTTGTCGTGAATCTGCGAACGGACCACAACAGAACACTCAATTATATGTGTCTCTAATTGAATAAAATGTATAAAGCACTACATGGAATTAAGAAAAAGGTTATTTGAAGGACTTTCAATTTGTATGTATGAAATTTAATGTTACATCCTTTTACACTATTAAAATTATTATAAGCTTATAGTATAAACTTAAAATATAAATATAATTTAAAATAGTGTAATTATGTAATATTAGATAATTTGAAGATTTTTTTAATCTCCTTCGAATGAAATATGGATGAAATAAATATGAATATTATTATCAGAGCTATGGTTCTTTTAATATATATTACCTTTAAAAGGTTTCTGAAACATGAAATAAATGCTTACTGAAAAAGTAAATTTTAATGAAAAATGGTATAATAGAAAAGCTTGTGATTTATGCACTCATAGCAATAAACTTTTTTTCTTTACATTTTTAGTATTATACAAGCAACTGCAAAGTTAATTCAATTCCATACAAAGTATCATGTTTTAATTAAACAGCCATAACTTTATTCATAGCGTAGGTTCAGATATCTTCCAATTTTTCATGGAAAGTTTTTGAATAAAGGTTTCAATTCAATAATTTGAAGCAATCATATTATAATTATCTTCGATCATGATTGCTATTGTAAGATACCTTAATGTTGGAAGAATTTACTGTTAGTTTTTCATCATTATTCAAGGACAAAAAATTAAAACTTACATTGAATACAAAACCTTGGAAAGGTCTTGAAATAACGTTTATAAAAATATTAATTAGGTAATATTACCCATGATTCATAAAACATATTAATTTTTTAATTTCAGCTTATTTATACTTAGGTGTTTCAAAGTTTTTGAACGATACTGTATATGGATTAACATTCTTGGACAATTTAGCAATATCACTAAAAATATAATGTTAAGTATTAAAATGACATACATACTAATTTTTTGAACCTAGGACTGTACCTGGAAATTCACAAACAGCTATAGAAATAAATGTAGTGTCTTCCCTAGGAGTAACTTCTTCCTAACAATGTCTGCTTAGTAAAGGTCTCCGCAATAAGACATATTACCATCTGAGGTATTGGTTATCTTTTATCAAGTTGTATAATACTTGGTGCTAACTACTTCCTCAAAATGTATGTGAACTGTGAAGGCGATGGGACACCATGCTTTAATTGAAAATCAGAAAAAGGTAAAAAAGACGCCAGCAGTAATAATCGTATGCAAGTCGATGCTATGAGTTTCAATCATGACGATGGTCGTGATTTTTGTTAAGCAACATCCACTTGACCAAATTAAAGAATAAGAGTGGGGCGGCCACTTATAAAAAAGAGCATAATGCGGCGATTTCATTCACTACTGTTTGTTCAGTCTGTAAAGGAAGTGCAGATTTCGCGGTGTTGCTAATAAACCACTAGTTCTAAAAGTCAAGATGGAAAGAAGTATTGCAGATATAAAGTATCTTCGGGGAGTTTTTAACCGCCGATACGGTCAAGGTGAGTGTAAATCAAGTTAAAGTCGTTCAAGGATTAAATAAGTTTTGCAAATTTTAAGAAATATTTTTTTTTATTCCTTTATTAAGTTAAATTATATTACAAAACATTAAAAGCAAAAATTATTTTTAAAACTGCTATAATTTTTGTAACTTTTACATTTATCAGGTTACAAATAAAGTTAAATTTTTTTTCTATTCATTATTTCTAGTTACGATCATCGACCGGATCGAGCAAAAATATTTAAACTACATTCGCCGGTGCAACAGGAGAGCCAAAGAGGAGTTGGACCAGCGAATGTTAAAGGATACGTCTTTCCAGGAGGACTTCGATTGGTGGGGCATCCGGTGGCTCCAGTCATGTGGCTGGGGCCGCGTAAACTACCAAATAGAGGACGGGTGGTCCGGATGGCAGCCTACTAGGACGAAGGAAGAAGTCCTCAAAATTCATAACATGTTATAAATAATCCAAAATATCGGAGTTTAGTTAAGTTTAGTTTATAAGTATAGGGGAAACCGGCATCAATTGTAACAAAATCGCAAATAACTCCTAAAATTCGGCGCTCAAAGATTCATTCAAATTTCATTATTATACCTGGCATTATTTTTGCACATATTCTTACATCTGATTTTTTATTACTAATAGAGAAACACGGATTTTTTACATATTTATATCTCATTGCACGTTGTTATAATTGGCACCCGGATGGTGTCAATTGTAACAGTACACACGTCGATTGTAACAGATGTGATATTATCAATAAAGCCATCAAACTTTTTTGAAAAAGATTAGGTTTTATTACTGCTATCAAATAAGCACATAATTATAGAATCACTCTCTTTTAACAAAATTTAATTTGTGACGAGACGCTTACTCCGTTGCTACCCACATACGATACCGCGTAAGTGGGGGTAAACTGTGGCGTACGTGCCGATACCGCGGTCGACACTATAGCATGCGCGGAGTATAGTGTTCTCGGCATGCCCCTCTCCAAATACCCAGAACGGTCGCTCCGCAGCGCCGATACCGTTTTCGGCAGCTCAACTGGGTATATAAGACCGAGCTCCGACCCAGTTGAGCATTCCGTACCCAGGAGCTCTCCGGGTATTGGGATCTGACACGTGGGCGGAGTCAATATATATAGATATATAGAAAATTCAATATGGCGCAGAAGTGCCTAAGTGTCTAAATGTCTATTGAAATTACAGGAGGGTTATAATGATTTCGATGGAAAATATCTGTACAAACTTTTCTCCCAAATTCAAAAGTTTTAAGGTTTTCAATAATAAATTGCAATTTATTGAAAAATATCCATAAGAATCAATGTAAAACCCGGGCTTCCTCTGCTTTCATTTTTTATCGCTTGGAGCGCTTCAACTATGTCAGATCCCAATACTCCCAACGTATCCTACGCAGGAGTTCTCCGCGTACACCCATCCTTTGCTCAGGAGTTCTCCGAGTATATCCTGGCGCAGTTCTCCGCGTCATCCGCACCGCTCCTCCACCTATGCCAATGCTAACGGCCGAGTCCAGGAGTTCTCCGGACCAACGGCCATTTCTTTACAGGGATTAATGCCGTTTTATTTTCAGCTCCCCCCGTTGAACGCCATATTAGCTTCCGCCATATTGGCTCCCGGGCCCTCCCGTGAGGCCACCTACCGCCGCGCCGCCTACCGGTCCGTCCCGAAAGCCCATCCGAGTGGCTACCGACCGTCGCGCCGCCTATCCGAGCCCTTCCGTGTGGCTACCGAGCGCAGCGCCGCCAGCGGGCGAATTTGTTACTTGCGACCTAGCGACCGACACATTTCCGAACACACCTGCAGCGGCAGTACATAAACAACACAAACACAAATAGGTTAAGGTCATGGTGTAAAAACATTGTAAATATTTATGTTATTTATTTTTACCCAAATAAATAGTTTTTCTTGTAAACATTAAACTTGTCCAAGTTTATTTTGATCCCTCTCGGTCAATCGAACCGAACGGTTTTTGCGGCGACTAACCTCGCCTACAAAACACGTTACAAATTACAACATGAAAAAATGTCACTAGAAGTTGTTTCAATTATACAGAGTTTACCTCACAGTTTATGCAAATGTAAATAAAAGTATTTTTAGTGCACTTAGAATGTGACAAATCCTTACATTTTTGATACTGAATCCAGTCCTTCTTACTATGGGAATATGGTCCTGAGCAAACTATACAGATTGCTTCATTCTGTTTATCAGATGAATCTTTATTATTGTATTTCTTTTTCTCTTTCTTCTGCTTCCATTTTCCCTTTTCTGTTTTAATAGCAACTCTATTGCGCTTTCCGGTTTTTATTTTGTTCTTCTAATAAAAGTCTCTCTGGTGAATCGGTTAATATATATATACACACAGCTGCCCAGTATAGTTGAGCAAGAGCGAGACGTTTTGCTATCGGAATTTTGACAGTAGGACTCGTTTTACGAAAAATTAAATAATTTCGAATCTAGGATTTCATTTATAATTTTAAACGAGTAAATAAAAATATTGCTAACAATACGATGTCATTATTAACATGTTACAATCGACACTAGAAAGCATGTTACCTTACAATTGACACCTTCTGCACTATTTACAAATTATAATGTGTTACAATTATTAAAAAATCTGAGAAAGTAAAACCATTCGAAAAGAAATTCCCTTTGGCCAAGCTCGCTGAGTTGGCTGAAAAGGATTTTGTCGCGCAGTACGCTTCCTCGGTTAAAGAGAGTAAAAGAGTCAAGATCGGGAGCGAGTGAGAGGGTCACGAAAACTATACCGCTCTCTCTTTCACTCTACAGCTATGCCGAACCCGACCGAGATCCAGCGAAGGCAGCCGAGACACGCACGCATCGCTGTAATGGTCTGCGTGACTAGCGAGTAGCGGGATGAGTGGGGATGGCTCACCGTTACTATCGACTGACTGTGTGTTAGTGACACTATGGTAAGCGTGGTGGGGAGACAATTCCGCCACAATCTAACAACACTGGACATAGCTTCAAGTTGGTTAATTTTTTTGTTGAGAGGCACACCCTTGTGCAATTCACGTTCTGAGCTGGAGCCGATCTCCTGCACGTAGCTTATCTCCTTATCGTCGAGCGGGGTAAAATCTTCTCCGCTGGTTTCAAGCAGGATGCTCGGTTCTTCTTGGTCGTCTAGGTCTAGGTTATCCTCGAGAGTTACTTCATGCATAAGGATCGGAAGCATGGCGGGTCTAGCGGTGACCTCCTCTATGACAGGGGACTCTTCATCGGAGGACTCTGCCTCGTCGGACGTGTCCGGCTCGGCGTAGTTGACGCGAGCGCGAGTCTTTCGGCGCCGAAAATCATTCTAGAACCTAGCGTAGAAGGGTTGAGCTCGGGTTTCTTAATCTTCGGAAGATAAAGAGGATCCTTAACTACTAAAGGCAAAGCGAGAGGTACTGGATTACGCGAGAGCGCGTCAGCATTTTTGTTCAGGCTGCCTTTCCGATAAATGATTTCGTAATCAAATTCTTCGGTACAGAGTTTCCATCGTTGTATTCGGTTCGTTGGGTCAATGGTCTTACTTAGCCATACTAGTGGCTGATGGTCTGTAACGAGGGTAAATTTTCGTCCATAAATGTAATTTCGAAATTCCTTCAAGGCATAAACTGCAGCAAGCCCTTCTTTCTCTGAGGTTGAGTATCGAGTTTCAGGGTCATGCAGAGTTCGAGATGCGTAGACAATGGGGTGATCTTGGCCTAGCTTGCCTTGGCTTAAAATGGCTCCGATGGCGTAGTCTGAGGCATCGCACGTCACAATGAAGGGTTCTTGAAAATTTGGATAGGCTAGTACAGGAGCTTCACACAGTTTATCCCGTAAGTCTTCGAAGCTAGCTTGGGTTTCTTCTGTCCATTTGAAGGCGACCCCCTTTTTTAGGAGGCGAGTCATAGGCTTAGCTCGTTCGGCGAAATTTGGTATGAATCGACGGTAGTAACCGGCCAGTCCCAGGAACTGCTTGATGTTGGTAGCGTTCTGGGGAACCGAAAATTCCCGCACGGCTTTGAGCTTTACAGGATGTGGTTGTACTCCATCGCGGCTGACTATATGCCCAAGGTAGGCAATTTGGCTTTTGAGGAATTGACACTTGTCAGTCTGTAGTCTGAGGCCGTGCTGTCTCAGTTGATCAAATAGTTGGCGGCACATATCCACGTGTTCCTCGATGGTTCTCGTGAACACTATGATGTCGTCAAGATAGACGAACACACTCTGTCCTTGTAGTTTAGCGAGGACCTGGTTCATCAATCTCTGGAAAGTGGCCGGTGCATTCTTTAAACCAAAAGGCATACGAGTATGCTCATAATGTCCCTTAGGTGTAGAGAAGGCGGTCTTTGCTTGGTCCTTAGGGTGCATTCGTATTTGATGGAAACCGCTGGCGAGATCGAATACTGAAAAGTAATTAGATCCTCCTAGCTTATCCAAACTATCGGTGTTTATCGGCAACGGGTAGGCGTCGCCAATGGTCTGTTCGTTAAGTTTTCGGAAGTCCGTGACTAGGCGCCATCTCTTGTTCCCTTTTGAGTCCAGAGCCTTTGGTACGATCCAGAGGGAAGAATTATATGGTGATATAGAGGGGACCACTATCCCGTTCTCGATCAGGACATCGACTTGTTTCTGCACTTCCTCGTGCAAGCTCTACTCGATGGGGTATTAGCGGACCTTGAATGGCCGTCCACCGGGCGTGTTGATCTCGTGCAGAACTCCGGTGCAATCCTCGGGATTTGGCTTATCACCCTTTATGTAGAAAAGGTCCGAGTACTCGCGGATGAGCTCGCTTACGGGAGAATGATCTTCTGAAGAAGGGCTGTCCAAATCTCGGAAGTATGTCTCTAGTTGGTTGATCCTTTCAGATTGGTTCAGGGGCTTCGGGAAACCAGGCTCGTACTCATAGGGCAGAGGGCGATGAACCACTGCCTCAGAGTGAGAGGGGGGTGCGGCTTCATAATCGAAGGGCCAGGGAATGGTGGTTGGATCCTGGGCCACACACGCGGAAATTGAAGGTGTTCGCGGGACTTCGACCGGTTCTCCTTGTTTTATATTCTGCATCGTGTCAGCATGTTTGAAGCGCAATGGGTGAATGGGTCGATTTTCCGTAACCAGAGTGTACATCGTGTATGAAATTTGAGCTCTGGCTTGGTTAAGGAATGGAGCTCCCAATACGCCGACATAAGGTAATGAGAGATAGGGGACGATTTGGAAAGCGTAGTCGTCATCGTTAAGGAGGTTGGTCCGATTTAGAATTAACGAACAGATGTTGATACAAAAATTTGTATAAACTTAGTAGTATTGGAAAAGTCACTATATTAATTTTTAGATTGTTTGGATACTTATACAATTAGAAATAAATAAAATAATTTGTTATAATTTAACATGTAATCTTATGGGCAGGCAAATTTTTTCTCTCTTCATACTTGAAATACGCGAAGATTAACGAAAAGAAACGTGTGAAACTCTTAAAAAAAGTTAATAAATATCTAATGATTACACGAAAGATTGAAACATATCGATTTGGTAACTGTACCATCAATAAATAAAAAATTTTCTTCGGGAAACTGATGTTTTTGATAACGTCAACCTCCATTATATGAAATAGTGGCAACGTCACAATCGCCGTAGCCCGCGTTCTTTGAAAAGCATTCATCTATGCTGAATATATGAAAGGGAATTTGAGTTGATGGTTATTTAACAATAAAAGCAAAATAAGAACCTGAACAATAATTTATTAAATATCTAATAAACATTTTATTAATCTTGAAACATAATGCATTTATAATGCCTTATTTTTAATCATTTTTGGATGCCTTTGGAATATTTTATAATTAAAACTATATTGCAACATAAATACCTATATCTATAAATAACTGAAAGCCAGAAAACTTGAAAATAATATTATTTGGAAAACTGGCGATCACCTGTTGTCTATGACAGAAGCAACGTTGCCAAATCTAACCTCTTACTACTTTAGTCAGTAGAGAGTCTACGATAAATCTGTTTTGACTTTAGACGTATGGAATCAACCTCCTTAAGACCAAGGTCGGTAGATCCTATAAATGCAGTGACTGAATGTAAGTCCTGGACCCCCTTTAGGTCCGGCGGTGTCCGAGGAGTATCTGGTCGTAGAAACTGAGTCTCGATTAGGTTGACTTCATAGCCCGGATCACATAAGAATGTTCCCTGGATGATATTCAGCTGCGGTACGTTTTTGAGGACTATAGAGATGGCGGGGGTATAGTATACCCGAGGTTTGAGGTCCCGTGGTTTTGGTTTGGCCATCGGGGATGGTCTCCGGAGAGACTGATGGTCGCGATTTGCTCGGAGTGCTCGAAGACGCGGCTTTCAGTCGAGCCTAGGCGAAGTTTAAATCTGCTGGCTCTTCTGTAGCTGTCAAATTGGTAATTACCGGTCCCGAGGATCTGGATACCGATCTGCAGTTGGCGAGGACGTGATCAGGTCGTCGACAATGCGTGCAAAGTGCTTCGGGATTATAGGGGTCTCTAGGCCGCGGAGGTGCGGTAGGGGCCATACCAGACGGCGGATGACAAGGGCACACCGGGTACGTGGGGGTGATAGCAGGTGAATGATACGAAGGAGAAGGAGCGGGGATGTAGTAAGGCTGGGGGTTTTGTGGATATCTAGGGATAGCTGGATACGAATTCGGGGAAAAACTAGGATAATGAGCCGGGTAGCTGGAATAGGCGGATGAGGCCTTCCTAACCTCGCGTTGGGTTATATGGAAGCTAGCCATACGAGCGTAATCGAAAGCGTCTCTTAATGTACCGGGCTGTCTGTGTGCCACTGCTACAAACAGATCTTTGGTCAGCCTATTGAGGAAGTACTCTACTACCTGTACCTCATGTGTCTCACGGCAGGCGTCAGCGGCTACTCTCCCGAATATACTCTTGAAGGCAGCCAGAAGGGCTGTATGCAATTTTCCCGTACGCCCTATATAATCATGGACTGGTTCATTGCATCCCATCTCGAGGGCCCCTAACTGAGTGACAAGGAAAACATAAGTCTGGGGAGGGCTAAATTTGGCGCGGAGATATGCGATAAACTCTCGGAAATCAGCGAGGTTCAGGCCCGCGATACTAGTTCGTGCCGGACCCGTGAGTTTGGCCTTCACGACCGGTAAGATTTCGGCCCGACAAGCACCGAACATCGTAGAATATCCATTTTCGAGACGTTCGATAAAATAATTGAGGTGCTCGAATGAACCGTCGAATTCGGGTACAGAACTCAGGATCATAGCCGCCTCCCCTCTTGGGGAGTACGGTCCTGAAATGGTGTTTAAGCCATCCGCGACATGCGTAGTGTTGTTAAGGACAGAATATGATGGGTTATGCGTCATGGTGGAAGGTGGAGATCGGACAAGTGAATGATTTGCGTTGAAAGGAGATGGAGGTGCACTGCCTTGTAGAACAGTGGGTGGCGGCATATGGAATGCTAATTGTAAAAGAAAGATAAGTGATAGTACGAATTGCTGTCAACAAATCAATGGCTCATACCAAGAGTATATATCTAAAGAACAAAACTCGAGGAATCCCACCGCTGTCACCAGTTTGTTAGGTTAGGCGCTGCGTCACTAAAGCAGCGTGGCTCAAGTGGCTATACCAAATATAATTGGGTCAGGAGAGACACTGCTGAATTGCGTTGACAGAGCCGACGATAAAATCGAAAAGTCGGTCTTCGAGCGGCGAAAGATCGACAATGTCAGCAGGATTCGTGGTATTTAAAATAGAAGAGAAAATGCCTCTTCGTTAGAGTTCAGATATGTGTGACTAGCAATTGTATCTCTAGTTTATCTTACGGTTCGATTTGTTGTATGGTTCGCAATGGTTGTCGTAAGATGTTGGCTAATTTCTGGACGGCTGTGGTCGTTGTAAGATTGGGCAGGTTGTATGGTTGCGATAGTCGTCGTAAAAGATTGTCGGTTTAAATCGCAGTTGTTTTATTTCTAAAGTCGCGTTGATACGAGTTACAATTAATTTAATACTTAAACTACCAGCACTTCGTTGGCCGGGCGAAGAAAAGTGTTGAGCTATCTGCTCCGTAATGCTCGGACGCGACTCGCGGCAGTGAGATGCACAGGATAACTGAAATTTGGTCGGTCGGTGCGGATTATAAATGCGAAAATTTTAGGGGAGGTGGTGCAAGACCTCCTGTGTCTCGCAACACCTTCCAGCCTACCTCTCACTAGGTCGGGTCATTGATCGTTGTCCGAGCATTGACGAACCCAGCCGGGAATTTCGGGTGTCAGCATTGAGCAACGATCTCGAGCTTCGTGCTCCGCTAAGTGACCGGAAGTCCCGGTGTCGAAACAGCCAATTCAACACTTTTCTTATAATTTCTTATTTCTAACTATTCTTCTTATTACTAAAATAACCTATACTGAGTTTAGAAGTACAGGGAACAGACCCTTACGTTACATTGTATTCGCCCGTGTTAAGATCTTACGCTACCGAAAAGGCTTGTTGAGTAAGCAAGTGACAGCTGAGCGCTTGTTTGTAAACAAGTCGACCGGCTGAGCTGAGCCACGCTGCCTGGCGGAGCCGACCGGCTAACTGTCAGAGCAGTTCAATTAGCCAACTATCGATATGTTGCCAAACATAATTACCGAGTTTGAACAGAAATTCGGAATTTGGCAATCTAGGATAACGCTTCGCTATCGCTCTGCGGTGATCGACAGTACCACAGATCAATAATTTGATCCTAGTGCTGACATTTAACGGTCCGCAAATGAAACAAAGATCTCGAACGTATAAATTGAAAGACGATTGCTATCGAGCAGAACGATAAATGAGAGTATGAGAATCATTTAGATAGCCTGCGCATGTCCAAAGCTCGGGTGGGGGTAACCTATCCGACGGACGGCTAACGGAGCAAATCAAAACTTTGCCGGATCACTCCAGCGACAACCTTTGGACCAAGCACACGAACAACGCACTATTATATACGAAGATAGCTGAGTCTACAGGGCGAAAGACGAGTACTGGGTCGGGCGACTCTGATGAGTTCGCAGAACCGACGGCTATCGATGCTTCCCAGGCAAACCTGGAGAAGAAGATCTCAAGTCTAGACGAGAGAATGGAAAAACTGGAAGGGTCTTTCCAGGATTTCATATCTCAAGTCCAGCAGGCTTTTGACAAGCTGCTGAAAAGTAAGACTGTTCCCGATGAAGCAGTAGTGGCAGCTGCTTCTGCTACTGAAAAGCGCGTTAGAGGCTGACCGCGAAAGACCGCGGCCGCTCTACCGGCATCGGCCAGTCAGGGTCAACCTTTGTTGACGGTGACAAGGCCGAGTGATGATCCCGAATCTCAACCGACATTGGACGATGCTTCGGCTGAGTTATTGCAGGGGACCTATAGGACAAGGATACTGAAGGGAAAACCTGGAAAAGCTACCGGTCAAGGGGATGATTGTAGCCCCGTTGGCATGTTCTCGAATCTCTCCAGAGGTCAAATTTAACCTTTGCGGGCGACGGAACGGAGGCGGTTGAGAGTTTTATTTCTCGAACCGATGCCGTCCGGAACCTTCTCAGGGTAAGAGATTCCGACCTTGTTGACGTCTTTCCCCACATCCTAATAGGTGTGGCGAGGATGTGGTTTGAGGATAACGAATTCTCAACCTGGTCTGACATTAAGTCCGCCTTAAGGTCTTATTTCAGATCACAAACATGGGAAGAAGAACTGGAGACTGAGCTTCTAACAAGAACTCAGGGTGCTAACGAATCTGTGCGAGCCTATTTGCAGACTATACAGTCGTATATTCGGAAAATAGGCAGAGAAAGATCGAATTGGAGCCGAATCGCTATCGCGCACAAGAATATGCTACCGGTTTAGAGAAGAGGCATTGCTATACACAAATACATGACGTATCGAGAATTCGAACGTTTGGCGCTCAATTTCGAAGCCGCTTATAGGCCGTCATTAAAATACCGTCCACCTGCCGCGCTTGAGGGAAGCTTCGTTCCTGAGTTGGCGTATACCGGCAGTTATGGAAGATCCCGAGAGTCTAGGCGACACGATGTGCGTGCCCTAGAAGTGGATAAAACATCCAGCTCTGATACCGACGAATCAACAACGGAGGATTCGAATGATAACGAAGAGCATTTGAAAGCCTTTAAATCAACAAGGAACCAGCTCCAAGTCGAAACCTTCGTTAGATATGACAGCGGGCAACAATAACAGCCGGCAGGGCTCAAAACGTAAACAACCGGGCCCGAGCGTTACCTGCTTTAATAGAGGAAAAGCTGGACACGATTGGAGTGCGTGTAAAGAGCAGAGAACAATGTTCTGTTGCCGATGTGGCAGCAAAGGGGTTTCTACAGCGGAGTGCCCTAAATGCTGTTCAAAAAACGCCAAGAGGAGTTCGTAAAATTTCCCGAGAATGTTACGACACTCCAAGAGCGGGAAAACATGATACCGAAAATCTTGGGTGAAAACCAAGATAATATAATCCCGGATATAATTATGTCGAAGAATATTCAGTACAGCAATGTGTGAATATTAATCATAATTATGGCTCCCGTGACTTCTTAGACCAACATGTTATGTTGGAGACAGAGAATGTAAACAAACACTCAGAGGACACAAGCGCTCGAGTGGTTGCTACCGAAAATTCGAACGATGATCAATCGGTTGATAAGTTACCGGTCGGTGATATTACTGATATAGTAATTACTACGTTTGGCGATAGATCTAGGAAACTAGCATTCTACACCACGATCACAGTACAAGGAGAAAAGCTGCGTGCGCTGGTGGACTCGGGAGCCTCACGCACGTTTGCAGGCAAAGTAGCCATTGAATTGTTTAATTCAATTGGTATACAAGCCAATAAAATAGAACCCTTAAGAGTTACCGTTGGCAACAATTATACATGTAAAGTAATTGAGTCCGCCAAGATCCCGATATTGCTTAAGGGGAAGACAACTATAGTTGACACACTATAGATGCCTTCTTTGTCGAGTGATTTCATTTTGGGACTTGATTTCCTACAAGACGCTCATGTTGTCGTGGACTTCTCCACGGGAGAATGGGCTTACAAGGAAAAACCTCAAAATAAACATTGGTTCTCGAATGCCGAATCACTAAACTGTGTAGTGGAAATAACGGCTTAATGGTTTCCCGATAATGATAACGCTAAGAAATTACAAGAGTTTCTAGAAATTAAACTGCCCCCCATTTCTGGAAAACCTGGAATTTCAAAGTTACCGGCAGTCATAATTTACGTGCAAGATCACGAGCTAATCAGGCAGCGAACTCATAGGTGCACGGATAAAATCCACCAAGCTATGTGGCAAGAGGTTGACGATATACTAACCAATGGCATTATCGAACCGTCGCAAAGTGATTGGGCGAGCCCGGTAGTCATGGCGAAGAAAGCCTATTGCAATCTCCGCTTTTGTGTGGACCTTTGGCGCGTTAACGCTGTAACTAAAAAGGATGCGTACCCATTACCGAACATGGCTGCGATCCTAAATGAGTTACGACAGGCCAATTATTTAACAACGCTCGACTTGAGTCAAGCGTATTGGCAGGTACCGCTAGCAGAAAAGTCACGTGGTATCACGGCTTTTATTGTTCCAGGCAGAGGCTTATTTCAATTTAAGCGAATGCCTTATGGATTAACTAATGTTCCGCAATATTCCAGCGTGCTCTGGATAAATTATTGGGTCCCGAATTCTATCCACATGTATTCGTTTATTTGGATGACATTATCATTGTCTCTAAAACATTTAACGAACACTTATTATGGTTGGATAAAGTTATCGAAAAGTTAAGGCAAACTGAGCTAACGATAATTAGGGAGAAAAGTTTCTTCTGTAGAACGGAAGTAAAATATCTCGTATTTATCGTAGACAGTCAAGGTCTTCGCGTGGATCCGGCGAAAACAGAAGCCGTAATCACTTCCCCGATACCGAAGAATTTGAAGCATATTCGTAGATTCTTGGGAATGGCTTCTTGGTATAAAAGATTCATTCCAGAATTTGCGACAGTTGCTGAACCGCTAACAAAATTGACAAAGAAAAATCAATCATGGGAATGGACAGCCAATCAGCAGTCAGCATTCGAGGCGCTGAAAGGATGTTTAACAAGCGCGCCAACGCTTGCATGGCCAGATTTTTCGATCCCGTTTCCATTACAGACTCATGCTAGCAATGTTGGCTTAGGTGCTGTTTTGACACAAGTTATCGAAGGTCAAGAAAGAGTAATCGCCTGTATAAGTAGAGCGCTTACGGATCCTGAAAGAAAATATACCGTAACCGAGCAGAAATGCTTGGCAGTGGTGTGGTCGATAAGGAAGTTTCGATGTTACCTTGAGGATTACCACTTCACTGTAATTATCGACCACAGCAGTCTCCAATGGTTGCATAATTTAAAAGATCCATCTGGAAGACTTGCTCGTTGGGCTCTCGCTTTGATGGAATACGATTTTACGATCGTACATCGAAAAGGAGCTTTAAATCATGTTCCTGATGCTTTGTCAAGAGCACCGGAAAGTTTAAATGCTTTGCTACCGTCTTACGCCGATACCAAGGATGCATGGTATTTAAAGCTCGTAAAGGATATCGAAAGAACGCTAGCAAAATTTCTTGATTGGAAATTAGATGGAGAGTTGATGTATCTTCAAGGACGTTCAGATATGGCAGATGCTGAGCTCGAAGATCTTGATGCTTGGAAACTGGTGATACCCAGGGAGTACAGGCAGAAATTGCTCGAAGAATGCCATAAGCTACCGCAAGCCGGCCATCAAGGTATCGATCGTACATATCGACGCCTTTCGATAAATTACTTCTGGCCAGGTATGTTCAAAGATGTAACGGCTTACGTCAGTCACTGCGACGAATGTCAGCGTTGCAAGGTAGAACAACAAGCTCCCGTCGGCTTCATGGGACGTCGAATTGTTGAACAGCCGTGGACTGTAATATCGGTAGATATTATGGGCTCACTGACGCCAAGTAAACAAGGGTTCTAGTATGTGTTGGTAATTCAAGACCTTGTTACGTACTGAGTATTCGTGGCTGCCTATCGGTCGAGTTTCGGCTGACTTGACACTACAGTCTAGGTCAGTAGAAACGCTGATTGAGATTGCGACTCACAGTACAAAGAACTAAAATATTACACTCCGAGCGGTAAGGATGTAATGAATTGGCAAGATTCGGGGTGAATGATAGTATGTATAAACATACGTTGGAACAGCAGATTTTACACAAAACTATGTATTTTCAGGTATTACAATTATACTTACAGTAAACGCTAATTATGCTGCAACAGCATTCGCAGGCTTATTTACTATTCGTCACAACTATTAGAGAGACTAGACTCTCTTATGGTTGTAGATTACTCGCACTAGTTAATTTTGTTCAGTTCGTAGTAGTTGTTGTATTTCTCAGAACGGTATGTGTTAGGCACGACTGAAAGATGCACATTCGCGACGATTACTATACGACTTAGTTAGGGTTGAATATTACTAGACTTAACTACCAGTACACGGCGACTGGGCAAGAGATTTACTAAAATATGGTAGAGTACTCTGCTCCCGTGGAACGAACACTAGAGTTACGACCTTGGAACGCAGATGATGCGGCAGCGGCTAAGCTTGCACAGAATAAGACTCAACTCGAGGGTCGCGGAACTCGCATATATGTAGGAGGCTTAATAGGTCATGTGTCGTCAGTAGCGCCATGATTTTTCGACACATGACAACCAAAAAGTCTCCATATCCACGGCCGATGCCCAAGGTTTGACGCATTTCCGGAAAAGAAGTCCGGGCGTCAGCAATGTGCAATACTACCGGTATTGCACACGGACGCGTGCGATCTACTTTGGTTCGGCAAGGTGGCTGACCCCTACGTTACACACCCATCGCCCGACACTAGGGAACCGACAAGTTATCGATCCTAGATCAATACCTCATCGGTTGATAACTTCCTAGTTTGCACGCGATCCGCCTATTTAGCGCTTGAGATTAGCAAAGCGCTAGATGGCAGCTATTGAAACGCTGCGGGAACGCAACGTTATAATTGATACCCAAAAATATGCTAGAATACGTAAAAAGTAAAATTCAAAAGCATTTTTAAATCTATAACCCTTGATTTTACTAGCCATTATTTCACTAACTATACTATGTCAACTTTTGAAGAACTACTGCTAAAACTATAATTTAAATTACGTAATGTAACGCCTATAATTTTATTATAATCCAAATCCACAAAACCGCGTATTCTCCTTGTGTTAGGAGCAATTGTACATTTTTACCGTCGTAATTATACTTTATATCATAAAAATTGTAAGCAAACCTAGGGAAATGTTTTTAAAACTCTTGTTTAATTAGTATTCAAAGTAGCCCATTGAAACTAAACTTAGAAATTTAACCAGCAAGGATTATTAATTATTCGTCACAGCAAACAGAAAGAAATTAACACGAAATATAGTATATGGTGTATTAATTAATTTTATTAGAAATAACGTTTTCGAATCTAGTATGAGCTAATTGGATTATATCAATGACTAAGAGAAACGACAGTGTTTAGATGACAAGTAGTTGAAAAAACGCCGCCCAATATACTGCATTATTTTTTCCTAACGTTAGCTACTTTAATCTGAGATTTTGAAAGAGGAAAATGCTTCACACATTCCCTAGCAGCTTACAGAGTTATGTACGACTTCATTCGGTAATTTCGAATGTATACTCATTAAAAACCTATTTTTACATTGTAATACAGAGTGTTTCTTTCTCTAACAGCGGAATATAGGAGATTCGTGCTAGCTGATTATAGCACTCGGTATAATGAAGTCCTAGAACCCTGATTGGTCAAGATTGTGTCGTGCCAACGTAACATGAGCCGTTAATAATAGTTGATTACGAAAATTGCGACCCGCCCGCCATTTTGGTATGTAAAGTGTTTACATCCTAATCGTATCAGAAAGAGGTGTACAATGCAGAAATGTCAAAAAGGTAAGGTTACTAAAGTAAAAATTAAATATAATGAATGAAAAGTATAAGAATATTCCTACTTTCCGTTTATTATTTTTAATTTTTACTTTAGTAATTTCACATTTCTTCATTTTACACCTCTTTCTGATACGATTAGGATGTAAACACTTTACATACCAAAATGGCAGACGGTTCTCGTTTTTTTCATCTAACTGTTAGTAATGACCCATTTTAAATTGACACTATACGCAATTGACCAATCAGCGTTCTCGGATTTCATCATTCCGAGTGCTATAATCAACTAACACGGATCTCCTATATGCCACCGTTAGAGAAACACCCTGTATATTTCAAACTTAACGCCTCCAGCAATACCAACCCAAATAAATAAAATTTCATACCTCCCATTACTACCAACTTTAAAAAATTTTAAACCCTCTCCAACACACACACACACACACACACACCATTTTTTTAAATCTACCGCCAAAATTTTGGAATGCTCGGGCTGCAGCGGGGGGCTGGGTGGGGGGCTGGCGCGCGGTGGGGAAATTAATTTCCAGATTCACCGCTAGGTGCCGCCATAAAAAAAATAATTACTAGACTCGCCGCTAGGCGGCGCCAATCGCGCAATCTAGGGGAAAAAGTATGTTCAAAAATTCGTACACCCTGTGCGGTTACCTTGCTGTACTACTTATGCTCGGGGAGATTTATTTTAATTTCGATTGCAATATAACGGGTAATAATATGGAATTAAGTGTGATTGTGGAGGGTTTTGTATGTTGTGTAAGAGTGTTAAATCGGATGAGTGGTGGATGGTGGATTTATGTGCAATGGTGGGTGTAAATGTCTATTATTGTTATTTTTCATTTTTTTCTAGGTCGTACGGTGTATCGAGAATTTTTACTGCTGAATTTGCATTACGGAGTAAAATGGAAAATCTTAAGGTGTTGGGCGTATTATTGGAAGAGTTCGTGAAAAGCAGGGCCGACATAAAGAATCGAATACTCGGTGAGGGTGCGAACGTGAGGAGGGCTCGAAACAATGTGTTTCATTTGGCAATTGCCAAAATGTTAGTCGATGGGTGGCAGGAGGCGAAGGGTGAGTTGAGTATGGTGTTTTTTCTTTTATATCTATAATTGGATTTGAATGTAGTGAAATTGGGGATTGATCGGCTGTGTTGGTTTTTGTTTGTGTTAGAAGCTTTTGCGGAATGCTGACCTCTGCAGACAAGTGGCGAAGGTCGTTTCTGAGAAAGGAGGAATGATGAAAAAATGTCAGAAGAGGATTACGAGTATGATGGTATACAGGGAGAAGTTCCTGGAGTTTTTGGTGAGTGAAAAATTGATGTGTTTTATGTGTTTGTTGTAGGAAGCAATGTTTATATTGTGTTTTGTAAATTTTTTTTAGGAAGAGGTTATTGGGGAAATATTAAAAGGAACCTTTAAGATGGCAATGATATCGGCATAGTTGGAGTGGTACCCGACCCTATGTGCTATAAAATTTTTTGTGAGGAGTATGCTTCTTACATATTCTATGAATACGACCGATCTGGTTAGTTATTGGCGCATGCGCTCAAACAAATTGAACGATTTCCAAGGGAAAGGGGCAATTTTATATAAAGATGCATTATATGCCTAGATGTATTATGATGCATGTAAGTCAAAAGTATGTCCAACTTCATACAGTAAAATCCAATACAAACTGTTCAAATGTAAATCGTACGGAAACCAGAATACCATAGATGTTTATCCATTGTTATGTCCTGGGTTGTGTAGTAAACTCAGGAACAGTTTTTGTTGTGGGCCCCAGTGTCGGCTGCCTACCACCAGCTGGTAGTTGGTGTAGGAAATTCGATTGAGGATTTTTTTTGTATTGAGGGATAACACTTAGTTGAGAAGACTTCGGTGATTTTAAATGGTTTTTATTTATTAACCATAACAAATATAAGATAGTCTTCCAAGACTGTTCTGGTTGAAGATACAATTAGCACTTACTTAAAAGCTAATCGAATTAGTCGACGCCGGGTCCTGGATCGTGATCCAGGGAGATGGCTAAGCCAATCAAAACATTTTTAAAATGAATTTATCCTATCTTTGACCAATAAGAATTAAAGCATCTTAGAGTGAGTGGGAGGTATAATTATCTCACGGACTTACAGTCGCACGATGCAAGATGCAAACGTAGGCAAAGATAAGGTCCCGGCGACGGTGGCTGCAGATTCTGGCATATGGGATTACATTCAACTATCTTATTTCTTTTAATAAAATAATTTTAGTTTTTCGGAATTGATTGGTTAGGGACGTAACACCATATATAAATGAACTTCTTTTCTCTGCTATAGTTTATCGAGAAAATATGCATGTCCCACAATTTGACCTCCTAATTTAGCATCACATTTTTATAAATCATAGACAAAGTTATGATGGACATCTTGAAATGAAATAATTATATCTGCTTTACTTTTCTCCTGTACTTCTTTAAAAGTTAAATATGTCACAACTGACCATTGACGAAATACTTCTTTTGCAGTTGTCAATTGAACTATACCAGCTAAATGAAAATACCACGATAATTCCTTTTTATAGCATTTTCTGTTCTCTTCCAACTCATTATTTTGTGAAAAATCTCCTAATCCACATCGAGGCTTTTTCATGAAATCAATAATATCTTCGATTGTAACATCCTCGAGTAAGTTAAAATTTTGTTTAAAAACTCTTAATCCATGTTCATAGACTTCATTATTCGAAACATTTAATATCATACCGTTGTTATTATCGAAATTTTCATCGTCAATGAAACCATATTTCATTAAATAATTTGAAATAAAAGTATTATTATCACAAAACACAACTTATAGAGAGAATATGGATATAATACCGAATTTACGTAGGAAATTCAATTTTTTTTTGTGAAGACAACAGTAACATATAAAAGTAAATAATAAACTAAAATCATAGGAATAAATTTTTTTATTTGTATACAATGTAAAACGTGTGGGCGTAAGTGTGTGTGTAATTTACGTCAAACACTGATTACACATTTTGATGAATAAGACTAGGGGGAGAGAAGAAAAATCTTTAATCTGTAAAAAAAGAGAGAATGAAATAACAAAGAAAAAATAATTAAAGTTATTTTTAAATTTATACATATCCTTTTAATATTTACTGGAAGTTTTAATTTGATACATCATATTTAAAAACTCTTCTTTTTCTTCTCCTTCTTCTTCTCCCTCTCCAAAAGCTCCACTCCCCTTCTGTTTCATCATTTTTTTTGTTTACCAAATTTTTCTCTTGATATATGTGAAATTTTAAAGTTTTTCTCGTTAGATCTTCAAATTTGATATTCACTTTTTTATATTTTACAAGTGTTTCACAGATCTCATTAAAAATCACTGGATGATTTTCCAATATGTTTCTACTTATTTTCAATGGTAGCCGAAGACATTCTACAGTGATTAACATTAATTGTATTTGTTGACCATACCTTTTTATAACCTTTGAAATTTTAGTTAACTGATATTCATGGTACAGTCGAATATTTGGTACGAATATGTTTCTCTCTCACTCTATTTACACTCAACGAAAACAAATCTTTCTTGTTTGTGTTTCCACTCATTTCTTCTCTTCTTCTTCAATATCAATGTTTCACTCTCTTATGAGTAGATATCTAGACTGTTTAATTCATTCAATCGTTTTATATATACGTCTAACTCAAAGTCATTTATAACGACAACTAATGCTTACTTATGAAATTTGAATGGTTTAAGGTGGGGTGTTTGGACCCATTACCCACACATAAAATTTGTGGTCAATATTATCGCATTTTCTCTCTCTCTTCATTTAAGGAAATAAGGAGATACACGAGTTTTGAAGGACAATATCTTTCCCCGGGGCTGAGTGGTTAATCCTTATCATAATCATTGTTTATTAAATAAAAACCATTAGACAGATGAAAAACCCTACGTACGATAAAAAAAGTAATCAGCATTAGATTGTGTCAAATTATAACACGCAAGCGCGTTCTGATTAAACTTTTTTCGAGGATGAATATGGTTAACCTTTGTATATATTTATTTTCTCTCTCTCATCTTCCTTTTTCCTCTTCCTCTCTCACTCACTCACTCACACTCTCTCTAAAAAAAACACAAATAAGAGAAAGAGAAAGCGGAAATCACACTCGCATCTTTAAACACGTGCGACTGGTGATAAACGAAAGGAGTGAAGGGAAATCACATTTGCATCTTTAAACACGTGCCAGCGATGATAATCGACGATGCACGCACGCACACACGAGTGCGATGACCTTGCGAGAGAGAGAGAGAGAGAGAGGGAAAGAAAAAATGTGTTTTAGCGGCAGTGGGATTTACTCACGAGTATCCCACAATCGTAGGGGAATACTGGTACCTTTCAAGCAGTGCCTTAGACCGCTCGGCCACGCCACCCGACAAGTACGAACCATTAGTTCACGGTAGACTATCTGTATTTTTTTAATAAAAGTAACAGAGAGAGGTAAAATACTTTCTCTTTCTCTGCCCGCTCTATTTCAAATTTTAAAACTTAACTGCCTCCAGCACCACCAACCCCAAGAAAAAATTTCCACACCTTCCTTCCATTACTACCAACTTAAAACTTTTGCAACCCCCCCCCCCCAACCCCTCTAACCCCCTAGAACACAATTTTTAAATCTACCGCCCAATTTCGGAATGATGGCGAGGGCGGGGAGGGGGAATCCAGGGGAAAAATTAATTATCATTTTGCCTGCCAGGCGGCGCCACTCAACGATGTAGGGGAAAAAGTACGTTAAAAAAATTCGTACACCCAGTGCGGTAATCTAGCTATACTACATACTCTGGACATCAGTTAAGTAATACTAGTCATTTGTGTCATAACTTATTACTATAAATATACTTTTTAATGGTTAAAATATTCATGAATCACATTTAAAGATTTATTTGCGAGAAAAAGCACCAGCAATCTAAAGGTTGAAGCAATTAAGTTTACAATTTTGTTCCTGATGCCATAAGTATGTAATCAGAAAATATTTTTATGAAACCGACACCTATAAATTGATAAAAAGCTCTTTAATTCGCTATAAAAATTTATCGAATGACTGACTTCAATAAAATTTTGGTAAACAATGATTGATAGTAAATAAATCATAAAGAAATTGTATACTCTTTAATAGTAAATATATCAAGGGCTTTTTTATACGTACGTAAGTTTACATTTAAAGAGGGTCATTTGACCAGCAAATTGTAGATTTAGTATAGAAAATTTCTCTTTCAGTTTGAAAAATTTTCGTAATTTTTCAAAGCATTCGGATCAATTTTACGCTGAAATATTTTGAGAAACCTGTATAAGAGAAATCGGCAATTTTCATGCACGAGAGTCATTTTCCAAATGTTTTCCCTTCTCGTTAATGTTACCCCTCGATCTTACCAGTAGATTGACTCAGCATTAAGTAAGTGGAATATCCTGGTACAGGATTTATCTACTAGGATCATAGAGGGGTAAAGTTCTTAGAAAAGGAAAGCGAATCGAAAAATGAATCTCACATGGAAAAATTGTTGTCTTTGCTATATAAGACCAAAATCTACGTGGTGTCGCTTTTATAAAGAAATATAATTAAAGACTACCAATATTATTAAATCTTTTAAGTTTTTCGGGAAAAGCATCTTTGAATAAAACTGGATCAGCTCGAAATTCAACCGATTGTAAAGGCATTAAGCCATAAATAGAAGAAAATTTATTAATGCATTGAGTACGCTCTAACATATGAGTTAAATCCGCTGAGAGCATTTCGGTATTAGTGCACTCCGGACATCTAAATTTCTTTTTAGGAGTAACCTTGATGGGAGCTTTACCCGTGATATTTGCCACTAAAAAGTTCATTGCAATATCCTCACAATTCATATGCTCGTCCACCCATGTTTTAATATCTCCAGGCATCGCAGTCGTATATAGGTAACTCCAATACTAAAACATAAAAGGATATCATTATGAGCAAATAAATAACACAATATACATTATTATTTCAGAGTAATTATACGCTAAATTTCAGATCAAGTCGATATATTTAATAAACATAAATTATATTATATGTTGAAGAAAAAGAGCTTTTTTTAACAATGAATTTAATTTTCTGTATATTTTAAATAGTATAAAAATTAATGTTTAAAGAAATAAAAATCCACTTTTTAACCCTTCAAGGACGTATGATTTTCTATTGAAATCAACACATCTTATGCGAAATTTGACCCCATATACAACGTACGTCATCTGTAAAGTCGCTATCTTTACTATTAGTTGATATATTGACCAGTCTTGGCCGTAAAGGGTTAATGTGATACTTAACTTTTTGTGAGCATTGATACACATTTGTATTAAAAAATTTACCCAAGAGGGCATTGGTACATTTTTGCATCAACTTTTCTCTCTTATTTTAATCCTTTGGTCTAGTTAATTGGATTTTGATGAAGCTTGTTAATTTTGAGGTGTTATGGGACAATGAACAAGAATTTCAAGACCGAATTGAGAAATTCAAAATGACCGATACAATATGACGAATTTAATTGTTTAAAAATTAAAAAGTTGACGGACTTTTTTGAATCTTGGTATTACAAATTTTCTGTCTCACTGAACATGTATTTTAAGTGCAAATTAAAGAGCTCAAAAAGGTGGGTCAAATATATCAAACGTAAACACAGAAACTATTCTGAATTATACAAGAATTGGTATCTAGAAGATTTTGAGGTTTCTGATTTGAAATCCGAACATAGAATTCGTGAACTTAAAATTGCGGGTGAAAATACAAAAAATGTCCCAAATAAGGCACTAATTAATATTTAGTGGTTTAAGTCTCATATTACAAATCTAAACACAGAATTTAAAAACTCACACTGATGAATCCAATATGACGTACGAAAATATGCAAGACACTCTAAATTGGATAAAGCGGCCGTATTCATAGTCGTTCCTTAAGGTGGTTCGGACGCCAATGAAATTTCTTCAGAATTATTTAAAATTTTAAAGAAACGTTATTTAGGCATAGAGGAATAATCTACTAAAATTTGGAATGATGTTACCGATGATATAAATAAGAAATAATTATTTGAAATTGGCACTTTTAACGTGTAGCCTAATGCGTAATCAACACATTTTGAAGAGAATTATGATGTCTCGTATTGCAATGACTGCACAAAGCGATAAAAAATGTAGTAATATATTTTAAATTATAAGCAATTTTTTAATCACCGAAAATGTGTTTATTATCGATAATAATCTCGTATATTACTCGTGAAAAATTTTAAACTTCGTACTTGTCTATATTCTGCATGGAAATCTGGCAACTACTCAAGTCATATGCGTATTTCTTCTAATATAATTGTCTCAAAAAGATTAATAAAAATGAATAAAAATAACACTTAAATTATTTATTTTTTACAAATTGATTTTCTATCATAACCAGAATAAGTAAAGTACTACTTTTAATTTTGTAACTACCTACAACTCTATTTGACTAGAGAGTCGCGCACGAACCATCTTAACGGGATCCCTCACGCCTACTTTATCGACAGTTCAAGTCAATAAACAATTAGTTTAATAAAATTCAAATGCGAAGTAAATTGAACAATCGGGCGTTTGTTGGACAATGTGCCAGTCCTAACGAGTCAAACGAACTTAAAAACACTCAAATTAGTTGAAAAATAACGCTGTACCATTGTGCTGCGTTCTTGAAGAGAGGTTACTTTTGGTTATTTCCGCTTCAAGAACGCGGGACAGTGGTACAGCGTTATTTTTCAACTAATTTGAGTGTTTTTAAGCTGGATTGACTCGTTAGAATTGGCACCTTGTCCTAAAAACATCAGATTGTTCAATTTGCTTCGCTTTTGAATTTTATTAAACTAATTATTTATTGACTTGTAGTGTCGGTAAAGAAGGCGTGAGGGATCCCGTTAAGCCGCAGCAGAGCGGCAGACACCGCGTACCAACCTGCGTGAGATTGTGAAAAGTGTAGCGACTGCCACTCTACCACGAGTCCCTTGTATCGGATAGGGGAGGAAACCTAAAGCCATACAGCGTCATCAAAAAGGCGACCGAAATAGAGGGAGAGGGAGAGAAAGAAAAGAGACAGCCCAGTTGTGTGTGTGCGATAAAAACTAAGGATGAATATTCGTTATGTGAAGAACAGTCTGTGGCATCCAGGAGATTCTTTGGCTGCGTAGCACTTACCAGTTCTATAGAGAAACGTTGGTCCTGCGAACCTTGAAGGGTGCGCAGGGCAACTTAGCGAGGGATCAGTCCGTCGGACCCATTAGGTCAAATCAGAATTTGTGTCAGCCGCGAATAAATTGAATTATTGCGCGAGTGTATTCGAGATTTGACAGTTCGACCGTTAGATCGATCGTTCTCTTGAATAGCCTAAAGACCGTGGACTCAGTAAATATTCGTGGATATTCGCGGCCTTCCGGACCCGAATCATAACAACGCTGGTCGTTTATTGTGATCGGGCACGCAGGAAATTAACTAGGGCGGTTAACGTTTGTAATTGAGTAACGCACACGCGCAAGGTGGGGACTCATCCGCGTGATGTCAGCGTAGTAGAGTTGGCCGGAGAATCCAAAGGTGGCGCGCGGAGTACCGCGTAACTCAGTGGATTTCCTCGCGAACGCCAACTGCTGGCTCGAGCGCGAGGCTAACTGGTTACGTCATCGGGATTCAAGCCACATCCGCAGAGTTTAGGCAACACCCACAGAAGTGAAACCGCATTCACTTATTTTAGGCCGAGTTTGGGTAAAATCATTGTAATTGCGATAGAATCTGAATAATAAACAGGGATAAAAAAGAATTCCGATTTATTATTGTTAATCTAAGTACTTGAACCCGTAAATTCGCGTACGAGGGTTAGAACACTTTCTGAAAATATATATTCGGTATTATTATTAATTTCGAAGGCACCCGGGTCTAGTAGGAAGTTGCCTATTGGGACTTATACGTGGGTGGTGAGGGATCACTCCCCCCTTCCCTTCTATTCTATCCGTCGAAATGGACAGTAGCGTCACAATATGTAGTTACCGTCGAGCCACTACTATGTCTTGTGGTATACATGTAATTCTTAATTGTGTTTTGGTTAAAGTTGAATACCAAAGATCAACTAGTAGCAACTCTGTCGCCAACCTATCTCAATAGTCCAATCCAAGAGAACGGAACAGTATTAACATCGGTATTCGTAAACGAAACATGAGCTCAAGCTCCCCTTGAAGCCTATAAGATGTATAACATAGACTATATATTTTACTGGTCTTAAGCTTGTACATCAGCTTAAGTTCCGTTTATGAATACCAGTGTAAGACTGATCAGGACCATTAATTGAAAGCATTAAGATCCTGGTTAAGACTAAAGGTAACAGATATTGATTAGTTGGATCACATACACATACACATGTTGAAAATGAAATTCGCAAATAAGATCCAATAAAATTGAAAGAAAGAAAAACAGGAACAGGACTATTACCTATTACGCTTTGAATTAGAAATGACGTTTAAGAAGCCGATCTAGCCATTTCGCTGTCTCGTTTGTATATTCGTTGCCTCGAGTTAAAAGCAAGAAGAGTTACGAGTTAGACCTTGTCATGCTATCGTATTGGATGCTGCTATTTGTTTCAATTCCCGAAGTAATGCTTAGTGCTTATCAAACCTGAGAATGTTCCTTTGTCCACCTATCTCTTTTCATTTCATTTTTCCGTATATTTTCTCCTTCTCTTCTCTTGATGCTCCCTAAGACCCTTTTTTGCTGTGACTGATTTTTGTTATTTTTTTTATGAATAGCCAAATTGTAATATAAGTGTGCATTAGACCTGGCAAGGCGACACCTTTTATCATTATTGAATTCCTCCCCCCCCCCTTTCATTTTGATTTGACAATATCTTTTTTGCGTAAATGATGTTTTTTACTAAATTCCGAATTGAAATTTCTTTGATTTCCATAATATAGTGAATAGGTTGCTGGTTTTCTAGTTAATACTGACTCCTGATCACAATCTTTAAGGGGATACCTCCGTCTGACATGTCAAACAAGTCGATTTTTTTATTGCTTAAATGTATTCCTAAATGTGTGTAGAATATGCTGGTAAAGTAGTTTTCTAATATTCCAAGTCGTTGGTATGTTATAGCCGTTATAAAAGAGAAGAGCAACAGCTGCTCGGAGCACTACCGAAGCGTTCGGCGCAGTGGGGGTACTCCAAGTTTATTTTGACTCTTTTTTTATTAACCTGAAACTTTTCACAACAACTGTTGAGTGAGAGTTAGAGGTTAAGAGAATTCCAAGAACTTGAGGAAGGAGTATTATATGGAGCAGGAATTGCAGTTTAATGTGTGGTCAGTAACATTTATTCATAGTCTTAATGGTATTCAAACTTTTAAATGCGTTTTTCTCAAAACTACATTTTTCAAGCTGGTCTCCATGATATCTTGAAAAAAGGTTGACCAACTGCTTTGAAATTTGAACAGTAGCTTCCTAGTCGGGGAGAAATAGCATTTGGATTTCCACTTCGTGCCATAGAGAATTTTAATTTTTTTATGTATAGTTTAGAACGTCCTTAAACAGCTCCTGAAGTCTCGAACACGAAGGAGGTCGGGAAGGTTATTATTAATTCAAAAAAATGTTGAAAAATGCGTTTCTTTCTGGTTTAACTTAAATAACTCGCTTATTATTAATCGTATCAAAAAATGAGTCAAATAAAACTTGTTCGTAATTAAATTTTCAATAAGATAGACGGGGTTTAAAAAATCAATTTGTTTTGTTTATTTGTAAAATCATTAATGAAGTACAGGAAGTGGAGAAAAGTTTAAGTAGTGAAAAAGCATATAACAAATGCTTGATTACTACTAAAAGTTCACTAGAAGGTGTCTTTTAGTTAGTAGAATTTGCTATAAAAGCCATTTTTCGATATCTAAAAATGGCGGCCTATTGCAAAATTATTTATGTCAAAACTTTAAGTAGCTGCCAATTTTTTCCTGGCGGTCATAAATTAATGAAACCAATTGCAAAAATTGGTATTAACATTATTAACAATTGGTATAAAGAGCATATTTTTCATTAATAAACGAAGCATTTTTTAATTGAAAAAACCCGTTGCTATCGTCCGTATTTCATCAACTATTGGATTTTAACAATTGCAATAAAATGCATTGTAATGCTTATAATAAACCATAAATTAAAAAAAAAAATCATGGCGATTGGAGCAGTAGAAGCTGAGATCATCAAGTTTTACTTCATGGTGCACTACGTTGAAAGTATTTAACCTTTTGACCTGAAATTTGGCACAGCAGTAGTGCACATATCACCCTATCACCTAAATTTTTCTTAATCTTTTGTTCAATTTTTCTTGTTTGCAACGAAGAAGAATCTGTTAGAAATTACACGCTCGGTGGTAGCGATCTCCTTGCTACGTAGCGCGGTGGTGGGGGTGGCGCCTGAACAGTGGAGAGAGGCGCACTGGAGATTTTAAACAACTTAATTGAAAAATTTATTTCTACATAACCAAAGGTCGTAGATGGATGATTTTTTTTTATTGTATATCATTTTTTCTGTACTTTCCAGCATTATTTATAAAAATCTTATAAGAGTACGGCAAGTGTCAGAAAACTATGCTTTTTAACTTATTTGTAATTTTCCAGGATTTCCAAATAAAGTACAGACATGTTTTTAAATTGCAGTTAAATATCATATGTATATTTAACTATGCAATTTAAAAACATGTCTGTACTTTATTTGGAAATCCTGGAAAATTACAAATAAGTTAAAAAGCATAGTTTTCTGACACTTGCCGTACTCTTATAAGATTTTTATAAATAATGCTGGAAAGTACGGAAAAAATGATATACAATAAAAAAAAATCATCCATCTACGACCTTTGGTTATGTAGAAATAAATTTTTCAATTAAGTTGTTTAAAATCTCCAGCGCGCCTCTCTCCACTGTTCAGGCGCCACTCCCACCACCGCGCCACGTAGCAAGGAGATCGCTACCACCGAGCGTGTAATTTCTAACAGATTCTTCTTCGTTGCAAACAAGAAAAATTGAACAAAAGATTCAGAAAAATTTAGGTGATAGGGTGATATGTGCACTACTACTGTGCCAAATTTCAGGTCGAAAGGTTAAATACTTTCGACGTAGTGCACCATAAAGTAAAACTTGATGATCTCAGCTTCTACTGCTCCAATCGCCATGATTTTTTTTAAATTTATGGTTTATTATAAGCATTACAATGCATTTTATTGCAGTTGTTAAAATCCAATAGTTGATGAAATACGGACGATAGCAACGGGTTTTTTCAATTAAAAAATGCTTCGTATATTAATGAAAAATATGCTCTTTATACCAATTGTTAATAATGTTAATACCAATTTTTGCAATTGGTTTCATTAATTTTTGACCGCCAGGAAAAAATTGGCAGCTACTTAAAGTTTTGACATAAATAATTTTGCAATAGGCCGCCATTTTTAGATATCGAAAAATGGCTTTTATAGCAAATTCTACTAACTAAAAGACACCTTCTAGTGAACTTTTAGTAGTAATCAAGTATTTGTTATATGCTTTTTCACTACTTAAACTTTTCTCCACTTCCTGTACTTGATTAATGATTTTACAAATAAACAAAACAAATTGATTTTTTAAACCCCGTCTATCTTATTGAAAATTTAATTACGAACAAGTTTTATTTGACTCATTTTTTGATACGATTAATAATAAGCGAGTTATTTAAGTTAAACCAGAATAAACGCATTTTTCAACATTTTTTTGAATTAATAATAACCTTCCCGACCTCCTTCGTGTTCGAGACTTTAGGAGCTCTTTAAGAACGTTCTAAAGTATACATAAAAAAAATAAAATACTCTATGACACAAAGTGGAAAAGTGCTATATTTTTGTGCCCTGACTCCCCGACTAGTAGGGATTGGGCAGGCTGGATAGGTTTCTGACGCAAGTCGAGTGCCGCTGCTGAGCGCATAGTAATGCGCATGGCATTGAGGACTTGGACATGGCGGGGATGCACCACCCTGGCAACCCCTAATGCAAATATGATCCCAATGACGATTTCGTTTCGTCAACTCGTCACACACGTAAGTGGGTAGAGTGAAGAGAGTGTGACTATCGTCGCGAGGCTCGGGCTACCCGCAAGGCACCCTACCCTCTCTCCATGACGTATTACACTGAGCAAACCAGGCTTTCGTACCGTCCTCTATGCACGGCCAATCAACTCGTTGGAAGGTGCATAGGTAAGAATGGTGGGGGAATAAGACCACATATGATAAAACTGGGTTGTTGGTCACCCACATGACCAACTGGCGCCCTAAAATATCTAATGCACGGACGGCCGAAGGTGGTGGAACATAATGCTACGATCAGCCCATCGCAGAAGGGAAATCCATTACAGTATATTATACGTTTCCCTGACCTATTTTAGGTTTCATAAATTTGATTTTTAGGATTTTTAAAACAATTAATTTTCATATGTATGATGTTACATGTACGAAACATGTTTGTGCGAATTCGACCATGTAGGGAAGATTAGGGGGGCCAGATATTCCAGCTAGACAAATATAACAGCTAATAAAAATACCAAAAAGTTTATCATAGAAAATGTAAACTGAATATAAATATTTGAAATAATTTCGACTAAAGATTTTTATCCATTTAGTCGCGTTATTAACGTCTACACTCAAAAAAATATAAACTGTTTATGGATTTTGACCCGATTAACAGTTTTTGTGATATCAATGATCTAAATTTATGTACAGTTTGAGTAATTCGAAATTATTCATACTATACATAAATTTAGTTCGTTGATATCACGAAAACTGTTAATCGGGTCAAAATCCATAAACAATTTATGAATCCTATGAACAATTTTTCTAAGTGTATGCACCGGCTCTCAAAGCAGCTATTAATATTTACACGTCTATAGCACCTAGCCCCATTTTCCTCAACTTAAGTTCTTACCTTATGATGAAAAGCTGCTCCTGTTAAAACCATTGATATGCTATTCGTCCATTCGCTTTCATACTTCCAGTAATTGGTAAAATTATCCCATGTATGGATGCGCGAAGGAAAACCTACTATTCGATCTGGAAATTCTCTCCAAACCTATTGCAATGGATAAATAAATATTAAGAGACGTATGTAAAATGTAATTCATCCAGTATAATACGTAAAATGGTACTGATCTCCTTATCATCACCTTATCAATAATAAAATCTTGAAAATTTAAATTATAAAAAAAAATTAAATAAGACAAATTAAAGCCACAATCTCCTTACATTTTAAACTTTCTTTCCTCCTAAAGATGGATTACAAAACTTCTTTTATTTTAACAAATAATTTGTATTGCAACACACACAGTACAATTATGGATATAATCAAAATCGTACATAACAGTAATTTGGACATTTTTTACCATTGTGACTCCTTATTTTATAAATAAATAAAATTAATAAAAACTTTAAAACGATATTTATTAAATCTAAAAACGTAATATGTGCAATAATTTTTGGTTGGAAACAGAATATTTAACATTGCAATAGATTTTATTAAAATTTTGTTAGATTCTATTGCAACAAATTCTTAAAATCTTGAAAAAGCCTAATTTTTAAGTTATTTTCTGAAATTTTTTGAGTAAAATTTAAAATTGTTCTACAAAGTAAATTGTGCTAATACGCTACACGAAATTGAATTGAAAATTTCAGTACTACAGTGTGGTAAAATTAGATTTCGTTAAATAGTATATTTATAAATAAATGTAACTGGATCGTTAAATCAAATATTTCGGTGTATCAAAAAAGATATATGCGATGTAACCCACTGTTGGTTAAAGCAGAGTTTGTGGAAATTGTTGTACTTTTTAGTTACTTTTGATAGTCACTAATCGCAAAATCCCGATTAATGATTATGCAATCCCTTCTAGTTACGAAGTTAAACAGCATTTCATGCCCATGGTCTATTTCGTTTTATCTGAACAACCCTGTATGTATAATAAGCAGCTAAAAAGTGCAACTATTTCCGAGCCCTGAATTAGAGAACAGGTTCGTTCTAATTATGTAAATTGATCCCTCTTTGATATCAACCATCCGCATGAACAGGTTGACCTTAGCGCTCGCGTGTATCCTAATTTTACAACATAGACGATTTTAATTTTTTAGGATTGCATTTATAAGTGTGTATCCTTATAATTAGTACGGCGTCGGCATTAGCATCACCCAATGGATTATGACCGGCATTGAAAATGACATCCGAACTAACCCTAGTCCTTAGTAACAAAATATATAGTTTGGTAGCAGATTTCCTATAAAAATCTATCAGATCACGACCGTTTCTCCTTTCGCCTTGGTAGGGAATCTGGCAGAGACTTTTTACATACAGACAGTCGACATATTATATGCAGATTCTGTAAGAGCTTGGAAGATTAAAAAATAGCTATTAAGAGACGATGTTGTAAAAGTTAATTAATCATTTCTCTTTTTCGTATTTATTTTGTTACATAATTTATGAGACACAATAGATGAAAACCTTAGCAAATATCAAATTTTCAATTTCTAACTCTTTTTCAGTTTTGAACAAAAAGCGATTTTTATCTTTTTGAATATCTAATACCTAATAATTTATGTAAGGTGTGTCACATAATTCGCCCCAGAGCCGAGAGTAGACGCGGAGCGCATGGTAGGGAAACAGACGTATTATTAGTTTCCGATCGAAAGCGAGAGGGGAAGACATGAAAAGAAGATAACTATACCAAGAGAGCATAGCACATTACCCGCTCTCTGTCACTCCTATCCTAATTCTCTCTTTATTTAAATAGTTTTCTAATTTGTTGCTGAATGCGAGAAATAAGAGCCTAGTTGAAGTGAATGAGAGTCAAAGATTGTCCACATGGCGCGTGCTAATATAAACTATCTTTCTCTCTCTTTCTGTATGTCCATCTTATTTTACTTCCCATCATATTTATTAACTTAATTATTTAATATTTTATACAAATTTACCTATTTTTTCCTCACCACCAAGCGGTAAGTAGCAAGGCGTGTTCTTTTTACACGGATAAAAAATATTGTTTAATTCAAACAAATATTTTCTTTGAATATTCACAACAAAAGGGTTTACTTTAATTTGAATAAATATATAATTATGTCAAGTTAAATTTAGTCTATTTAACTTAAATCTTATTTGTATCAACAAATATTTATTGAGGCTTAATGAAATATTTTATTACGAATATTCAAAGCAATATTTATATGAATTAAATAATATTGTTTATCTGTGTAAAGAAACACGCTCCTTGCTGTCTACACTAGGCGGCGAGAAAAGGATAGCTAAATTCGTAATTTACTAAATAATTATATTAACAAATATGATGGGAGGTAAAATAAGATGGAAATATAGAAAGAATTAGAATTAGAATTAGAATTAAAATTTATTAATCGTACAAGAGCGTGGACCCATTTGTGCGAAGGTAAAGAGCATAACAAAGATAAAGATAAGAAAAGTAGAAAAGGTGATTAGCCCAAAATGACAAAGCCTCAGAGAAGGCCCCGCAAAGAGAGGGTACTCACCCCTTGAGCGCTCTCAAGGAAAAGATTTAACATAAAAAATAATTAACTGCAAATAAATAAGCAGTAATAGGTAATCAGTCGCAATGAAAACTTAACAACTAAGAAACTTAAGAAATAAGAGAAAGAACAATAAATACTTAGTTAGATAGGTGGAAAATATATAAAAATAATTCCATCTTAAAGCGGGAAAGAGAACTAAGCTCCCGAAGTCGAGTGGGAAGAGAATTCCAGAAACGAACCCCAGAACCGATAAAAGATCGCTGATAAGCGACAGTACGGCATGTGGGAATTTTAAAGTCTAGTTGCGAGCTACGAGTGCAGCAAGCACTGCTATTAACATTTTTAATCCCTTTAAAGAGATTCCCGAAAGGGGTAATGTCAGGCAAGTAATAGTCTTTATAGACAGTGACCCCGAGAAAGTAAAGACGTCTTTCACTGACTTTAAGGAGGTTAGCTCTCTTGAAATACGGTGTTATGTGCTCAGATTTGGGAACGCCATAAACAAATCGTATACAAGAATTAAGGGCACGCTGGAGTTTAGTATTCTCCTCGTCAGAAATATCCGTAAAAACTAGTGCACAATAATCAATTATCGGATATATAAGAGATTTAACCAATTGGAGTCGAATCACAGTAGTAAGACAGCCTTGGTTAAACCTCAGCTGGTAAAGGGTACGATAGATACGCCTACAACTGTCACTAACTGCATCTCTCCAGCTAAGATTAGCCATAATATGTACCCCAAGGTTAAGGACAGAACATACAAATGGGACAACACTAGTGTTGACGAAAATAGGATCCAACCCGGACAGATCAATCCCATTAAGATATCTGGAAGAACCCAAAATCATGGCCTTTGTTTTACTGGGATTGAGTAAAAGATAATTTTCATGAGACCAGTTGACCAATCGACTAATGGAATGATTAATAGCGGAAATGCACTGATTGATTTCGGATGGATCGCACTGGGCGCAGATCTGAATATCATCAGTGTATTTTATGAGCAATCAGGAAAGAGTGAATTTATATCCGCAACGTATAAAAGGAACAAAAGCGATCCAAGTATGGAACCCTGCGGAACACCAGATGTCATCGGCATCCATGACGAAAGCTGATTATTATACCTCACAGCACACTTACGACCTGAAAGGTATGACCAAAACCATTCTAAGACCGACACAGAAAACCCCAAGGCAGACAGTTTTTTTAGTAACAGAACATGGTTAACAGTGTCGAAAGCCTTAGAAAAATCAAAGAGAACAAGTATAGAGATCTTACGCTTATCAATTCCAAGACGAACAAAGTCAGTTAATGTTATAAGGGTATCCTCTGTTGAATGTCCAGGGGTAAAACCGAACTGCGCATCATCTTTAAAACCAATTGATTTAAGGTACTTAACCCTTTCCACTCCAAGGCTGTTTGTTTTTATTCCTCAGTGTCGAGTGACACTCGACATTGGAGTGGAAAGGGTTAACTGTGTCACTGTGCACAATCCTCTCTAGTACCTTGGAAAGCTCGGGCAATATAGAAATAGGACGAAAGTGCGAAACGTCAGAAGGACTTGGTAATTTAGGTACAGCAGTGATAAACGTAGATTTCCAAGCATGAGGGAAATACGCATAGGTCAAAGACCGATTAAATAACTCCATACAGACACTAGCAATAGCAGGAGAAAACTTAGCAAGCAGACGAGAAGGTATTTCATCGCTACCTGAGACAAGAGAGGTGGAGAACCTGTAAAAACTTAAAAAGGTGGAAAAATCAATATAAGAGAAATAAAAGTTGGAATTGCTAAACAAAGGTGGCGTGATATCACAAGGAAGATGAGAAAGAGACTCATCTGGTGCGCTGGAATATGGCAAAAAATTACTGGAGAAATGTTTAATAAAATCCTCAGCACAAAAGGAAGATGAAATCACCTTTTTTTGCCCAACTATATGCAATCTTCTCAAGCAATTCCATAGCGACCGCGACGAGTTACATGAGTTAATAACCTCCAAACAGCATCTCTCCCTAGCTGCTATAATAAGTCGTTTCACAAGGCTACGAGCAGCACAATATTCCTGATGAAGGGAATTATCGGGAAGATTCAAGCGCCGAAGCTTCATACGAAGCCTATTCCGGTTGCGAATGAGTCCACGAAGTTCAGGTGTCATCCAAGGTGAATGAGATTTAGAGAGAGTTGGTGTAAAATAAGGTGCATGACTGTTTGCAAGGTCAATAATGGAGCTAGTAAGAAAACTGACAGAATCATCAATTGAGTGCAGGCGAAGAGCACCCATAAAATCCGCACTTGCAAGAGCTAATAAAGCGTCAGGCTCTTCAAGCTGCTTCCAACGCCTACCTTTTCTTATTGAAGGCAGAGAAATAGAACGGTTATCTGCACGATACACAATTTTTATCATGTCATGCATAGATAGAAAAGGCATAAGAAACTGCCCCATATGCAAAATTTTATCCCCATCGTCCACAATACATACATCAATCCAGGTGTGGGAGGAGGACGTGTGATGAGTAGCGTCAAAAGGTACTAAATGGAGGGAGCAAAGGTCAATGGTGCGACGTAGGAAAACACTATCAGGTAGCCCAGATAGGAGATCCGAGTTGAGGTCACCCATGATAATTTTACAAGCACAATGTTGCGATGCATCCATCAAGATATTTTCGATGACATCACAAAAGGCAAGTTTGGGAGGACGATAAATAACCCCAAGGAATATCTTAGAGACTGGAGATAGCACTAGCTCAGCAAGAATAAAATTAGTCTGTTTAACACACGCAGTCGTAAACGAAGTTTGTATCAAATGAACCCCAAAGTGGTTCCGATAGTATATACATACACCCCCACCCTGTATGCCAGACCTGTCGCAGCGCAAAATCGAAAAACCATCAAGATGGACAAAATCATCAGATATATGTGGTTTAAGCCAGGTTTCCGAAACAAAAATGATATCAAAAAAATTATGTAGAAAGAACTAGCGAAATTCGATGATGTGAGCAGCAATGGATTGCGCATTAACATGGCAAACAGCTAAAGCATTAGATTGTTGCGTACGCACAGGGTGTTCCGAGCAGGCAGGGAGGGGTAGCACATCTCAGATTAATTTACTAAAATCGTCCGCAGAATAAATATTTACAATGGGAGAACGATCAGCCTTTCTAACCTTTATATATGACACCAAAATCATCTACCCACGTGTACTTATAGTTGGCCTTCCTGGCTTCGTCTTTAACAATTTTCAGGAACTTATGTAAAGTAGGAGGCAGCGACTTATTAATGAATATATTAGAGTTACCTAGCGTATTAAAAAGCATGTTAGCTTTTAATTTCGAAATGGAACTCTTAACATTAAGTATTTTTTGCGCCGTCTCAATACAATTAAACTTGATCATCAATGTTTTTGGGCGGTCTTGGTTAGCAGAAGGTATCCTACGCGTAGAGAGAATAGCAGGAGGGTCAATATCGACTCCAAGCAATGCCGCAATCTTAGTAATATGTGCGGTGTCACTAATGTCAGGACAGACCGGAACACCAGAGAAAGGCAACTATGAGCGTTGAGACTCAAATTCCAACTGAGACATTCTAGTCGAGACGCTATCAATAGTTTCGCGAAACTCTGTAGGAACAGATTTCTCTTCAAGGGTAACAACACGCGCCTCAAGATTAGCACAGACCGCCTGTAAATCGGTGCAGTTCGACTCAATATTCGCCATTCTGGTTGACACACTGTTGAGTTTAACAATACAAGAGTCTACCTTACTAGCCAAAGAGTCCAGTGTTGACATCTTAGCATCAATGGAGTCAAGCCGCGCATTTAAAGACGAAAACATAGTTGCAAGATATTCCGCAGTAATACCTGTAGTGTTATCCGCAACAGGAATAGAAGAGTGAGGTGAAGAAACTTCACTGCGGGAAACACTACTGGCAGAAGCCTTTGAAACAGTCTTAGCGCAAATGGAGCATTTGACAGATGGAATAGTAGCATCAGCAGATAGCTTCAATTCCTTCCTAACACATTGCATATGATATCCATGAGTAGTATTAGAACACAGTTTCCAAAGATCATCCTTACTCACAAACCTGTTGCGGATACCATAGTTTATCGCAGGCATTATATAGAATGATAACAGTACAAAATAGGCAGTGTTAAGAGTAGAACAGATAGGCATACGTTAGTACAAATTTTAGCGGTGAATATAGTAGCGCCGATGTTTACAAGTAGGTAGAAGTCTGTCCAGTATAACAATGTGATGAGAAGAGGTAAAGGTGAACGCACCAAACTCTGGAAACTCAGCCAGATAATGTTGACATATATAGTCCGTGATCCAACGAAGAAGGCGTAAACAAAGCCGGGCCAGGCGTTTAATTGCTGAGCACACCAACCTTCAAACTAGTCAACGGAAAATGGCTCCAATATGAGAAGTGAGGTTAACCGATATGACAGATCGAAAAAACCCAAATTATCACTTAAAAATTGACGAGCCAGACCAGATTAAATACTCAAATGATAGCTTGAGAAATGGTATGACAAATCTGCAAAAATTCACCCACAAGGGCACAAGGAGAGCAGTAAAAAGTTCGATTTAAAGACAGATAGCTTAGACAGACATGCTTATCTACTTACAGAGAGAGAGAGAGAGAGAGAGAGAGAGAGATGGTTTATATTAGCACGTGCCATGGACAATCCTTAGCTCTCATTCACTCCTACCACGCTCTTATTTCTCTAAATCAGCAATGAATCAGAAAGCTATTTGAAGAAAGAGAGAACTAGGAGTGACAGAGAGCGGGTGATGTTCTACGCTGTATTGGTGTAGTTATTTCTTTTTTTCTCATGTTTACTTTTCCTGCAGTCGATCTGAAACCAATAACACACATGTTCCCTCATTGCGCGTTCCGCATTTACTGTCGGCTGTGGAGCGAATTATGTGTTGCACCCTGCATAATTCAGATTTAATATATTAGGATAGAGTGAAAAGAACTCGATTAACCATCATTTTTGTGTCTGCAGAACTACTGCAGAATTTGTATACAGCCTGTTGGCAGTCTGTAGGAAGTCTCTGCAGTGCAGAATCTGTAGGCCAGATTTCGCCCAATGGTGGAAACAGAAAAGATCAAGATCTGATGTAGAAGTTGCATACTGAAATTGATACTAGGGTAATTAATGGCTCCTTCAATTGTACCATTCATACTAAACATTGCTGCATGCTTTTGAATACCGGTATTGTGTTGGGAAGAAGAATCTTTACCTCGTTCAGGAGATATCATAGATGCTGCTTATTATAAAGGGTTCGTCAGATAATTTATATCAAGAGACAGAGGTCCGCTTTAAGTCCCATAATGGAGGCTGAGTGCATTATTGAACGCGGAGGGGAAATATCAGAGTAGCGCTAATCACGTCGCTTCTCTGTCACTCCTAGTAGTCTCTCCTTTTGAAACGCAGATTAACAAAATTCACTGGTTGGTCGCGGCCTCTCGCTCGCTTCTGATAGCTCCTTTCTCTAGCAGTCAATGAATTTTGTCCCATCTAAGTTTCAAAAAGGGAGGTTATACTAGGAGTGCAGAGAAGAAACTTGAGTAGCGTTACTCACTTCTTCCGCTCAGTCATCCTCTCTTTCTCTCTCTCTCTCTCTCTCTCTCTATCTCTATCTCTATCTCTATCTCTCTTCGCACTCACCAAGACTTATTGCGCGCTTAATCCGCACTACGGGGTTTGGAGTGGACATCTACTTCTAAATACGAATTATCTGATTGACCCTATAGTCAATTTTGTTGTGTGTGTGTGTGAGATTTGTTTTGTATGCATATACAGAGTGGACCATGTTAATTTATAATTTCGATTATCTTCTAATTTTAGTTATAAACAGAAAAAATGGTCAAACAAAAGTTAATTTGATCTTGAAGGGGATATAAGACAATACTATTAGTTTGATCTTCAAAGGTCATTTGAAAGCTGTACAAAGGTCAATATAATTATTTTAAGTGGAACAACCTATAGATTTTTACATATTCTTGTAGCTAATTTCAAGAGATTTTCAAATCCTTTACATATTCTCAATTTTATTTGTAATTGCCTGAGCTACAAGCTTTGAAATTCACGACGACGCCTACATTAGTAAAACCCAGGATGTACAGTGACTACCACTAATGACCTGTAAGATACTTTTGACGCATTTAGGAAATATACCCCCACCATGCATTTTTCCCCGTCTGAAGCAGTCCTTACGTTTAGTGACTGGAAATAGAAGAAGTAGTATGATAGGCTGTCATTTTTAAATGACTTAAAGTGAAAGAGAGTTTCTTCTACTGTTGAACGTGGTTTCATCCAGGCCTTCGTCGCTTATTTTAATATCTCGGATGTCACTATTGCTTTTCTTTCTATCTCTATAATCCATGGACTTTTATTTGCGTTTTTGTCTCGAATAATTTTACGCCACAATATATTACACTTTTCCTTAAGACAATTCAAGTTTTTAGAAACAAAAAATGTATTATACATGTTTTCTTTGATAGTCCAAAAAAAATAATTAAAAATTTCACAACTTCACTAAAACTAATTAATATATTGAAGCGTATTAAAATCCCTTAACAATATATATTAACACTCGTTTGATTAAAAAGACCGCGCTATCAGCCTGACAGTATTCCACTTTCCTCTCACTTTCACAGATAGGTCCAGTGGTATAGACTCACCATAATATCAAGCAGTGGCGTAAAATTATTCGAGACAAAAACGCAAATAAAAGTCCATGGATTATAGAGATAGAAAGAAAAGCAATAGCAACATCCGAGATACTAAAATAAACGACGAAGGCCTGGATGAAACCACGTTCAACGGTAGAAGAAACTCTCTTTCACTTTAAGGCACTTAACACATTGCTGTCGGGCGCTTCGCGTCGGCGCTTTATGGCGGGAGCGGACGATTTTGTTAAAAAACCTGGATAATTTTGTTGTTACGTAAAATCACTATAAATTGAAAACTATTTTGAATTTTTTTATGAAACTGATTTTCTGAACTCAGAATGTATTCTTCATCGCTGTTATGAAAGATAGGCACTTTTTGTATAAATGAATATAGAATATACAGTTAAATGTACAAAAAAAAATAGAAAATTTATAATTTTCGTCAATATTATTTATTACCAAAATTTGTCAATCAACAAAAAACTTAATGAAGTGAATAATGAACACTAATAATGTTTTATAGTGTTATACCGCTCAAAACATTTACCTTTATGAAGAGGTACGACGCAATATTTACACATAAAACAAGTTTCACTTCGCACTTTTTGAAATGCACACACGCGACATTGTCTTTGCACAAATTTTTTCTTTCTGATTCCAACAATTTTTTCTAGAACGTGTTTTTTCATATCCATTAATAATCATCATGATGGATCGTGTTTAGGCGCCCTTTCCTGAAAGTGGATAATCCTGGCTCTTGATTGTTATATTCGGTTCGTACCGAATCAGTAACCCAATGAAAAACTACTTCATATAAAAATTTCTTACATTTTACTTTGTTGCTTTTTATTGAATTAGAGACAACAAAAGAATTGAACAAAGCACAATTATCATGTAGATTATCACTTGTTTTGTTCATTTCGTCATCTTTCGTAGTATTGAATAGTAAGCCAAATACTGATCTGCACGGTCGACATCTTTCATAAAGTTTTTATAATCAATCAATGCATTTGGTTTAGTAATTTTTTTGCATGTTGTTCTGTCAATATTATGACTCTATTTCATTTCCGCCGAATTTATAGACGAAATAAGACCCACTTCTTTATTTGATTGCCAGATTTAAAGTAAAATATCCCTTTTACGGTGAAAGATTGTCTGTCCTTTTCGGAGATGTCTTTTTTAGACACTCCAGTAAACCTATCATACCACGTAATATGCTCCCCGCCTCTTCTTTCAAGTCACTAAACGTAATATAAAGATTGCTTCAACCGGGAAAAAATGTATGGTGGAGGTATGGTTCCTAAACGCATCAAAAGAATCTTACAGGCCATTAGTGGCGGTCACTATACTATGTGGAGATGGCAGGGTCGCGGACTTACATCCATCTATATGTGTGCATATATGTGTTTAAACACAACGTTTGTATTCCCATCTCTAATTTTCGAGTAAGAACGGGTACATTCAATCTACTTCTATACTTTATTGGACAGCAATGCTACAACTAGTCATTAACCCTATAGTTTCACAGATCGAGTAAGGTGGGTATTGGCTATTATTAATTAATCGAAATATAGGTCTGTCATTTCTAAGGGTTTTCTTTATTCAATTGTTTGGTATTCTGGCCTTTTTCTGATTAAGCTATTTTATCCTTTTTATTTTAAACAAAATGGTTTGTAGTCCTAACAAAATTATTAATATGATAATGATTGTAGATAAAACTCGTAATAAAATTCCAGCAGCTACGAAACTTTATGCAAAGCAATATACTCACAGAAGACATTCTACTTACGTCTCAATTAAAAACCTAATTCAAAGAGCCTGAAATGGATCTCTTCCTCGTCACCGCTAAATTCATGAATACGATGAAAATGATTCGCGTGTGCTAGTTATTTTTGCATTTATTCATATTGTCCCATATACTAGTAGTCGTCAAATAGGAAGGGAGATCGTTAAATCCTAATCCACCGTATTGTGAATTTTGAAAGCGAGAAAGCACCATGCTTATCATATCACATTAGTGCAAGAGTTGACATTAAATGACATGACTTTGCGTGCACATTTTTGTCAATGGATCTTGCAAATGATTCAATAGCATCAACATTTCTTCCATTATGTCCTTTTTTTTAATGAGGAAACGTTTCAAAATAATAGAAAATTAAATAGGCACAATTGCCATTATTGGTCAATCGTAAATCCTCGTTGGTTTGGACCAATAGATCATCAAAATCGCTAGAGTTCAGTGGTTAGGTGCGAAATTTTCTCAATGGCTATTTAATTAGTTCACATATTTTTGAACAGAATGTAAATGGCTCTAACTTTTTGACATATTTTAGAGATATTTTACCGGATTACTAGAAAATGTAGATTAGCAACAAGACAAAGAATTTAGCTTCAAATAGATAGTGCATAACTGCATTATGCCAGCATTATACTCAATTATTTGAATACTCAACGCAGCGGCAGATGAATTGGTCCTAATGGACTTGTGCCGTGACCTCCTCATTTCCCTCATTTAACATCTCCCGATTTTTACTCATGACGATACCTGAAGAATATCGTTTTTGCACAGCAGTCGACATTGAGAGAGAAAATGATGGAACGTATTCGTACAACTTATTCAGTAGTCCCTGGAAGTGTTTTGCTTAAGAAGTAGAGGGGGTTTCAAGTAGTAAAAACAAAACGAAAATTTTCATTTAGTCTCTATTAACTAAGCTAATAAATAAATTTATTTCTATAAAGTATATAACATGAAGTGTGATTTAAACAATATTCTGTCAAATTTTGGTAAGAAAATAATAAAAGCTGAGTCATTGTGTGTGAGAGCAATTTACTGGAAACAAATTTAAAAAAAGCTGTTAAGCACGGTAGATAGGATATCTTCAACAATATCATTTAAAATAAAAAAATCAAACAAATTCAGTTAGTAGCGTTCAATATCTCGGGAGCAACGATAGCTTTTTCTTTTTTTTTCAATTTCAGTTTGTTTACAAGCAACAAAGTTAGCGATTTTTGATAAAAAATAGAAATTTTCAAAGAATTTTCACTTCAAACTTCTTTCCAGATTTCAAAAAACAATTTTTCGGAAAAAGCTCTTGTTGCTCTCAAAGTATTGAACCCTACTAACAGGGTCTTTCTGATTTATTGATTTTAGATGATGCTGTTTGATGATATACTGCCTACCGTGCTTAACAACTTTTTTTAAATGCGTCTTCGATAAATTGCTCTCAATGGTTCAATTTTTAATATATTCTTACGAAAATAAGACAGAATATTACTTAAATCACATTTAATTATATATACTTTATAGAAATGAATTTATTTATTAGCTTAGTTCATAGAGACCAAACGAAAATTGTCATTTTTTTACCACTTGAAACCCCCCTAACCCCTTAAAACGATAAAACAATTCAAAAGCTGACTTCAACTTTGCATTGAAGCAAATGGCGGTAATTTTGAAAATTTACTCCGTTGGTAATTGTAGTCTGACATAGACACACACTGGGATCTAAGTCCGATCTTGCCACCTCCACGTGATACTTCCTGGATTTCACTTATGTTGGCAACATCGTGATTTTCGAAGCTCATAGCTTAGGCAATCATAAATGAAGTTGGGAATCTGCGGAGGATTTGAAGAGCTCTTGAAATCAGCTACATGAATATGTAAAAATATTTAGTGTTCCATTTAAAAAAATTATGTTGACCTTTGTACGACATCCAAATGACCTTTGAAGATCAAATCAATAGTATTATTTTATGTTCCCCTTAAGATCAAATTACTTTTGTTTAACCTTTTCTTCTGTATCTAACTTTCCTTAGAAGATAATCGAAATTATACATTAAGATGATCCATCCTGTATATTAACAGTTACACATTCTCACTTCATGGTTATTGTGTTAATATGCACACAGCGAATTTGTAGTCAAATTATTAGGATCCCTTTAACACAATTTAGATCCATATTCCGAACAAGATTATGGCGTTACATAAAGATCAATTGCAAAACATACTGTTTCAGTGACATCGTGAACTACTCTTCTGTTAAATAAATCAGATTTAAAAAATATACCAACAGAAGCAATTTCAATAAAGCAGTAAGCTTTTTTTTCTTTTGTTTTTTAATCTAACTATTTTACCTGAAAAGCAGTTCGCAACATCATTAAAGTAGTATAATAAATGTCATATTGGTAGTAAAATAACGTATCTTTGACATGCGTTTGATCTGTGATATTGGTAAGAGGGTTCTCATTAATGTAACCATCAATTACTGTGTGTTCCAAAATGCAGACAGTGTTACACTATCGTAATTTCCTCGAAGTCAAATAGCTTTTGTTTAACACATTTATTTCTCAAACGTAAATATTAATAAAAATATGAAGTCCATATTTAAATTACTATTCCCACTATATACTTTATATAACAGAAATTCTTGTCCATTTTCTTAAACAATGTTCAATAATTCTGTGGTCACCTTAACAAATTACCTTTTAAAAGTATATTCTTTATAATAGAATCAGTACCATTTTAAGTATTTTTATTAGGGATCATTTTGAATTTAACACTCTTAGCTACAGCACTATATTAAAGTTACGACTTTGCACAATATAAGTTAACATAATCTAGTATTTTCAATATATGCAGGGTGTTTCATGTTAGACGCCCTAGAGCAAAGGTACAAGTGATGCGTATTTCTTTAACTATGAGTGATATTCCATTTTTACATAGGACCTTTTCAAAACCTCGTGTTAATTATTATGAAAATGGTCATATGAAAAAATTGAATATATCTTATTGTTAAAGAGATACGCGCTACTTTGTATCTATGCTCTGTGGCGTCTTACGTAAATATCTCGTACATTTCTTAATCCAATAGATCAATTAAAATTTTTCTTTTATTTAGAAACTAAATGATAAAATATAAAAAAAAAACACGAAAAGTTCAGATGATAGCGCTCTAATACTAGATCCATTACCAATTTAAATATAACTATTTTTACAGAAACCAGAGCCATTTTCATTGGTATTTGTAAAAATGTCAAAAACAAAAATTATTTTTTCTTTAATACATATACATGAAATAATATTAATTTAAAAAATTGATTATTTAGTTTCAGTTACAAAAGTCATAATAGCTTTTACGAAAAGAAATTTTACATAAAGTAGAAATTTTGAATTGAAATTACAAAATCAGTAATTTCAACTGGTCCGGTAAATCTAATGTTAGTCATACCCCAGTTAGAAAAGAGTTTGCTTTCGATATCAATTCAATGTTAAATTGACGTCAGTAATATCAAAATAATGTTAATTTAATATGGAATTGATGTCGACAGCAAGCTCTTTTCTTACTGGGACAAGATATGGTACATAAGAGACGTCCGAGAGCATAGATATAAAAAAAAGTTTTTCTTCATGATTATAATGTATATTAATTTTTCTGTAGAATCTTTTATAAACCATCTTCTATTTGTATACAGAAAAGTTTTAAAACATTATTATTGCTTTTATTTACGGGAATAAATAAATTTGCACATATTATAACTTTAGCCCGCACACAACACACTTATACGGGGTGCATCACCAATGGCGTACCAGGACCGAAAGAGTACAGAGAACGCTTGGCAGGGGGTAGACGGCAGAGTCTTGTGATTGGCCTGAGTTCGGGAGAGACAAAGCGAGCAAAAGACGCAGAACCGCAGAGCTAAACTCTGGTATACAGCATGCGCTTGGCGTATATTCGCCCCCTCCCTGTCCTCTTCAATGCTAAACCAATAGTTACAACCTCACACTCTCTCTCTCTCTCTCTCTGGATCTCTCTCTATTTGTTTATTTATTTCTAAATTTTTCTCTTTTTATTTCTTCATAGCGGTGGCCTGATCGTTCTTCCTATCTCAGTACTAATTCTTAATCTTTGCTAGCTATCAACTGCAAGGTAGTGTGAACAAAAATAGCTAATATATTTAATTTATGTGAATGAATTAATATACAAAAGATTAAGAACTGGCACTGATAGAGCGAAGGGTCAGTATACTGCTATGGAGAAATAGAAAAAGAAATTTAGAAATACATCAAGAGATAAATATATAGAGGGAGAAAGAGAGAGAGAGAGAGAGAGAGAGAGAGAGAGAGAGAGAGAGAGAGTGTGGTTGCGACTATATGTATGTGTAGCATTGAAAGGGGAGTGAGGTACGCCAAGCATATAGCAGCGTTTAGCTTTCCTCGTTACCGTCTCACTCGCTTTCTCTCTCGACATCCGACCAATCATATGCCTCTACCCCAGGCACACGCTCTTTCAGCTGTTTTGGTCCAAGTGCGCCTTCGATGATATATGTACCCTGTATACGTACAAAGTGTTAGACAATTTTTTAATTGGTCAAATATCTCAACCACAAAGCAAATTAAGGAAAAATGCCTCCAACGAAAGTTGAGCGAGGTTGCTCACGGTGCCGTTGTCAATATTTACATTTGTGCGAATGGAATGTATAAGTGAATATAATTTCCCGTGTGTCGATGATATAGTTCTCTAAAATAAGAGCATTATAATTACCGCAAACGGGAGAGAAGAAATCGGCTTTAGAAAATAAATGGATGAGAGCACGATTTTTAGTTTTGTACAATATCCCCTTTTCGAAATGATTTCGCCCCTATCCCGCCCAATCTTATTCCCTTCCGTACTATCTCTACATCACCAGCATCAGCGCTATAGGTGTCTGGATGTGTGTATTTGCCCACACCACATGGGACAGTCCGGCCAACCCACCTCAGAGCAGGATAGTCAACTCACTTCCGTTACTGGATCAAAGAAACGAAATAAAACGGGAATCGACCATCAATATTGGTTGGTGAAATGAAATCTTTAGCAAGATCAAGGGCCGACAAGAATAACTGATTAGAGGATTACGGAAATTAAGAATACGGAACGGGCAATGAAGTACCGAAAAGAAGAAAAAGGAAGAATCAGAACCATTTTCTGTTCCGCCATGATTGACTCCCGGCGATATCTGATTGACAACCGATGACGCGCTCCTATCAGAATTTAGTATTCGCCGACCTCCCTATATTGTAAGGATCAGTTTCGTGTCAACTTGGACTTTGTTTTCGTCGAATAGTTTCTTGCCGTGTTAAGAGAATCCATTGAGGTCGAATATTTTAATTTTCAATTATCTTTTAGAATTTTAGAAATATTAACATATTTGTAAGGATTAAACTAATTCGTTGAGATCCATTCTATAACGCTAAAAAAACCGTTTTTCCAAAATAAGAAGAATAAAAAATGACAAGAATTAAATTTTACCTTGTGAAACAATTATATTTATTGAAAAAGTAAACCTCTATATCTATGGACCAGAGTGTAATGAGTAATTTGAGACAAAAAACAAACTAATATTACTAAAATTGCCAAAGATTTTTGGCTAAAATCATTTTTACTAAATGAAGAACAGAGTCAAATCTGTTTTACCGACGCGAACGCATAGTAATATGTTAGACAAGGACAGGCGTATTATCTATTTCGTAATGTTATGAATGTTCATCTTCTCGTTTCTATTCCTAGCCTAAAAACACTAATAATTCTTGCTTACTAATATTCCTCTTGGTAGAAGAATGCATCGCAACAGTGCAATTACGATTTGTTGTCAGCTGAAAAGGAAAGATTTTGAAATATCTATGACTCTACCACCCCCTTCCTCAGGAATCAGTGAAACTCTGCATAATGTTTTTATCACAATCTGAATTCTGGAGACTGAGCAAATTGAATAAAAATGCACGAATGTATGAATCTTAGCGTGCTTTCTCGCGAGCTCGTTGTGTTTATTCAATTGTTTTGATCAACATATTGAAATTCACACCAAAGCACACTGAGATTGGTACACCTGTGCTCTCTTATTCAAATATCTCAACTTCTAGAGGTCGAATTATGATAAGAAAATTATACACAGTATCATTGATTCATAAAGGAATGGGTTACAGCCATAGATTTTTCAGAAACCTTTCTTTTCAGCTGAAAATAAATTGTAATTGCACTATTGCATTGTTGTCTCAAACCATCAGGAATATTAGTAAGCAAGATTTATTAGTGTATTGCGGCGGGGAATAGTTGGTAAATTATGGACGTTCCTAATATAACAAAATACATAATGCGCCTGTCCTTGTCTAATATATTACTTCGCGTTCGCGTCGGTAAAACAGATTCAATACTGTTCTTCGTTTAATCCCCAATTGGTTTTAGCCAAAAATCTTCGACAATTTTAGCAATATAAGTTTGTTTTTGGACTCGAATTACTCACTACACTTTGGCCCATAGCCGTAAAGGCTTACTTTTTCAATAAACGTAATGATTTATTTCACAGAGTAAAATTTAATTCTTGTTATTTTTTATTTTCTGATTTTTAAAAACTGGGCTTCTTGCTGTTATAGAGTGGATCTCAATCAACAAGTTTAGTCCTTATAAAAACGTTAATATTTCTAAAATTTTAGAAGATAATTGAAAGTTAAAATATTCAACCTCGATGGATCCTCTTAATGGACAATGTAGTGTTAGGTGTCGTGGTATGAGGAAGTGTGTTGTCTTTGTCTCATTTACTATTTTCCAGATTTTCAAAAATATTTCAACCTCTCCCTTATTTTAATCTCCTCTCAATTATTCCTCTGTATCGTGTGTTATTGGTAGAGTGTATTGTGAATGGCCAATTATATAATCATCGTGCATGAGATCTGATAGAGTGACCCCCTATATTAAAATTTAGCTTCCTTCCTAATTTTCTTATATCGTATTTCATCATTGGTTGTGTGAATATAAATACCGAGTATTGTTTAAAAATCGCCTCCAGTTTTATTTTCTTTTCTCTTACTAACTAGGGCGCAGGTTTTTCTAGAAAACCGTCTCCCCGGTTATAATATGTATATTGTCTTAAAGTATTCGAATGGCTGTCTTTTTATATTTTTTGATTACCATATTTCGATAATAATATTCGACTTGAAAAATTGCAGACTATACACGGGTTCTATAGGATCAGGTCAAACACAATCGACTGACATAGAGTGCGATATTGTAAAAATGCAAAGAGATGAATAAAAGAATATTGAACTTATTGTTTAGAATCTTCAGAAGCTGTACGCAAAATTTTAATTTGCGCAACTATAAATGAATTTCCAAGTAATTTAATAAAAAACATAAACACAACGTCAAGCTTGCTGGCTGCACGATATAATGCATGGAAGAGAGAAGCTGGTGCGTGGTGAGAAAGAACACCAACTGTTTCTCGACCTGCCAGAAATACCTCTGAAACTCCTTCGAATGACATATTTCTACATTTTCATAATTTTAAATGAAATAGGTTTATTGAGGACACCGCTAAAAAAACGAATCGGCAATAGTACTTCTTAGGTTACATGGAAATACATTGAATGTTTTCAATAATTTGTTTGATGTTTGAAAAAAAATAGCATTATGTAAAACAAATGAATTCGAATATCACAAGTTTCTTTTTGAGCACCACTCTTATTACCGTTTCGTTTAGCTGTACCTGGTTTTGAGGTAATTGTCTCGCGGTCGCTTTACAATGTGTCCCAGGTACAACAGAGATGGGGAGTATTTAGAGATCGCTATCGGAAAACGGCCGAAATCTGCAGAAATTTCCGAACCCTGCTTTAATGAGCTCCCTTGTACTTACATTACAAAGCGAGAAAATTGAAAACACCACTCAACAATACGGCGTTATCTAACACGAGCAATTGCAAATTCATTATTCCATTTTAACCCTTTAACTACGGCTGTCCTCAAAAAGCGACTAGGTAGATCGCTTATTGACGACAGCTGTACTTAAAGGGTTAATGATATCACCAACTGCACTTCCGAGTAAAATAATCACATTTTAAAAAACTATTGAAAACAATTTTAAGAAAAATTCTTTTGGTTTCTTAAAAATGTGATTATTTTATTAGAAAGAACAGCTTGTAACGTTACTAAAATGGTATAATGAATTTGAAATCGATCATAAAATAACGCCGTATATTGACACACGTTTTTAGATCTTTCGCTCTGTAATGTCAGTATAAGGAATCCCATTAAGGTGTTTCAAACAAATACCAAAAATTAAAACCTTAAATTATTTAAATATATCGAATTATTCTAATCCAGTGCTGCAGCTGAGTGTTAAATATGATACAGAAAAACACTTTTCTTTCTACCACACATGGGGCCAAAATTGATACGTTTCGGACAAAAATCTGCTTGAAACTCAATCTTCATCGTCCGCGATTTCAATAAAACTTATTTTAAAATACCCATGGAATTGTCCAATATAATATGTTTCCCTAATCGACATGAAATTCTGAAAGACATCCAAAAGATTTCTTTAATACATCTTTTAGATAGTTCTGAAAAGCTTCTTGTATATAACGTGTTTAACCTAAAGTGCGCTAGCTCGGAAGGAAAACTGAGACCTGTATTTAGAGTCGTTACTTATATTTAAGTCCGATTTAAGTCTCAATTGCACTTTTTCTTACAGTAGTAATAGAAAAAGCCAACCTATGCTTAAGTTGATCTTAAATATAAGTAACAACTATGAATACCGACCTAAGAGCGGGTGATGGGGAAAAAAGTATCTCATTGTCCGAAGAGAGAGTGAAAGAGAGGTAGAGCATGAGTTGATCAGAGATGACTTGTATGGGCGGGGAAGGAAAGAGGCAGTAATATGCTGAGTGTATCGTATATATAGGGTGTAACAGAGCAATTACGGTTTTTCAATTTCAACCTCATATACTCGAGGATACACTAAGTTTTACAAGTAGGTACCATTACTTCTGTAAAAGCATAATTGCTGAGATAATTCAATTTTAAATCGATAAATCAGAGATTTGATTCAATGCAAAAGTTACTTTACTGTTACTTTCGTTGACACTTCCTTTCGAAAATCAAAAAAAGTTTGTACTTCTCCACCGATCTATATTGTCATACACGTACATACACACACGCACGTAACTACGATTAATAATATTACCTCCTAATGTCTTACATTCCTGATCCTGGTGCTAATGAAATTTATTTTCTGCCTTTTTTTAAAAGGATACTCGAAAGCACCCATTTAATTGAAAAGTCTGGAGAATAATACGGCGTTATTTGTAGATTAATTTTCATGTCGTTTTATCTTTTCGGTGAAACAAAATATGAACTGCTCTAAAGTAGTCAAGAAATAAGTATTATATGAAAAAAGCTACTATAAGAAATTGTATTTTTTTCTGTTCTTTGAAAATCTTACTGTTTTATCAGATAGGGCAGTTTACTGCATCAATGGAAGAGCAAAATGACTCGAAAATAGATTTTCAAGTGAGACCATAGTCTTCTCTGGAAATTTCGACCTAAGTAAAAAGCTTAAAGGATCCCTTTACGAATAAATAATTTTTTTTTTTCATTTTATAAAAGGACAATCCACAAAATTAAGAATAATTTTTTCTTTACGCCGCAGATTGTCAATAGTTTTTGCCTTTTCGCATAGCATCTGCCTAAATGGACTTGCCATTAAAATTAGCCAGTTGCTAGGTCAGATTCTAATTTATAGTGACTAGAAGTTGATATGGTCACCAAAATGAAATATTTTACAATTCACCAAGAAATCGTAATAAAGTGAAGAGAAAAACATAAGCATTTACTAACTTATCTCTGAAATCTTTTCGTGCCTAAGAGCATGCAAAGAGTATGAATATTAATTTACAGCATTAACAAAAAATTATTTTTAATTTTGTGGCTTGTCTCTTCATACAATGAAAAAAAGGTTTATTTATTCTTAAAGGGATCCCTTAAGCTCACCACTTAAATTGAAATTTCTAGAGAAGACTATGGCCTTACTTGAGAATCTATTTTCGAACCATTTTGCTCTTCCAATGATGCACACAGCAAACTGCTCTATCTGATAAAACAGTAAGATCTCCAAAAACAAAACAAAAATACAATTTCTTGTAATAGCTTTTTTAATATAATACTTATTTCTTGACTACCTTAGAATAGTTCATATATCGTGTCAACCGCAAAGATAAAAAGACTTGAAAATTAATCTACAAATAACGCCGTATTATTCTTTAGACTTTTCAATTATATAAATGGATGCTGTCGAGGATCCTTTTAAAAATAGGCAGAAAATGAATTTCATCAACACCAGGATCAGAAATGTAGGACATTAGGAAGTAATATTAATAATCGGCGTAGTTGCGTGCGTGTGTGTATATGCGTGTATGACAATACGGATCATACACAACAGAGAAGTAGAAACTTCTTTTGTTTTTTGAAGGGGAACTGTCAACGAAAGCGAGAATAAAGTAATTTTTCCGTTGAATCAAAGTCCTGATTTATCGATTTAAAATTGATTTATCTCAGCAATGATGCTTTTTCGGACCTTATAGTATAAGACTTTTCGACTTAGTTTATTCCCAAGAATATGTGGTTAAAATTAAAAGCATCATTGCTGTTACACCCTATATCAGACTAGTCTAGTGAAAATGTTTCGGAAAAAATTTATCTTGTAATTTAGGAGACTTTAAGATTAAATATTCTTATTAATTGTCAAGAATTGTCAAAATAATAAAGACAATTGCTTGATAGAAAATGAGCAAAATCGCCGAAAATGCAAGAGAAAAATTCCTATGAACATTCTCACTATTTTGGTATATTGTTTATAAAATATATTCAAGATTTTGCAACCAAAAAAATATTTACTGTTATATGAAAATTATGCAACTAAAAAAATTCACTATATAACAAATTTTTACACTCATAATGCTTAAATTTAAGGCATATTGTTGATAACTAAGGAAAATAGAATGATTCTTAGCACAAATAAATTTCGACATTTTTGCAAAAGTGATGAAAACGTGTTTTGATCTTAACATAGCTTAAATTTTTTGAAAATAATTTTCACGAAACATTGATATTGTTTACAAAATTGATATAAATAACCCAGCTGCTGCTAAACAACTTTTAACAATTACATTGGCCAACAAATTAAATTTTTTTTTATCACTGAAGAACCTTGCAGGCTTTCCGATGTAATTGAATGCGCTGAATCCAAATCAGCCACGAGAGTTCCTCTATCATGTCAGAACTTCGAGGTATTTAAAGTTGAAATGTCAAAAAATTGCTTTTTAGGCCTATTTATACCTTTGTGTACAGAATAGAAAAGTTTATAATTTAATGTATAGTACAATCTTTCCCCTACAAAAAAGGTATTGATAGCTTATTTATAATTTTTCCTATTGAAATTATGAAAGTTAAAAGATGAAGCTTCATTGCAGTATTAAAGCATGAAAGTCCGCATACATATATCCCTGAAAGTTTTACATATGTTTCTTATCACAGAAGCATTCGAAAGATTTCAGAAAGAATTTGTATACGTGGAATCTAAATCCATTGTCAATACTGCTTTATCATGTCAGAATTTTGAGATATTCAGATCAAAGGGTCAATAAATTGCTTTTTGTGAATATCCTTATCTATGCACCTAAAATAAAAAATATTAAAACTTAGTTTTGCTGTTCAGATTATGTATTACAGAAATTTCCTTATAAAACAATAATCTCGTATTTTTAGGTAACAAATATCTCAAAATAGAATAATAGCTTGTAAATCAATTCCAGATCATACACAAATTAGAGATACCTAAGCTTCAGAGTTTCCATACTTCAATAAAGCTTCATTTTTAATACGCATAATTTCGATAAGTTATAAATAAGCAATCAATGGATTATTTTGTAGAGGAAAGATTGTACCGTGTGATGCTACCAACCGAGTTATATTATAAACTTTCCTACTCGTTTCACAGAGGCATGAAATGAATAGACTCAAAAAAGTCGCTGTTTGACCTTTCTACCTTAAATATCTCAAAACTTGGACGAGATAAAGCAATTCTAGTGCCAAATTTGGATTCAGTGCATCAATTAAATTATATCGTAGGACATACTAAGATCTGTGATAAAATTATGTTGTCATGTGTTATTAACCTGGAATTTAGTTGTGGTCTACTATTTTAACAGAAACTATTTTTAGCTTTAAGCGTGCTTTCATTTTTAACCTGAAAGATACAAGAATATTATATTCAGATACCTCATAAAATAGGGTATTGGAAAATTGATACTTTATTTAAAAATGTATTTTGGATATTGAAGAATTTATTGCAATAAAGCATTCTAGTCTCTCTCTCTCTCTCTAAATAGTTGTACAAGTATTTTAAAACAATTTTGATTCAAATTAACGAAGATTTGAGCTACCCGCAAATTTTTGTCCAATAAATGTCATTTTTTGGTTCAATATACAACGTCAACCATAACTCTAGTCTTAACTCTCAAATTCTTATAATCTCGAAAATCTATTTTTTCTTCTGATATAAATGATATGATTTAAATTTCAAGTTATACTTATTTCATTCATTTTACAGTCTAAAGGACTTATATTTACTATGAATATTAACAATATGATAGCAACAAAATTGAGGAACAAAATTTAGCATCCTTTCTTTATGTGATTTGATATAATTTAAAACACAATAACAAACATTTTTTATAGAATGATGAAACTCTTACACCATGTTTAGGAATTTTTATCCTAATAATAAAACTATTTTTTTCTTTTTGCTGGTTTTAAGATATGAGCAAAAAGAAATTACAATTAATGAAACCAATATAGCTTCTCTATGTGAACAAGAGTTAAAGTGATATACTTCCTGTAACAAGAAATACACCACTTTAAGTTTCTTTTACATGGACCAAGCTTGATTAAATATAATACAAGAGAAGCATAGAAAATTGAAAATTAAGACTAGAATTTTGATATAAGAAAAACGTTATTAATGTAAAATAATTTAAAGATAAATACTTCAAATGCAAATTCAACTTCATCTGCAGTTAACATAATAATGTCATCATCTATTGATAATATTGCTTCTGTTTCAATTTCTTCATATGGATAAAAGCGATTTGACAATATATTTTCCTTTGTCTGTATTACTTTCAGTGGTTTTTTAATTTTAGGCCAGAGAGATGCTGGTAGAATAAATAATTATTTGTAGAATAAATTTAAACTAAAGAATAAAAATTTAACGAGTTTAGAGCTTACGATTGGGCGGATCCTTATGCTGATTGTTCCATATAACCAAAACTTTGGATAAACTTGGTACCTTTACAAGTTTGTTAATTAAAAGAAAAAGTAGCTCTAGTCTATCGTATGTTAAAATTACAGCTGTAAATCCTTGGTTTTTTTGTTTTGTTATTGGTAAGAAAAGGGGTGATGGTTTTCTCTATTAATGATACAATTTAGAAAAGTTGTTAGTATCAGTTTTTAAAAACAATTTCTTTTAAAACTTACTTTATAAGATGGAACATTCCAATATTTATAATCTCTTGCCCGATGTGAAAATATGCGATCAGTTAATATTTCTAACGTAGTTAATGTTATTTGTCTCATAGAACTGAAATACTTTTTATATAACCATACACCTTGTTCATGTAACTCAATAATTCTTTGAGGTGATATTTTCTTAAGAATAGATACAAGCAAAAGTATATCTGCTTCTTGAATAAAAACTGCAGCTCTACAAATTTAAAAAATTAATATTATACTGTTATATTCATTGTGTTAGTATACAAAATAGGAAAAAATTACATTACCTTGTCCAGTCAATAATATCACTGAAAGGGACTATAAGTGAATCTGAAATAATAACAGGAATACAACCAGCTGCCATAGCTTCTAAAAGTACAGCTTGGCCAAGCCTAACTCCTTTAATTACCAAACAAAATGTTGCTGTCTAAAATATAACTATATATCAATAATTCAGTTATTTATAAACCAAATTATATCCGGAAGAAGCTTACTTGTAAAATATCAGGATATTTGTAAACATCTTCTCCCATACAACGTATTGTATCATTCATGATGTTATAATGAAGACATGGACCAAGAATTAAAATATCTTTCTGATTTAATGTTTTTATTTGTAATAAATCTTGTTCAAAGATGGAGTTAGTATTAATCTGTGAAGCAATAACCAACCATGATCTAAAAATATGTAAATAATATATGTTAATTGAAAGCATATTGGAATATTTTAATTTTAAAAAATCTTGCCTTGTTGTATTATGGTTTATTTTAATGCAGTCAATTAGTGGACTGTAAACTGGTAAACTTATATCAAAACCTGAGCGGTAAGTTGAAGATGAAAGACTAGCACCGGCTATCATAGCTTTCCCTATTGCTACATCTAAAACTGGATTATAATCAGGAACACCACCAGGAACCATGTTAAATATTAAATGATTCTCTCCATTATTCCAACTATAAAATAAAGTTTGTTTCCATATTTATAATAAGAATAAAACAGTTTCATGATTTTAATGGCAGCAAATACTTACAAATTTAAAATATTCAGTGCTTGTGAGACTTCTTGAATTCTTAACCTATTTTGATTTAACATGTCAATTGAGGGAATGAAAATGCATGCTTCATGTGGGTTCGAAGTATAAAATTGGCTAGAAATTATAGTCAGCAACATTTGATAAAATTCTGTAGTCATTTGACCAGTAACAGATTTACCTGAACTATCTATATATACTTTTAAAGGATAAACATATACTAAAAGTTTATTCCCTTGACTCCCACAACGATAAACATTAAAACATCCAAAATGAGTGCAAGATGAGTTTAGTAAGCTTGCAGTAGGCGAATTAAAATTTAATGTTTGAGCTGGCAAATCATTTATACCATTTAATTCTATGCCATTGTAAACAGTTTGCTGATGCACATCACCAAACTTCAAAAGGTGGTATAGGGCCATTATTGCGATAGAGAAAACGAAAAATAAAATAACAATTCTAGATGGAGTATGCCGTTGACATGATACTTTGGTACATTTATGAATTATTATTGTATTAAACATTATTTTCTATTTATAAGTAAAAAAAATTTTTAACTTTTTTAAATTGGATTGCAAACAGGAAATCTGTTTATGACAGATTCATACAGATTGTTTATCTTTAGTTCAGGGATGTTTGCGCGCCAGCGATACCAACTTCACCACATACAAGATGAGTTCTGGGGTGCATTCCAAGTAACGCGTGAAGTGCATGGAATGTACAGTTTATGTCACATTTATTATAGAATTTAAGCGTTGGGCGCATATGCGTGACTCGGAACGCACCCCTGCATTTCGCTCTAGTTTTCCCTAGAAACCCCTATTCCATAGGTCTGTTCTTTTTTGCTGTACTACATACTTCATGTTGGGTGCAGAAATCTTGCGTCAGGCGAGGGGAAGTAGGAATCTGAGGGGCGAAGGGATTTCTAGGGAGTTTGTCCGTAGCTGTCAAATGGCGCGATTAACCCTCAATTTTGGATCGTAAACAAAAATAATATTTTCGGAAAACGATTGCGGAAAAGAAGGAAGGATTTTAATACATAACAGAGAAGAAAAAATAAATCAGATGAGTATAAATTAATAACAAAAACTGAAAATTATTGTGAATTTATAAGGAAATATATACTTTGTGGTTATTTTATGTCTGTTACAGGCTAAATCCTATTCTTCATGAGTTTAGCAACGCAAATTCCATATTTGTATTATCTGTGCCTCTTTAATCCATACAATCTTTATCTCAAAATTTTCTCTCAGTCCTTATTAATATACTTTACGATTGACATATTTGCCTGCAACTTTTAAAAAGAGACGCTCTGAATAAAATTTATAATAACTAGACTTCACACACTCTTATTTAGGTGAAATATTAAATTTATAAATCGATTTTAAAAAGAAATATATACGTAGGTCTGTTTAATAATTTACCCCCACACACATCTGCATATATTATAATCTTTAACAAATTAAAGGTATATTTTTAAATTATACAGTTAATTATGATCCTGTGCATTTTAAAATCAATCATAATTGGCGCCACATTGACTTCAGCTAGCGCCTAACTTCGCTGCATATTGTTCAACAAATGATGAGAGCCACTGAAAATCCAACCCGCTACAAAATACAGCAATCGCTGAGGGTCGGTGAAACGTTCGCAAATGCAATGCTGAAAACCTAAGAATTTGAAGCCAAAATAGCAGATTTCATGTTTGGAAACTCGAAATGAAGGGTGCATTCCAAATCACGCATGAAGCGCATAGAATGTACAGTTTGGGTGCATTCCAAATTACGCATGAAGCGCATAGAATGTACAGTTTATGTCACATTTATTATAGAATTTAAGTGCTTACTGCGCGCATATGCGTGACTCGGAACGCACCCTTTATGTCACATTCTATGCGCTTCATGCGTGATTTGGAATGCACCCTCTGGATAAAAACTACATAAGTTATGTGATATTTTATAATTTTTACGTAAAATTATTGTCTTAGAATGATCACTGCTTTTTTGGCTTCGATTTCTTAGGTTTCCAGCAATTCCAGCATTGCATTTGCGAACGTTGTTTCATCGACCCTTAGGCAGCGGTTATGCTTTTAACAGCCAATTACTATTATGATGAATGATACTTATCAAGATGACAGACTTAGGGCCGTTGTAAGGGCCGGTGGAACGGAGTAATTCAGGCAAGCCTCATGTACAACATAGCGAGTAAAAATCTGAACATGGAAATTTGGGTTGGCAGCAGTGATTGAAAAGCCAGATGACGTCATTTTTTGTAGAATCAGTTTTTGCCAAATGGTTAGTACACGAGACTTTTGACAGGTTCAAGGATGTAGCGAGCTTATTGGTGGCCCTTTTGGTTTCTAATTGAAGACCTAAATAGTATTCATTATTGATTTCAATATATAATTTTTATATCTAATAAGACTACAAAGCTGTACTTTTTCTATTCCTAGTTTTGGCCAGTTCTTTTGACTGACGTAATACCATTGTGGTCCTTTTACACCAATAAATCTTCATGAAACCAGGAAGGTTATGTAATTATCGCTCTATAGAATTATAAATATTTATATTAATTAAAAGATAATTTTAAATTACATAACACCTTTAAGAGTTTAATAAAATTCACTTTCAACAAATTAAACTTTTTTTCATTTATCACACCGCTTCAAAATTAATTATAAAGCACTGCCCTATATAATTCTTATACAAAACCGGTAACTTCCATTTTTTTTACATGTTAACATAACAATATCTACAGTTTCAATTTAATTAAAAACACACAAAATCAAGGTTTAATTTATTTTATTCAGTAATAACATTTCATTACATTTTGTCAGCTACAAATCGTAGTGATAATTATTAAATACATTACTTCACCAATTGTTAACACATGCTTTGCATTTAACATTATTAAAAAGATATTAATGTAAACAAATGGACCTGTCAAAAGTCTCGTGTACTACCCATTTGGCAAAAATCTGATTCTATGAAAAATGACGTCATTATACCTAATAATCACTGCTGCCAACCCAAATTTCCATGTTCAGATTTTTACTCGCTATGTTGTACATGAGGCTTGCCTGAATTGCTCCATTACACCGGCCCTAACCAAAGGTCTGTTCTCGTTGGCCTACACTTTTAACACTTTCTACACTTTCCGTATTTCTGTCTTTGTCCATTGTATAAGTTGACACCCTAAAAAGTGCACAAAGTGTAAAAAGTGTAGGCAACGAGAACAGACTCAAGCAATTCAGGCAAGCCTCATGTATGTACACTATTGCTCAATAATCTTGCGTCAGGCGAGGGGCAGTGGGGATAAGAGAGGCAAGGGGTTATCTAGGGAATTCTAGTGGACACCGTCAAATTTTTGATCGGCTATCCCTTTGACGTCAAAAGAGCTGTCAAAAGCTAAATTAATCTGTATTTTGAAGAAATACAGAAACATAAATATTTTTAAAAAACAAATAAGAAGAAAGAAAGAAAGGATTTTAATAAATATATAAAGAAAAAATATCAGATGAGTATTAGTTAATAGGAAATGTTAAAGTAATTGTTAATTATTAAGAAAATATACTTTGTGGTTTTTTTATTTCTGTTACAGATTAAATGCGTTTTCTGATGAGCTTAAATTACAGAAAAGAAATATATATAGACCAATAAATAAAAAAGGACTAATTTATGAAGCATTTCTGTGTGGACCAGTCATTTCAATAATTATGATGTAATGTTCTAATAGTGAATGTGTAAGCGTTTGGTGTATATACACAAAGAAATTTTATTATAAATTAATAATTATATATAATAATGTGTTGATTCTTATTACTATAAATTAAAGCTAGTTCAATTAAAATATTCTTTTTCTTTCCTCCTTATCTGAATTCTATACATACATAGTAATTACATATTCTCGTAGAATCTATTCTTTAAACTAATTAAATTGTAACTATTTGGAATGTGCAAGTCATAACTATTTGCTTCAATGATATTTATTATTCATTGTAAGAGAAATTGCATAGAGCCTCTGCAAATTTCTTATTAATATGTCACATCCTTCTACATATTATCTTTTATGACATTTATATGCCTCCTTTGCACTATTTTCTTCTAGTCTATAACATATAAAAATAATTTTACAATCATTAATTATTACACGCAGATCTGATGATTCTGCTGATCTCTAATTAATTTTATAAATATTGAAATCATTGATAAACCATTGTCTAGTTAAATTTGAAAAATAGGCATTTGAATGATGTTATTTAAATTTGGTATCTCTTTTGTGAGATATGTTCTCATAGTACTTGGGAAGATAAAGTTCTTTAGAAGGTATGTGTATACTAATGAGTTCATTTTGCTTTCAGCTTCGAATAGTTTTTCAACTACGTGTTTGGATATACATTTTGAATATAGAATATATTTATTTTGTTACTCCTATTATAATGTTGACAGAATTGGTAGTAAGATATATCAATCATCTGAAAATAATAGAATATATATATGGCGACTAGATAAATTAAGGATTTAAGACAGATAATTCTCAACAACAAATAGGAGTAACAAAATAAGTATTGTATATTAGGAATGGATATCCAAATATGTAGTTGGAAAATTATTTGAAGCTGAAAACAAGATTAACTCAGCAGTATACATGAATGTATTGGAGGACAATATCCTGTCAAATGTAAAGAAAAGATATCATGTAGATGAAGTACCAAACATTACATTTAAGTACAATAAATTAAGTGAAGTGTCTAGATTCTTCAAATTTAATAGAGCAATAGCTTACCTATCATCCTCACATTGATAGAATCAATTAGACAGCAGAATAAGCATACTTCAGCGTATTTGAAAATATCTAGAGAAATATTGGTATATGTTGAAAACTAAAAGAAGAAGGAACAAACAAGGCAAATAAATGTCACACAAGATGTGAAAGAATGTGACAGATCAATAAGAAATTTGAAGAGTCTTTATGCAATTTGTCTCGCATTGAATAATACAAATAATTGAAGCAAATAGTTATGACTTGCACATTTCAAATAGTTGCAATTTAATTAGTTTAAAGGATAGATTCTATGAGAATATCTAATTACTATGTATGTATAGAATTTGGATAAGGAAGAAAGAGAACGAGTATTTTAATTGAACTAGCTTTAATTTATAGTAATAGGAATCAACACATTATTATATATAATTATTAATTTATAATAGAATTTCTTTGTGTATATACACCAAACGCTTTCACAATCACTATTATAACATAATTAAACCATAATTATTGAAATAACTGGTCCACACAGAAATGCTTCATAAATTAGTCCTTTTTTATTCATTGGTCTATATATATTTCTTTGCTGTAATTTAAACTCATCAGAAACAGCATTTAACCTGTAACATATATAAAAAAACCACAAAGTATATTTTCTTAATAATTTATAATTACTTTAACATTTCCTATTAACTAATACTCATCTGATATTTTTTCTTTATATATTTATTAAAATCCTTTCTTTCTTTCCTTTTATTCGTTTTTTAAAAATATTTATCTTTCTGTATTTCTTCAAAATACAGGTTAATTTAGGTTTTGACAGCTCTTTTGACGTCAAAGGGATAGCCGATCTAAAATTTGACGGTGTCCACTAGAATTCCCTAGATAACCCCTTGACCCTCTTATCCCCACTGCCCCTCGCCTGACGCAAGATTATTGAGCAATAGTGTACAACATGGCGGACAAAAATCTGAACGCGGAAATTTGGGTTGGCAGCAGTGATCGTAAACCCCGTGAACGTCGTTTTTTGTAGAATCAGATTTTTGCCAAATGGTTAGTACACGAGACTTTTGACAGGTCCATTTGTTTACATTATTATCTTTTTAACAATGCTAAATGCAAAGCCTGTGTCGCCTGTGTTAACAAATGGCGAATATATTTAACAATTATAACTACGATTTGTAGCTGACAGAATGTAATGAAATGTTATTACTGAATAAACTAAATTAAACCTTGACTTTTTGTATTTTTAATTAAATTCAAACTGTAGATATTGTTATGTTAGCATGTAAAATAAATGGAAATTGCCGGTTTTGTATAAGAATTATATAGGGGAGTGCTTTATAATTAATTTTGAAGTGGTATGATAAATGAAAAAAAGTTTAATTTGTTGAAAGTGAATTTTATTAAACTATTAAAGTTGTTTTATAATTTAAAATTATCATTTAATTAATATGAATATTTATAATTCTATGGCGCCAAAATTACATAAAGGTATCGTTTTCTGGTTTCATGAAGATTTATTGGTTTAAACGAAATTGAGAGAACATGTTAAAGTTAAAGCAATAATGACTAATTTAATAAGAGCCATAATGAATCTTATATCGCCAATGAACGCCTTTGAAGCGAGTCAGTTGATTCATGTATTTTTTTGATAATAATTTATTATCCAACGATTATACATAAGGCGAAGACTTCTTTTTATTTCAACGTTCATCGAAATCTATTTCACACGAAAGGCGTGAATTATGTTGTGTTATACTTCAATCTTCGCTTACTTTTGGAAAAAAAGTCTTCTTCCTCCAACAATGGTATTACGTCAGTCAAAAGTATCGGCCAAAAACTAGGAAAAGGAAAAGTACAGCTTAGTAGTCGTATTAGATATAAAAATTATATATTGAAACCAATAATGAATATTTTACTATTTAGGTCTTCAATTAGAAACCAAAAGGGCCACCAATAAGCTCGCTACATCCTTGAACCTGTCAAAAGTCTCGTGTACTACTAACCATTTGGCAAAAATCTGATTCTACAAAAAACGACGTTAACGAGGTTTACGATCACTGCTACCAACCCAAATTTCCGCGTTCAGATTTTTGTCCGCCATGTTGTACATGAGGCTTGCCTGAATTGCTTGGTTACAACGGCCCTTTCAACTTTAATTGTTCGACAAACCTTAATAAAATTTATATTAGTAACAATAAAAATATAAAAAGGAATGAGTTATAATCAATATAAAATTAAGACACAGATAACAACTTCAGGAATTCAAAAACCAATGCCGTTTTGTCATAAACAAGTAAAGCTTAATAAAAAATCAATTAAATTTAATAATAAAATGAATACTGAAAAAATTAAAAGAATGTTAATAGAAAAAGCAAAGAATAAATGCGATAAGCCTAGCATACTGGAAATTAAGCCATCAAATAAGATCTCCTTACGAGAAAAAATGATGCAGCGATTAAATTCATCAAGATTCAGGTTTATAAATGAGCAACTATATTCCTTTGATAGCTCACAATCTAAAAGATTTTTTGCAGAAAACCCAGATGAATTTTTAATATATCATGAAGGCTATAAAAGACAAGTAGCAAAATGGCCTTTAAATCCATTGGAAAGGGTAGCTTCTTCGATCAATCATTTGTAAATAACAATAAGCTATATACTTCTAATTACTATTTCTGATTAATATGTAATATACTGTGAATGTAATATTTTGTAGGTCAAAAGACTTCATAATTGCAGACTTTGGATGTGGAGAAGGAAAATTAGCAGATTCTGTAGTTCAGAAAGTACATTCATTTGATTTAGTTGCAATTAATTCAAGTATAATAGCATGTGATATAGCACACACACCACTTTTAACAGGCAGTATTGATGTGGTTGTATTCTGCTTATCCCTAATGGGTACTAATCTAGGAGATTACATTAGAGAAGCAAACAGGGTGTTAAAGAAACAGTAAGAGAACAAATTTTGCTTGAATTATTTTTTTCACAATAGTTGTTTATTTTGTAGCCAAGATTTTTCCAACTGTAAAATAATCCAATAATTTTCAATTTCAGTGGTCTTTTAAAAATAGCTGAGGTAGAGAGTAGATTTGATGATGTCTCTAATTTTATCATTTCTTTAAATGAATATGGCTTTAAAAATATATGGAAAGATTTATCTCATAATACTTTTTATTTTATGGATTTTAAAAAGGATTTTGATATAAATAAAAATAAGAACAGACTACCTATAATAGCATTAAAACCTTGTTTGTATAAAAAACGATAATAATTACTTCAAAAACGTTTGTCACACATTACATAGAAACTACTTTACTTTAAGTGTTTCTTTTGTGCTTTGTGAAATAATTTTTTATGTGCCAGCTTAAACAATTTGCTATCCTTTCAACAAATTGTTCTGTAAAGCACAATTTTTTTACTTCTTAAATATTGGATAATAATTAACAAGGAAATATTAAATTTAAATATTGCTATAAAAAAAGTAGGTATTATTATTTTGAAAGTAAATAACAGCTTTACACAATTTTATAAATCCTTAGATATCTATACCCTGTAAAACATGTGCCGCTTCATCTCTCAAATCCTCCACTTTCTGCAGGATCAAAAGCTTAAAAATATAATAAAATGAAGGTTATAGTTGCTATGCATGAGATATTTTCTTATTCATAATCAGACCACTTACGTGTGCAGATGCGATCATTTGTTTCACAGATCTTTTACTCATATATTTTACAGTTTCTTGTAGTGCTTTAGGATCGGCGCTTGCAACATTTTGCAATGTCTTATACCCAGCATTGAATAGTTGATACGCTCGTCCCTAGAAAAGATAATGTACAATAAAAAGAAATCTAATATTTAAAGCATCTTTGATTGACTTATTACAATTTTCACTCCAGGAAGTTCCATTAAAATTTCTAATTCTGCTGGGCAACAGTAAGATAATTTCTTGCTAAAAGCACAAAATATTTCAGCAAATGCCCAAAATTCCTTCAACTCCTGTTAAAATGATACAAATTTAAATAATAATAGAGAATCAAACCAACTTACTAAATATTATAGTAAGAGAAGCATGTAACAACAAAAATGAAACTCACCTGGCAAAATCTAACAACTGCAGAAGCAAAAGAAGCCACAGTGGTCAATAAATTCTGTACAACACCTCTGCTAATTTGATATTTTTGTGCAATCGAATAGACAGTTTGCTGATTCCAAAACTCGTACAATATTAAGGTGATATAAAATCTTTGCACTACTCTTGGATCAATATTCTAAATAGAAGCAATTAACATAATATCGCAAAGATAAGTAAAAAGAAATCTCACACCAACCTTAGGCATAATTCCATTACGTATTTGACCAATAGTGGCTTCATTTATTCCCAGTAATCTTGCAGTTGCCATTTGACCACTGGTCAGCTTCAGAGCTTCATCGTAGTATACTGACTCTATAATTTTCACCTGGTTTGTGGTATTGTATGGCGTAACAAGGTAAAGTAGATGAAGGCAATCACTTAAGATTAAATGATTTTGAGCAGTTTTTAAATCGGTGTACAAGTTATATGCAGACTGCAGTTCAATAGATCCTACAATAAACTGACCCTTGATATTGGAATTACTTAAAAAAGTTTCTTTAATTACATAGAAGTATACTCTATATATATATACAGGGTATCCCAGAATAGCCAGAATAGTAGAAAATCTCGAAAACTAAACGTTTCAGAAAGAAACTTTAAATACATAGGTTACAGTATTTTTGAAGCTGTATTAGGTGGTACATTTGGTTTGACCTTCGGCGCAGTGCCGAAGGACATATGAAGGTCACCTTAAGTTCTTAAAATAGAACCCCCTAGTTTTTATTGCATATTCTGGTAGCTGATCTCTAAAGCTTTCCAAAAAACCATATGAAAGTATCATTACATCCAGTACTTCATTAGATATTTCAAGTTGAAATTGCAAGTAGATGTGAATTTGCTAATAAGGATTGTGCGTATCGCTACACAAATTCCAGTAAGATCGCTCACCTACATGCAATCTCAACTGGAAATATTTAATGAAGTACTAGATGGAATGATACGTTCATATAATGTTTTGAAGTTTTTGAGAGCAGCTACAAGAATATACAATAAAAAATAGGGAGTTCTATTTTAAGAATTCAAGGTGATCTTCATATGTCCTTCAGCACTGCGCCGAAGGTCAAACCAAATGTACCACCTAATATACAGTTTCAAAAATACTGTAACCTATCTATTTAAAGTTTTTTTCTGAAATGTTTAATTTTCGAGGTTTTCTGCTACTCCAGTTATTTTGGGACACCCTGTATACATATATAGACTGTTCAAAGAGTATCGTGATTCTTAAATATCTCAAAAACTAAACATTTGATACAAAATCTATTATATAAGGACACTGTTTTAACCCTGTCTGGAGTGATGAAGGGTGTGAAGACTATAGTGACGTTTTACGATAGAAACACATATATCTGTTTTCAACTGCACATTCTTCAACCTAATTTCAATAGCCATTCGAAACATTGTTTAACCCATTCGAGACAACTGTTTCTTTTAAATACGGTTTCCAAGAGCGAAATCTTTTTTTCTTTATACTGGTCATTTTTAATAAAAAAAAAACTCGTTTATTATGGAAATTACTCAATCAACGCATAATTCCTCGTTGTTATTATTGCACACGCGGTGTGTAATGATCTCGAATCGGTTAATGTATTATTCAACTAAAATAGATTTTTGATATATTTCAGGTAACTGATACTTGAACATTCTGTTATATAGGTAGTATATGTATACCTTTTATTGCAGCGCGACCTAATTCTGAAAGCTCGAATGCATCTCCAGCCTCTGTTTCTAGATTCTGTAATTTTGTTTGTGATAGATCGATATTTGATTCTGTGTCAGCTGAGATATGCGGCTTTTCATATTTAACTTTTAGAATACCAGATCTCAAAAAAGAGTTGACAGCTTCATCGATCATATTCTTAACATCAATCGTTAGACGATCTTGTTGAATGGCGCACAAGGTGCTTGAAAATAAATTATACAGATCGAATTTCGTACTGGTGATAGACAAAAATATAGCGCTCAATATTAAATTATGAATTCCTTTATCTTTTTCCATGTGTAATGAGCTTAAACAATCGTCCATCTTTGATGCAAATAGATCTTTTACCTATTGTAAAAGTTTTCTATTATTGACTCAATCATCATTATCACACATGCAAATGATTGATTCATGCAAGCGTTATACTACCGCTGGTAATTCTGGCCGCTTGCAAATAAGTATACTTTCACCCATTTCTCCCAAGCCTGCTCTGCCAGCTCTTCCCGTCATCTGCTTGTATCTACTTAATGTTATAAATTGATTCCCTATATAAGGATTTCGTAAAATTACTCTTCGTGCTGGTAAATTTACGCCTGCAGCTAATGTTGATGTACAGCAAATAACACAAAGTATCCCTTCCCGAAATGCTTCCTCTAATAATTGTCGCTCTTGAGATGTTAAGCCAGAATGATGATATGCTACGCCAAATGCTATAGTTTTTGATAATATTGGACATATTGGTGCTTCACCCTCCAAAGCTTTTTTCAATACCTCCTTCTCTTTTTGTTTATAATTCAATAACGATCTAAAACATAAAAACAAAATTATGACTTCTCTTCTGAATACAAAAGCATTACACCATCAATAAAATATCTAGACCTAAATAAAACTTTACTCAGCAATAGCGCTACGTTTTCGCAATTCGCACGACTGGAGCAAAAGATGAGGCACGCATCTTGTGGGACAACATCCATTACAAGACCCCCAATTTTATCAGGATCCAAAGCAATGGCATTTTGGGAATACTGAAAAATAAACCGAATATTCTATAAGCTACATTATACACTATATATACAAATAGAAAAAAAAATTTTAAATAATAAATTCCATGATGTCTGATACCTACACGATAGTTAATTTTTTTCTTTTCAGTTAAAATATCTTTTGTATTTTCTACATCAATTAACCATATGGAATCTTCACATTTTAGATATTCCTTTATTATAATTGGACGAAAATTTTGTGTGTAGAGCTCTGCCTTGAGAAATTGCGCTACTTCTTTTAGATTACCTATTGTAGCACTCATTCCAACGATATGTATATTTTCTAAAATAGTTTAGTTAAGGTTAATGGAAAAATATAAATTTTCTGGTTTTTAATAACATATTCATAAAATGTAGTTCTTGCTTCAATCAGATCATTAGCCATTTAAATCTTACCATCGACATACATAACTTTAGTTAAAAGTACTTCCAAAGTAGCTCCTCTTCCTCCATTTTCTCCCAGTAAATGTAATTCATCAACAACTATTGTTCCAATCTAGGTAAATTCATTTTGTCACCAATTATGTTGATTCCTTCATATTTTATTTATATATTAAACTCTCACCTCGCTCAAACGATTTAATTCGATCAAACTATTCAATAAACTTTGTGCTTTCTCGATTGTACAGATATAAATTCCATTCTTTTTCATTCTGCGTTTAGGCGGATATTGTCCCTTCGTTGCTGCATATTCTTCGATCAAGAATCCTAAGTTTAAGGCCAGCGGGGCCATTGACTGTACCTATAATCATTATATATCATAATTAAGAATTTAATATTTGACTGGTGTCCAAAAAAGATACAATAACAAATTTCAAAAACTAAACATTTTACCAAAAAAATCTGTAAATAGTTATATTTGGTTGAACTTGGATGCAGGGTTGAAAGGCATGTCAATGCCAGGTTCAATGTTTTAAAAATTATGATACCTTGTTTATTAGACAACATTGTAGCTTATCACAAGAGCTTTCTACAAGAAATTTATATTAATTTGTGCATGTATTCGTAGTGGTTGCGCACACTACTTCAGCCAAACTCATATGTACGTACACAGATAGCCAGTAATCGCGTTCCCATCGCTTTACGCTTGCACGCGTCATCCCCTACATTAAGTCAATCAAAAATACAGGTTGAGGTTTATTTCTACCTGTATCACATTACAGTATATTGTCTCTTAACTGAAATCTGAAAGTGAATGACTGAGCGAACAAGTGTAAACACCTAGGTATGCCACTACTATTGGCCAGTGTACATTGATATACAAGATGTAACATGAATGATATATTTCCCAGGAACAGTAGATAGAAGACTTAAACCTAAAAAGAAAATGGTTATACAATTTGTTAATATTGTCAATATTTTCCAAGTTACATAATAATATGTTTAAATCATGAATCTGCATAAATTATTATGCAACTAGTAAGTACTAATAATATTAAAGTAAGTTATAAGTTTTTTGAAAATATAATAATAATGACAAAAATCTTAGAACTTTTATTCATGTAAATAATATAAACAAAGTTACATAAAAGTTCATCTATGCGTGAATTTGTTAAATTGATAACCAATCAAAATAATTGTATAACTCTTTAAATAGAAACTATTAAAAAACTATGTTGAATAGAGTGTTTTTTGGAAATGATAATAGACAATAAAAATTAATAAATTTCTTTGTATTATTCATACTTGTTGAGCGACATTACAATATCTTTAGGCAATGCATACAATGTTATGTTACATAATAAATATCTATGATACAAAAAAAATCATTAGTTTTTCTATTATCTATTATTATATTAGTAAAAAGTTATTCTACACTATTTTTTATATTATTCATATTGAATGTGCTACTTAATTCATTTAGTAGACTATTCTCTTAACAAATTCAACTCTCAAGAAATTCTTATATAACTTGAAAAATATTAATAATATGAAAAAATGATTCAGTCTTTTCAGCATTATTATTATATTTGCAAAAGAGTTTAAATTTGTTTATATTAGAATTTATACCCAGCTGTATAATAATTATACAGACACTTGACTTAAAAATATTTTTTCAAACTGAGAAAATAACAACACCATTAAAAAATTATATTTGTTTTCTTCTAGAAATCGATTTAATAGCATTTTTAAAATTGGTTGTAAATGCCACCCATTCTGTTTAAAACATGGAAGGGTATCTGACTTTGGATTCTGTATTCCAGGAAACTATCAGTAGTATTTTTACAGACTGTTGGCACTCTTCTGTGTTTCAGATTTCGAAGCTTGATTCCTTTTCAGGTTGAAAACAGAATGGTTAGGATCCGTAACAAATTTTCAAAATGTTGCTAAGGCAAAGTTTCTATCCAATTTTCCAAAGATATATGTAATTTATGATGCATCCTGTATACATTAATATGCTTTTGGAAAGATGCAAGAAACAAGAATCTGCAAATGAAAATATATTTAATTTAAAAGAATAAAGATCACCATCACATGCCTTTCAATGCACCAAACAAGATTTAACCAACAAAATTTAAAATTTTCATTTTGATGTCTTCAGATTTTATAAGAAAACCTTAGTTTGAGATTGTAAACTATTAAGATCCTCTTGGAAAATATTATGTATCTTATAAAGAACATTCCATTTAAGAAATTTAAGATAACCTTTAAGAAATTATTTTCTTTTATGTATTTAATTTTTCAAGAAATATTTTACTTTTCTTACGTAAATAGAACATCATATATATTTAAGTTAAAACATACTTTTTCTTGAACTATAGAGACATAGGGTAATATAAACAATGCATTTCTTTTGTGACAGATGATCTCTTTCAGCATTATTATTTCAGCTACCAAAGTTTTGCCACCACTTGTGGGCAAAGCATAAATTAAATTTTTCCTTTTTTGAACAGCCTCGAGTTTTAAACATTCATCCTGCCACTCTGCAATTAGGTAAACTTTAGCAAAATATAATCTTCATGATTAATATAAAGATATAAAATTAATACTTACCATATAGCTCCTTTATACCTTTGACCTGTTTTATTAAATTCTTTACTGGAGCTGGTAAACCATAAAAACCTACTTCTACTTCATTGTCTTTCTCTGCAGCAAAATGTTCATAAACATTTCTACACAATTCAATATTTTCTATTGATTCATCTTTCTGAAATAAATCCATATTTGCTGCAATCTCATCGAAAACAAAGTTAACCAAAGGATTAGACACTGAAAAATCTATGAAAATTTTAATGTTTAAAAGGAATTTCTATAAAAAGGTATAACATTTTTATAGAAAAAGAAATCATTATTTCAAATGCTTCGAACGAACCTAAAATCTCTATTAAACTAGAATTATTAGATTAATTCATCGGCTAACGGATCAAAAGTCCTGCCTTTGAGTTCTACTGTAATGTTAGATTCTTTCCTTTCGTAATCACAATCGAAACTAGAAAGTTTGTTTGAATGAAACCTTAATGCGTTCTTCTTCATTTTCATTATTCCACCGAATATTTTTAAATAATAAAATTTCCACAAAGGAACTTGAAATTTTGATCATCTAAAAATTGAGAGTATAAAACAATAAAACATAAATCGGTGGTATTCAGATTTCAGATACAAGAGTCTCCTACGGCCAGGACGTTTATTTTCAAAGATCAGATCCGGCAGAGAGCGGGATTTCTTTTCTGACGGATTCAGTTGTTGCCATGACTACGGTCAATTCGACCTGAGGACCTGAGTAACGGCCGTATTGATACGGCCGTATTCATAGGGTGCATTCCAAATTTCCAAATCACGTATGAAGCGCATAGAATGTAAATGTGCCCGCACTACCCGCCACTCCACTACCCGCCACTTCACGGTGACAGGCTGTGAATATAATATATATAATTTTTGATATATTACGTTCTGCATTTAAGATGGCGACTGACGTATTTCCGCTGGCAGTATACTTTGTGCAGTCTGCATTCCTTATATCAAAATTCACTAACTATAGAGCGTAGCAGTGTTGCCAGAAAGTAGACCGTCGGTCTACAGAATTTCCCCCTCCACTTACCACCACAGATGCAGGCTCGTTTGCGTGAGCCATCCTCGCTTCTACTACCGCTGCTCGATGGTCACGAACACAAGTAGAAGCGTCCGTACATGTGTCGACTGGCTTCGCTCGCTCTCGCCTATCCTCGGATTAAAGAGAGAGCGGAGATACTTTCTCGGACCTCTCTGTCTTTCTCGCTGTTAGCGTCTAGCAGAAGTTCGAGGCAAAATCTTTCCGCTTCGCTTTGCCGAAAATCTACGAATATTTTATGTTATTTACATTTGCAGCCTAATGCCTTTATACATGTTTTTCAGCATTTTATATAAGCATTGACTTATTTAAATCAATAATAAATTAAGGAAATGCGTATTTGATATATAATAATTATTTTAACTACAATTTCATCGTTATATTTCGCTTATTTCCATAAAATCTGCATTTCATTAATTTATTATTGATTTTAGTAAGTCAATGGTCATTAAAAAAAAGTTTAATCTTAAAAAAAAAAAAGTAATCGGCAGGAATCGAACCCGGATCCACGAATCGCCACGCGGTTACCTTACCGCCTAGACCACAAAGCTTCTTCGGTGCACCGTAGGCAGAAAGTCTTCTTAAGGACTTGAAATCTTCTTTTGAACCGTATAAATAATCGAGCAACCGACAGCTTTATTCATTATTATTCTGTCATAATGGTACAAAAATTAAAGAATAATTATATATTGAACAGTTTTCAAAAGCTGTTCCAATAGCCAAGAACGAAGATAAATATAATCAACGCTCGTAGTTTCCGTCCTTGGCTATTGGAACAGCTTTTGAAAACTATTCAATATTTAATTATTCTTTAATTTTTGTACCATTATGACAGAATAATAATGAATAAAGCTGTCGGTTGCTCGTTTATTTATACGGTGCAAAAGAAGATTTCAAGTCCTTAAGAAGACTTTCTGCCTACCGTGCACCGAAGAAGCTTTGTGGTCTAGGCGGTAAGGTAACCGCGTGGCGATTCGTGGATCCGGGTTCGATTCCTGCCGATTACTTTTTTTTTTTTAAATTAAATTTTTTTTTAATGACCATTGACTTACGAAAATCAATAATAAATTAATGAAATGCAGCTTTTACGGAAATAAGCGAAATATAACGATGAAATTGTAGTTAAAATAATTATTATATATCAAATACGCATTTCCTTAATTTATTATTGATTTAAATAAGTCAATGCTTATATAAAATGCTGAAAAACATGTATAAAGGCATTAGGCTGCAAATGTAAATAACATAAAATATTCGTAGATTTTCGGCAAAGCGAAGCGGACAGATTTTGCCTCGAACTTCTGCTAGACGCTAACAGCGAGAAAGACAGAGAGGTCCGAGAAAGTATCTCCGCTCTCTCTTTAATCCGAGGATAGGCGAGAGCGAGCGAAGCCAGTCGACACATGTACGGACGCTTCTACTTGTGTTCGTGACCATCGAGCAGCGGTAGAAGCGGGGATGGCTCACGCAAGCGAGCATGCATCTGTGGTGGTAAGTGGAGGGGGAAATTCTGTAGACCGACGGTCTACTTTCTGGCAACACTGGAACGTAGTACTATTCAAGATGGCGGACTTGGCAACGCTGCCTCGTATGAGCAATCTCCCGTTTCATCTCTAGTAATATCTCATAATAAATCTTTATTATACAAAAATTTCTTGAGTTTGCCGTGAATCTGCGAACGAACCACAACAATATCCTTTTATTGTAATCATTTAAATAAATTTATGATATGTACAATAGTTGCAATTCATTTAAACGATTTTCGGTTCTTATAATATTTTGGTATTCAGTTTTCATTAAAGCTGGCTGCTTTCACCATATTATCGCATCAAACTAAAAGCAGTGGATTTTTAATTATTTTGTTACCTTAATTATATTTTTTACTGTTCATTATAGATACCATTTTCTCTCAAATAATTTCATTCATTACGTTTAATATAACTAAATTAAACGAAATTTGGTAATATCTCTAAAGTGAATTATGCTATAGTTAAGTAACAAGATGTCATCCTTACTAACCTAACGTGACCACACACATTTTTCACCCAACGCATCAAGCACTGCTACCAACTTAAATGTATTTTCCTCAGTTTTAACTTTTTTTAGTTGGCTAAGAATTGCCTTAGGTATAAATAATTTGAGCCTTCGAGGCTTGAGTGTCCAGCCTGGTATGAATGAGTAGCCCCTACCTTCCCCTATTGACTGGCGCAGTAGCCATTTCACATGCATAGAGACTTACGGCTTTGTGTGCTTGCCCTCCCTGTTCAACTGTTTTTGTACCAAAAAAGGTCATTTCTGGCAATTCTGTAATTCAAGTGGCATTGTTTTTTGACAGTTAAGACTTTCAAACAGAGCCAATAAGGAATTGAAAGTAAAGTTCCTTTGAGGTAAAAGAAGTTCATTAACGAACTTAACCGGAAGTACATGATTTCTTAGGATTGTTTTGGGATATTTAAATAACACATCCTGTATAGAAAAAATACATTTCATATTTTAATGGTTCCTAGACTTATTTCTATTAGAAATACTGCCAGCTAGAATTTCTTCAGTAAAACTTTCAAAATTATGGATTGTAGTACCACCTAAAATTATTTTTATACCAGGATGCTGTTTGTTTAAGTTATAAATAGCCAAACTTTCTTCATAGGTCGTTCCACCAACCATGAAAATAAAAATATCCTGTAGTCTGTAATATCAGATAATAAAATATACAAATGCCTGAAAAGATATTTACTAAATTAAAGTTTTATAAATCATACGTACTTTTTTGTTATCACTGTATTCCCTAAGTAAGGAAATTGCTGTGTACTTAATTTTCCTTTGATTAAATCTTCGACTGTTTCTGTTATTAATGGGTTATGTTGAGTGTAGACATTATCTACACCACTTAACCCTTTAATTAATTTTTTGGTAATTTTTGCTACAGCTTCATGATGAAATAGGTTATTTTGTTTTGAATTAATGTTGCAATATCCCAAAACACCATGCACAAGCTAAAACATTTCAAAGTCAATTATGATTTTTTAAAGACTTTAATAGAGTTGTAAACCTTATCTTAATAATTAATGTTCAAAATAAACTAGTATTTTAAAAATCACCTTTATGTATTTTTCAGGTACACCTCTTTTCTTTAGCCCATCTATTAAATTTGCAATTTCATTATTTCCATACTTTTCATAATGAAGTGCATATAACATGACCAATCGTGTTATATCTATATCTCGTACACTTTGGTCACTTAAAAGCTTTTTAATTTTTTGTAGCTGAACAAAAATTTTCATATTAATTTGAGATTTGAAAATAATATTATAAAATATATTCAATTGTGTACCTGAGAAGAATGTTCGTCTTGACAGCTTAACTCTTGTTCCAGTTCCGATACTTGTAAGAGATTGTATTTCCCAACAATTGATGACAATTCTCCTATTACTGTTACATGCTTTAATACGTTTCCAGACATTTTTTTAAAAAGTGGATATGTCTCTACAAAATTTTTCATATCTGCAATACTTTCCAATTTTTGATGCTTTTTAGCTTTTTTTTGAAATTCGTCCATTAACTCTTTGATTGTTTGTCCAATTTCACCAAAATTCAAATACAAATTCTATTTAAATTTAAAATATTAACAAATAGACAACTACATAATACGAATAAGTGAAGCTTATAATAGTAGTTTCTTACATTTGCATAAAATTCATCGTGTTCTGCACTAAGTATAACTTCTTCCAATTCTTTAGAGATATTTTTAATATGTGATAAATTAACACGATTATTATTAATTGTTAAAAGTTCATGTACCATTGCCTGATATGTCCATTGGTTAAGTAAAGGAGTAACTGGATCTTCCCTTCTATCCACAATCAGTAGAATGGGATTAGTTTCATTTCTAAACTCAAATGAACTAGATTCCTTACTCAGTACTTCTCTTAATTTTTCCGCTAATTTTTTAGCCATTTCTGAACCATTATGATAACGTATGCATGGACACTTTTTCAATGATAATAATAACGATATTATTCCCTGTACTGTTCTATGAAGTTGAACAGGATTCCATGATAATCCTTCAAAAAAATAATGTTAAATATATATAAAAAGCTCAACTTAATGACTGACAAGATTTTTCAGATATTTCTAATAATTAACCCTTTCGTAGGAATTAATGCATTTTTGGTCAATCCCATTTTATTTCTTCCTGGTTAATCAGATTTTTATGAAATCTATTAGTAAAGGGTTTTTGCATTCGCTAAACACGAATTTCTGGTCCAAATTCATCAGTAGCAAAATTGGTCTAAATGACCTCACCTGGATAAAAATTGCTACTCGGGTAAACCATTTTAAGTCACCAATACAATACAGTGATATCAATCTTATTAATATTCAACTAAATTGATAAATTTTGTTCTGCCTATGAAAGAGTTAAATAATTTATTAGCACTTAACTACATTTTATTAATCCTTTCAAATTACTGCATAATGAAATGATTCATTCTTTAATATTTGTAATATGTAATCATTAAATATATTTAAATTCCATTAGGGGTCTTTAGAAAATTAGAATACCCATATTTTGAATAAAAAAATAACAAATAGTCTCATGGTCATATTCATAGATTTCACTCAAATCTTAAAGGGAGCTTGAATACTAGAATATATGTTGAGTATAGACATTTATAAATTTCCTTTACTTAGAACAAAATCTCTGAATACAATCACTGTTATTCAAAAGTTTGCTTAAAAACCAAAACATACTAGTTTTATTGCTCTTCTTCTGATTGTAATTTAAAAATATGTGACCAAAAGAGTAAAATAAAGATAAAATTTAGGAAAAACTTTTATGAATATGAAAAGTCCAGTCAATTTTTATCCGAATTGAATTTAAAATAAATTGTTTGATTGAGAATCAATCTTTTCAGGTACACTACTAAACTTTAAAAGAAAATTTTTTTAAGATGACTAAAAAAATAGATGTTATGGATAAAGCTGGGAATAAATAGTTAACAATTTTCAGATTTCTACTATAATCATTTACACTCTTTAAAACATAAATACCTTGTGCACATGGACTTAATCCAAGTGAAAATAAGTGTGGACTAATTGCTAGAAAATCTGCATAATATTCATGAATTTCTCTAACTACTTCTTGGTCATCATTTTCAGCTAATAATTTGATATCAGCTTTGGCAATAATATTACTGAAATCTTAAATCTCATAATTATATTAAAAATATTATTAAAAACATTGAAGATAAACCTGTTATTATACTTACAAATATAATATACTCCATATCTAGGATATCGAAGTTCATTACAAAGTAAATGAATGTTTTCTTTAGTTGGACGTATAAATACAATACATCTTAAATGTTTTAATGATTCATTATGTGTTAGTTGATCTATTCTTTTAAATAAATATACTTCCTTTGACAAAATTTCTGATTTTGTATATAATATACTGACAATGCTTGTCTGTAAACACAAAAAATATTTAATTCTATCAATTTTATGAGTAGAAAATATATACTAAATATGTTTAGTTTTAATATTTAAAGTAGAATGAACCTACAGTTTCCTTATCCATTAAAAGAATTTTCATACCAGGTCCACTATCTTCAGACATTTTTTTAATATAATATTTTAGAGCTGTAATAACACTCATTTTTTCAAATTATTTAAGGATAAAATTTTATTTTATTCTGACGTTTCACTGAAACTTACGTTCAGTGATTAAACTCAATTAGGAATATTCGGATTATTTCGGATAGAGGACCTATTTTTTTAGGTTCAGTGTAATTCTTTTCTGAAGATTGGATCAGATAGGATTGGAATCTAGTCACAGTCATGCAACTGACAAAAAAAAGAAACTACATTCTCTAGATCAATCCGACGTGTCTAAGGCCGTGTTCCAGAATTCACTGCCAGTATTGCGGATATCGTTATATCTTTGTCAAGAATGAAGCATTGAAAGAAGACAGAAGGATATTCCGCAGTACTGGTTGCTTACGATCGAGGATTAGATTTTCAATCCGGATTCAGCCAATCGCAGTCATGCAGTTCCTGGCGGGAATACGAAGAAATTCCCTAGGTTAATCCGAATTATATCCGAGCTGTTCGATGAATCTGAACCGGATTGAATTGAGTGGGATCAAGGATTGACGTTTAGTGAGAGTATTAATTACTAATCGAGAACGGTTAACAATTGTGTAAATTTGTAATCATTATCTGCAAAAAGTTGTCTGTGAGTTTTTGATAATTATTCTTTTTATAATCGCACCATTTTTAAAAGTTAATAAAAGAATAAAATATCTAACTTATCTTTCTTGGTTAGGTTTGATATCGTTATTAATAGAGATGCTTAATAAACATAATAAATCTGAATTAGAACGTTTTATTTCTGCGGATCACTGTGGACTTTACTGCTAAAGAACTATCATTACAAAATTAATAAAGATTATAGGCAACTGTGGTGAAAAAACTGTCATATGGTTAAACAATGAAATTATCATAAGTAGTGACATAAAATAACTGTATGACTATTCATATTATCAGTATGGATGAACCAGGTAATGAAGATTTTCTATTTAAAATATATAAGCAAAAGTAATATAAGAAAAATAATTATTTTAATTATCTTTTTGCTTTTTGCAGCTATTCAAAGATTTGCTTGGAGTACTGAAACAACGAAACTATTGATAGAAGCAGTTAGAGATAACATTAACAAGTTAGGAGAAAAAAAATGCTTTCAAAAAAGGATTTGGAACAAAGTATCAAATATTTTTTCTGCCAAAGGTTATTCCATAAATGGCGAGCAATGTGCAATGAAATGGAAAAATTTGAAGCAAAGGTATAAACATGTAAAAAAGAATAATAATCAAACAGGACAAAACACAGATAATTGGGAGTATTATGACATAATGCATGAAATTCTTGATCCCATGCCTGAAATGAACCCTATATCAACAGCTTCAAGCACATCAGGTTTCCGAATGAATAAAAATATTGTTCGAATTGAAAGTAATCCTGAAATGGATAATGATGATCCTTCTTGCTTAAACATTAATGAAAATGCATGTAGATGTAATATAGATAAAAGAAATGTAAGACAGCGTTCTATTAATTCTTCAAAAGAATTATATACAAACTTACTTCAACAACGAGAAAGACACCATAAGGAAACTATCACCATTAAAAAAGAGTTTCTTGAATTATTAAAAAAATATCCCTGTACCACATTCAGGGAAGAATAATTTTAAATCTATTATTTTAGGCTAAAGGTTTATACTCTTATATAAATTAAATGATAGCATTTAATACATTAAGATACGTTTCTTGTTATCAAGTTTAAAAGTATGTATTTATTTAAGCACTTTAAAATATTCCTTGAACTCATACAATTGCTATGAATACTTTCCAAATTGTTTTATACATATAGTTTCAATATAAGAATTATTTTCTGTTCAAATAAATTAAGATATAAATAATTATCATTTACGAACAGGTTAATTATTACCTTAATTTATTAGATTAGCAATGATGTCTCTCTTCACATTTGCGTCCAGAATTACATCTTCATCACCATAGAAATCATTATTATCTTCTATTTCTTCGCTGACAGCAAAATCAATAGGATCATCTCCAACATCAATGCATATGTTATGCAAAATACAGCAAGTCATTATAACTAAAGGGATCATTTCAGTATTAAACATATAAATATTTCGTAATTTCCTGAATCTGCCTTTCAACATTCCGAATGTTCTTTCGATGACTATTCTTGTTGATGACAGTTTGGTATTGTAATTTATTTGCAATTCATTTAAATGCCCATTATCTCTATAAGGTACCAGCAAATAAGTTGATAATGGGTAAGCAGAGTCTCCTAATAAATGGCTATTTTCAGGAAAATATCTATTTTTTTCGGTTTCAATTAATCGTTTAATATCGCTCTCATTCCAAACACGAGCGTCATGAACGCTTCCACAAAAACCAGCAAACACATGTATAAATTTTAAATTAGCGTTGCATATGCCTTGAAGTATAATGGAATGAAAGCCTTTACGATTTATATAGTTATTTGGATGATAAGAAGGTGCACTGATTTTTATGTGACATCCATCAATTGCACCAATGACACCCGGAAAATTACTGATCGCTTGAAACTGCCTTTGATTATGCAATAATTCCTGTCTTTCTGGCCATTTAATATAATTTCCTACATGTTCTTCTAATACATAAGCTACATTAAAAACACATTCCCATACAGTGCTCTTGCTAAGACCAAATCTATCCGCAACAGATCTATAATTAATTATTTTTTTATTTAGATTACACTTAAATTGATTTTGTTTACTACTCAATAATTGCCAACCTATAAACTTCTTGATTGCCAAAAACCCATAAAGTTATGGCCAATTGTTTAGCAGGATCAACTTTAGGAGCATGATGTTTTCGTAATAATTCTCCTCCTATTTGTTGTAATAATATTTCAAAAGTTTCTCTTTTTAAACGGAAATGGGATTTGAAATCTGTGTAGCAAAATAAAAATGTTCATATATTAAAGGCATAAAAATTAATATATTTGAATAAAAATGTCATGATATTAAAACAAAGGCAGCTTGAAGTTTAAATATACCGGACAAAGAGTAATTGCAAGCAATGTATAAAAAGTAATTTTCAATTCTTATATGATCCTCCCTCCTCTGAATTGGAATCACTGCATCTTCTTCTTCGTCATCACCGAATATAATCGAAATAATGCTATTATTTAATGCCATATCTGTCAAATAAGTATATAATTTTAAACCAACGGTTAACCGATTGTGATTATTGACATTTATTTTGATTTGCCATTCAAAACAGTATAATCAGCACTACCAGCAGCTTATTATTACAACTTACTTTTTTCAAATAATTTTAGTTAATACAAATTGTAAACTCGCGGTTAGTGGATAATCTTATTAAAATACCTCAGATCTTCCACTTAATCAGATTAGTTTCATCGAAAAGCTCAGATATAATTCGGATTAACCTAGGGAATTTCTTCGTATTCCCGCCAGGAACTGCATGACTGCGGTTGGCTGAATCCGGATTGAAAATCTAATCCTCGATCGTAAGCAACCACTGCCAGTGAATTTTGAAACATGATCTAAGGCTGACTCCTACCAGGGCGGATTAGAAAAGTACGGATTAACTAGTGGGGCCAACCTAAACCAGAGTATATCAAGCTTCAGATATTAAGGGTGGGTGTCTCCGCCGAAAAGTCAGACTTAAGTAGGGGTACCACCCTACAAAAAAGTTACCAGGCTATAAAATTATTTTTGTGCTAGAGTTGGAGGCATGGAGTTTTATAATTCCAAACATAATTTAAGCTAAATTCAGAAGTTAATTAAGTAGAAAAAGCTTTAGAAAAGCAGCAGAAACGGCAGATACTGTGAAGCCGTTATGTGTAATCTGTGTAGGAAAGGCATTTGCAGTTATAATTGCATGTAAGTAAATGATGAATAATTTCCAACATATTTGACTTGCATAAAATGCAAAATATGTGATCCTGTAAATAATTATCTTCAGTTAACTACAAATTTACTGTTGAAAAGCCCCTGCCTAACTTATAGATAAATCTGAGAATAGGAGCACTTGTTTAACAGATATGTAGATTTTTTTGAAAAATGTTCCCTATTTTGATATTTATCATATATTACATTTTGTATTTGCAGATTTGAAACCATGGAGATTAACAATAACAAAAGACATGAAAATTTTTTATACAAGGAAAAATTAGAATTAGCCTATATCTTTAAAGATTATGCAATGATTGTCGAAAATAAAATTACAGATGCTGTAGAACAGATTGAAAAAAATAAAGCATGGGAATTGATAGGTTTGAAATTTAATAAAAACATGCATAGAAATGTAAATGCAGAATCTTTGAAGAAACTGTGGCAGAATATCAAACTGCAAACACGAAAACATTATGCTAAAATGAAACAAGAATTGTACAAAACAGGTAATGAAAATATTATTTAAAATAATTTTATTTGTATTAAAATACTTAAATATTTCTTTGTAGGAGGTGGGATCAATAAAATTGCAACTGATCTTCTTTACGATAAAACATATGAGTTAATACACATATCTGTAGATGGGCCAAACAATCCATATGACAATGATAGTAAATCTGCTCAAAATACAGGTCTTGATATAACAGAAGAAATAATATTAGATGAAGAAAACGAAGATCCGAACAGTGATCCCGTTTTTCAGGTTTAATATACGATATTTTCAGCAACAAAAGTAAAAACTACTATGCGAATTTTATTTGATCAATTTACTATTTTTTCAGTATTTAACTGAAAAAGGAGAAATAGACAAATGGGCAAAGTGGAATCCAAAAAAATTATCCAAACCTTTGAGTAAACCTCTGCATACTTCAGTGCAGATGAAATCAACAATAGGGAGACCAACTTCTTCAAATACTCCTAAAAGCACAGAGGGAATCTTACTACAAAGTAAAATTGAGTTGAACAATTTAATGATAAAAGAATTAGAAGAAAAAAGTGTAATAGAAAAACAAATTTTGAGTGAAAAACTTACGAAAGAAAAATTAAAAGTTACACTACTTAAACGTAAATTAAACGAATGTGGTAATAATAACATTGCACATATTATTGAAACTTCTGATTCTTCAAATTAAGTATGTTGTTATTTAGCGGAATAATTTTATAGGTTAAAGTTATATGTTATTAAATTATTTTCTGCGAATAGTTAATTATTTCATAAGAATTACTTTGGTTTATGTAGGAATTAATAAGATCTTTCAGAGGACTGTTTATGTTAATAATTATTATTAAATGGCTGTGCGATTTAGTCAAATCAAAGGTGAAAACCTTGTAATTAAGGTTCTAAAGAGAATTTTTTTAGTTTCATTATACAATACTTTAATTGTGGAATGCATCCATGTAGAATTTGAGCATTAGCAAACAATTAGATTTATATAACTGCTTGTAAAGTGAAGATAAAAGACAATAATTTTGTTATAATGAAAATTATAAAGTATAAAAATACTGTATGTGCAAATTTATATAATAGGAAAATGAGCTTGTTTATTTAAGTTATTATTTATAAAAGTATACTAAACATAACATTATTTGCAATTTTATTTAATAAACAAAATAAATTTATTAATGAATAATTTACATGTTTATATCATTATATTATAATAAGTTTCATTTTTTGCACAGTTTTCTTGAAAACCCATAGAAATAGCAATTTTTTAAACGCGTAATGCTAAGATACTAATAGATCTATTTATAAAAGCGTAACTAGTTTTATCTACCATATATACTAGATTGAAATTTTTGTCGCAGATAGCTTTGTTATAAACAAGTTCAGTTTCATTTATGAAACAATATACGTATAGGCATGTAGCATTAATACTCTGTATGAAAACAGTTACCATAATTTTATATTAAACTTTATTCTCAGTGATGTAATAAAGCCTTATTATTTTTTTAATATTACACTAGAGTTTGAAAATAATTATCGATTAAATACTTCCTTTCATCGGCATGTAGAATGTTGTCATTTTCTCTTTGAACAAAATTACAACATGTGTCAAAATCAGAGTTTTGTACAGTATCTGTTATTCTTATTATATTATGCAAAACTGCAGTTGCTATAATGACTGCCATAGTTCTTTCCATTGTTTTAAAACGTGAGCCGATTGAAAGAATAGGGAAAGTTTTTTTCCATACTCCAAAGCATCTCTCTATTATTGAACGAGTCCTAATTTGTGCTTCATTATATAAAGCTTCTGCAGGGTTTATAGGATTTTGAAGAGGTGTCATCAAATAAGATAGGTTTCGATAGCCAGCATCACCCAGTAACAAGCAATTCCCAAATTCTCCAGAATCAAACCTGGCTTTTATACTTGAATTATCAAAGATTGTTGAATCGTGAGCTGATCCAGGCCAGCGAGCAACAAAATCCAGTAGTCTTAATTCAGAGTCAGCAATGGCCTGTACATTTATGGAGAAGAAACCTTTCCTGTTTCTATAAAATTCGGCATCATTCCCACCTATGTAATATTAAACAATGTTTTCAAACAAGAATTTGAATAAATACTTTTATGTTGAACAAGTATATCCAAGAATTATATTCTTACCATATGATTGTATTCGCACATGTGTGCAATCAATTGCACCTATTGCTCTTATAAAACCAGCTCTTTTAAAATTCTCTTGCTGGACCCTCAAAATTTCATTACACTCCACTGGAAATTTAATAAAATCATTACATAGTGCTGCAATTCGTGGAGAAACTGTGTGTACTATTCTTTGTGCAGACTTCGTAGAAATGCCACAAAAATCTCCACAGGTTATCAAGTAAGACCCAGTAGCATAAAAACGTAAAGCGACTTGCAGTTTGATACAAGGTGATATATCTGATGGGCTAAAGATCATAAAATACAAATTCAAATACTTGTTAAAATTAATGTAAATAAGTATTAGGTGAATATACAGTTTTTATATATACTTGTTACATATAATATGTAAAAAGAATTAACTTTTTCATAATTGTTGTTCAATGAATTAATTTGAAAAATATAATAATTTTAGTTAATTTAGTGTAGGCAGTTGTTTCGTGAAAACTATATATTATATTTATGAACAGATTTCAGCTGTACAAACCATAGACTCAAATTAAAATAATATTTAATGGAAAAATTAAAACTAAATAACTTAAAGCTCTGTATGCCATTTTAAAATTAACTTTTCATAAATTTTTGTTAAATGTAATTTACTTTACTGCTCTGTTAGATCTCAATCTTGATGCTATTCGATTCAGCAACATTAAAAATTGATCCTTGGATAGACGAAATCTTTCTTGAAATTCTTTATAATTTAAAATATCAAACCAATTCTTTCTCGTTCTTATAACTCTGGCTTCTAGACGTAAACGATGAGTTTGTGTATTTATAAATTTTTCGTCTTCCAATTCTAGCAACTCCAAAAAAGATTGAAACAACGGGATCATTATTAAATAATTAATTTAAAAAATTAACAATTAATGTAGCTTTCCCTCTATATTTCCAAATTTTTTCTACTTAATAAACTTCTGAATTTAGCTTAAATTTTGTTTGAAATTATAAAACTCCATGCCTCCAACTCTAGCACAAAAATAATTCTATAGCCTGGTAACTTTTTTGTAGGGTGGTACCCCTACTTAAGTCTGACTTTTCGGCGGAGACACCCACCCTAAAAGTTGGTGATAAATGTAAATTTATATTTACGATTACTTCACGCAGTTTAACGTAGGGAGTAAAAAGGTCGAGTGGAGGGGATATTCACAGACTTATAATAACTATGTATGTTCAGTCCCTATTCCCCTGCCACTAACGTACAGAAGAAACGGAAACTAAATTCCCCCGGAACGGAAGGAGCTTAGTTACTCCAAAAGGAATTCAATTTCAGACAAACCTAGATACACATTTTAAATATTATTATGCAGAATGTTGAAGAGAATATTTTAGAATTCTTACTTAATGATGACGATTCTGACGAAGATAGAGAAAATAGTAACCCGATTTTTCAACGGAGAACCAGAGTTATAAAGGAGAGGGTTAACTGCAGGTTCAATATGTATGATGACACTGATTTTAAACGTAGGTTCATTTATCTAAAATAATTTTCAAATGGTCCTGGAAAAAATACAACACAAATTACAACCCAGTTCCGAAAGGTATTTTTTAAATAAAATATTTCAATTTTTTTATAGTTGTATCTACAACATTGCAAAATCTATATAGTCTTTATTAAAATTTGCTTGCAACTTATTTTTTTTTTTATTTCCGTACTTTTGTATTTAAAATATATTTTTAAGCTTAAATTTTATTTGTGCAGAAACAATGCGATTCCACCAGAAATTCAACTGCTATTAACATTGAAATTTGTAGCAAGTGGAGATTATTTTATCGCAATAGGTGACTTATTAGGAATTAGTGAAAGTAGTGTTCATGTAATAATTCACAAAGTAATAACTGCAATACCTGAACTACATGAAGAATTTATTAACTTTCCTTCAGATAGAGAGAAAGCATGCTAAAAACTCAAAATGCTAATTACCATTTAGCCCGATTTTCTCGAGTTTTAGGTGCAATTGATTGCATTCATATTAAACTTCGGTCTTATGGTAATAAAAATACATCATTTATTGCCATTTATGTACTTCACCACGGTAGCAAAATTGGTCAATTTGACGTTATTATAACAAGAAATCTGGTTATTTTGACGTCAGTGGAACCAATCTGTTTGTTTTATCAATTTAATGTAGATACGAATTACATTTAAGGCGGTGAGGGAAGTGAACTTTATCGCAACAGAAAGGGATTCTTCTCTATAAATGTGCAGGCCATCGTAAATTCAAGATTAGAATTTTTAGATATAAGTTGCACGATGGCCTGGATCAGTTCATGATTCCACCATTTTTGATAACTCCAGCATTAAGACACGAATGGAAAATAAAGAATTTGGCAGTGGATTAATACTTGGAGATTCAGGTTATCCATGCCTACCATATTTATTGACTCCATTACAAAATCCTACCACACCTGCAGAAGTTTTATACAATGAATCGCAAATTCGTAGTCGATCAATGGTGAAACGATGTTTTGGGGTATTAGTAAAACAATTTTCAGTTTTACCTAGGGGATCCCGGTTTTAGACACCCCAAAAAACTATGCCATTGATCGTGGCATGTGCTGTTTTGCACAACATTATTAGATTATCAACTACAAATGAAGATAATTTCAACCCGGATTCACTATATAATGTTAACAGAGAAGCAGATAACAATAATTTACATGACAACGAGAGAGCATTTTTGATTGACAGTTATTTTCAAAATTTAGTATGGTATTTCTTTCTTATTGCACTCCATATTTCAATAATGACCTTATGTCTATGTTTGATATTTTAAAATGTAAATGACTATGAAGTACTATGTGCAGAATATACACCAATTTTTTTCGTTTCTTTGCAGGCTTCTATGAAATGTATATTACTTTCATTATTCTACCTTTGTATTTCAAAGAATAAATGGTTATGTCATTTTCGATGACATTGACATTGTTGCCATTATATAAATTGAGGACTCTTTTTCTTTACGCTATTTTCTATATTGGTATTATAGATTGTGTTATTAGATGAACCTGTTTTTATGATTCGATTACCTTTGATGACGTTATTACATTAGTTACATTAGCATATTTGTTGAAAAGAGACTCCGTGCAAGATTTTTTCGAACTTATCAGGAACGCAGTGCTGATTGGATTATACAACCTTTACTGAATAAAAGGAATCTTGTTTGTATACATATACCAATAACAGATTTGAGTACGTAATCTATATACGATTAACATTTATGAATTATATGAGAGATAAAAACTATTTAAAAATAAATAATAAGTTTGCTACTCAGCTAATGTCCATGTATCGTATATATATAAAATATTTATTATATGTAACGAAATTTTATACTATACGAATATTTTTCAATGGTGGAAAAATTATGTTGAAATGTGCCAAGAATTGGACATGGAGAATTACATACAAGGAATAGTGAGAATTGATTATAATTAGAAAGATGACGTGAAATAGCAATTTGTCGTGGAGTTTTATCAGTCGGCCTATAAATACAAAAGAAGTTTGGCGAATGGACTTAAGACTTTTATTGACTGAGTAATGTTGACAAAATAAGATTGAAGCTGTAAAGTATATAGTAATTTTGGTTGAAGACTTCGGTGATGATGGTTTTTACTAATATTTTCAGCAACTTATTACAGGGGTCATTTTGTCGTGTTCTGAAATTTTTAGTTGAAGACGCGGCTGTTTTCTATTCTCGAGATTTGGATAGACAAGCATTCTTACATTACACGGCTTTCTGCTACCACCTGGAAATTTTAAAAAATTGACTACCAGTTGGATCTGTAATACAAGATGATGATGCAACAGAAAAGCAAAATGCTATTGACTAAACAAATGCAATTTTATTTTTTAAACCATTCGAATTATATTTTATCAGCCTTTTTTTCTGTAATTATGCCTTACCTTATTTCAGTCATTTTGGTATTCAATTGTTTTATTTCCGCTTCACATTAGATTTTGATTAATATAATATTTTTGTGGTTATTTGACATTTGGTATAAATAGTTTTGTCTGGCTCTCGTATTTGGCAAGGTAATTCTATTTATTATATGTATAAAATACTCAATAATTTACAGTAATATTAAATCAAATTTTAATTATTTAAGTGTTTGTCCATTAAGAAAATGAATCAAACTGAAAGAAGAAAAGGCAATTTTATACTGGTTGAGAAAATATGTTTTCTTCGAATTATAAAAACATATGCGAATATCCTGGAAAATACAAAAACCGAAGAAGTTGGTTTAAAGCAGAAAAACAAAACTTGGGATCAGATAACATTAAAATATAATAATGAAATGTCAAACGTTACTAGAACGAAAAACTCTTTGCAATTATTGTGGGAAAATTTAAAAGCAAATTGTAGGAAATATTACGCAGCAATACACCGTGAAACATATAAAACAGATGATTAATTTATTAATGAAATTGTAATGTATTTGCTGTAATTTATATAGACAATTTTATGGATACAATGTAGCTTTGAATGTATAGGTGGTGGAATTCACGCAGTAAAACCAGATATTATAATGGATGAAGTACATGCAATTATAGCTAATCAGATTGACGGACTGATTAATCCTTTTGATAAAGATTATCGACCTCATCCTGCTACTAGTCCTACTGCCGATTTAATGGTTGCAAATTATGAAGATGATAATTCTGACTTAATTGATGATCCTGACAATGATAATGTAGATGAAAATAATTTAGATTCTAATGACCCGGTGTTTCAAGTTAATATATATTTTGAGGAAAAAATTTTAATTAAATTTTACTTTTAATATTTGTATTCAACAATATATATATATTTATTTATTTATTTATTTATTTATTTATTTATTTATTACGCACAGTATTTGCTTGCTAATGAAGAAATTGAAAATTGGGATAAATGGAATCCCAAGAAATTAAAGACGCCACTGAGCCAGCCTCTTAAAAAGGCTGCTACAAAACAGTCAAATGCAAATAAGAAATGTTCTATAAGAAGTAGATCCTGCAATGACGCACAAGAAAATTTGATAGAAAGCAAGAAAGAACTTGTACTATTAATGCAGAAACATATGACGAACAAAGCAGAATTGGAAATAAAAATATTACAAGCCTAATTACGAAAAGAAAAATTAAACATTAAATTGTTAGAGTTACAAATAGAAAAAAAGTGGAAATCATCAATGACAGTAAGCGTCGTTCAATATTATGATAAATTTGAAATAACTGATAACAAATGCTTATACACAATTTTCTCATAATTTAGCCTTACGATCGAGAAGATGTAAATATTTAAGGGGCGCTGTCCATCAAATTCCATTTCCAAGAAGAGTTCCTGTTTTCAAATAAAAAAAAAATAAAGTTAAAATATAAATGCAAAATAGAAGTAATTAAAAATGTTATATTTTTAATTATATATTTCTTTTCACATATTAAAGGAATTAAATGTAAATTGAACTATTTAAGACCTATAATATCAGAAAATTATTTATTATGTTTATAAGAAACGTTACGCCGAACGAAAAAAAAGACCGCTACCTAGGAGAATCTTGCTGATTCTAAGACTGTTAGGCCTTTAATCCGTACCATTAGAGAATGCTTAGCTCTGTTTAATAGTACAGGCCCCTTAAAGTTCCTTCAATCTTTAAAATTTCACAGGTATTCCTTCCCAATTCCCCCGTTTCTTCGATTAAAAACTTCGTAGGTGCCAGAAGTTTAATCATGTATCTTATCGTAAAAGTTTTTACTCAAGATCAGCCAATCAGATGAGTTTATAAACTTGATTCAACTGTATCATTGGTTAATTTTCAGTTAGGTATGAACATTTTCACGTTAAGTCACAATACGTAATCAACCCCCGGGTAGTAAGGGTCGGTGTCTCCGCTGAAAAGTCGAGCTTAAATAGGTGTACCAATCACAAATTTTTGTTCACAAAATTCCGAATATATTTTGTTTTGATAGTTTATTGCATGAAATTTTATATGTATGGACTTATTAAATTTAATTAAAAATAAAAAAAAATTATATGTAGAGGAGAAAAACATTGTGAAAGCTATTATTACTATTAAAAATTTAAGTTGGTACACCTACTTAAGTCCGACTTTCTGGGCGAAGACACCGACCCTAAATACACTCACAATATCATAAATCTGTGAATATCCCCTCCACTCGATCTTTTTACTCCCTAAGTTAAACTGCGTGGAGTAATCGTGAATATAAATTTACATTATCATCAACTTTTAATATCTAAAATTTGATATACTCTGGTTTAGGTTGGCCCCACTAGTTAATCCGTACATTTCTAATCCGCCCTGTAGTGGGATTCTGTAACTCAGAGTCAGCGATGATTGCCGCTTGTAATGTCGGTACTGTCGGTAACCAACCGAATCGTACCGAATAAACAAACCTTTCCTGTTTAAGAAAACTCTCAGTTCAATCCTAGTTAAGCGACGGAGTTACGAACAATTGAAGTTAATATAAATTGTACTAAACAGAATTATTCAGCTGAGAATTGATATTTCACTGAGATTTTTATTGAAAGGAAAACTAATAATATCGTTATAATTTAACAACGACCGAGATAGATGTCGCTAGAGATTCAACGGTACTAATATAAAATTTATCCGACGAATAAGTTTAATAAACCTTTGCTTTTCCTTGGACGCATTCCGCCAAAAACTCACAATGCTCGTAATAAATAATATATACCACATCAACTATTATATTGTGAGTGTTTTTGGCCTCAAGTGGGTCAAACCCCTTAACGACAGCTGTCGGTATCGCTAACTACCGACAGTTATCGCTTGCGCTAACGAATGGCGATTCTGTAACTTTAGCTTTACGACAATAGTCGGTCTAACTCATATTTGTACGATAACGATAAAATTCGTTAAGGTTCTAGGGAAGTTGGTAATATTGGTGTATTTAATACCAACCGAAATAGGAATTTTTGTGTTACTTGACTAGATCAATTTTGACTATAGCAATTCTTACTATAGCAAAATTATCATATTTTATTTAAAAGAAATATTAAAACGTAAGTATATTTTAATTAAAATAAATATTAAAAATTAATGTTTTAACATTTTTTTGAGTCAGGCAATGTACAGTTAGTGCCTGTATGCTATAGTTAAATTACACAATTAATTCTATATTTTAGAGAAAACCCCTGCATATATATATATAGAGAGTGTAACGAAACGACCGCCTTTTCTCGTAACTGGAGGTTCGGGGTGACCATCCAAATGCACGTGTAAAATTTTGTTCGAATCGTTCAAGGGGTTTAAAAGTTATTTCAATTTAAAACTCACCCTTTTTCGGTCCTTTTCGAACGACTTTAACTGTGCATAATAAAGTGGAGAAAGTGAAAAAACAATTGACGAACACCCCACTAGAATGTAAAAATTATCGATCGCGCGCGATAATACATTTGCTATTTATTTCATTAATTTGGCTATTAGATTAATTTTAAAAATAGCAAAATCCTTTTCATTACAATTCCAAATCAATTCAATACAAGTATCATTGACTGAATTGATGGAAAGAGGGAGAAGATAGAATGAAAAGGAAAGTATCAAAAGGTAAGATGTCACGCGACAGCACTGATAATTTAATAGGAAACACATCAAGGCATTTTTTTCTACAAACGAAGGTAAAAAGAATTATTTAAAATCAATTCATTGATGATAGAAAAAATTAAACTTACCCATTATTGTTCTCCAAGTTCCTTTACACCGAAGTTTTTGAAAAAGCTTCAAACTGGCTCCTCGATGATTTCCAGAATGCACACTTTCATTGATTTTGCATTTAAGAACTCGCGAATTTAAGCAAATTAGGTGTTAACCTACGTTTCTTCATAACACCGGTTAATTTGACACTTTTTGAACTGTTTGAAGTAGGCTGAAAAGAGAGACACAGAGAGATAGAATAATCAATAATTCGTTTCGACCACTCTTAATCACTCTACTTCAAACAGTTCAAAAGTGTCAAATTCACCAGTGTTTTGAAGAAACGTAGGTTAATACCTAATTTGTTTAAATTCACAAGTGTTTAAATGTAAAATCAGTGATAGTGTGCTTTCTGGAAATCATCGAGGAGCCAGTTTGAAGCTTTTTCAAAAACTTCGATTTAAAGGAACTTGCAGAACATTTAATGGGTGAGTTTAGTTTTTTCCTTCATCAATGTATTGATTTTGAATCATTCCCTTTAGTTTCGTTAGTAGAAAGAGAATGCCCTCATGCATTGTCTATTAAGTTATCATTGCGCTCGCGCGATATCTTAGCTTTTGATACTTTCCTTTACATTGCGTCAACTCGTTCTTTCCATCAAATCAGTCAATGATGCTTGTACTGAATTGAATTGGAATTGTAATGTAAAGGATTTTGTTATTTTTAAAATTAATCTAACAGCCAGATTAAAGAAATAAATAGCAAAAGTATTACCGCACGCGATCGATAATTTTTACATTCTGGCTGGGTGCTCATAAATTGTTTTTCACTTTCTCCACTTTCCATTATGCAGTTAAAGTCGTTCGAAAAGGACTGAAAAAGGGTGATTTTTAAATAGAAATAACTTTTAAACCTCTTGAACGATTCGAACGAAATTTTACACGTGCACTCAGTTTGTCACCCCGAACCTCCAGTTACGAGAAAAGGCGGTCGTTTCGTTACACCCTGTATATATATATAGTTATTTTTAAATATAAAAATTGGAAAAATATTAAATTTTATTTCCTACGATTTTTACTGTAAGCCTTAATTTATGAAGAAAATTTATTGTAAGTACTTTTTTGTGATTTCTAAATATTAATTTAAGAAATATTTGTAACATTTATTATATTTACTTTCTCGGTAAATTTCTACTGACGCCAATCACGGTCGTCGTTAAGTTAACGATAGAATTCGGTATCGACCGCGACGTTTTTAACGACAATTATCGAAAACTTTGTGTTACAGAATCGCTCTTAGCGATATCTCTCGGTAACTCGATTCAATTACCGAAAGTTGTCGATAACTAGTTACTGAATCCATATAGACGGAAGTTACAGAATCGCTCTTTTCGTTACTGCAAGCGACAACTATCGGTAGTTAGGGATACCGACAATCATCGCTGGGAAGTTACAGAATCCTAGCACTGGTAAGAGTCAGCCTAACCCTGGTACTCAGAGACGTGACCAGTGATGCCAGAAATGACTATTTTTTCCACAGATATAGTTGAACAGAGGGGGCAAGCACATAACGATAAATACCCCTAAGCGTGTGACTAGCCACTTTTATGCCGATTCGGGCAACTTCGGCTTTAGAGAAGGACAGTGACATTCACTAGGTCACTTTAAATACACTAGTCCACGGCATATCCGTGTGAGCCATCACAAAGTGTAGCAAGTGTCAAATTCTCGTGTTCATAACCTATATTAACCTGTTCGAATATTTCACGTGAGTAAAGTGTAGTGAAGTGAAATGTCAATTGTGGATAATAAAGAAGATTGTGGGGAATCTTCATCGAGTATGACATCCACAGGTAAATTATGAATTATTCTGTAAAGTTTTTGATGTTTGTTTCAACGTTTTCGTTTTTATAGGTTATTTTAATGGAACGATTTTGGTGGGTAGGTGCGGAATAGCCGTAAATCTTGTTGAGTGTCGAGTTAGGATTTAATATTCCAAATAACTTGACCTCTCCAGGTCGGCAGCAAGTCTCATACTACCCGTGCAAAGGATCCTTGTATCGTTTGTGCGGGTAAACATGAGTTTTCCCTGCAATTCCAATTTAAAAAAAAAAATCTTTCTTATAATTGGAATAATGCTTATGGATACTAAACACCAGTTAAAGTGGACATTCATAAGGACTCGACCAAAGGAAGAGATGGTTCAACTGGCAACAAGGATTCATCAAAGGATGAACTGCTGAATGCTGGCTTCTTCCAATTTGCTCTCAGAGTCTCCACACCATTATTCTGCAACCAATGTCCAATGCTCTCGGATAAGACATCGGCCTGGAAATGGAGAAAATTGATATGAGAAAATTAGTTACAATCCAGAAGATCAAGGCTCTGAAAACATTCCTATGGTATTTATGGATTTTACTAAGAACTACTTAAATATGCAAATATAGGAAAATCATTTTCAATGGATCCAATGACACTTTTTTAAAGGCAAACTTACTTTATCAGGAACACATTGAAACCCTTCCAATCGATGCATTTGGTTGCCCGAATGCAAGAAAAATTGTCATTATTCTGACTGGAGGCTTTTTACAACAACGAACGATCCATATGCTTCCCCGCTGCATCAGGAACATTAATCAGAGGCAGGCATACTGAAATTGTACATTACATATTTCAAAAATGTTATCCTGAGTGTTATATATAAACAAGTAAAAGATAGTTCATTCTTAATTACCGTTGCATTGTAACTTATAAATCTGTATTTGCAGAAGCTGCGGGTCTCTCCAACATCAAGAGTCTATTATGGCTGGAATATTGCTTGAGGATTCTGAACACCAGTTGAAGTGGACGTTCATTAGGGATTCAACCAAGAGAAAAGTGATGGTTCTACTCGCAACAAGGATTCTTCGAAGGATGATCTGTTGAATGCTGGCTTCAACCAAATTGCTCTCAGAGTAATTGTTGCTCTCAAGTCATATTTTATGGAAATCATTTTATTTTTAATTAAAAATTAAATTTTTCACACGTTTATTAATTCAGATTATAAACCATGGCAAGTACTAATAAAAACATAATATATTAATAATGTGTAGCTACATTCTTATACAAATAAATAATGGTAAACATGATAAATTTGGAAATATATAGCATTATCATTAAAGTTAATGTTTTTTATTTGTACACAGTCTCAATTTATTATTATTATGTGTATTTGACTTGTACTTTTTTTTTAAGCGTAAAGATATAATAGATTTTTAATTTTTCGTTTTTGTATTTTTTAATAAATGAAATTAATCGATAATTTATAATTAAAAAATTTATTAATTTTAATTTTTCAAATAATATTATTTAATTGTATAAAATAACTTTAAATATATTTTGATTTAAATAATTTATTAAACATATTTACATTATAACTAATTATTTACAAAAAATTTTATATATTTACAAATTAAAAATTCAACCCTCCCCTCCCACCTCGGCCACCCATACCACCACGCCCACCCCTCCCTCCCCTCCCTCTCTTCATTTCTTCCCAAGTAAAAATTTTATTTATATAAAAACTTTGGGCCGCCATTATTTGGCCAGTATATTCGGCGGCCCTCTGTTTCCCCCTTTGCTGTGCCCTCTGCCGGACCTTCCTGCCAGCTCGATAGTTCCACCTGGTTTCTGCAACAAATAATAAAATACATATTTATTAATTTCCAATTTTTAATTACCTAAAATTATTACATTATATATATATATATATATATATATATATAGATTATGAAAAGAAATACATACTTTTATAATGAGCTGGGGGCTCATTCTGCCCATTCTCTCCCTCAATAGCTCCCTCATGGAGAAACTCTCCTTCATCTCCAACGACACCATCCTCATTGGTGCCATTGTTGGTGGGTCCGTCGGGACGTGCCTCAGTCATGGGCATCGGCTCGTCCACCACGCCGCCGATACCCATGACCCGCGGCACTTTATATGTTTTTAAATTTATCCCCGACGGACCCGGTTTGGACTGCGAGTACGTTGTGGCGGTGGCGGTGGCAGCGGCAGCGGCAGGGGCAGCGGCAGCGGCAGCGCCTGGCCTTTGGCCTCCTGTCTGCCATCCTGGTGGAGCAAATTGAGACGCTCTTTTTCGCCCTTCTTTTAGTATCTGCTTTTGCTGTAATTAAATACAATTTATATTAATTATATTTATTAATGTATGAATTAATTGTTTTAAAATAAAAATCTGTTCATGAAAAATAGATAAATGAAATTTTATACGTACTTCAGACATCCTTCCTTGACAACGGTTTTTTCAGAAGTGAATTTAATCGTTGAAATAAATAATTAGAAAATAGCTTTTAAAACATTCGATTTTTTCGATTAAATCGATTGTAAAAAAATTTAATTAACATCAATTAATTTGCTTACTTTTGGAATGTTTCGAATGAATGTAGATTTTTCAAATAACTCGATTACTCGGATAATCGACATTACTCAAAATATTTCCAAAACAAGTTGATTAGCAAAATTTTCAAATAATATAATAAAGAAATAGAATATAATTTGAGAAGCTTGAAATATTGGGAATATTAAGATTTTAATTAAAAGAATAACCAGATCAGTAGTTGATAACGTAAGTGATTTCTTTAATTTTAATTTTACATTCATTAAGAAAATTTAAAATCTGTATTTCTTATTAGGAATTTTTAAAAATCAAATCTGATTAATATTCAAAGAAGCGCTTGGTTAATTGGAATATTTTGTAGAAGAGGCGCAGCGTAGAAGGGAGTAAGTAATGCACCTTTCTTGTAGAATAAATTATTAAGCTGAAAACATATAAATGTTTCTCGCACAACTTTAAGTCTAAAATATCTCCGTTGTATAGATAGGCACTGATTTCAAAAATATAATCTGGCATCAGCTGAATCAGTTAATGGTTTTCATTAATATTAATTGTATTTATGGTTTTTTCTAAAAATTAATTGTAAATTCGAAAACTACGTGATGTTCCAAATCCAGGGCGTACGGGAGAAACGCTGGACAATAAAACATTAGCATATACTGCAGCCCAAAAGTTTAGGACCACTTGGTAAAATTGTAAAAAAAAAATCTCTCCTTTAAGTGCGTGTAGTTTGGTAACCCTAAGAGGTAGAAGAAATTTAAGGATATCGTCATGAAGTTTATTAAATTCTGCGTCCTACTACATTCATTTGACCTAAGAAAACCTAATGAGCGCTTGCCGTGCTTGTATTAAAGGAGAGGAACATGACAACATTTTTAATGTCTCTTTATTTATGAATATTAAATTTCAATTCTTTGCACCGCTCATAATAACTGTCTGAGGCATTTGAAATTCAAAAAAGTGAATGCTTGTATCTTTAGCTAAAATATGTTGTTACATTGACGAAATTTTACTATGCAGTGTTTTGGAGCGAAATGGGTCAATTGTAACATATTATGCTAGGTCAATTGTAACATGTTACAATCGACACCTACTTATCGAACTGAACCAAAGCAATTAAACAAAAAATTCTATTATTTTGCTGTTGCAATAATGGTTAGACAACGGCAAAGGAAAACGAAAAGAGGTACAATACCTCGATCTATAATTGAAGCAGCTGCCAAAGAAGTAATCGAAGATAAAAAATCCATAAGGGGAACTGCACAAAAATATGAAATATGTCACTTCACCCTATACAGATCTGTAGGATCTTTAAAACGAAAAGAATCGCCTAAATTTGGTTACAATTCATACAATAAAGTATTTAATAATGAACAAGAAATACAACTTTGCGAATATTGTGAAGATTCTGCAAAACTTTATTTTGGTTTGTCACCAAAAGAATTACGAAAGTTGGCATTTCAGTTCGCAAATCATTTGAAGATTAAATATCCAGAAGGATGGAAAAATACAAATATAGCTACCGCAGACTGACTAAGTGGTTTTCTACATCGAAATTCAAATTTGTCTATTCGAAAAGCTGAACCTACAAGTCTTGCTCGCTCGATGAACTTTAATCAAGAAACGGTTAATCAATATTTTAATAACCTGTCTATTTTGATGGACAGACATAAATTTACTCCAAATAATATTTATAACCTTGATGAAACTGGATGTACAACTGTACAGAGTGCTACTAAAGTTCTTGCAACGAAAGAAGTAAAACAGGTTGGAGGAATAGTCTCCCAAGAACGAGGATTGTTAGTAACAGTTTGTATAGCGGTAAATGCTATAGGACAATATATTCCTCCTATGTTTATATTCCCTTTCAAAAGATTCAAAGATCTTTTTATTCGTGAAGGTCCTACAGGTAGCATTGGGGGCGGAAACAAATCTGGATGGATGCATGAAGAGAATTTTCTAACATTTATCAAACATTTCGCCAAATATGCTAAACCTAGTGAACAAAATAAAGTTTTGTTAATTTTAGATAACCACTCTTCCCATCTATTTATACCTGTGATAGAATATTGTAAGTCAAATCTAATAAGCCTTTTATCATTTCCAACCCACACATCGCATAAATTATAACCATTGGATAGAACAGTTTTTGGCCCATTCAAAAAATTTTATAACTGTGGATGTGATCAATGGATACGCAATAATCCTGGAAAAAGGCTAACAATATATAACATTCCTTTGCTGGTAAAAGAAGCAGTATTGAATGCCATAACTCCAAAGAATATAATTGCAGGTTTTCAATACACAGGCATTTGGCCGTTTAATAGAAATATATTCACAGACGATGAGTTTCTATCATCTAGAGTTATAGACAGACCTCTTCTTAACACAGAAAGTACACCAAATGGGCCGTGTTCCGTTATTGACTGTGAGTACTAGTAATCTATAGTTTGCGTGACATAAACTATAGATTTTCAGTACTCACAGTCAATAACGGAACACGGCCATAATAACGCCGAAGCTGAGTCGGATTTTTCATCAGTAAATGATCCTCAACCTAGTACTTCTAGATTAACACTCCCTTTAACAAATAAGCTGACTCAAGAAACTCTTTGCACTCCAGCCATGATTCGACCGCTACTTAAAGCTAATTTTGATATTAAATTAAGTTCAAAACGGAGACGAAAAGGTAAAACAGCAATATTAACGGATTCCCCTGAGATGGCATTATTAGCAGCAAAAAAGAAGACGAATTCAGTGTGTTGTGCTAAGACGCAGAAATGTGTAAATAAAAGAAAACAGGAATCTATCGATACTGTTTCCAAAAGAACAAGACGACATACAAACAAGAATGCCATGACTAATAGTAATACAGTTTTCGAGGAACAGTCAATATGTCTGATGTGCAGTGGCTCTTATAAAAAAAGTACAGAAGATTGGCTTCAGTGCCGAAAATGTCTCAAAAGGGCACATGCTTCTTGTGTTAATAATGATCCACTTTACATTTGTAACAAGTGTCATTCTAATTAATTCAAATCAACTCAAATTTTATAAAACTTAACAATATTTTCCCAAAAGAAAATGATTTTGTTTGTATTTTTATAAAATGTTCATATAAATACTGTTATTTTTTCTATCCACAAATAAATTTCATTTCGTGACATCTACTTATTTATAAAGAACATATTCTATTTACCAAACAATATTGAAATGCTTCTGTATTCATCAAATATAGCAATAGCCGGTATGTTACAATTGACACCACTAGTGTTAGAATTGACACCTATGTGGGGTCGAAAGTAACAAATTGCACGTGCTCCTATTTTTATTTTTGGTGCATTGAGTAATTAAAATATCATATTAATAAAAATATATTTGTACTCTAGACATATGTAGTAAGTTTCACAATTTTTGTTTAGATTTTTAACACTACTAGGATCTTCGGAAAAAAATGAGATTCACTTTTTGTTACAATTGTCCCCGGTCTCCCCTATACATAATTTAAAACACCTATTTCTTAAAGCATATATGTTTTAGGTTGAATTACAGCCTGGGTCAAAAGTTTATATAAACAAGAATGACCTTTAATATATAAAAAGATGGAGGAACAGGCCAAACGAAATGGTGCGAAGGCTTTTAAAAATATTGATTGGAGTTGAAGCACTGAAAGGAATGACTGCTCGGGGCAAAAAAAAATTGGAAGAATATTCCAGAAAATATTTTAAATTCTGTTGAATGTAATTATCGATGACAAATTCTAAGTTTTGCTTTGTTAAACACTATCAAGATTTCCTACCCAACTGTCACTCTTTAATGTATACTTTCCTTATTTATAGGGTTTGTCAATAAAATTGCAGCAATTAAATTGGAACCAATGGAGTATATAAGGGTTGTAAACTTAATGTGTAACACATTAAGAAATCCAAAAAAAAAAAATAAATAATGTAAATAATAATTAATTATTTAAACTGAAAATTAAATTCAAGTCTGTAATTTGTTCAATAAATAATAATTATATCAAATTTAATAGCCCTAACTCATTAGTCTCCAATATATATAGTATCAAATTGAATTAAAGTATAGAACGAATATAGCAAGTTTAAGCCATAAATATTAAAGCAAACTATCGCTTAAATATAGGTTAGACCATGTCAGAAATATAGGAGGAACCATGGCTTGAATATAGGTAGAACCATGGGAATTAGGAAGTAGCCATACTTTGGCTCGTATATGGATTCTACAATGGTATTGATATAAGCCATATTGAAGCCATGCATAGCCAATACTAGAAATTTTCTAGGCAGGTATGGTTACTAGTTTGCTTTTACCAAAGTAAAAATTATTATTCGTCTCATCTACATTGGCGATCGAGTAGAATCTTTGAAAATCTACGAGCCGCAGCTCATAGTGACCGTCGTCCAGATTGATCGGTGGGAAAAAATTTGATTCCAACACATGACCATGTCCTGATAGTGTAAATGTTAAAAACATTTCATCTGTTCTCTTAGAAATTTAACACACAACTGACCACAAATGCTAGTATCATACGATTGATATTGGTCATGATTGTAATAAATTGTACTAAGCGGATCGAAGTACCGTATGAGTTCAGTCGGTGGTTTCAGATTGCCGAAAGAATCGAAATACTTTACAAGATTATTGCATTTAACGTATAGGCAACCCAGTGAGTGCCTGGACCATTAGAATCATCAAGGTTAACGATTGCACATTCATTAGACCATGGACCGTTTCGCGGTAGACTTGTACGCATAAAGACTCCACGGAAATTTGGTATATCACGACATATATATACGTGAGATAATTGAATATTACTTGTAGCACTCGATCTCGGTAGACCGCGTGCAGTTACTTTTTTGTTCGCTTCTTTGACATTGATGTTTTTGCTACCCCTCATCCGATTCGTTTGTACGGTGCGAGATACAGCCCCAGTCCGCCTCTTGCAGTTGCTTCTATATATGATACGATTGTGATGCTGCATTTTTTCGAACTGTTTTTTCGCAGCTTTGGCATTGTTTACAGCTTTCGCTATACCTGATGCTCCACCTGCTAGTGCTCCCACCGCACCTAGCAGTGGCAGCAGAGGCAACAGTCCGACCCGTGTTTTAGGCGTCCAATTTTCCGTTTTTTTTGCTTTATTACCAGTTTTTCTCACTGCTACTTTCCTCATCATATCTGTTTGTAATCCTACACCACGTTTACGCTTTGCGTTCATAGACGCCCAGACAGCTGTTGCTGCAGCACGCTCCCCAAGGTTGCGTCACTAGCTATGATACGTTTACGTGCACGTTTTGCGAGCACTTGATCAGTTAATGACGCTGCGACAGGTCTTTGTATTATGAATATGCGATATCCTGTTCTAGACAGGCTTCATCCAGCTGATTCACACCTCGATCACATCGTGCTAATCGTTCTTGAAGTCGAGTTCCTGGTCCAAAGTAATTATATCCCGGTAAATGATGCTCAAACGGTAGTTTATTTATTGTTTTATTGAGGAATGATCCACATCCAACGCACGACATGCATAACAATCTTTTATCAACGGTGGTAGTCCGTCTACATGAGTATATAGTATTAGGTAGGTTGAAATATTATAAACAATAGCGATATTTTTGAACCTCAGGATCTGCACGAATATGCTTGGGTAATTTATTCCAATATCTGTCAATACTGTGTGAAAAGTACATTAAAAGTACAATTTTCGGTACGTATTCCAATTTATCACTGCTTAACTCCTCCAAACTTGTAACATCCAACACAAATGCTGGCATAATGAAAACTAATTGAATTCTCCGATTTCATGCCTACAAATAGCTCATGCAATTACGATTTAACGCCACAGTCTTTCGAGAATGCATTTCGTAAAGCAACCATTAAGTATCAATATCTCTAATACCGATTATCACACTGCCGCCGTTAGTGATATGAAACGTCATGGATCTTTGCTACCGTCAACTATACGCTGTATAGTTTGCGGACCCTCAAATTGTGGGAAAACAAACGTATTGCTAAGTCTTATTGAGAGTCCTCACGGTGTAAGATTTGACAACCTGTATGTTTACTCGAAATCGTTCCAACAATCGAAGTACCGTTACTTGGAACAGCTATTGACAGATATGGAGGAAATTGGTTATCATCAATTTTCAAAAAATAGTGAAGTTATAAATATGACAGATACATTACCAAATTCAATCTTTATATTTGATGATATGGCAAGTGTTAAGCAGGACAATATAAAGAGACTACTTTTCAATGGGTCGGCACTCGAGCATCGATTGCTTCTATCTTTGTCAGACCTATGCCAAGATCCCAAAACATCTGATTCGTGGCAATGCAAATATGTTAATCATTTTTAAGCAAGATGGGACTAACTTGAAGCATGTTTACAAAGATCACGTAAACACTGATATAACATTTGAAAAATTTTGTGAATTGTATTCAATGTGTTGGCAGGAAGTTATGGATTTTTAGTAATTGATAAGAACAGTGGTATGCAAAATGGTCGATATCGGAAGGGTTTCGATGAGTATGCAACCATCGAATAGCATAAAGCATCATATCAGTGCTGGAAAGTGTTAGTTGAACGTAGATCATTGAACAGTGTAAAGCTTTTAATTACACAAACGGACCGGTTATATTATTAAGCAAACCAGTTATACAGATAAATGGGTCACTTGGATCGGTAAACCGATCGGTCGAATCGTTAAAGAGGTCGGTTAATCGCTAAACCGATCGATTGAACCGCTAAACAGGTCGGTTGAACCGCTAAACCGGTCGGTCGAACCGCTGAACCGGTCGGTCGAACATCTAAACCGGTCGGTCGAACTGCTAAACTAGTTGTTTGAACAGCTATAAAGATCGATTGAACTAGTAAATTGACTGGTTAAACAATTAAAAGTTTACAATAAAAAATGGATGAAAAGTCACTACTTAAAAAGATTGCTGAAACGAGTGAGGTAATTCGTGAAAAACATCGCGCACTGAAATCGGAAAGATCAATGGTGGAAAGTAGATTGAATGAAACTTTTAAACCAATAGTTGATCCACTGAAAAAACCAGTTATGCAAACAGATAATAACAATGAAGAATCTTATGATTTAAACATTGATATAAATCATGATAAGAAGCGGAAGCGTTATCATACTTCAACCCCCAATGAGTATATTATCAAGAGAAAAAAAAGAAATTACATAACAATGACGATACTCTTACTAATAAATCATTGATGATCTATGATGAAAAATCTACTTTTGATCAATCGGTATTACCAATGAAATCAATGACAGAATCTACATCATTACATTCAGAGCCTGGGCAAGAATCTGCATCATCACATTCATCATCAAGACAGGAAACTTTAGGATTGCTCAAAAAACAAATAAATCATTCCATAGATTGGAGAAGTTTTCCACCTATTGCACGTCATTATATGCAGTTGTTCCTTTTCGGTAGTAAAGATCAAATCGATCATGGTTTCGGAGTTACATTAGATGAAAGGAACCAATATGTGATAGGAAGATGTACGTTTGATATTAGTCATGAAGGTGATATTTTAATTGATAAAAAGCGCTATATTGGTACGAGAGGTCTTTTTGAATTAATCTTCATGAAAGAGCCTGATAGAAAGCTCTACAGCATTGATGACAAGATCATATATAAGCAAATCCTTGAACAAACTAAATCATATAAAAGAGCAAATGATAGTTACCAACAGGTTCAAGGGAATAAGGGTCCAAAGTATAAGAAAATTATTCAACCACTAATTTACAATAAAGTACCATCACAACGAGCGATAGCTGGTAGTGGATTTATGCGTGTTACTGATGAGCCTGCAAACTATATACATTGGAACGATCCTAATGACTTAGTTGATCGATTGCGACTTTTAATTGTATAAACCACCGCAGGTCATACAAACCACCATAATGAAATACAGTCAATAATAGAAGAGTTGCGTGAAGAGGATCTTATTCTATAAAAGGGTACAGTTTATAAACATTTTCTTCAGTTGCGTACCACACGTCAATATGTCAATTAACAAATTTGGTAGTGGTTTTAACGTAAGGAAAGAATTGTAGTCAGTCTATAAAAGGCCTATTTGCCTTTGGTCCACCAAATGATTGCTGTAGCAAAGACGGTAAGGTTGCCGTTTGTCACGCGGCGGGCTCGGGTTCGATTCTTGGCAGAGGTTAATATTTTTTCATTTTTATTTCGTTACAACGAATTTTTTTTTCAATAACCATTAACTTATTAGACTCAATAATAAATATAAAAATGCATTTGTTACCAGATTAATACAAAAACATTGAGTTTATTTTACCTCAACTCAGTATTTGTTATTATAAGAACGCATTTTTGTATTTATTACCAAATCTAATAATTTAATGGCTACATATAAACATTTTATAACAATTAAGAAGTTATTTAGGAAAAGGATTTCCATTTGCTTCGAGTTATTGGGTAAACGCAGCATTTTATATAGACTAAGAGGTCCGAGAATCAACGTCGCGCTCCTTTTCGCTCCCGAATCCTACCGAAACTTGTTGAAAGAAGCCGATAGCCTTACGGTCAGTCGAAAGAGAATCCGAGTAGCCGAGAAGTATGAAATAAGAATTAGAAAGAGAGGACCGATGAAACTATACCGCTCTCGCTTGCACCCGAAGTGAACCGACGTCCAGCGAAGGTAGCCGAAACACAGATATGCCAAATGGCAGTGTGGGTAGCTAGTAGTTCGCTTTTCTCCGCTAGGAGTGCAAGTGGGCACCTAATAGTTCAGTTTTCTCCGCTAGGGGTGCAAAGATCTCTCACGGATGACGGATGCATGTGTGCGTGCCAGCTTGGTCGACGTGGTGGGGAGAGTGATTTCCCACGAGTTACCAGCACTGCAGAGTATGCCTGTGAGTGAGTGAGTGAGTGAGCAAAGATGAACCTTCCGTGCGACAGTAATGTAGTTGCCCGTGTGTGAGGGATATTGTAATTGCCGCCCGCGGAAGGAGAGTACGTTTTTAGGAAATAGTATGACTGATGATTGAGCGAATGTTTGCAGGTTGTAGTGTATTTAAAATAAAATATATTATTTCTAATACTAATTTTATAAGTAGCTCATAAGAAGGATCCTCTGCTCCAACATGAACTTGAAAACTATTATCTATCCATCCTTTCCTAAGCCCCAATAAAAGCACATAAGTCCTTCTCCTTCGCACTCACTCAACCGTCCGCGTATGTTTACGCGTTGCCCCTATCTTTCCCCTTACCACGCTGACGCCTAGAGCGCCCAGCAGCGAGTCCCGTCTCTTCCCTTTACAGCGCTGACGCCTCGAGCGCCTAGCAGCGATTCCCCTCACCGCGCCAGTACCGCGCCAAGTAACCCATTCCCCCTGCCGCGCCCGTCGAAGCATCTACGTTAGCGCCACCGCACCCGCCCCGCCACCAGACCACGTAGCATCAGCGTCGTCTGCTACTAAGGACGACCACGCAGGATTCTCAAGCAGGAACAGCTAGCCGGCTACCGTGTAAAGCATATGGATGATTAGCAGGAACGGCGAGAAATATAGATCGCGGATCCATATCTAATCGATGATTGGTCTCTGGATCCCGATCATACGTATGCCTAGATGAAACCCCAGAAATGAGGGAAATAATAGAGCGAACCAAGGAATAAGTGTCAATGTTGACTACACCTTGTTCTGCTCCGATAGCAACTGTACGTGGATTTGTATTGAGGATTGGTTCGTCGCTGCCGTGATCAAATACGTTCGGGTTTTGATACGGCAGGCCCCAATCATCGTTCGAATTGTTTTTGTGGAGTGTTCGTGGTGAACGCTGAGTGACTGCTGGACATCGTCGCCGGAGCTACGGAGTTTTCATTTGTCCTTATACTCGACCTGCTTTTCCCTTAATTTCCCCCCTGTTTTCCCCCCAAGTTAAGTTAGTAAAATCAGTGTGCCGTATGATAAGCGTGCCCGGACATCGCGGGAGGCCTCTCCCCCCCCCCCCCCCCCCCCGCCGAGATCATGTAGTTTTTAGTAAAGTTGAATAAAAATCGGGTCTCCAGATTTTTGGACAGTGTTTTTTGTTATTTTTAACCCGGATTCTAATCCGCCGGTTACAATATACTTGCCGGTCAAAAGTTTAAGACCACTTGAGAAATTTGGTTCAAAATCAGTTACTTCTTTAAACGCGCATAACTTCGTAATGAGGAAAGATACAATAAAATTCAAAAAAACCGTTGGAAAGCTGATAAAATTCTACATATAGTGGAATTACCTCAATGCACAGAAAACGTGTAGTTATCGAATTATCATTAAAAAAAAATGGTGCTAAATTTAAAATTTTTAATTTTTCGTTACGTCAATTCAACTTATTGTAGCACTTGCAACAATTATGGTAATTATGTGAAACTTTGGTGACATAAAGTTCAAAGTTTCAGCTTTAATTTGAGACATCAAACGTCACAATATTGATTGTATTTTCTTATTTTCATAAATTTTTTCTGGGTAATGTCGAGAAAACTTTTTGACCAAAAAACAACAGCCCAAGCATTTGAAACAATTTCAGATTGAAGAATCCGTCGGTATTAAATGACCTATTCTACTTGTTTCATATTGCACTTTTATTCAGTTAAAAGAAATATGATAATTGTAAATCTTAGAATTATTAAAATAGATTTGATTAATCATTACTCTACTTTTGTTGATTTAATTTTAAAATTAATAGACAATTTTAATGTATTGTACGTAGGCGGCACGTTTGACACAAGGCCGAAAATTAAAGCTAATGTTTATCAATTAATAACTATCATGGCAGAAAATAATGGAAAGGTACTTATGGTATTTGCTATTAAATATATTTTAAATGAATTAAAATATAGATTATGTATTGTATAAATCAATTTCTTCTTATAAAGGCAATTCTATTTTTATGGACAATAACAAATAATAAAACAGGTTTACTCTATGAGAAACTATTTTCATTTATACAATTGAAAATTGTAGATCTACACCCAATAAAAATTCATGTGGATTATGAAAAAGGGTTACAGAATGCCTTAAGAAGCAATTATCCGAAAGCAAAAATAATGGGGTGTTTTTTTCATTATATACATATAAGATATTCATTATTTTGATCACAGATAATTAAAATTAATATTAAGTTGTGACTTAATTTTATATTTTAGAATGTTGGGAAAACTGAGCAAATATAAAATGTACACAAAATTTTCTAAGTTGTTGCCTATGGAAAAAATAAGATTATTTTTAATAATGAGGCACCTATATAATTTGCCATTGCTTCCATCCTTCGTAATGGCTGAGGCAATTGATATCACTGTTAATCAGACACAAGAATATAAGATATTTGAGTAGTTTAAAACATTAATTAATTACATACAGCAAATCTGGATGAAAAACGTAGACCCGAACATATTTTCAGTATTTAATGAAGAATCCAGAACGAATAATTTTATAGAGAGTTACCATAGAACCCTTATAAAACGTTTTAGAAAACGTCCAGATATTTTTAAATTCACAGGTAACAATTACATTAAATGCCCATAGAGGCTGCGGCATTTCTTAAAATTAAGAAATTTCGATTTTTTTCATTACACATTTTATTATAATTTATACATGTATACAATTATTATATCCTATTTATATAGATGAATTAAAACAATTAATAACTATATATTGCTTAGAGCATATTAATAAAGATTATGTGAGAGAACGAAAGAAGAAATACCGAGAGTATGAAAATTTATTACAACGTGCATGGAATACGTCGTTCCGAAATGTTAATAGAGATAACGAATGCAGGAAAAATTGCAATTTTTTAATATGAAAATGAAGAGTACTTCATAGAAGGAAGATCATTTAAGCAGTTGCATGATTTGTATGATTACCCGATAAAATCGACTAAACTTTGCATTTATTATGCTGAAGATGCAGAAGATAAAACAGAACGCTTTAATATAAAACAAATTTTATGGAAATGTTTTGTATGTCCATATGAAAATGGATATGCTCTATTCCCATTAAATCATTTGCTATAATTATTTTATTCTTAATTAAAAATTTATAAAATATTTCATATAATTCGTTAAATATATAACTATACTTTATTTTCTTTTAAAAGTTAAGAGCAATGTATGCTGTAATTGAGTTTCCACCTACTCACGGATCACCCACCCAGCTGCCTGTTATCCCAGATAACTGGCTGTTAAAAAGGATGATAAGAACTGTTATTGGCCTAATAGCAGTAGCTTTTCAACTGTAGAAAAATATATTAAAGAAAATGTTCCTTTTAAAAAATTATGGAAAACATACAGTGTCAGTAAAGTTTACATAAGAACAGGTAATAATTTCTTTAATTTATTTTTAATGTATTTGTTATTATGATAAAATACTGAAACATTTTTTCTAGATGATTATGATACCGCGAATGATTTTTTAACTCGTCTAATTAATGAAAAAACACTGTTAATGAGCTTTCACAAGGAGAAAGCTTCGCAAAAAAATCTGCAGATTTGCCTACTTCAAGCGATACTGTGTCTTTGTCGTCTTCTGATGACGATACTGATCCCGTTATAAAAAAACGGAAAATTGTGGAAATAGGTAAGGGTAAAATCATTTGGAATGAATAATTGTTGTTTTTCAACAAATTACTGTTCAGACAAATATGTGCATGATGGAGATTAAAACGCAAAATAGTATTTATGAATGTTTTTATAACAGAAACACAAAAGCCATCAAAACCATGCACTTCAATCGGAGACTCCGGTATGAGTGCAACGCAATCAGGGACTGAAGGTTTGTATATAATAAAATAATTTGTCATACATTTGTCTTTAGTTTTAATGTACGTTAGTTAAGTATATCACGTTACTTAAAATAAAATAAATTTCAGAGCTTCCAAGAGATATTTTGAAACAGTTAATTAATATAGCAGAAATTAGTAAACAGACATTGGCTAGAGTAGACGAGCTCCTCCAAATGTCTCGAGCAAATAATAATGCCATACAATTACCAGAGCCCCAGGAAATCCCGTCATTTCCATTGAAAGATTATATCACATTTAAAAATTTTGATGAGAAGATGGTTCCTCAGTCCGACTTTTATAATTATATGGTCAGTCAGACAGCTCATGATACGTATAACAATAAAATTTAGAATACATATTATTCATTTTATACCCTATATAGGTTGATAATATATACTATTTGTGTTAATATAATAAATTCATATATACAGGTTCGCCGGTTAGCAGGAATAGGTGGATCAAGGGTTCAAGGATTAGTTCGAAGAATATTAAAGTTTTTAATAACCGATGAGATAGCTTCTAAATTTAATTGGAAAGGACGTCAACAAAAGCACAGTTTCGAAATTTGCAATGTCACAAAAGCAATCTATGGTAAATTTTTATATTATACATTTTATTTAATTTACATACCACAATGGAAAACTAAAAATGATTTTCGTTCATTTTTACTTAATAGACATGTAATCAGGTCTTAAACCTAGTTTTATACAGCACTTTTGATAAATAGTCAACAAATAAACTAATTTTTATTTAAAATTGGAAAACAGAGTGTTTGAATTTTCTTTAATTAAAAATAACGCTTTATTTTGTGTTAGTTTTTGTGAAATCAGCACAAAATTAAATCTAATATCCTGATTGTTTACATAGTTTTTATATGAATTTGAGTTAAAAATAGACTATTTCTCGGAAGCTTTATATAAAAAATAGTTTGATGTATAATGTCCAAAACATATAATTAACATAATTTCTGTCAAATGTTGTATAAATATCTGTGCAATTTCGCAAAACTATATTTCCTTTATTGTTTCTAAAAGATCGGTTATTCAAACAAATTATTTATCCAATCTACTCTTGCTCTCAATTAGTTCGAATAATTAAAATTGTATTGTATACCTGTATTAGAGATTGCACATTGTGCAATACTGATCATAGCAAATAATTTGATCATAGCTTCATAAGACTACTCTTAGTAAGAAAGTTGAGTGAATTTTGTTAGGTGTTGTGCTGTGTGTTTTTTATATAATTATTTTATTTTTTTGTTAGCCTATAGCATCGATTTAGTAATATAAGAATGACAAAGAGTAAGAAAGTGAGAAGTTTAAGCAATTTCTCTCTTTTATGCTATTGCCACTGAAGTAGTGTTTTACGTTAAACTAAAAAACAAAATATTAAATTAAAAACGACAAAAAAAAATTTAATTGACTTGCCTGCTCAATGTGGTCTGAAGAAATTATGGTTAAAATATTTTCTATTGTATGTTTTGCAGCCTGTATAGAATCAAATGTATACTGTGACGCTACTGTCTATCCCGAGGGATAGTATAGAAGGGGAGGGAGGAGTGATCCCTCACCGATCGCGTTCGCGTCCCAATAGGCGACTTCCTACAAGACCCGGGCGCCTTCGATGTAATTTTAATAATACCCGAATATTTATTTATTCATAGGGGGTTCTAACCCTTGTCCGCGAATTTAGGGGATAGGGTGCTAATAATTGTAATTAATCAATTCCGATTAAACTCTCTTTATTATAAATACTGTACTCAATACAATACCCAGCTCACGATACAAGTACTTTACGCGAGGTCCTAAATGTGGACGCGGCCTAAGTTGTGCGAACGCGGCTGAAGCCCCGATGACGTCGTAGCTGACCTCGCGCTCGAGCCACTAGTCGGTGCTCGCGGCGGTCCCCGGCGTCCCCGCCGAGTCGCGCGGTACTCGCGTGCCTCCAGCGGATCCCTCAGCTCACTACCACGCGGCGCTACGCGGATAAGTCCCTATCCCCGCGCGTGCGCGTCACTGGACGGTTATTCGCACTTACTCCGTTCCCGCGTATTCAAGCACAACAACGACCCGGATTGTTTACGTTGGGGAGTCTACGGTCGCGAGTCCTCACGATGATTATACTAAGTCCGCGGCCTTGAACCAACTCAAGGGAACGATCCTCTCAACGGTCAAACTCACAATAGAATATATGTAATCGCGAACACTCGGTTACTTCGCGCTTCTACACAATATGCTTTCGTTAGCGGTCCGACGGAATGACCACTCCGCTAGGTTGCCCGCTTACCCGTGACAGGTGAGCAGGGCCAGCGGTTCCCTATAAAACCGATCGGTGCTACGAGCCCTAGAGCCCTAGCACACCCCGGGACATCACAGGGCTTTAATACGAACGAAAAATCACTCTTACTTCAGCTGTCAAGGGCTGGCTCTCTTCTTTCTCTCTGCTCTCTCTCTTTCTCTCTCGCCTTGGTCTCTTCGTCTCTCTCTCCCTCTCTCTCTCCCCTTTTCTCGCCCTTAATTCTTGCCCTTAGGGCCACTACACTCCGCTGTCCGGTATGGTTTCGCGGCCGGGCTGCAGTCACTGCACTATCACTCACTGGTTTTCTATGTAGCGGCTGTGGCTTCGGTCGCGAGGTTATATTGGCGGCGGGGAAAGAGTCCAGGCACTAAGTGTCACCTTTGACATCTAAATTACGTGTGTCGGGGCAGTCCGCGGGAGCAGGTAAGGTCCTGCGCCTGTCCCGCCGCTGCCCCGCTACACCCATCGCGCGAAACTAGGAAGCCGACAAGTTATCGATCCTCCATCAATAACTCATCGGTTGATAACTTCCTAGTTCGCACACGACCCGCCTATCTAGTGCTTGAGATTAGCAAAGCGCTAGATGGCAGCTATTGTAACGCTGCGGGAACGAAACGTTACAATCAATACAAAGTAAATATAATTAAACGAATAGAGAGAAATGTTAAAACCTTTAAAGAGTAATTAAACATATATATTTATTTTCAGAGGCTGCCCATATGTACTTTCCTTCTACAGAAAGAAGCGACTACATTACAGCTACAACCATAAAAGACTGGTTAAAATTCAGTAAAGCTAGGATGCAAAAAAGAAATTAGTGCTGAAGTGGAAATTTAATTTTTTATTTTATTTTAAAGATATTAATAAACTCTAATTATTCTTTTTATTTCAACAAATCTTAAATTACTCCCTCATAGAAACATTTTAAATTTATTCTAAACTATAAATTATCTTCCAATTTTTATGAACTTTAATACTCATTCTTTTGTACAATTTTTGGATTGAAATCAATATTCGATGTTTTCACTCAAAGTAGATTCTATGAAATAGAGTATTTGAGGATTGTAATAGTTATATAAAAGGGAAGATGCATTATAAACGCGGACCGATCAATTTCAAAAAACGTCATAATAACATAACAAACATTGATCGTAGGTTATAGTTGAAAATTTCAAAGTTATTTAATGTTTAACCCCAAAAGTTTTAGAAAAACGTTACATTTGCGTAGTTTCTTTTTCATAAGGGTTACGTATTTCCTTAAAATAACGTTATAAACCTGTTATATATTAACGTTAAAGAAAGACAAAAAAGACACGTTATTGAAGCTATAAAAAAATTTTAATTTAATAAACATATTATATTTTGGTTAGGTACAACGTTTAATTAACGTACTAAAATAACGTGTGATAAGGGGATTCGTGAAACTTCTATTTAACTGAATTCTGTACAATTTAACGTTGCTTTTTCGTTGATATAATACGTTTTGGTTATAAAGAAATTGAACTCTAAAGCAGCATGAAAAATACTTTACAAATCAACGTTAAACAGTAAAATGGAAAATATAGTTATTATTAATTTATTCATAAATTAATTTACTTAACGCTAATGTAAGTTAGTTATTTTTAATGTTATTTTATTACGTTAATTTAACGTTACAAATAAGTAACTTACATTAGCGTAAAGTAAATTAGTTTATTCATAAAGTAATAATAACTATATCTGCCTGTTTATTTTTTAAAGTTGATTAGTAAAGTATATTTCACGATGCTTTAGAGTTAAATTTGTTTATAACCAAAACGTATTATATAACGAAAAAGCAACGTTAGATTGTACAGAATTCAGTTAAATAGAAGTGTCAGGGATCCCCTTATCACACGTTATTTTATTACGTTAATTAAACGTTGTACCTAACCAAAATTTTATATGTTTATTGAATTAAGATCTTTTTAAAGTTTTAATACTGTTTTTTTTATCTTTCTTTAACGTTAATATATAACGGTTTTATAACGTTATTTTAAGGGAATACGTTACTTTCAAAAAAAAAAAAGACTACGTAAATGTAACGTTATTCTAAAACGTTTGGAGTCAATTTTAAATAACGTTGATTTTTTAACCATAACCTAAAATCAACGTTTGTTACGTTATTATAACGTTTTTTCAAAGTGATTAGTCCGTGTGGGCTGGCTAGCAGCGCCGTATAAAGAATATTTGTAATTATCGCGACGAGATGGCCTAATGTTATTTCCTACACAGACTGTCGGGAGAGGCCCTGGCGACAGAAGCCAGTGTAAATAGTTCATTATTGAAAGACCTATATAATAAGCACCGAAGAGCTAATATAGTTGTTCGATATCTTTAGTAGAAAATTTAATGTGCTTATTTATTCTGTAACGCGCGATTTTTCGGGGAGAGGTGTTCTTAAATAAACAAGCACTGAAATATTCTTGATAAAATTTGCCTCTATATTCAACTATTTACAACTGGCTTCGACGCCAGGGCTTCTCCCGATAGCTTATGCGGGAAATAAACATTTAGGCCATCCTGTCGCGCAAATCACAAAAATTTCTTTTTATTTACGGCGCTGCTACTAATGCTCTCGGCGCATTCGGTTTTATTCTACTTTCTTTCTACAATTCAGGGCGCTAGGCCCACCGTGGATCAACCGAATGGCCTTCTAACCGCGGAGCACTTTTTGCCGTTTTCCCGGCTTTCCTGTGATTCTAAGCTTTTCTCTTAGTGTTGCCCGAATGCCGAATCCTATGCTAGCCGATTTTCTATATCGCGACCGCACTTCTTAAAGACTACGTGTCTCCTCGAGGCAGTGACACACACCTGGCCGGAGACTGCATCGCGTTATTAATCAGGTTGCCTACCTTATAACCTACTAGCTGTTTCGTGTTAGTGTCGCTGTAGGCACCTTCCTTTTGCCTTTTCTTAAGGGTTCCGCTTTCCTTCGTATCCTTATGGCGCTCCTCAGTACGTATTATGTACTTCCTCCCGTGAGTATCTAGACAGATTTTCTCCCTTTTTATTCCTTCTCACGGAGCACGTTCCTTCTGTTACGCAGCTAACTAGGCAGTGCGTGCCTCGCCGCGTGCTCGCGACGGCGCTGCGGTCGGCACGAAAGCTCTCGCGGATAGACCAATCGCGCGCTAGGCGTGCAAATTCAGAAATCTTAACATGACAGGTCCCGTATGGATCTGCCACATTACAATTCAAAGAAAACCCTCTCCACAGAAAATCGCGCATTACAATATATATATATATATATATATATCTAAGATACCTTTCGATAAAAGAATGAAACATTCATTGCCCAAGGATCCAAGTTCAACTGGATGCATCTAGTTGCGGTATGTATCCTGCAGCTTTCGCAACTGCTATAGCATTGAGTGAACACCCAAATGTACAAATATACTCAGTAAATGTTTCCGAAATGAGGAAATATTTTATAAAAATAATTGAAAAGAAAGAATTGCTGCCTTTTCTAAAGAAATAAAGGATTCTATCTTTTTTACATATAAATTCGTTTTAAAAGCCCAATTTTAAACGAGGAAAAGCTGGTGGTATGTATTTTTTAACAAATTTGACTATATGGCCAATTATACGTGATAGTACAGTGCTTATAAAAAAAAGTTGGAGATTTTGAAAATTTTCAAAGTTTCCGACTAATGGTATATATTTGTAAACCACTTCACGAGGATTTTCAGTGGGTAAACGATTAGTAGTCCCACATACCTTCTGGCGCAAGCCAGTGAAAGTTGTATAAGTTATTTCCCCTTCTCAATAAAAAAAAAAAAAAAAAAAAAAATCATAAAAATGACAATGGGATTTTATGGCTTCTTTGTTTTCCCATAACGTAGAAGAAACTATGGTAACAGCTGTAAATCATGAGGTATAAAAAGAAATACGAGTTTACATTTATTCTTTTTAGCTGCGTTCATACGTTTGAGCTTAGCAAAAGTTCAAAGTAATGGTACCTTTGGCTATTTGCTTATGGATTACCATAAGAAATCAAATAATTTTTTAGTAACAAACAGTATCTGCGCTGTATATTGAACGAAACACATTGTTATATTACTCGAAAAATGTAAAAGGTTTTCTGAATCTTTTTACGGGGATACCCTGTATAAAAGTCTTAAAAATTGTGAGACAAACGCGAATACAGTATAAATTTTGTAGTTCTACTCTAGGGGGATTGAACTCGCTTAGCTGATCCATATCATTCAATTTTTCATTTATTTTTAAAAAAATTGTTAAAAAAAATTGGATATGATTTGCTGAGAAAGTACAATCCCCCATTACACTACCCCAAAATTTTAATCCTTTTTGCGTATATCTTACTGTTGGAGAGCGGACGTGTGCCGGCGTGAGCAGTCGGGGATTCTCAGGCTGTCTCGCTTCAGCGCACTTTCCGTCTCCCTCTCTTCTACATTTATCTGACGTCAATAGGTGGCCAATGTCGTAGAGCGCTTTCTCGCTCCTATGATTTTAACCCAATCCCAATATGTATATAGATGCCCACTTGTACTGTATTAATTGCGGCTCGTTATAGATGGTCCAGACTCTAGACTTCGTCAAACTTTGTTGACATTAAAGCTTAGCAATCCCTATTCCCTATACCTTTCTGCGACTTTACTAGGCCTCATAGATCGCAAACCCTTTTCTTTTTGAAGTTTTCATGGTCTTTAGGAGAACGCTATCCTTCACTCTCACGCTACGTTGCCTGGGTGTCTCAGGTACGAAGCATCCTATCCTGGGTCCTGGGTTGTAGACAAGGTTGGGATTTTACATAAGTAGTTCGGTACATCGCTGTGGGTGGATTTTCTCACACTGTATTAGTTATTATTAAGCTTTCTCGTGCAATTCTTTTGCATTCGGCTCTTTTGAGCAAGTTACATTTATTTTAGGCTCCATGGAGAATATTCTGTGCTTCAGCCTACGGGCAACTTATTATTTTGTACATAATTTTTGTTAAACTTAATTTTTACGCATAGTTAACCAGCTTATTAACGTAATTAATGTACGAAAGACCCTCTAAAAGAGAAGCTTCTGACTTTGCGCAAAGAAAAGCGAAAACCGGATGGTTGTCTGCAACGTGATACGGTTCGTCGACTATTCGACATTCTACACTTTGTGTCGTGAAGCCGCTCATCCATGCGTGATTCAATAAACCATTTTATTACCGCTTAAAACGAAGAAGTCTTTTTATTCACTGAAGCTTTCCTTCCCCATTTCTACTTTGTAGGAAGTTCACCTAATCAATTGCTCACACTTACTGTTTTTGAGATACAGCTAATTTTAATTAATTGACGCCGTCCCTGCAATCTCATTATTTGGACCTCGGGATATAAACATATGTTGCGTCACCTGTGAGCTGCTTAGAGAATGGTCTCAACACACACGCATTATGTGGTTGTGAGTGGCCCTGCACGGCGCTTCGATACGTCTAGACCTTCCCTCAGACTATACTATAGAAGGAAGCAGCTTGTAATATGATTGGAGATTTGCGTCAATTGTTGACACCCGTCAAGATTAAGCTCTAACATTTTTCTTACCTTATATGAAATCCAAAATATAAATGGAAACAACGAGCAAAGAAATACTTTGGTAACGATACTGTTTGAGGTATAAGTAACACCAGAAGTTACGGTTTATTAAATATAAAGAAAGGACAAAAATAAATACCTTGAAATCCAAGTATTCCGTACAGGCGGTTCGCAAACAGTGATGTTAGATTTTAAGAATTCAATACATCTGCGTTGACTCGATTGCATTTATCAGCGTAGGAAATAGGTATAATAATAGGAATCCCGTAATATATGTGTGTGTGTGTGTGTGTGTGTGTACATAGAATCTAGCACTACCATAATAGCTTGCAATATCTCCCAGTAAAACGGAGCGTGTGACTGTATGGATACCGAATCTATTAGATTATATATAGATTCACCATGAAAAGTAAACCAGCTTGAATTTTTATTACAAAACTCATAACCGACGTGTAAAATTATAAAAAGAATACTTACTTTCACATTAATACAAAGCCCGTTGTTTTCGCAATTATCCGAACATTTTCTTACGTGAGTAAATGCGGTTTCTCGTGTTTTTGCCAAAACCTAACAAGCATTATGTTCGATCTGCTTTCATAAATGTCAATATAATTATAAAACTACATTATTAAAGTATGGGTAGATATATTTATTTCACTGTACAGCTAACGAATCCTTAACTGAAATGAACAAATTCAGCGAGTATCAGGAAAGAGGCTCCCGCGTGGTGTTTGGTAGAAATAAGCAGAGCAATCCACCTCCTGTAAAAATCAATGTATATCATTAGGATGTTTATTCTAAATAGTCAACATTTTCTGCGACTTGTTGGATATATCAAAAATTAAAATACTATCAAAATATCTATTTATAAAAAGGATTTATTTAAGTGGGCACTCGCTTAAAAACTTTCTTTGGATATGTATTAGGAGACTCGGTATGCAATATATACTAAATAATATAACAAACGTATAAAAAAAATGTTAAGAAGTTAACATATAAGTTTAGAAAAATATTATAATTTTCGTTTAAATAACATTATTTAGAAACGATGGAATGTCTGTCTGGTTCACGTTCTCGTCAATGATTTAAACAATAATTATGTTTTTCATTAATTGAGGGCCTGGAAAGCATAACGCGAGTTACACGATCGAGGTAGCTCAGCCTAGTACACAAGGGATGTGTGTGCGTGATAACATCTACTCACCGCAATGAATGTAATATTTCCAGTAAATTTCCAATATTTTGAAATCGCAATTTCTCAGTTAATAATTGTCGGATTGACTTCTTTTTCATGGCAAAATATTCGTAAATTTTCAGCGCTTCTGACTATTCCGTACGCATCAATAATTTGTCACAACATTTATTGATAAACAATGAATAAATTTTACCCATCTTAGAGCTTAAAAACCAAATTATAAATTTCATGTTTTTACAATGCATTCTCCATTGCATCAATTTTATCCTATAAATCGTTAAACATAATATATCTAATAAGTAGCAAATGCAATTAATTAAATAACAATCTTGATAAATTTATTCAATGTTTATCAATAAATATTATGACAAATTGATTATGCGTCTGGAATAATCAGAAGCGCTGAAAATTCACGTATATTTTGCTATGAAAAAGAAGCCAATCCAACTATTATAAACTGAGAAATTGCGATTTGAAAATATTGGAAATTTACTGGAAATATTACATTCGTTGCAGTGAGTATACATTATTCCCTTTCTTGCGTACTAGGCTCGGCTACCTCGAGCGCGCGCCAGTCGCGTTATGCTTTCCAGTCCCTCAATTTAATAAAGTCAATAACAGCTTAGCAATATAATGTTTACACGATGAGGTGAGAAATGTCCTAATGTGGCATTTATGTTATTTTGGAGGTGTGACAGCTAAGGATTAATACAGATAACAGTGTTAGCAATCGCATAATTTAAAGAAATTAAATAGTATTGCCAGTAAAACATTTAAGATTAACAAATTTAGCCTGTAGAAATAGCTGGTTATCTGGTACCACAAAAAAATTTAATGGGTTTGAAATTAACAGGATATTTGCAAAGATTACATACTATATACAGTGATGCCAGAATCGAGCCCTCAGCAATGAAAATGAAGTTAGCCGTTAGTCAGTAGCACTATTGAGAATTTGAAGGAAAATGGTACAGACACTGCTATGCCTGGTCAGCATATAGGTGTGAGATGGATCCGCAGATGACAGAAGGATATTTTTGCAGAAAAACACTAACTTCAGGTCGGATAAATTGAATCGTAGGAATGGTCGGAACGGTATGTCGGTAACATCGGTATTTTTGGTGCTCGGATGGAAATTAGATTAAATGGTGTATAGAAAATATTTTGACAGAAGAAGGTTATGCTATTAATAAAATGCAAAAATAATCAGTTGTGGAAGAATAGTATAAAAGCTCCAATTGCTTACATAGAGGTACACTTGCTATTACTAGTGTGAAATATAATCATACGAAAGTCACGATGAATAAGTATCAGATGAGTATTTCGTACGTCATATGAAATTATATAATTAATTTATTTTAAAAGAGATTGATTTTTTGTGTTTTATACGTTACAGATTGCTTCCAGAATCTTAATATATAAAAAGGGAGTAAATTTCTTCATTTATGAAGGTCTTAATGGAGGACTTGGGATTAAAAGGTCCAAGAAGACACAATATTACTTAAATATTGGTTCAACGATGGAGCTTTGCTATTGTTGCGTTTGCGTTTACTCAATGTAAATGATGCATTATGGCAAGCTGTTATGAGTACTTGTGAGTAAACTTGATTTAAACTATTTTTAAAGCTATGCATTACAAGAACCAAATAGAATGTATGTTTATTCCAAAATTCTTTAAGGATATTTTCAAAAAGAATTACGCTTATATAACTTATGTTTGTTTCAGTTAATATTTCGCAAAGACGAGCAGTGCTCTGGCAAAAATTGAAAATGGGGAGAAAGACAAATGTTTGTATATGTTTATGCAGCTTCTAGACCCAGTTAGTTAATTATTTTTATCATTATATTAATACAATTATTTCTTAGAATCTATCTTTATAGTAATATTTCATTTTTAATTTTAGTTATCACAGCAGAAAAGATTCTGGTTCAATTATATACAAGCTGGTACGAGTAGATTATTATGAATTGGTAGAAGAGATTATCCACGTAGGTGATATGGCTACCATTCAGGAAATAATATATTTCTAGTTATTATGAGTCATTCTTTTTTGAAAAATCTCAATCTTCTTAAATACTTATATACTTATTTTAGATGTAAAAGGAAACCAGTGGTCTGGAAACACTCACGAGCTTCAGTACATCGATAGGGTAATAGCTCAGATAGAACACGGCGAATCCAAAATTTAGCGACCAACCGACATAAAGAAAGCCCTTGACACCAATAGCTAGATACAGGGCTCCTTTCCATTAGCTCAGGATAGTCTATGGTACTAACAAGGGCAAAAACTACACCGAAGAAGAAGACACATTCCTCATATTCATGCTTCAGAAATTGGGCTTCGACAAAGAGAACATTTGCGAAGAGCATAGAGCAACCGTGAGGTCCGCTCCCCAATTCCGATTCGATTGTTTCGTTAAGTCTAGAACAGCCTTCGAGCTCCAGCGTATATGCAATACCCTTATCCCTCTTATAGAGCGAGAGAATAAAAAATTGGAGGAGGAGGAGGAGGAGAGAGAGAGAGAGAGAGAGGCAGGAAAGGAGGAAAAAGGGCGATAGCATCGTTACTAAACTTGAGTCTAAAAGAAAAACTGAGAATCTACCCGCACCTTAAGAAAATTTAAGGAGAAAAAAGAAATAATATTGCTCTACTTTTATAATGTAAGCTCATACATTTTCCATAATCGAGCACACACACAGACTGTTCAATTTCATTTTTTTTCTCTCTACATTTATTAATTTTATACACTGTGATGCTACTTTCTATCCTAGGGGATAGTGTAGAAAGGGAGGGAGGAGTGATCCCTCACCGATCGCGTTCGCGTCCCAATAGGCGACTTCCTATAAGACCCAAGCGCCTTCGATGTAATATTAATTATACCCGAAATTTATTTATACATAGGGGGTTCTAACCCTCGTCCGCGAATTTAGGGGATGGAGTGCTAATAATTGTAATTAATCAATTCCGATTAAACTCTTTTTATTATAAGGCCCGTACTCAATATAATACAAGGTTTTTTTCACTAGATGTAGTTATGCTAACGAGAAGTCCTAAATATGGGCGCGGCCTAAGTTGAGCGGACGCGGCTGAAGCCCCGATGACACAGTAGCTAGCTTCGCGTTCGAGCCACAAGTCGGCGATCGCGACGGTCCCCACCGAATCGCGCGGTACTCCGCGCGCCACCGGTGGATTCTTGGGCTAACTACTACGCGGACGAGTCCCTATTTCCGCGAGTGCGCGTTCCGCGACGGTTATTCGCACTCACTAACTTCTCGCGAACTCTAACACAACAACGACCCGGATTGATTTGGCTCGGTATCTAAGGTCGCGAGTCCTCACCGAAATTGAATTAAGTCCGCGACCTTGAACCGACTCAAGGGAACGATCACGGCAACTGTCAAACTCCCAACGAAATTATGTAATCGCGAACACTTATTTTATTCGCGCCTCTACACTATGATTCTCGTTTTAGGTCCGACGGAACGACCACTCCGCTAGGTTGCCCGCTTACCCGTGACAGGTGAGCAGGGCTAGCTGTCCCCTATAAGACCGATCGGTGCTATGAGCCCTAAAGCCCTAGCACACCCCGGGACGTCACAGGACTTTTCCACGAAACGAATATTCACCCTTACTACAGCTGATAGGACTGGCTTTCTTCCTATCTCTCTCTCTCTCTCTCTCTCTGTTCCTCTCTATTGCTCTCTCCTCTCTCTCTCCGGATACCCAGTGCTGGCTCTTAGGGTTGGAAAGCTCCGCTGTCCGATATTGGTTGTGGCAGGGTGGCAGTCGTCGCACCTCACGGTTACACTCCGTATATTTTTTATTTGCGGCGGCTGCTGCTCTGTCGCTGGATATCAGCGGCGGGGCACAATTTGGCACTATTTGTGTCACCTAAGACCTCCTAACTACGTGTGTCGGGGCAGTTCGCGGGAGCAGGTAAGGCCCTGCGCGCCTGTTCCGCCGCTGCCATGCTATACCCATCGCGCGACACTAGGAAGCCGACAAGTTATCGATCCTCGATCAATAACTCATCAGTTGATAACTTCTTAGTTCGCCCACGACCCGCCTATCTAGCGCTTGAGATTAGTAAAGCGCTAGATGGCAGCTATTGTAACGTTGCGTTCCCGCAACGTTACAACACAAATTTCGAAATTGGTGCATCCAACTTTCTAGTGTCGAAGAGGTGATTCGGAGAGAGGATGAACGAAGTTTTGCTACTTTTCTGATTCAATCGTATATATTTTAACTTGTACAATATAAACAACTTAAAAATTAAAATGTAAAGGAGAGAACCAATTGATAAGATAGTTACTGGTAAATAAAAATTGTCGGCTACCAGTCTGTTTACTAAAGAGTTTACACAACTGAATCCATATATATATATATATATATGTCTAATCGGGTAGATATGGGGACCAAATTTGGTGTAAAATGGTATTTAGCGGTACATCTGGTACAAGTAAAGGTGGTCCCCATAACTTCAATAAGTCTGAAGATATATATGAGGACGGTCCCCACAAATTTAAGTTTTTACTAAACGGTAGTTATAGGTACGTCCCTATATCTGCCTATACTTATGTATAGTATATATTATATATGATTATATACGAAAATATAAATATATACACGTATATACTATATACTATACATAAATATGAATAGATACGAGGACGTACCCATAACTGTCATTTAGTAAAAACTTATCTTGGGCTATATTTTTATCCTTTAGCAAAAAACATAGTCCACCTATATTATTGCATAATTGGATAAAAAACACCGAAACAAGAAAGATGAGTCCTCGCAAAGCCCTGCACGATGTTCGGTTCGCGAGATACGAATTTATGAAGCAATCTTTAGTCAAACAGTTTGTAGCTTAATCAATGAATTTTTGTCTACTAGAAGTTTGATTAAGAAAATACATATTTCGTTGGACTCGCCTTATCATATATTTTCATCCTCAACTAAAAAGTATAGTTTACCTATTTGATTTAAAAATCGATTAGAGTACACTAAGACAAGTAAGCGAAATGAGTCCTCGCAAATCCCTGTTCGATGTTCGGTTCCCTTAGCAGCAGCATTCGAAAATACTGTAGTTATAATTACAATTCGATTCAAACATTTACACTTATTAAATAGCATTATTATTCATGTTTATTTGTATTTGTTGCTTTCACTGCTTTCGTTAAACCTAGATTTACATATAATTTCAAACTCTGCTATTACCTAAATGTTTTAATTAAACGATGTTGTAACTTGTCTTCAGAATGATCTTAATATTGATTAGAGGATTATGCTATTCGTAATATACTGTAGACTTCTTTTAAGAAATGCTTTATAAGTTTTTATCTTTCAGCTGCACCCAGAAAATTATTTTTTACTTTCTTAATAGCATTTTATAAATAGCATACAGATTTCGATCAATCTTCTTTCGACATAGAAGGAAATATGGTTTTAACATCTGTATTCTAAAGATTTATGGCTTTTTTTATATAGGCTATCAAAAATCTATTGAAAGAATGTCGATAATTTCTGGAAATGCAGAATCTAAGAAAGGATTTCCTTCCATGTTGAAAACGGAATGTTTGGGATTTGCAGTCAATTTTCAAAATGATACGAAGGTTATTTAATACAACTCTTCCTCATAACGTGAATTCACGTATCTAATTATTAATCTCCAAAATATTAGCGGTTTTCAACAACGACCTAACTCTTTTTTTATAAAAAAATACCGCAGATGAGAAGTTAAGTTACTTGTGAGTATTTGTAAGTGCACGTTTTCAGGTAAAAAGCTTTCAATGGGACGAAAAATGTATAGGGTACTGAATCGTTGTAAGGTATTTAAAAGTACATCGTTAAATAGAAAGTTTGTTGTAGTGACGTAAAAGTTTATTAATATTCTAATTATCATTCCACCTAATCTTTTACAGATACAGGGTGTAACGAAACGACCGCCTTTTCTCGTAACTGGAGGTTCGTGGTGACAACTCGAGTACTTGTGTAAAATTTCGTTCGAATCGGTCAAAGGGGTTTAAAAGTTATTTTCATTTAAAAATGACCCTTTTTCGGTCCTTTTCGAACGATTTTAGCTACACAATGAAAAGTGGAGAAAGTGAAAAAACAATTGATGAATACCCTGCTAGAATGTAAAAATTATCGATCGCGCGCACGATAATACATTTGCTATTTATTTCTATAATCTGACTAATAGATTTTAGAAATAAATAGCAAAATCCTTTTCAATACAATTTCAATTCAATTCAGTACAAGTATCATTGACTGAATTGATGGAAAGAGCGAGAGAACGCAATGAAAAGGAAAATAGCAGAAGCTAAGATGTCGTGCGAGTGCACTAATAATTTAACAAGGAATGCATGAGGTCATTCTCTTTCTACTAACGAGGCTAAAGAGAATGATTTAAAATCAATGCATTGATGATAAAGAAAATTAAACTTACCCATTTCATGTTCTCCAAGTTCCTTTACATCGAAGATTTTGAAAATGCTTCAGACTGGCTCCTCGATGATTATCGCAAAGCACTACCACTGATTTTGTTTTCAATCACTTGAGAATTTAAAGAAATAAGTATTACATTATGTTTTCTCACAACACTGGTTAATTTGACACTTTTGAACTGTTTGAAGTAGGCTGAAGAGAGAGACACCGAGAGAAAGAATAATGTATAATTATTTTCGACCACTCTTTATCAGCCTTCTTCACTTTGCTAACTGCTCTTCTCTCTACCTTGCTACAACTATTTCATCGTAAAAGCGTGTGTGTGCGTACAAAGATAAATGTTAAAGCAATACTTCTCCTTGAAACGATTTTCAACTTGGAAAATTTTTGTTTTACTTTCGGCTTTTTCCGAAATGAAAAACAAGATTTTACCATAAAATTTAAATGTTTATTTAAAAAATAGAACGATTTATAAAATGCAATAAGTTAAAAAACATTCATAAAATAAAATACATGTTTGGCAGATATCGTGGCAGTTTATTATTATAGTGGGACAAATTAAGCAGCGGGTGTGAGAAATTATACAAAACGCTACGCAAAGCTACGACGTTTAACGACAAAATAATCGCACGTTTAATTCAGCAATTTCAGACAACGGGATCGTGTCTGATATCTAATAAAGATGGAAGACCGAGAACATGAAAACACATAAAGAATTGAAGAAGAAATATTAGTAATTGAAGAGTATCCTGAAAAAAGAAAGCCCGATGTAGATCACATGTATGTACACCGAGTGCTGTTGAAAGATTCGCAACATCCGTACAAGATCTGCCGCGTTTAAGAGTTGCGGCGCGTACGGATATGTCAGTGGCTACTCGAAGGAAAAGTCAAGAGTCAGCATTCTGACATAATAATTCTTCTCTCAAATGAGAGCAATTCGACCATGACGGAGTCAACCAGGAACAATCTTTGCTCGAACCGATTGAATCCCTACGCAATACAACCTAGGGCATTCCAGAAACGGTTCAGCTTAAATTTGTGGAGAGGACTTTAATAATCCGATCGGTTGGCTGGAGAAATTTATCATAATTTCCTCAGGAATGAGTTCCCAGAGATTTTAGAGAGGTGCCATTGGACATCAGAAGAGGCACGTGGTTTCAGAAAGATGGAACTGGACCACATTATCAGAGTCATGAGAGCAACCCTTCACGACCTTCCACACAGATGGATTGGGTGACTGGACTTATGGAGTGGCCCCCACAATCACCAGATCTTGATCTGCTTGATTTCTTCTTGTGAGGCTATTTGAAGAATTCCCTCTACGACGACGTTGTTGATGACTTTGATGATTGGCGATCCGCTTGAATGTAGCCCTGCTTGGTAATTCCGAAGAAGCGGTGGATTCCATGGCCAACTTATCAAAAAAAGCGGGCCATGTCTTTAAGTAAATGTCAGCTGTAAAAAGTTTTCTAGTTATTTATGAAAGTAAATGAATACAAATGTTAAAATAGCATAAATTTAACGAACACTTACAGCAAATGCTCGAAATTTTGACCATTTACTTGAATACATAGCCTCGCTCTTCTTAATAAGTTGGACTGCATGGAGTCCAGCATTTCCTCGGAAATTTCCGCGAGGGCTATGTCCAAGCGTGCCGCCAAATCGTCCTGGTCATCAACTATGCCGCCTGTGTAGACGGAATTCTTCAAGTAGCCCCACAAGAAGAAATCAAGCGGATTTAGATCCGGTGATCTTGGGGGCCACTCCACAGGTCCTCGTCGTCCAATCCATCTGCGTGGAAAGATGTCGTGAAGGGTTGCTCTCACGACTCTGTGATAATGTGGTCCAGTTCCATCTTTCTGAAACCACATGCCTCTTCTAATTTCCAATGGCACCTCTTCTAAAATCTCTGGTAGCTCATTCCTGAGGAAATTATCATAAATTTCCCCAGTCAACTGATCAGGAATTAAAACAGGACCTATCTGTAAATATAGATACATTACTAGCAACTTTTTTTAAAAGAAAATAATATCCGTGAAATTTATCATCTTACCACATAGTTCCCTATAATTCCTCCCCATAAATTTATGCTCCATTTTCTCTGGAATGCCCTAGGTTGTGTTGCATAGGGATTCACTCTGCTCCAACAATGATTGTTCCTGGTATTGAAGACTCCTTCATGGTCAAATTTGCTCTCATCTGAGAATAGAATTCTTCTGCTGAATCCTGGATCTTGACTCTCCCTTTCGAGTAACCACTGGCAAAACGTAACTCGTTTTGCATAATCCGTAGGCCGCAACTCTTGTATGCGGCAGATCTTGTACGGATGTTGCGAGTCTTCCTTCAACACTCGGTGTACAGACATGTGATCTATACCAAGCTGTCTTGCTACGCTACGCGTACATTTTTCAGGATGCTCTTCGAATATTTCTAATATTTCTTCTTCCCTTCTTGAAGTGCGTGTTGTCCTCGGTCTTCCACCTTCATTAGCGATGAGGCATGATCCCGTGTCTTTAAATCGCTGAATTAATCGTGCGATTACTTTGCTGTCAGGATGCCGTCTTTATGGGTAGCGTTCTGCATAATTTCTCACTGTTGCTGCTCTGTCTGCTCCACTACAATAATAAATTTCCACGATATCTGCCATTTCGCGGGGTGTGTAACTCATAATGTTATAAATCGCCTAATCTCGTCGAGCTCTTTAATGCGACTGACATTATTTAGTAACTAGGCAACGATGATACTAGAATTGGTACTATTATAATTAAAAAATACTTAGTATCCAAATAAATTAGCGTATATAGTTCATGTATGTAATCACCCTCTACCAGACTGTTTGGTTGAACTCCGGCAAAATTTTAAATCATTGCTAAGTAAGCGGTGGACTGCGCTTTCAAATGTTTAATGCTTAAAATTTTACAAGTAAAAAATCGATAAAACGGAAAATATCATTTAAAACATTTATCTTTGTACGCACACACACGCTTCTACGATGAAATAGTTGTAGCGGGGTAGAGAGAAGAGCAGTTAGCAAAGTGAAGAAGGCTGATAAAGAGTGGTCGAAAATAATCATTGATTATTCTTTCTTTCTGTGTCTCTCTCTTCAGCCTGCTTCAAACAGTTCAAAAGTGTCAAATTAACCAGTGTTGTGAGAAAACATAGGTTAATACTTATTTCTTTAAATTCTCGAGTGATCGAAGACAAAATCAGTGGTAGTGCTTTGTGAAAATCATCGAGGAGCCAGTCTGAAGCATTTTCAAAAACTTCGATGTAAAGGAACTTGGAGAACATGAAATGGGTAAGTATAATTTTCTTTATCATCAATGCATTGATTTTAAATCATTCTCTTTAGCCTCGTTAGTAGAAAGAGAATGACCTCATGCATTCCTTCTTAAATTATTAGTGCACTCGCACGACATCTTAGCTTCTGCTATTTTCCTTTTCATTGCGTTCTCTCGCTCTTTCCATCAATTCAGTCAATGATACTTGTACTGAATTGAATTGAAATTGTTTTGAAAAGGATTTTGCTATTTATTTCTAAAATCTAATAGTCAGATTATAGAAATAAATAGCAAATGTATTATCGTGCGCGCGATCGATAATTTTTACATTCTAGCAGGGTATTCATCAATTGTTTTTTCACTTTACCCACTTTCCATTGTGTAGTTAAAATCGTTCGAAAAGGACCGAAAAAGGGTCATTTTTAAATGAAAATAACTTTTAAACCCCTTTGACCGATTCGAACGAAATTTTACACAAGTACTCGAGTTGTCACCAGGAACCTCCAGTTACGAGAAAAGGCGGTCGTTTTGTTACACCCGTATATTCTGTTATAATAAACTGGAAACGTTAAATAATTGATAATGTAGATCAATCATTCATCTTTTGCTATCAATCTAATTGATAATGGTAGACAACTTTTTTCATAAAATGTTCTGTGAAAATCTATGTACGAAATTTTTAAACCTAATAAATTAAAGAAATTGAGATATTTATTTTCTTGCATTGAATATTTATTCAAACAATTAACAGTTTAATAAGCATAGATGTTATATTTCTATATATATCTATGATAATTTGTACTTAGTGTTTTTTTTAATCAGAAAAAGAATATGATGCATATTTATATCAAAACAACTCTTAACTGAAGCGAAGACATCGATTTAAAAGAATAAAAACTAAATTGTTAAAATCGATTTTTCTTATCGATCGTATTATCACATAATATATAGTATAATAGAATAATGATTAGCTTATAAACAATTTATAAAATAAAACTAAGTTACAAACTTAGTAACGACAGTACGTTAAGGAAGATTTGGACATATTTTTCCTTTTGATTTTACTGTAAATCCGAATTTCATTGATTCATTTCAGTGTAGAAGGGCAGTTTCTATTAAATTATAGTTTACCTTTCACGTGAGTTTTTTTTTCTAAATTATTAATGCATGTTTTAATTTGCTTCGCTGTTCTATGTTTATTAAAAATAGATCCATTTTTTTGTAATAATATCTGACACTCGTGGATTGAAGGCAATGATGCTTCTTTTATATGCTTACAAAAAGATATTTGAACCAATTGTTTTTCATCTTCTGACCATTGTATGCGTGCAATAACTGAAAACAAAGAAATGTCATGTTGCAAAAGAATATTTCATTTCTATAATGTTGTATCCATAAAAATAAAATACTAATTCTTTTAATGTTATGAATGACTTTTTAATTTAAAACAGCGAAATAAACATTATTTAAATTCAATAAACTTACACTTTTTCTTCTTAGTTTTATGTCCTATTGGATTATCATCTTCGTCAAGGAATGAATTAAAACTCGAATCATTTTCAGCTGAAAATCAGGAAAGCTAATCTTAAGACAACAATATTAAATACTTATTAAACTTAATTACATTTAAAATATTATATAAGAAATGACGTTAAACAAATGAAGATTTAGAGCACATACAATTTTAAATGAAAGGCAAGAGATGATTATCAATATAAGATAAACAAAAATTTAACGTATTATTTATCTAAATTTGATATATAGTTTTATTATTTAATCCGACTTAATAGATAAGCCCATTTATTAATATCAATTAGAAAAATAATTGCATTACTCACATTCAATTGCTTGTTTGCGATTATTAGTGTTTTCCATGTTTTTGGGCTTTGTTCTTGCGCGCGTACGCTTTCTTGATTCCTTTCTTCTTACTATTATTTCACTTGCAGTAAACATATTAAAAACTAAAGATATTTTATTTATTGAGAAGACTTCCACTGCATTAGAGTAGAATAAAGAGAGAAACGTAATGAAACTTGTCCCAATTTAAAAATTAAAGGCAAATATCTTGAAAATCATAAAAGATATAAGAAAATATATTCGGCACAAGTTTTGTTGCTTTAAAGAAGATACATAATAAAAATATTTAATTAACATAGACTAATTTATTAGAGGTTTAAAAATGGTCATTTTCCGTGACGTTTCATTGGAATAATCAAAATATTTCTATTGCATATTCATGTAGCTTATATTAAGAAATTCTCGTTTATTTTTTATTTTATCTAGACCTTTATGACATATTCCGTTTTAAATTGAATGTGGCGAAAGTAATATTGTAACCGATAGTACTAGCGCATAGTAATTACTCACATACCTATATTTTCAAATTGAGGTGTCTTGTAAGAAACAGGATAAAATAACAAATAATAGAAAAGAGAAATTGTTAAACAATCTTCGGATAAACTAGAACCATATTTAATAGAGAAGATTTAAATTATAATTTACAAAATTCAGCATAACCTCCGGAAATAAATATTGTAATACTAATTCTATATTTTTATTATTATTAATTATATTTGAAACCCTATAACTGTTATCTAAAATATTGGCCTAAATTTCTAAATTAGGGTAGCTTCGTATATTTTTTTATGCTTAAAATGTTCATGCACCATTTGATGTTTCTAACACATTTGTCGAAGATAAAATTGCCGCTGTGTTATCCACGTCCTCTTAATTGTTTGTCAGATTTTCATTATTAGAATTGTCATTATTTTTCGTAGAAGCCTTGTTTGCTTCTGGAGTGGCTGATTGTAGTATTTTTGACATCTGGCATATTTCTCTAGATATTAATGGCCTTCTATAATATTCCTTATGAATATTAATGGCATGTCCTAAATAATTAGACAAATCAGCAACTTCCTGATCACATAATCCCATAGCAGCACCCATTGTAGCTATCTGCTTTCGAAGTGAGGTACCACGAAGACTATTGGGCGACCTAGCTCCACACTGCGTAGCAAATTTTCGTAAAACTTCACAAGCTACTAATCTTCTTTTATGCATATTTTCGTCTAAAGACGGTAAAGCAAATAAATAATCATTTTTTGGTGAGACGCCACTTTCGGATCGGTATTTTATAATTAGATTTAAACATTATTTAATATCTAAGTGAACTATCACTGAAACAGTGCGTCCTAATTTGCCACGTATTTGAAACCTTTCATAAACGTCACTGGCTTTTTTGCACTTGTCAGATAAAGAATTATAAAGCTCTCCATTTGAATCATCCTTAGTTCCTTGACAAGTTGCAAAATCATTTAAAGTTGCTTTAGATATTTCGCCCTGTCTTCGACGGTTGAATAATAGTAATTCTATATATTAAACATAGTTCGCTTAATGTTATCCAAGCAGTATACGAAAATTGTTTGTGTAGTTTTTCATACATGGCAATACGGTTATCGACCAAAAACTTATTTAATTTTGTAATATCATCGCTGGAAGGTAAATTTACTGTTTTTCGGCGATTCTTTTTAACTTGTGCTTCGGTTGCTTCACGATTAATGCTTTGGAATCCTTGTATTTCACATTTTATGAAGTCCTTCGTCAGCTTTTGCTTTTCTTTGTCCTCCTTTCAATATAGAGTGTTTCTAGAAACTTTCCTATCTGCTTTAATGCAGTTCCTATTGTCAGTATATTTGTAGGAGATACAAAATTACCACTATTTTCGTCGTATCCTGCAACAATACCAGCAGATTTTAAGCAATGCCTAAAATATCCAGGCCTGTACAGTGATGCAAAATCTTCAATGTCGCTACACATTTCTTTAGCTATAATTAGAAATCGCCCGAGAAGTCTTAACTTCGATCGGATCATTGAATACTTTTTATGCGAATATTTTTCGCTTTGGTTATTGGCATAAAGTAATAGTAATTCATCGTATTTAATTACTTCTTTGACAGGGCCATCTTGTATGTACGGAAAGATATTCTTTCTAACAATCATGTTTGCAGCTTTATGTACTTTTCCATTAGCCATTCGGCAAAGAGTTTTTGTGGTTCGCATACCTTTTAAACCATGATTCGTACATATAGCAAAATGATGCCGAATATTTGATTTCATGTAATGGGCTTTACAGTTAGCACAGGCTATATAATCGCCAGGAGATTTATTTGTATTTTTATTTGGCATTCGCCGAACTACTAATACGCCGCTATTTATTACATCATTCGTATTGTGCTGATAGTCTCCTTCTTTACGAATTTCTGCTATCAAGAATTGCCATTGTTTGGAACCTTTGGGTAATTTTAAGAACTCTTTTACTTTTTCTTCATTCGAGTGACAATTTTCTAAATGACGACTAATCTTACATAATAATTTGTTCCAAAACAAACAATTATGCTGCTTAGATTTTTGCTGTGGTAAACGCAAATTATTATCATCTGGCGCACCACATATAACTTTATCCATTATTCTTCCTATTAAAATTTGTTTATCTGCTTTAGGATTTTCCTTTATTTTGTTTTCGGATGCAAAGTTGAATGCATCTAAATCAAGTGCTTGAAGTACCGACCTTTCTATAAAAAAGAAATTAATAATAAACATTTTCTTGCCAAATATATTAAATGTACACTTTGAAATTAAATCAATTATGCAGGATATGAATTTAAAACTCAATAGTCCAGTCAAATTAATTTTTTTTCGGGAAAAAATTGTAAGAAAACTTTTTACGACGGATTAATTTTTGGCCGGGCGTCAGGATAATGTGAAAAATGTTTGCGGTCAGTTTGTAGGTCGGGAAGTTTGTTAAAAAAATTAAAGAAAGTTGCAAAAACCAGTTTTTAGCTTATATTTCTGAAACCATTATAGCTGGGAAAAAATAAAAAAATATACAGTTATAGGTACTGCGAATACCTACAAAAAAAAAGACTAATTACGTTCAAATACGTCAATTAGTTTTGTTGTAAAAAAATCAAAACCATCAAATTTGCCTGTTTTTTCAATGTTAAATAACTAATAAGTTATTTGTTAAAATAAATCCTAGTGCAGCTTAAAATGAAGGCTTGTATGCCCTTTAAATTCGTTATAAATTTTTTTGTTCCATCTCTTGTAGTTACTGAATAAACGTATTTGTTATTATAAAAGGTCTCTCATTAACATCTAATTTCCCCATCGAAGAGGCATCGTAGAGGGTTTTTTGGGGGCTCATTCTCTTCGTGAAGAGTTATGCTATAACGTGCTATAAAGAAACGGTGAATTTTAAACCGTTAAATAATTTTAAAACGGGTTAGAATATCATGCAATATAACAAATGATTTTTCAGTGACTAATAATTTTTTTAACTAATCGAAACATATATCATTCGATTCCTTGACTTTTTCTCCTACTTTTAAGTGGTCAAAAATTAATTAATGATGCTCTGGAGCAAAGATAATTTTCTTTTTTACAATAGACATTGTGTCTTTGTTTATGACTAGTTTCTAATGAAATTCACAGGTAATCTACATTGATATATTATACTGTACTTTCTTATATTTTATTAAATTCCAACTTTAATCTTTTCATACATTTGTCGATTCAAATTGTAATGAATTTTCGTGCAAGCAGCGTCGCACGAGCGTGGAACGTGGTGGGGGAACTCTCTCGCTTGGCCACGACGCACAGTCAGAATCGAACACGTGCGTTATATTGTTACTTCTTTCAGAAATGATTATTTTCAACGCAATCAACGATCCGATTTTCTTTTTTTTTTTTTTTAATTTGATATACCACACAAAAATAAAAACAATGGTGATATTACATTTTTCAATAAAATTACTTTTGGATGTTCTCATTAAAAGTAATAAAAAACTAAAATTCAATTGTGAAAAGTGGAACAATCGAATCGCAACATTGGCGCATTGCATTATTTCATCGGTCAGACCAAGATCATTTACGTCGCCTATATTATTAGGATTATCATCAATGATGCATAAGAAACACGCATCTAAAAATCTTATAGAAAGCTTACACAACTTAGGACTTTGTGCCTCTTATACAGAAACATTGGTTTTTGAAGCTTCCATTATTAATGATCCTCAACAATACGATTTGAGAAATTCATATGTACAATTTGTATTTGACAATGCCGACCATAACACAAATATAATAGATGGACGAAACACATTTCATTCCATGGGCGGTATTATGTGTGTAACTCCCGCGTCATCAGTGGAATCTACGAAAACAATCAATCGGTTAACAAAAATTCCTTTCGCTGATTCCATAGGAAAATTTGGTTTTATTCCATTGCAGCATTTTGAGAAGGGTAATTCAGCAGGTCGTACAAATATTATAATAGATGATTTGGATTTAGAACATAAAATTTCACATAAAATTGACATAAATTCTGAACATTTCATATGGTTCTATGGAAAATCTAAACATCCACACAAAACTGCTGGATGGAATAGATTTATGGAACTCTGTACGGAAAAAAGAGAATATTCATTATCAAAAATTATTCCATTACCATTTGTAAATGCTCCACCTAGTCAATATGACACTATTTTGACTGTTTTATTGGAAGCTGATCGTAAATGCAAAGAAAATGATCAAACTCATGCGTTTGTAACGTTCGATCAACCGTTGTACGATAAGGCACAGGAAATAGTTGCCTGTTCAAAAGGCTCAGATAATGAAAAAAATTTAGATTCTGTTATAATTAGACTCAGGGGCTTCCATACATTAATGTCCTTTCTTGACTCAATCGGATTTATTATGGACGGGAGTGGATTAAAAGAAGCATTTAGTGAAATTTACGCGGAAATATCTGCTAAGAAAGCTCTATCCGATCATGCCTTTTCGAGAGCTGTTCGAGGACATCTTTTAGTTCAACAATCACTAGCACATATAATTTAAAGTACTTTGAATTTTAACGACGACGAAGTAAATATTTTAAATTCTATCTTAAACAAAATTAGTGATGATGATTTTAAAACTGATTTTAAAATATTAATTTTCAACAATTAAAAATCAAATTTAACTCTGAGTTAGAAAATATTAAAAAGAACGGGCCTACTGCTGAATTGTGGATACAATACTTCTCAATGGTTCAAATCATGAAAGATTTCATACAAGCCGAAAGGACCGGTAATTGGGAGCTCCATTTAAATAGAATGCAACAAATGTTACCGTATTTTCATGCAAGTGGTCATTTATTATACACTAAATCTAGTCATTTATATTTGCAAGAAATGTATTCATTAGAGAAACGAATGAACATGTTTGAATATGAGAAATTTACTAGTTTGGGATATTTTACTGTAAGACGTACTGATAAATTTCGTTCAGGAATTTGGTCAGATATGACGATTGAACAAATATTAATGAGGCCCATGAAAACGTGCGGCGGTTTAACATATGGAAACGGCATGACCGAAAGCGTTTTATCAAAATGGATTTTATCGATGATAGTTTTAGTTGAGGTATCCGATGCCATGGAACGATTTTGTAACGTTACATATGTAACATCTGAACAGCACGTCGACACAAGTTCATCAAGAATTTTTCGAGATGCAGCAGACTTGCAGAAGCTCAATAACTTTTTTTGACATTCACGATCCCTTTCCAGTAACAGATAAAATTCATTCAATCAGCAGTGGTATCATTGGTGAAGATAAAATCAATTGTTACAAGGCTCTGTCAGTTGGTATTCATAGTATAAAAAAAATTATTGTACAAAATTTTGGTACAGTGAAACTACAACGAAAAAATAAAATCTTACCTCTAAAGGCATGCACCACATCAATTAAAGTAAATAACATCACCGAAGTTATTGATCCAACTTTAATTTTTCAAAGGCTTTCATTATACATTGAATCGAAAGAAGATATGAAGAAGTTCTTAAAATATGAGCTGGCGCCTTATCCACTATCATTATTTGAAGAGGGAATAATGCGAAAAACTAGAAAGACAGGATCCTACGATAATTTTAAAGTCCCTAATGAATTACCGTCAGAAAATGTCTTTTATGTCGTAGACGGTGGATTTCTTCTTCATCGTGTAGTATGGCATATTAATGAGAGTTTAAGCGAAATTTTACAGCAATATGTAAAATATGTATTAAAATACTACACAACAAATTGTTGTATTGTGTTTGATGGCTACTTGAAAAACGGTACAAAAACAGCTGAACGATTACGTCGTCAACAAAAAAATATTGCACCAGATTTGAATTTTGATATTAATAGAAAAATTCCATTTTCACAAGAAGGGGTTTTAAGCAGCGACATGAATAAGGCTAAATTAATTAATTTGTTATGTGGAGAATTTAATAAAGTAGACTGCATAACAAAAATAGCTGAGGAATATGCTGACTCACTTATTATAAGAACAGCTATTAATTTGAAACATAACAATAATAATGTAGTTATTGTTGGCGAAGATGTTGACCTTCTAGTTCTTTTGACACAATTAACACCGATAGATGAAAGTATTTATTTTTTAAAACCTAACAAAGGAAAAACTGCACAACAAATCTATGTTAATCAATCTTTTAAATATGACGAGTTGCAAAAATATATATTCTTTTTCTACATGCTTTTACAGGATGTGACACAACATCATGTTTTTATAAACAGGGCAAAAATAAATTAATTAACATATTACTAAATGATAAAGACTTACAAACGTTTGCTGAAAAGTTTTATGATATAAATTCTAGTCAATTGGAAATTGAGGAGTGTGGAAATAAAATCGTTGCCGCGTTATATGACATGAAGAAACAAAGTCAAAATTTAAATAAATTAAGATTTACGCTGTTCGAAAAATCCACATTGAAAAAAATTTGTAAATTAGAGACATTACCTCCCACTGAAGGAGCTACGAAACAACATTCATTCAGAGTATTTCATCAAATTCAAACTTGGTTAGGCAATGATATTAGTGCTCAGCAGTGGGGCTGGACACTTACTAATAAAGGACTGCAACCGATTTTTACAGAGGAACAATTAATTCCAGATGAAATATTAATGACCATTACGTGTAGATGTGAAAGTGGTTGCAAAACTAAAACTTGCGGCTGCAGAAAACATGGTCTTCGATGCTCTCATTTATGTGCAGGCTGTCATGGAGAAACTTGTACAAACATAACACAAAACATAATAGAATTTGATGAAACTGATATTACTTTAGATGGTAATGAAGATGATTGCGTTTTCTTACCTAAAATTTGAATTTAAATTTAGAAACTAGTGACTATAATTTATGCGATGATTCTTTAAATGAAACAATTTATAGCGATAAGGGCGACGATGACTTAAATAAAACAATTTATAGTGATAATGGCGATGACGATGACAATGATTCTTGTTCAGATATGAAAAAGCGGCGACTAGAATAATAAGCATTTAAAAATAGTATTAGTTCAATAATGTACCTTATATATATTAATAAAAACTATATAGTTTAAAATAAAGTAATCTGTATAGGAATATTATTTGTAGTAAATAATATTTGTTTAATAGAGAAACGTTAATACTTATAAAAACAATCAGAATACATTCATGAGACAGCCATTTAGAAATGTATAAATGGGCATATAATGTGATCCTGCAAAATTTTGCAATAGTACATTGTGTTACAAGGGCCGAAAGTTGACGATTGCAAACGAGTGTGAAGTTGGCAGCACGAACGAAGCAGGGCTGCCATCACACGAGTGCAATCGTCAATTTCTGGCCCGTGTAACACACGACATTTTTTATGACAAGTGCAGGAAAAGTTGCTGTTTTTAGCAAACAGTCCGAATATTGATAATAGGTCAGTATCAAGCTAAGTAGTGTAAGCAGATGAAAACAAGAAAGGAGGGTCAAGGGGGCGAAGCCCCTTGCGGGGGGTATGGGGGGCGGAGCCCCCCCCCCCATAAAAGAAACATAGCAGGCTCATAATAAAAATTTTAATGTATTTCAGTTTTTAATTAAAAGTAATGGAACAATTTGTTGAATTGTTAATAACAATTGAAAATATTTTAACGTCTTGTAATTATCGCGAATAACAAAGCAGTGTAGTCATGGGAACTATTTGTTTTGTTGCTATGTACTTTTGTTGTAAATACAGGTTTTTAGCATTGGCAGTATATAAGCGAACATAGCCATACTATCTGTATAAAAATTTCTATAACTGCTGTAATCGATTGATCTTCTTTTTTTCAATATATATACACTATTTAATTTTCAGCCCTAGGGTCGAAAGTAACTTTTCGTTCGATTAAAAACTCCCAAGGGACGAAAGTAAAGTAAACCGCTATTGCGCATGTGCGAGTAAGACTAGCATAAAAACAGTTACTTACGGTTCAAAAAACTAGGCTGAAAACAGCCATTTTCATGCACTTGTCATAAAAATAAATAATGTTTTATTGAAAAATGTAATACCACCAATGTTTTTATTTTTGTGTGGTATATCAAATTAAAAAAAAAGTGAAGAAAATCGGATCGTTGGTTGCGTTGAAAATGATAATTTCTGAAAGAAGTAAAAATATAACGCGCGCGTCCGATTCTGACTGTCCATCGTGGCCAAGCGAGAGAGTTCCCCCAACACGTTCCACGCTCGTGCGACGCTGCTTGCACGAAAATTCATTACAATTTGAATCGATAAATGTATGAAAAGATTAAAGTTGGAATTTAATAAAATATAAGAAAGTACAGTATAATATATCAATGTAGACTACCTGTGAATTTCATTAGAAACTATTCATAAACAAAGACACAATGTCTATCGTAAAAAAAAAATTATCTTTGCTCCAGAGCATCATTAATTAATTTTTGACCACTTAAAAGTAGGAGAAAAAATCAAGGAATCGAATGATATATGTTCCGATTAGTTAAAAAAATTATTAGTCACTGAAAAATCATTTGTTATATTGCATGATATTCTAACCCGTTTTAAAATTATTTAACGGTTTAAAATTCACCGTTTCTTTATAGCACTTTATAGCATAACTCTTCACGAAGAGAATGAGCCCCCAAAAAACACTCTACGATGCCTTTTCGATGGGGAAATTAAATGTTAATGAGAGACCTTTTATAATAACAAATACGTTTATTCAGTAACTACAAGAGATGGAGCAGAAAAATTTATAATGTATTTAAAGGGCATACAAGCCTTCATTTTAAGCTGCACTAGGATTTATTTTAACAAATAACTTATTAGTTATTTAACATTGAAAAAACAGGAAAATTTGATGGTTTTGATTTTTTTACAACAAAACTAATTGACGTATTTGAACGTAATTAGTCTTGTTTTGTAGGTATTCGCAGTACCTATAACTGTATATTTTTTTATTTTTTTCCCAGCTATAATGGTTTCAGAAATATAAGCTAAAAACGGGTTTTTGCAACTTTCTTTAATTTTTTTAACAAACTTCCCGACCTACAAACTGACCGCAAACATTTTTCCCATTATCCTGACGCCCGGCCAAAAATTAATCCGTCGTAAAAAGCCTTCTTACAATTTTTTCCGAAAACAGTGCTTTCTCAAGCTAATTTGACTGTACTAGTATACCTTCATACAATGGTGTGCGCAACTAGGGATGGGAGGTTGACTCACGGATGCAAGCATCCTTGAACGTGTTGGTGCGTCTGCAGACGGATGGTGGGCAGTCCATCCGTCCGCAGATCGGCATCACTGCCATGAACATTATATAATAATTAACTTCAGGGTGGAGACATCCGCGAAATACTGAAGAAGACTGTTTTTTTTGACATAACGGAAAATCAAAGAATAAGATCTCGGAAATGCATGATTTGTTTCTTATGTTTATGGTCCCATTTGAAAGTTTTTTTAAAACGTATTTAAATGAAACTAAATTCAAATGATTTCAATTTATATATGTATTATTAGATGTCACCGAAATTTTTTTAGTTTTAGGTTAGGACGGCCAAAATTGCTGTAAATGTTACGGTACTGCCTCGACGCGGCCATATACATGTATGCATATATGTACTTGCTATCGAGAAACCACCATTTCTCTTGATCAAGAAAAAATACGGATATTAAATAAAAAACATATTTGAATTATTTAAAATATTTAGATATTTAATTTATTAGTTTTTGCTTCATAGAAAAATATTTTGTTCCAGTATGATGTAGGCATTATTGTAATAACAAAAATCGCAGCTTTCATAAATGATTTAAGAAATTTTACATAAATATTTGTGAAAATATGTATGAAACAAGAGAAAATTTACTGAGAAGAGTAATTAAAATTATCATACGCAATTTATTGACATACACTTATCGGTCATATTTCTCAGTTCTCTTTATACGTTTCACAAATATTTATGCTGTATTTCTTCAATCTTTTGTGAAAACCGTATGTTTGTTATTACCTAAATACCTTGTAATGTAGTTCCCCGTTACGTATACAAGATACCGAATAAAGAACGTAAAAGCTACCGAATAGTGGATATTATTAATCCCTACGTTACCGACTCGTGAGATAGGCTCACGAGTGGATTATAGCTAACGTCAAGGATAGACCCCGTTGGGTGACAGAGGCCCGGATGAAAAGACCGGCGCTCCAGGAAGCGATGTCCAGGTTGTCCTGGGAAGTAAAGCAGGGCTATGTCAAACAACCCAGGCAACCTGAGATAAGAAGAAGCGGCCTCGAAGAGTTCTAAAAAGAATGACTGTTCCTATAAGTCCCCACGAGGAGGGAAGATAGAACATCAAATCTGGCTTGAACGCTGGTTACGGGCTTCAAGCAGGCAGCGCGAATGTCGTGCGCAGACTGCCATAGCAGGCAGTCGGAACTCGACCATGGGACTGGGCTGATGTGTCCGTGCGTGCAGGTGAGCGCGTGACGCGGCACTCAGACGGCCATGAGTCCGTTCGCGTACGTCAGGCGTGTGCTATAGGCCAGCGCGCGTACGTCACGACTGGATACCGGCCAATGCATAGTGGGTTATGCAGGGGCGTAGTTAGCCCGTTGGAATATGTCCCGGTGCCCTCCGTAATCCCATAGGCTTGCGCTATGGCTGGGCGAACCGCGAACATTGCCTCCGTGGTGGTCCGCTCCTGGCAAACTCTATGCTTGGCAATGATACCGCATGTTCCCGCACTCCTCACCACCACCTGTGTGTGGGTGGTGAGAGATAGATATATGCCCCTCAGCAGATAGGTCTGCGAGGTACGGACTTCCGTAAGGAACCCTCCCCTCTCTCCACGATCTAACATACTGAGCGACCCTGGCTACCGCTACCGTCCAAATGCATTGCCGCAGGGTCGTATGAGATGCATATAGAATGGAGTCGAAGGAATGAACCGATAACGTAAGGTTGTTGGCCACCCAACTGACCAACTGGCGCCCTGATGACGAAAAACAAGGACGGGCGAAGGTAATGGAAAACCCGTAGAGTGAGTGGCCCCTCACACTGACGGGTATAACGATACAACCTATATCATATTAGTACAAAATATATTTCCATAGAGCAACAACAAGACCCTTAAATATAAAAACACTTTAAATTATTCAAAAACTTTTAGTTATACAGGGTGTATCAGCAATGATGCTTTTAATTTTAACCACATATTCTTTAACATAAACTAAGTCGAAAAGTCCTATACTATAAGATCCGGAAAAGCATCATTGCTGAGATAAATCAATTTTAAACCGATAAATCAGGGCTTTGATTCAACGGAAAAAATACTTTAATTTCACTTTCGTTGACAGTTCCTCTTTGTTGGAGATTGGAGTGTCGGTACGAGCAGCCTGGGCCTCTCAGACTGTTTCGCTCGCACTCCGTCTCTCTCTATCCTACCTCCAACAGAGGTCGATAGGTGGCCAACAGCGCAGAGCGCTCTCTCGCTATTATGATTTTGCCGATTGTATATATAAATGCCCAAGAGTTCGGTGATAAGCGCGGCTCGTTTCAGTCAGTCTAGAGTCTAGACTCTGTAAATTCTTTGTAAAATTAGCAGCTTAGCCATTCCTCTAACTCTCTGCGACACCATTAGGACTCCTAGATCGCAACCCTTTTCATTGGCGTTATCGTGATCTCCAGGAGAACGCTATCCTTCCTTAACTTGCTTCGTTGTCTGGGCAACTCAGGTGCGAAGTATCCTGCTCTGGGACCTGGGATTTTTAGCCAAGGTTGGGATTACCAAATTGATCGGTTCAGCATTGTGGGTGGTTTTTGCTTTTCTACTTTATATAATGTGTGAGCGATCTTTATTATATTGCAAAGTTCATATTCTGTATTGATCATATTTAAATAAACAGTTTGCTACCAGTTACAGAGATGGTAACTCGAGGGAAATCCTTAATCCCCCATCATGCCTATCCCTGTGTATTGAGATTCTGGTAGGCATGGTGGGGGGCTAGGATTTTCCCTCGAGTTACCATCTCTGACCAGTTATGCTCAGCGTTATTTTGTCTCCTAGAATTCTTCCCTCCTATAGTTATTAGAAGACATCATCCTATCAACTTTCACACACCCTTTACAAAACAAAAGAAGTTTGTACTTTTCCGCCGATCGGTATTGTCCTACACGCATATACACAAACGAACGCAACTACGCCGATTATTAATATTATCTCCTAATGTCCTACATTTCTCATCCTGATGTTGATGAAATTCATTTTCTGCCTATTTTTAAAAGGACCTTCGACAGCAACCATTTAGTTCAAAAGTGGGGAGAATAATACGGCATTACTCGTAGATTCATTTTCAAGTCGTGTTAGGTTCTCGGTGACACGACATATGAACAGTTCCAAGGTTGCCAAGAAATAAGCATTATATTAAAAAGGCTGTTATAAGAAATTATATTTTTCTCTGTTTCTAAAAATCTTACTGTTTTATTAAATAGAGCAGTTTGCTGTGTGCATCATTGGAAGATCAAAATGACTCGGAAATAGATTTTCAAGTAAGGCCATAGTCATCTCTGGAAATTTCAATCTAAGTGGAGAGGTTGAGGGATCCCTTTAAGAATAAATAAGCCTTTTTTCATTTTCTGAAGGGACAAGTCACAAAATTAAGAATATTTTTTTGTTAATGCTATAGATTATTATTCATAGTCTTTGCAAGCTGTTAGGTACGAAAAGATTTCAAAGATATATTAGTAAATGCTTATGCTTTTCTCTTCACTGTATTACGATTTGCTAGGTGAATTGTAAAATATTTCTTTTTGGTGACCATATCAACTTCTAGTCACTATAAACTAGAATCTGATCTAGCAATCGGCTAATTTTACTGGCAAATCCATTTAGGCAAATACTATGAAAAAAGTATTAGGCAAAAAGGCAAAAACTATGGGCAATCTACGGTATAAAGAAAAAATTATTTTTAATTTTGTGGCTTGTCCCTTCATAAAATGAAAAAAGGCTTATTTATCCTTAAAGGGATCCCTCAACCTATCCACTTAGATTGAAATTTCCAGAGAAGACTATGATCTCACTTGCGAATCTATTTTCGAGTCATTTTGATCTTCCAATGATGCACACAGCAAACTGCTCTATCTGATAAAACAGTAAGATTTTTAAAAACAGAAAAAAATACAATTTCCTACAATAGCTTTTTAAATATAATACTTCTGTTTTGACTACCTTAGAGCAGTTCATATGCCGTGCCACCGAAAAGATAAAGCGACTTGAAAATTAATCTACGAATAACGCCGTATTATTCTCCAGACTTCAATCAAATGGGTGCTGTCGAGGATCATTTTAAAAATAGGCAGAAAATCAATTTCATCAGCACCACGATCAGGAATGTAAAACATTAGGAGGTAATATTAATAATCGGCGTAGTTGCATGGGTGTGTATATGTGTGTACGATAATACGGATCGGCGGAGAAGTACAAATTTCTTTTGTTTTTTGAAGGGAAAGTGTCAACGAAAGTGAAAGTAAAGTAATTTTTCCGTTGAATCAAAGCCCTCATTTTTTGGTTTAAAATTGATTTATCTCAGCAATGATGCTTTTCCGGACCTTATAGTATAGGACTTTTCGACTTAGTTTAGTCCCAAGAATATGTGGTTAAAAATAAAAGCATCATTGCTGATACACCCTGTATAAGATCTGTTTTTTCCATAACTATATAAATTTGTTTTGCGGTTTTTTCTTGTGCTTCCTCAATTTAATGTTAACTTAAAGATTGTTTAGCTATCTATTACTTCAGATTATGATTACTAAATGAATATTACATTAAATTCGTTACGACGTTGTAGCAAAATGCCATTGGATTTCAACCATATTCACTAATCTTGTAGAATGTCGATTCTCATTTACAAAAGTTTTCAGACAATCTAATACCTACCTTATAAAAATATAATAATTTAATCGGGCTAAACTTTTGGCATGTACTTTTCAGATTAGTGGTTCTCGCAGGTACTATCATGATTAATTGTTGAAAATTTTGTTTTCTTTTTAGATCTTATTCACAACGAAGAAAAACAATTTTTTCATTTCCTTTAAAGCAGGCTATTTTGTTCTTTATGAATATAATCGGTTTAATTCAGAACGCACTGAAATGACAAGCCTACAGAAGAAAAATCACTTTAAAAATTATTTTCCAGATTATTACATATAACGTAATAACCATGACTAACAACGCGTACGTTTTTCCCCATAATTTCTACTTTGATTTAAAATTAAATAAACATAATTTAATTAATTTGAAATATAAAGATTAGTTTTGTGCGTTCTAATGCTATTAGTAAATTTTAATACTGCTAAAATGTTTGCTTTTTATTTTGTGTGTATATGTGTGTGTTGAAGAAAAAAGAAAAAGAAATAAATTCACCTTCTAATACATGTTTACAAGAGATTTAATCGTTGTAGTTTCTTTATCTTCAGTGTTTTAACTCAACAAGCATGATTATTATGTGTTAAAAATGCGTAGTATAAATTGTAGAGAATTCTATGAGCTTTCATCTATTTTTATGAAATTTTACCAGAAAAGACAAGATTTAAGGGTAATGTAAAAACATGAATGAGGCCTCATTACGCACATTTTGGATAGGACAAAACAGCATCTTGGGATCAGATATATATAGAATCAGATACATGTCAAGTCAAATACAGAGTCGATCAAATCAGACAAGGGTGGGTTTAAACATACAACCTATTGGATACACTGTTAGTCACATCGAACACAGATCGGAATGGACATATATCTAATCGAACATAGATCAGATTACGTATAGGTCGGTTGAAGAGATTTGTGGAATTAGACATGAACAATAACACCGACGTTTATTCAGACATTACACTTCGTATCAGACCCAAATTTAGTGTATAGTTTGAGGACAATTGTTAATACAAAGCTTATGCTTTCACGATTGTTCTTAGTAATTGAGAGAGTTTACACTTTTAGGACATTCTGTATGTATTTGCTGTTGAAATACTAATGTGTCTCTTGATCCTATGCAATGTAAGAGGACGGTCATCATTAAAATTTATTCATTAATGTATAGTTTAATAGCTTTCCTCAAAGTTTACAGACGTTATAAAAAATTACAGTTTTCTCAAAATATATCCTTTTTATAAAAAATAAATAAATAAATAGAAAATAATGTTTGAGAACGATCGTGAAAGTATGAAGTTTGTATTAAAAATTGATCTCAAATTATATACTAAACTTATGTCCGATACAAAGTGTGCCATATTTGACCAACCGTCGGTTCTATTGTGTATGTGTTTAATTTCAAAACTCTCCTCAACCAACCTATGCGTAATCTGATCTGTTTCCGATTAGTTCTGTGTTCAAAACGTCCTCTGTTGGATCCGACACAGTAACAGTGTATCTAATAGTTCGTGTGTCCAAACTTACCAATGTCTGATCTGATTGACATTGTATTTAACCCGACATCTCTCCAATTCGACTTGTATCCAATCCAACCTGTGCCCAATCTGACGTATATCCGATCTGACATGTGCTTGATCCGACCTGTGCGTAATCAAGACAATCCCTGAAAGCATATGTGACGACACATAGTTTTCCGCTTGCGGTACCGTATAAATCTATTTAAATTGGAAATAAATCACCAAATTCTTATGTTTAAACCTTCTTAAATGATTTTGTCATTGGCCTTAGGAACTTTCAATTTTACAGACATCCAGTTTATCATATATAATTTACCCGTGTCTCCATAAACGTATCCAAATGAAATAACTCTTAAATTACTCTAAGTAAATCCAAATTTCTTTTTAAGATTCCTGTTATAATTTTTGTTTATAAAATGGGAAATTTTTAATTATGCAATATGATGATGATTAGAACAACTCACCAATCAGAAGAGCAGCTACGATGAAAGTTGGTGCTGGGCAATACAAGTCTAACAATTGCGCTATAACGATATTGCCAATTATTCCACCAAGTCTTGCTGCGACCATAGAAATTGCAATTCCCGTAGCTCTAAGTTGAGTCGGGAAAACTTCTGTGATGAGACAGTCGAGAGCTGCATTACCGCAGCTTATTACACCGCTGAAAACGGCTGATACGACCAGATTCTGATATTTGTTATAGACAAAGTACAATCCGATAGAGCATAGACCTGACGAAAGTGTACTGAATACTAAAAGAGAGAAACAGAAAAAGTAAATGATAAAAGCTATTGATATAAAGATGTGAAATAATTTGGATTATATCAGTGCTCATCAACTTTCGTATGCAAATACCATTTTTCGAAGCACATTCCGCCTACCATACTTGCCACTCCATGACACCCGCAGAGTAATCCAGTCGCAGAATGGCTCAAAAATGTGGCGCTAGATTGGTATACGAGTGTTATAGAATAGCGAATTCAGTAGTAGGAGAAGTACCTTAAAAAATGTTGCTCGTGTGTGAAAATGACCGAACATTTAGTTATACGGGTTGATTCTCTCAGAAATATCCATTTTGAATAAATTGAAAGTAACAGTAACTATTGAAATTTTCAAAAAAACACAAATTTCTGCTTCAGTGGGGATGTAAGTTAATTATATATAAAATATTCTAGGTAGAGAATCGTAAAAGTCATGAAAGTATGGTCGATTTCATTAAATAAAATCGTATACTTTTTGTTACATATTCTTGTATGTTATTTTAAAAGCTTTCCAACATGACGTAATGATCTTCAGTTTTATCCACACGTTTACGAGATATTTCGATTTAATAGTATATGTAGGTGATCGGCTATCCAGAGATACTGTTGAGTCTCAAATGATTTAAAATAAAAACACATGATATATATCATTGCCATTTATGAGAAAATTAACATTGACCTTCTCAATTCATTATTTTTTTTTAACCACAAGTTCAGTTCTCTGAAACCGCCCGATGAGTGCACACGTTGTATTGGCTGATATTAAAAAAGAGAAGGACATTGGTTCTTACTCACTGGCTCTCATTTTGTGTATCACAATAGTGTATTTGAATATACAAGTCATGTTTTGTGCGGATCAATTGATTCACGTGGGTAGATATACCAATTCTTTATAACAAATTTAAGAATTCATTAACAACCAAATCATTAAGAAACACGGATTTCTTAAACATATATCATATATATCAAATTTGATATATAACAAAAAAGGAGATGTAATGTTTGCATTCTTCCTGCTAGTGATTTAATGATCCATGCGTAATTACATTGTGAGTACTCCTTTGTATCATAAACATTTGTATGGGAGTTTTTAATCCGTTTTACGGTTTTTTCCCAAATTTTTTGAGCTCAAATATATTTAAAGATTTATAGCTCAATCAGTGTTCTTTATTTGTATCTATAATTCACATCTATGATTTCATGTTAAATATTATTAAAATCAGTAAACGAATTTCTAACAATGAATTTTATTCAAAGGAAAATTTGTTCAAAATTAATCAGATACGGTAATGTCCGGCAGTAAGTCATACCGCCTAGCGCTAACCTGTTATTTATAAAAGGTCTTTTTCTAACGGCGGTATATAGGAGACTAGCGTTAGTTAACTATAGCACTCGAAATGATGGGAACTGAGCGCACTGAGTGGTCAATATCGTGTAATGTCAACATAAAATAGTCCGGTATAATAGTTGGATACAAAAAATTAGACCCAACCGCCATTTTGATGTAGAGAAATGTTTACATACTAATCGTAGCAAAAATAGGTGTAAACTGGATAAATGTCAAATGGTGATGTTACTAAAGACGAAATTGAAGATAAAGAATAAAATGAAAGTATATTCGTACATTTTATTCATTATTTTCAAATTTTACTTTAATAACCTCACCTTTTTGACATTTCTCCATTTTACACCTAATTTTGCTACGATTACCATGTAAACATTTCTCTACATCAAAATGGCGGTTGGGTCTAATTTTTCGTATCTGACTATTAGTACCGGACTATTTTATGTTGATATTACACGATATTGACCAATCAGTGCGCTCAGTTCCCATCATTTCAAGTGTATAGTTAACTAACACTAGTCTCCTATATGCCGCCGTTGAAGAAAGACTCTGTGTAACAAGTTTAGCCGTTTGAATTTTCAAACCGATTTATCTCAGTGAATGATCCATTGTCATCATTTGAGTAAAGCTTTTCTTAAAATAGTTTTGAAAAAGTTTTGCTTTAGATCATAAACATCTAAACGGTTCATTCAATCCAGCGATATTTTACTCTGTTGTCTCTATGTGAGGAAATCTCAGAATCCTCTAAGGGGGTAGTCTAATGTGGCGGGGCAAAAAAATCGATATTTTTATTGTTGCATTTTTCGATAGTTTATGATCATAGAATCGATATCCTATAGTGAATTCAGTTGATTTCTTCTTTTTTTATGGCCTATGTTTCGAAACTGACGCTATAGCTGCGCGTCTTTTGGCACGTGCTGGAGTCTCGCAGCAGGGTTATGGATAAGTATTTAGAGCAGCTGTTTTATAATTATACTTGTGTTTACAAATATACATATATGTGAAAATAAATATATGAAAGCTGTTGAAACAATGATGTTTCTACCTAGCATTACTGATTAGCCGTGCAGATATGTTTAGTATGAGTTTTCATTAGATAAAACTTTAAACGAGTTTTTCTCGAAATGACATTTTTTAACTTGGCGCAGATGATTTCGGAAAAACGGTTAAAGATACCGACTTGAAATTTTGACACATTATTCAGCACATTCGTGGCTATCGACGGAACTTCAATTATATTAAAATTTTGATTTTAAAATAATTTTGTAATGATTCGTGAAAAGAAAGACGCCTTTTTTCGTTCACTTGTGCGAAAATGGTTGCCATTTTATTATTTTACAATAAAATTTAAAAACTAAGATTTTAAAGATAGTCGCATTATCACAAATTACGAATATTAATCAATTTTTTGTTTCAGATATTTGGGAGGGGTGGAATCACCTGCGCCAGAGGAACAAGTTATTATTTCTATTAGCTCAAGAGAATGTAAATAAATAAATTGCTAAACATTAATTCATTATTAAAACAATTATTTCTTATACTTCTAATCTTTACTTTTCTAGGAAGGAAAAAGATTGGTTTATTATATGCAACAGTTCTTAAAAAAAATATGATTGAACATGATCGTTTTTAGAGGTTTTCACATTAGACTACTCCCTTAAATGGCTAAAAGATGTCAATAAAACGATTTTTAGTTATGTGTGCTATATGGAAACTACTTAAGGGTATATACACTTTTTGAACACCCTGTATTATATACTTACTCGGCTGCTAATTTAAGGTAGTAGTCTAGTTGTTTGGGTCGAAATTTGTTGTTTCTTTTTTTTCATATTTCGATAGTATACCAACATGAGAATATGGTGTATAAATTTTAAACCGATATTCAAAATATTAACAAAGATATAACATATATTCGAGAGCGCCGCATAATTGAACGCTATAAGTTGCGGACAGCTGCTAACGGTTATTCATCACTATTATGTCTCATTACCTTTATTTTTTCTTGAAGTTTCGCATACCTTTTGATGTATGAAAGAATATAACCAGATATACCCGCGTTTGACACGTATGAAGAGACCTAAAGCTTGTTGCACGCACCGGGGATCGACGATTAGTGTGAGGATGAAAGTTCTGATAGCCAAACTTTAAACGCGTTTTTCTCGAAACTATTTTTTCTCTTGTCGGACCGAGGCATAACAGATTTTCTATTAAACCGATCGGGCTGAAATTTTTACAGGTTGTTCTACACATCTGTAATTCTGACCGTAACTAGAATAATTTTTTTTCATCCATTATTTTTCAAGTTACAGCCAAATTTACACTAAAAATTTGTACCCTTTTTTTTCCGAAGTCTGCGATTTTTTTTTTCAACCAAATCAATTTTTTTTAGTTCCGGCCAGAATGACAATCCTAATGAACAATAATCCGTTGCATTTTTTTGTTTCCGATTACCCAAACTGGAGATACCTCACGGGCTAGCAGCACATGTTTTTTTTCACCTACTTTGAACCCATATAATTTAAATAAAATATAGTAAAAATTTAAAAATATATATATTTTTTGTATAATTCAATATAGTATTAATAACATATAAAATTTTCAGATTTTTTACATTTCATTTAGGTACTCAAACAAATTCCCGAAGAATTCCCTGCAAAACCGGTTGATTTACTAGAATACTACCTTAACCCTAACTATCAAGTAACCTATAGAAGCGTTATTCTGTCGGTAGAAATCTTACAGCAGATTATTATCATGGATGTGAATATACCATTTTTTTGGCCATATGGGATACTACCGTACACCCTGTATTTTCTTCAGTGCCTACGATGAAGGGCAACTCGCGGCGTTTTAAATCAACAGTTCATCGATTTAGTGGCTAATAGAGGCCTTTCTTTAAGGAGATCCATTGCGCGTCGAGAAAGTACTTCCAAATTATCTTCTACAATTTTAAAAATTTGAATATATTCATATGGACCAAATTGGCTCGTATTGATCTCCTTAATTAATGTAAAGGCTTATTTTTAAGATTAAAACCAAAAATGTTTTTAAATCGGATATTAATCATAATATTTTATTTTCCATCAATAATTTCAAAAAAGGGAGCATTTACGACGCTGCGCCAAACTTCAACGAGTAATTTAAGACCAACAAGAAATAAATATTCCCATAAATGTAGAAGATATTTTGGAAATACTATTGTAACGCAACAATGGCAAATTTGCAAATTTTTTCTTGTTGCGCTACAACAATATTTCCAAAAAATCTTCTACATTTATGGGAATATTTGCTTCTTGTTGGTCTTAAATTACTTGGTGAAGTTTGGCACAGCATCGTAAAGGCTCCCTTTTTCGAAATTATTGATGGGAAATAAAATATTATTATTAATATCCGATTTAAAAACATTTTTTGTTTTAATCCTAAAAATAAGCCTTTACATTAATTAAGGAGATCAATACGAGCCAATTTGGTCCATATGAATATATTCAAATTTTTAAAATTGTAGAAGATAATTTGGAAGTACTTTCTCGACGCGCAATGGATCCCCTTAAGCAGATAAGCCTTTAACCATCTACGAACTTTGGCAATTGAGCACTCCGAAGTTCGCGCCTCTTGAAAGACCTCTTGGAACCTGGCGAAATCTCGGGAATAGCGTCAGACTATGTCTACAGCTATTTTCGCTTTAATGCTTCGCTGTCTCCGCGTTCGAGACTTATACAACACGTTTTTCTTTCTGAAAACGCGAACATTAGTGGTCTGTTAGATTGGACATCGCTGATAACCGTGATTCTCACACAAGTTATGCAATCAACTTCACTACGGGAGTTAGCATAGGATGATAAGTTTCCAGAGCTTATTCGTTTAAAATGGTTCACTTTTTACATTCAACCATGTGATCTACATATCGTATGAATTTTGCGGTGTACTGGTTAACCAAACACTACGTTCAAATGGGAACTTCTGGGTTTTGCGACGTATTTAAAACTCACTTATTCAGCTGTCGTTTGCGAGAGGATCACTGCATCCGACAAGCAGACAGCAGTATATTTATTCACGTTCAAGACAAAGGTCCCGCCGATAAAACCCGCGTTCGAAGTTAGTTGCCACCGCGCTTTAACTAAGTTCATCATTCATATTTCACTATGTCTTTCACGAGCCATCAACTCAATTTCGTGTTACTGGGACCAAGTTATCCTGGCATGGCTAACCAAGCAAATAGGTCAATGGGTAGCGTTTGAGGAAAAGATGACATTTTTAAGCAGGTTGAGGCCTGCTTCTAGTTGCGCCTTAAGTAGCAAACTATAAACAATGATCTCTAAGTGCAAGACATTTTCTCAATTTTAGCTTCTGCAAACCCGCCTTGCACATTTATATGGGAGTGAATTCTTAATCTCTTCCCTAGGGTGGAGTGGATAGCCCAAGTTGCTATGAATAGAAGGGAAATACAATGTAGTGTGTTGCAGCTGGTGGCAGCTACGCTTACTGCCATGCTAGGGTTTTCCTAATGGGTTTGTCAGGGTCTCTTCTGATCTTGACCTTATTTCCCTTTTGCTTCCTAGGACTCTCTAGGTAGCAAAGCACTTTTTTTTCAATCACCACCCACTGATGATTTTTTCGGGGACTCTCCCGAAGAAGTTATTCAAAATCTTTCAGTATAAACTAATATGTCATTTACAACGACTGTGTTTTTCACTTTGATGCCACTGCATCAAGGGGGGGGGGGGAGGGTTATTCGAGATCGGAGGGAGTAGAGAACGATGGAATCGCTAGCGTCAGTGCTTACTCTTTCTCCCTCACTAGTTCACTGTTTGATCCTTGCGTGGCAACCGATCAAATACATGTATAGGTGTAGTAGTTAATGTTCTACAATTAATTATAAACTGTAAGATCGATATGAGGATGCTTTTGTTTATGGGTAGGAATTAGCAACTAAAACATTTGCCTTTTCAGAAGTCAGTCTCTTGATAACAGTCAAACGAATCGGACGTATAATATCAACCCGGTTGATAAAAGGTATAACTTATCCGATAAGTATTTGTGCCTAAAACAAAAGAAGACCCGGTCTTAATACAACAAGGACCCGGTCCTGATACAAGGATATAGGAACCCGGATTCCTTGAGTTCTTATTATCAATTATAACGATAGCAAGAAGGGAGCAGTAGCCCGGCTACTCAGAATTAACGATAGCGTAAGTGGATAAACCCTAGTGGCAGCCCGGCTGCATCGAACTTGCAAAGGTGTAGAGAAATTGACTTCAGTGACATACGAAAGACAAAATCCATGCTTTAACCGTAGAGCGTTTAATATGATACGAATTAACGATTGTGACCATAGTTTGTGCATTGTACTATTATAAAGATAAAAAGGGTTTTTTATGCCTTCGGGCTTTTTCCCTCTATTTAGAGTTTTTGTGTTTCATTTCAAAGATACTTCCTTAAATAGAAAGTTACTTCATGCGAAGTAGCTCTTCACGCACAATTAAAAAATTTGTGCTAACAAACATGGTGCCTCCTGTGAGGTCTGTCACGAGTGTGAAGAGCCCTCTGTAGCCAACATTACGGAACGAAAAACGAGGGAGAATTGTACAGCGCTTTTTTTCAACCGATTTCAATTTTTTTGAGCTTGTTGGAAACGTTAGGACTCGCACTTTGTCATAAATAAAGCCGTATTTTCCTAAAAACGTAAAAAAAATAAAATTGTTTAAAAATTCGCATTAATAATATTTAAACGCAAAACAAATCGAAAAATCGGGCTTCTTTATGACGAGGTGCCAGACCTAACGATTCCAACAAGCCTAAAAACATTGAAATTGGTTGAGAAATAGAGCCATACCATTGTTCCGCGTTGCTGAGGTGGACGAAAAGCAGAAATTTTTAGGAAGGAAGCTAGGCTTCCTCCCCTCTCGCGGCTCACGCTAACGTGCTCCCCCACTCCAGCATCGAAACTTACTACGAAGCTTTCCTCTCATATTTACGCTATTCCCCTATCTGTAGTTATACATATTTAAATACCGCTAAAATAATGTTGAGAACATTTAATTTCGTCGATATATTGAAATTGCTAAAAATGCAATTATCATTTTGAAATAAAATTGTAGAAAAGGAGATTTCGTAATGCTTGAAATATATAGGGCATACGGCGAAACGCGGGACAATGGTACAGTCATATTTTTCAACAGAATTTGATGAGACTAGTAATAATTAAAGCCATTCTTCATGTAGATTATCCTAAAGAGCTCGCATTTTCGATAAAGCTTATAGTTTTCCAGTTATGAACGATTGAAGATGAACGTGCGCAACAGCTGATCTACGCGAGAGAAGAAATATGTATTTGTGCGCCGTACAACTTCAGTCGTTCATAACTGGAAAACTATAAGCTTTATCGAAAATGCGAGCTCTTTAGGACATTCTATATGAAGAATGGCTTTAATTATTACTAGTCTCATTAAATTCTATTGAAAAATACGATTGTACCATTGTCCCGCGTTTCGCCGTATGCCCTATATTTCAAGCATTACGAAATCTCCTTTTCTACAATTTTATTTCAAAATGATAATTACATTTTTAGCAAATTTCATTATATCGGCGAAATGAAATGTTCTCAACATTATTTTAGCGGTATTTATATGTGTATAGCTACAGATAGAGGAATAGCGTAAATATGAGGAAAGCTTCGCAGTAAGTTTCGATGCTGGAGTGGGGGAACACGTTAGCGTGAGCCGCGAAAGGGGTGGAAGCCTAGTTTTCTTCCTAAATATTTTTGGTTTTCGTCCACCTCAAAAACGCGGGACAATGGTACGGCTCTATTTTCCAACCGATTTCAATGTTTTTGGGCTTGTTGGAATCGTTAGGTCTGACACCTCGTCATAAAGAAGCCCGATTTTTCGATTTGTTTAGCGTTTAAATATTATTAATGCGAATTTTTAAACAATTTTATTTTTTTTACGTTTTTAGGAAAATACGGCTTTATTTATGACAAAGTGCGAGTCCTAACGATTCCAACAAGCCCAAAAACATTGAAATCGGTCGAAAAATAACGCTGGACAATTCTCCCTCGTTTTTCGTTCCGTAATGTTGGCTACAGAGAGTTTGAGGAATCCCGTTAAAAGGAAGTGAAAAGAAGTGAAACAGTAGGGATAGTGACGAGCGGTGGAAATAAACGAGGTAAAGGATTTGAAACGAGCCAGCAACGGTGATCGTCTTCGCAGCAGAGTTCAAGGCTAGACGGCAACATCGAGAATCGTTGTAGGAGACTTCATGAGGAGACACGTACTTCAAATCGAGGAATAGCAGACAGCAACGCAGCATACTTCAAGCGGCTTAGCAGCGGGGATCGATCTATGCTGATGTGGAGAATTTCAAGCGACAGAGCAGTTATCAACAAACGGCGAGCGAAGCATATATATATATATATTTTATCGATCTTACATATCGTATGCCTTTGCATTTTCAGCTAGATTTAAGAATGCGAAGTTAGATCTCACCCCAGCATTTAAAATCAAAATTTGAAAAGGCCGGATGCGTGATTAGAGTCAGCAATAAAGTAGTATCATGGAAAGTAACGATAGAATCAAATTTATTATGCAAAAGAGGTCTACTTTAAAAATGCAAATCACGATATTAACTAAGGCTATAGATAATGATAAGTTAGACTCTATTAACGTTCGATTGAGATTCGGTCGTTAATAGAACATTTTAAAAATTACGAGGAAGTGTATGACGAACTAGAAATGCTCGATCCGAATGGAGACCAAATTGGGGAAATGCTTGAAGTACAAGACAGATATTATAGTCTGGCAGGTAAGATAGAGTCGGTATTTATTGGTGCGACTTCTAGCACTCCAAACAGATCGAGTAATAATTCTTTAGAGTCATCGCGGAGCGAACAAATGGATAGAATAAAATTGCCTGTCGCACAATTACCTAAGTTTTCAGGTGACATAGAGAATTAGCTATCATTCAAGAATACGTTCGTCACGATGATAGATTCTAGAGAAGATATCACTGACTTACAAAAATTCTTGTATTTAAAAGATGCGGTAAGAGGAGAAGCATCAAATAAAATAACAATTTTCGACGTAAGTAATGCAAGCTATAGACTAGCATGGAGCTTGTTAGTCGAAAAGTATGAAAAAAAGAGAGTGTTGATAGCCAAACATCTCGATGCAATAATAGACATACCAACACAAACAAAAAATACGAGTTTGGAATTGACGCAAACGGCTGATCGGTTAAAGCAACATGTAAACTTCCTCGCATCGTTAGGCATAAGCATAGAAGAAAGTATTATTGTAAGATTGTTGGAGAGATCGCTTCCTTTAAATATTCGTTTCAGATGAGAAGAAACGTTTAGCTTGGATAAGATTCCTTCGATAAATCATTTGTACAAATTTATAGACGGAACCGCGTTTAGATTAGGTATCATTCAGAAAGAAAAAACGCGTAAAAGACCTGCAAGCAATACCGATCAAATTAGTCCTAATAAAATGCGAAGAAGCGCAGTTGACACTCGGGTTATGATTACGGCAGCTTAGGAGCAGAATTGTCTCAAAAGTCAAGAAGGAAAACACGCTATATTCTGATGTCCAGTTTACGATCGAATGACAATAGTTGAGAGATGGGAATGGGTAAAAAAATTAGGTATATGCCGGAATTGCTTACGCATGCATAGTAATTCTTGTAATTCCATTAAATGCAAGGTATGCCATAATTTTCTCATACCTATTTACATAAAGGCAAATATAGGCATGAAGAACGTTGTATAGATAGAGCAGAAAAAAATGAAGGTATATTCTCGGAAGGGGAAAATAATGGAATGAGTAAGTGACATAACGCAGTCGCGATGCAAGCAATCGCGGCGCATTCTTTTTCACAGCTAATCATGACCGTTGAAGTAGAAGTAAAAGACACAGGACAAAATTTCATAAGATGTCGTGCCTTGCTGGACACATGTGCAACTGCTAATTTTGTAACAGAAAACATAGTACGAAAATTAAAATTACAAATTGAACCATGCAATTTTACAATTAGCGCTATTGATTGCATTAAAACCACAGCGAATGGCCTCGTAGAAATAAATTTTCAGGCAATTCACAGTAAATTCCGTAAGAAATTAATATGTTTAGTAGTACCGCGAATTGCAGGACTTATTCCCAATGATATTTTTCCACACGAAAATAATAAAATTCCTTCAAACATAAGGCTAGCCGATTCTCAATTTCATTTGCCGCAAGGGATTGACATTCTCATAGGATCTGGAGCAACATTGTGCTTATTTAGTATTGGCCAGTTTGAATTATCCCAGAGCAATTATGATCTATATGTTCAAAAAACACTAAAAGGTTGGGTAATCGTGGGAGAAGCTCTAAGTAAGAGGAGGAGGAGGAGGAATGAAGATTTTCAAGTTAGTAAAGATTATTAAACATCTTGCGTTACCTGTGTAACGTAGGGGTCAGCCACCTCGCCGAACCAAAGTAGATCGCACGCGTCCGTGTGCAATACCGGTAGTATTGCGCATTGCTGACAACCGGAATTCTTTTCCGGAAATGCGTCAAACCTTGGGCGTCGGCCGTGGATGTGGAGACTTTCTGGTCGTCATGTGTCGAAAGATCATGGCGCTAATGACGACACATGACCTATTAAGCCTCCTACATATATGCGAGTTCCGTGACCCTCAAGTCGAGTCTTATTCTGTGCAAGCTTAGCCGCTGCCGCCTCATCCGCGTTTCAAGGTCGTAACTCTAGTGTTCGTTCCACGGGAGCAGAGTACTCCACCGTATTCTAACAAATCTCTTGCCCAGTCGCCGTGTACTGGTAATTAAGTCTAGTATAATTCAATCCGAAACGAGTCGTGTAGAAATTGTCGCGAGTGTACATCTTTCAGTCGTGCCTAACACGTACCGTTCTGGAAGACGAGCACAACTACTACGAACTGATCATAATTAATTAAGTGCGAGTAATCCACAACCATCGGAGAGTCTAGTCTCTCCAATAGTTGTGACAAATAGTAAATAATCCTGCGAATGCTGATCCAGCATAATTAGCGTTTACTGTAAGTATAATTGTAATACCTGAAAATACAAACTTTTGTGTCAAACTTGCTGTTCCAACGTATGTTTATACATACTATCATTCACCCCGAATCTTGCCAACTCATTACATTCTTACCGCTCGGAGTGTAATACTTTAGTATACTGTACTGTGAGTCGCAAAGCTCAGTCGGCGTTTCTACTGACCCAGACTCTAGTGTCAAGTCAGCCGAAACTCGACCGATAGGCGGCCACGACTACCCAGTACGTAACAAATCTGGTGACAGCGGTGGGATTTCGCAGGAAATTCTGCTCTCATAGAATTTCCTCAGGGTGTGAACAGCTTTTTTGACACCGTTTCATTCACAATTTTCTACTAACTTCCCATATAAAATGGCTTTCACCCCTACACGATCACCACCCGGACCTCCACCTCTTCCACCCGCTAACGGCAGTCACCGCGGAAATGTGTCCGGTTATTTAAATGTTTCCAACGGAATTTGCTCTCCCCGAGGAGAGGTATTAATCCAACTCCATACCGTACCCTCCTATAATGGCTCCCGCGACGATCTGGGACCTTTTATAGAAAATTTAGAGAATATTTATTCTACCTTGTCGGACGCCGCTCGTCAGGAATTCATTCCTTTGGCATTGGCCAAGTTAGTCGGTTCTGCTCGTGTGAGCGTTACTGGTAAACGATTCCCTACCGTCAAGGACTTGATCACTCACTTATGACGACAATTTCAACCTCCCCGGACATTTATAGATTTGGTCACACAATGTGGAAAATTAGCTATGCGTCCTAATGAAGCCTTAGGTTCGTATATAGATCGAGCTGAACGCCTGAAAGCCGACCTTGATGCCGCTTATGAAAACAAATACGGGTCAGAATCGCTCGTCCTGATACAGGAGCCCAATGATCGGGAGTTTCTGGAAGTATTCATGGATATATTACCTCCAGAATATTACACTCCCGTGTATTCCAGAAACCCCCGAAATCTACAAGAGGCTTACGACTACGCGCGCTTACGGGAGTTCGGTATAGAAAGAAGAGAAGCCTTTGATCACTCCAATTATCCTCCTTATTCCCAGAATCCAAGTGCCTATCAACCTTCCCCGTACTATTCCTCATACCCTTCCCCTCATCCTTCTCAATACCCTCCGTTCCCCCGCTACCCTCAACCTCCACCGGCACCTGGACCTAACGGTTATCCACCTCCGTCCGATCAACACTATCGATCACGACCCCCTAAACCTCCACAGTCAGAGCCCTACGATCCAGAACTCACCTGTGGACGGTGTCGAAGAGTTGGTCATAGAGCATCCAGCTGTCGAGCTTCTCCTGCATATCCTTCCACTACTCATGTTCCTACTACTGCAGTAATGGAGGCTGTCGAAGAGACCGGTGATTTAAACTACGATCAGGTTCGCCCGAACGACGCGTCGACGAACCCCTCATAGAAACCGCGTCCGTTCAAATTTTAACTCCACCCCAGAAAAAGAGAAAAGACCCGCCACCGGTACCCACCATTTTGAGCTATTCACCTCACGCTACCTTGGTACTCAAGGAAGTCCCCCAACTGAGCTACTCGAATGGAGAATTTCTGGTGGATACTGGCTCGCACATTAACATCATAGTGTATAATGCCCTTCGGGAGGATATTGACCTCGAATACCCCGATTTCCCGGCCCTACGAGGTCTCAGAGGACAACTGGATGTAGTAGGATCGGTAACCCTTACCATCGATGAGGAACCTCATAGATTCCAAGTTATAGAAGACTTTGACCTCCCTTACACCGGAGTCTTGGGGATGCCCTTCCTCAATCAAACCGAGGCACATATCTCCCTGTTACATCGGACCTTAGTTACCTCCAGTAAACCAGTGAGGCCTCTACCCTTCAAAAATAGTGACGAACTCCTAAGTATAAGAGAAGGGTGTACTAAGGTCGACGCCTCTCAGCACCCTCCTCAGTCCCTTAATGTTACCATAAGCTCTCCTGCAACATCACCACCGGAGGAAGATTCTCCAACAACTCTTCCCTACCTAGGCGAAGATCCTAGACGAGAGTTGCCCTACGAAGATGCTAGACCTGGAATTGAACCTTTAAAACCCCAGGAAAGGACTACCGCCTTGGAAGCCCTGTTCCTGAACCCATCACCGGAAGACCCAGACGCTCAACTTGTGATTAGTTCCTTAATTCGCGAGTATTCTGACATATTCTACTTGACGGGAGACCGTCCCGACACCGAAAACAAGGCCGATATTTATCATGAAATCGATACCCCCGGAGGAACAGCCTTCAAGATCCGACAGTACCGCATTGAAGAAACATTACATTTTGAGGTACAGAGCCAGGTCAATGTACTTCTAGAGAACGGCATAGTGGTCCCTTCCTCATCACCCTACAATTTTCCGCTGTGGATTGTACCAAAGGCTCCCGACTCCCAAGGAAAGAAACGGTGGCGCCTAGTTACCGACTTCCGTCGACTGAACGAACAAACCGTAGGAGATTCCTACCCTTTGCCTATCATTGTGGACATCTTGGATAAACTAGGCGGATCTAAGTATTTTTCTATTTTCGATTTGGCCAGTGGATTCCACCAAATTCACCTTCATCCCCGGGATCGACATAAAACAGCATTCTCTACGCCCTTTGGACATTACGAATACACACGAATGCCCTTTGGACTCAAAAATGCCCCCGCCACCTTCCAGCGCCTTATGGATCGAGTCCTACAAGGACTCCAAGGACAGGAACTTTTTGTATATCTTGACGATATTATTGTATTTTCTGCCACACTCTCTGAACACATCGAAAAGTGCAAGCGCTTATTCAGCAGAATACGACAATACGGTCTCAAGCTACAATCGGAAAAGTGTGCCTTCCTAAGACAACAAATCACCTATTTAGGCCATCTTATCAACCCGAATGGCGTCCAGCCCCTTCCCTCCAAGGTGGAGGCTGTACGAAAATTTCCAGTTCCTACGAACCCAAAATACATCAAACAGTTTCTAGGATTAGCCGGGTATTACCGACGCTTTATTCCAAATTTTGCTCAAAGAGCCAAACCCCTGACTCAACTGCTCAAGAAAGGTATCACCTTTACTTGGAACGGGGAGGCCCAGCCCAGCTTTGAAGACTTACGAGCCTGCCTATGCGAAGCTCCAGTATTGGCCTATCCAGATTTCCAGTTCCCTTTTATCATTACCTGCGACGCTTCTAAATTTGCCATAGGGGCCATCCTCAGTCAAGGAAACCTTGGACACGATCGACCTATAGCATACGCATCTCGTACGCTTACCGACCCTGAAACTCGATATTCTACTTCCGAGAAAGAAGGACTAGCTGCTGTTTATGCTATTAAACAGTTCCGTCATTACGTATATGGAAGAAAATTCCCTCTCGTCATTGACCACCAACCTCTCGTGTGGCTCAGCAAGGCAAGCGATCCCACCAATCGTTTCCAAAGATGGAAACTCTGTTTAGAGGAATTCGATTATGAAATCATCTATAAGAAAGGAGCAACTAACTGCAATGCTGACGCTCTATCACGGAATCCGGTGCCGATGGCTCTGCCGGTGTTCCGCGATGACCCCAGTTACCTTCCCCATCAAAAACAACTTCCAGTGGACACACAATCAATTGGTGCCCGTCTGAGAAGCCGTCACCGGGAGGAAGCCGCTCCCCCTATTAATTATGCCGAATTGGACTCTTCCACCGATCTCGAGACTTCTACAGATATTCGCCCTTTAACCAATATTGATCCCAGGCCCCCTACAAGCATGTTACCAACCCTGGTGGAAGAAACGACTCTCCCCGACGACACCAACTCGGGGAATCCTCCAGAAAACTTCCCTGAGGAACCCAGTGTTCTCGGAGATTCGTTCGACGCAGAATGTACCCCACTGACCCCCGAACAATGTTCTATTATTAGCGAATTGAGCTCTAGCCAAGAAGAAATCCATAAACTTTTGGCTTCCCTCCACAACGAACAATCATCGGACGAAGACACCGATTCCGATGAGGAAACCGATGCGGACCCGTGTTTAACACCTACCGCAACTTCTGAACCCCTGAACTTTACCCTCCCCTCGCCTGCTAAAATAAAACCCATAGGACGCTCCACTTGGATACCTAGTGATTTCGAAAAGCCCGAAGATGAACTCTCTGGCTCCGACGCCGAGTCGGATATCACCGTAGTGGACGCCACCCAAAACAAAACCATGCCATCCCCTCAATACGATCCATCCCTAGACCCTGGTCTTAGCCGTATTGAACCCAATCCGATCTCAGAAGAATTCCCCTTTCACTCCCCCCCGAACCCCATGAAATGTAAAATAGAAAGCTCCGCATATGTTCTATGCCACAAGCCCAGCAACATTGTCCATCTGATCGCATCTGACTGTTCCTTTCAAGACCCCATTAGCCAAATGGTAATAGAAACCGGAAGAATCGACCTGAAAACCATAAAAAATGATCCTTTTCCTCTTGGGTCCGTTCAAGACTTTCCCTACAAAACCACCAAGATCATCCTGGTCATTACCCATCCCCGCGAATTAATCCCCGCCAGCGACGAAGAAATTCATAATTCTCTGAAAAAGCTAAAAGACTTTGTTCGCGAGAATAAAATTTCAGAGTTCAGCATCGGTCCGTATAAACTCGGAACCACCCGGCTGACGGCGCGCTATTTGAGCTCCGTCTTCTCCCGTGCGTTCCATGATGACGAGGTCGAAATCACTATCTGCACTGGTGAAGTTGTGACTCCTCCAGTTCAGATAAGAAGACACATCATTCTGGAATATCATGGAGGTTTAGTTGGAGGTCATAAGGGAGTGACCAAGACATATCATAGGATTAGGGAACATTACAATTGGCCCGGTCTCCATAAGGACGTTCAGAGCATTGTACGATCCTGCGATAGCTGTCAACGGCAGAAACTTGTTCGTGTGAAACCCAAACTACCAATGCTAATAACGGACACCCCCTGCGCCCCCTTTGATAAGGTAGCCTTAGACACCGTAGGCCCTTTTCCTATTACACCCTCCGGGAATTTACATGTTTTGACCATGCAGTGTAACTTGACTAAATTCTGCATTGCTGTCGCAATACCCAATATTCGCGCCGCTACCATTGCTGTCGCAATACCCAATATTTGCGCCGCTACCATTGCTGACGCATTTTCAAGACACTTTGTTGCGCAATTCGGACTTCCGCGTGCCATTCTCACGGATGGAGGCACCAGCTTTTTAGGCTAATTACTCAAAGGCGTAACCTCTCTTGTCAAAATCAAACATCTGACTACCTCCGGGTATCGACCCCAGACCAATGGATCCTTGGAAAGAAGTCATCTGGTACTCACTGAATACCTAAAACATAACATCAACCATTACTCGGACTGGGATTTATTCATCCCCTTCGCCATGTTCTCCTATAATACTTCCGTGCATGAAGCTACAGGATTTACGCCATATGAATTAGTTTATGGACGCAAAGCCCAGTCCCCCGTCTCCGCCTATGCGATCGAGGAGTTATTAACCTACGACGCATACGCACAGGAACTGGCTCAGCAGTTAACCCGGCTTCACACTTTAGCCCGAGAACGCGAAATCCAAGCTAAAGAAAAATCTAAGGAATATTACGATCGGAACGCCGCTGTTGTCTCCTATTCCCCTGGAGATTTGGTCTATGTCCTATGAGAACCTAGAAAGCATAAATTAGACTCCCAGTATTTAGGACCATACGTCATTGATTCCATCAACGACAGGCATAACGCCATCCTCCTTACTGACGTTGGAGTTCCCATCACTAAACATCTGGACAAATTAAAGCCTGCCCCGACACCCCCCTTCCCTACCCCCACCTTTACTAACCACGAAATCTAATGCATGTACGACTTTCTTTTTGTAGCGTTTCCTCGTTTACTCGTCTACTAGCAATTCTTGATGATAATTAGCTTCCAAATTAATCGTGCAAGGTGGAACCCTTGAGGACGGCACTGCCCCGCAACAACGAAAGGGAGCTGCCTAGGAATTTTGGGTTACGCGAAGAAGGAACGCTTACCATAATTTCAACGAATCCAGAACCAATATACTGTTACATTCCTGAATCTTTATAGCCTAATTATTCATCTATTCTTTACTCTAATCCAAATCCGTGCAACCCAAACACTTCCTATAGCCGGAACAAGACGGAAGGTTCGAAGTTCGCCCAGGAAGCCCCTTCTCTTGCCTTATCCGCCAAGTTCTTCAGGAATCCCGGACCACGAAAATCCAGACGAAGGACACTGTTTCCAACCGAACCACCACGAGCCCTCTCTTTCTTAAACCTTGTCCCTCCCCTTTCTCGACAACTGGAATCCTATAGGATTGGACGCAAGGGAAATACTCCATAAATAAACACGCAAGAATTCCTTTTAGCTATCATGTATTGTTACAAATGGTTTTCTTAAATACTAATGTTATTTAAGCCTAAATAAATCTACGCCAGCCCGTGCCACGCCAGCACCTCCTGCTCCGTGAGCTCTGGCTCCCACTCGCTCCAGGGATCCTCCATCTGGAGGTTGATCCTCCTCCATCCGCTGTCCTGGAGCCAGCGCAACCCCAGGAAGTCGAAGTCCTCTCGGAAGGACCAGGTTTCCATCATCCGGTCCGCCAGGTCGTCACTGGCCGCCCGAGAGGACCTCCTCTCCTCCCTGATCCACCGGATCTCTTCCAGGTCCAGGACCACCACTACAAGCAAAGGGAAGAAACGAATTACAGAACTCTCAAGTTTCTCCCTGCGGCATAATTTCAACTATCCACACTACTTACCGGAGCGAGTGTGCACAGCCACCCCTCCCGCGAACCTCCTCCCGCCAAAACTCAGCAAGCTCGGGTATCTCCTTCTGGCCATTTCTTCTTCCTTTTCTTGTTCCTGTCTTGATCTTATCGTCTCCTTCAACTTTGATCACACTGTTTCGATCGCTACGTTAATCAGAACAATAACGCTCCGCATTAATACCGCTCTTTTATACCAAATTTCCCACTCCACTCGCGATTGCAACACCAACTTTGTGACGCACGAGATTCACTGCACTACACAACCGATATTACCATGACGACCATTATAAATATATTATTTATAATGATGCTAAGCCTCACGCAGATCTCCTGGACCCATGCATACAACATCACTCACTTGAAACACAACCCCGGTATCTTCTTCGAAAAAATCGCAACCCTACAGTACTATCCCGTGCTATGGAAGGTCACCACAACCATTGGCATCACCAGTTTGACCAGCCAAGCCCCTAATCTCGGAAAATTCTACGACACACTCTTCTATGTGTGCAAGGGCAACATCTCTTGCATCAATGATAGTAAACTTGAAGAGATCGGACGCAAAATTGTTGACACCGAACTTTTTGCTTCAATACTTCGCCGAGACTTACATCCTACGGACCTTAATCGGAACCGTAGAAGCGCTCCACTAGGATTCGTAGGAGGACTCTCTAAAACCCTTTTTGGTACCTTGACCGAAGAAGACGGCGAATACTACACCAGCGAAATATTAAAGCTGCAAGAGAAAGGAGTACACACCGCTCATTTGTTGGAAAAACAGACGCATGTGGTACAGTCGGAATTCTCCGCCTTGCACCTTTCTATCACTACCCTAAATAACGATACCCAAGAGCTTCAAGAACAAATCAAGGCTTTGGCCGACGCTGTCGCTCTCACCGATGATGCCCTTGAACAGGAAAAACACATGAGGGTACATCGAGATTACGTCCGACAAATGGAAATGTATGCCGATCAATACAGGACCAGCATTCTATTCCTTGTGGATGCTGTTCTTTTCGCTCGTCGTGGAATTTTGCACCCCATGATACTTACACCTACCCGGTTACAACAGGCTTTGCAGGAAGCCACCCTCAGGACCGGATTTTCCTTGCCTTTCGACGAAGAGGAACTACTGATGAAGGACATCCAAGAACTCTCTCACCTACACGTTAATCATTATAAAGGACAATTGGTGGTCGTGATCGAAATCCCTCTACTTAACAAGGAAGAATACCATCTGTACAAAACCTATCCTTACCCAACCCACCATAATCGTCCCGATTACCAAAATATCACCACCTTTATTCAACCCGCCCATCCCTATCTAGCAGTCTCTTCTTCCCAACGCTTCTACACCCCCATCCCTTCCGAGTCCCTATCCCATTGCCTTCATCACCTGAAAACATACTACTGTGCTCCCGGAGCACCTCTTCATAAGGTCGCGTATAACCAGGAATGTGAGCTATCCATCCTCCAGCACCATGACACTACCCAATGGACTGGTTGCGACATCAGGGTCGCCTCGTTCACCGGTCCCTTCTGGACACCTTTGGTCCAACCTCGAACCTGGTTGTATTCTCTCCCAAAACCGGAACAAATCACCCTCATCTGCCAAGGAAACGTAAGGGGAACTGAAACCATCCTTGGAGATGGAATTATCCAATTAGAAGCAGGATGCTTCGCGGACACTACATCTACTCAGCTACGATCGCTGCAAACCCTGATGGTGTCCGATGTTATTCACTTCGAAGCCCTAGAGTCCATGCCTCTCCCTGAACTACTACCCGAAGGTCACCTACCAGCTTTACAGAAATTAAAACAAATACAGCCTATTAAGAGTAAACCATTGGAGGACTGGAATCTCTCCAAAAACAGCGTAGCCCTCCAGGATATAGCCCGAGAAGCAAAGGAACTGCAGAAACAAGATTCCACTACCCTTAGAGCATCCATCATCTCATATGCTTCATCCGGATCTCTTTTTATCTTCATTATATTAATCGCTGCGGCCCTGTGGTTTAAACGAAATACGACACCTGCCCATACCAGCCCGACGTCAACCACCACTATCAGAGTTCAAAGCACTCCAACGATAGCAGCCGAAAGCATGCCAATGCTTCCGGTACGCACCGTCAGCATGCCGTTTCAACAACCTATTCGACATGTGCAGAGTATGCCGTACCTGGAACCAATAGCGATGCCACGGGACTCGCTACCCTTTAGTTAATAAGTACCGAATTTCTTTAGAAACTGGGCAACTGGCCTGACCCATACTTCTCATCCTGGAAACATTGACCTCCACAGGACAATGTTTCATCTAAGGGGGGAGGTGTAACGTAGGGGTCAGCCACCTCGCCGAACCAAAGTAGATCGCACGCGTCCGTGTGCAATACCGGTAGTATTGCACATTGCTGACACCGGAATTCTTTTCCGGAAATGCGTCAAACCTTGGGCGTCGGCCGTGGATGTGGAGACTTTCTGGTCGTCATGTGTCGAAAGATCATGGCGCTAATGACGACACATGACCTATTAAGCCTCCTACATATATGCGAGTTCCGTGACCCTCAAGTCGAGTCTTATTCTGTGCAAGCTTAGCCGCTGCCGCCTCATCCGCGTTCCAAGGTCGTAACTCTAGTGTTCGTTCCACGGGAGCAGAGTACTCCACCGTATTCTAACAAATCTCTTGCCCAGTCGCCGTGTACTGGTATTAAGTCTAGTATAATTCAATCCGAAACGAGTCGTGTAGAAATTGTCGCGAGTGTACATCTTTCAGTCGTGCCTAACACGTACCGTTCTGGAAGACGAGCACAACTACTACGAACTGATCATAATTAATTAAGTGCGAGTAATCCACAACCATCGGAGAGTCTAGTCTCTCCAATAGTTGTGACAAATAGTAAATAATCCTGCGAATGCTGATCCAGCATAATTAGCGTTTACTGTAAGTATAATTGTAATACCTGAAAATACAAACTTTTGTGTCAAACTTGCTGTTCCAACGTATGTTTATACATACTATCATTCACCCCGAATCTTGCCAACTCATTACATTCTTACCGCTCGGAGTGTAATACTTTAGTATACTGTACTGTGAGTCGTAAAGCTCAGTCGGCGTTTCTACTGACCCAGACTCTAGTGTCAAGTCAGCCGAAACTCGACCGATAGGCGGCCACGACTACCCAGTACGTAACACCTGGTTTAGGAAGAAAAAAATGTGCTATAAATGATACGGAAGAGTGCGAAATCATTATAAATTAAATACCATTCGAGATGATCAAGGTCGATACATTGTAAGATTGCCTTTCAAAGAGAATAGACCAGATTTAGGACATTCAAAAACTACAGCATTTCGAAGATTTTACGGAATAATTCGTAAGTTTAAAAATGATGCTGATTTGTCCGGTGTTGTAGATTTAAGTATTTATAATTTTAATTTTAGTGCTTGTATGAAGGATGAATGTATGGCTGACTGTGATGGCGCCAGGTGATCTGTGGTTATGTGCGGAGGATATGATGGTTCGAGATGAGAGGTAGAGCGGGAAGCTAGTGTCGAAGGGAAGGAGAGTTAGTTATAAGCGTGTTAGCGTGAATGAAACAAGTACCGACCAATGTATATACATATTTACTTATATATATATATATATATATATATGAAATTATTAATTATAATTCAATACTGCTGATTTGGTTTGTTTTCCTTTGGGTGCATAGTTATTCGCACTAAACTGATTGAATGAGAATGAACGATGGTCTGAGTCATTTAGTTCAACTCCTTTAGAAACTCAAGCGACGGAAACCTGTAAGCAGGCGGCTTGATTTCTAAAAGAGACAATCAGTTGACGGTCCTTATAGAGAAGGCGGACTGGTTAATAATCAGCAAATTGTTAAGTCAGATGACGGTTACCCTATGGCGGGCCGGTCTGACTTCGATAATTAGTGTTAGTAACAAGCGTATGATAATACATAAAAAACAAAATAAATAAATTTTTGTGATTTGGTCTTGTTAGGGATTTTTCCCAAATTCGTGGGGTTTTTGACGCCTTGACAAGATTGACTAGTTTATCCGCGAAACTGATAGTATTATTTTAAACCTGTCCCAATCCATCCTTAATTTTAGCATTATAAAATTTAAGATTAAGTAAGAGTATGTGATGGCTAAACATTGGTGCCCCGGGTGAGGAAGGATATTTGAGACAGGTTTAGCATCGTTAATTTGCTTTAGTTTTTGTGTATAACATTGGTCGGTGTTATGTGTGGTCGGTGCTTGTGCTTGGTTCTATGTTGTACACGCCGCGCCGTGCAAAAGATTCGGGAAGTAAAGAGAGGGAAAGTGATGAATGAAAAGAGTTCCGAGACTAGTGACGTAGTGGCGGTAGGCAATAGGATTACTTGTGTTTTGAAGCTCGTAGAGTAAGGATATACGTTGATGGTGAGGTTGCCTTCTTATCAAAGTTAAAGTAACATTTCGGTTTATTTGAAGTGAAGTATTGTATAATATTTGGCTACCGTGTATTGAGTGCTATTGGTGGGACAAAAGTTAAAAATGCCACCTACTTCATTAAGGAAGCTTGTGGCTCTGCAAAGATCGCGTTCAGCGGAAATTAAGTTGACGTTCGATCGCTTAAAAGACAAAGATCGTCGGTCATTAACATTGAACAATGTGTTATCACGAATTAGTGCGTTAGAAAGTATATGAAGGGATGTACGAGTTACACACGCCGATATAATAACTAGGGATGAAGCCAATGCTGATTCTTACATCACGGACAATATATTTTCCGAGTTGCAGACATTATACGAAAAAGCACTAGATTTTCTGCTGACCACACAGACAGAATTAGAAGTAATGGATCAAAGCACAAGGTCTTGTGCATCGGCAGGTGTCAGTGCAATTCCAATTTAGAATTTCGTGAAGCGAAACTTCCTAAGGTAGATATGTCCACATTTTCGGGAAAATATGAAGAGTGGGAGAATTTTTGTGATTTGTTTACTACCTTAGTACATGAAGCACCGCGATTAGCTGACGCTACAACATTGCAATATCTTAAGGGTTGTTTGAAGGGCGCTGCTGCAGATTTAGTGAGGGATGTAACAACCACTAACGCTAATTATATAACTACATGGCAAGCATCGAAGGCTCGTTTCAACAATCCTAGATTCATAGTTTATAATCATTTAAGAGCTTTATTAGATCTGCCGATTATTAAAAAAGAATCTGCAGTGGAGTTACGTTCCTTTGCTGATGAAGCACAGCGCATAGTCAGAGCGTTGACAAATTTAAAAATGCCAGTAGAATCATGGATGTTTGGTTTGTGTTTATATTAGCGTCAAGATTAGATCCAGAGTCACGAAAGGCATGGGAATCTGAATTAAGTATAAAAAATCGTCGTGTAGTTCATTAAAACAGTGTAAATATAGACCCTCTGGATCGATTTCCAAAATTTTCGGATTTTGCAGAATTTTTGGAAAAGCGTGCGCAAACTTTGAACATGATAGCCTTGGAGAGTGGTAAGGTTGAAGCAAAACAAACGACTGTTTCTAAGCAGGTAACTGGTAGCCGAAAGATTATGCATGCGTCAAAATCGAGAGGTTCTGAAACTGGTAAATCGGTTAGTTCTATTTTCGAAAAGCCACATCCAATATTTAGTGTTTTAGATTTAAAGCGAAAACCCCTTATGAAAGATGTGGAGAAATTCGTCGATTAAAAATATGTTTTAATTGCCTGGGAATGCATAGGGTATCCGAGTGCACTTCAGTTTCTAGATGTTCAATTTGTAAGGAAAAACACCACTCGTTAATTCATCCTGTAATACGGGATAAGGCCAAGCCGCCAGAAAAACAAGTAGCTGACAAGGATACCATTAATTTAACTAATAGTCGAATCAGAACCCGCTGAGTCTTCTACTATGCAGGTGCATACTGCAGTAATTGCGTGTAAAACCCACCCTGCTATTTTAGCAACAGCTCAAGTTAATATGACTGGACCTAAAGGACTGACGTGTCGTGTTCGAGTACTGTTAGATCAAGGATCAGAGAGTTTGTTTGTGTCTTATTCGATTGTGAAATTATTGAATCTTCCACTTCAAAGAATTAATGTTTCGTTATCAGGTTTAGGAAATAATTCGGTCGGTATATCTAAGTCATCTACTAATTTTACTTTGCAATCATTGGTGAATCCATCTTTTACCATGGATGTGGATGCATTGGTGTTGCCACGTTTAACGGTCAAGCTTCCTTCTAGAGAATTATTAGAGTTGGATTCAGTTTCATTCTCAGGTTTATCCTTAGCAGATACACATTTTTTTATATCTGATTCGGTGGATGTAATTCTGGGTGCCAATTGTTATGGTCAATTATTGTTATCTGGGTTAAAGAGATTATCAACTAATTCTTTAATTGCTCAGGAAACAACCCTGGGATGGATAATTTCAGGTTCAATTATTTCAAAGGATCGGTCCAAATTTAAAACAAACAATATTGAGCCTGCTCGTGTGTTGCACTGTACATGTAAAGATGATTTAGATGAATATTTACAAGATTTTTGGAAGATCGAAGAATGCCCAACTATGATTTACCAGATTAAACCAGATGAATTAAAATGCGATAAATTATTTAGTGATACCCATTGCCGTGACTCTATAGAGGTAGATTTTGTGTAAGACTGCCATTGGCATTAGATGTACCTTCAGTAGGTTTAGAGTCAAGAAATATGGCAGTTAATTCGCTTATACGAATGCATAAACGTTTCAATGGTGATTCGAAGTTGGCAAATGGTTATCGAAATTTCATGGAAATTTATGAAAAATTAAGACATATGGAACGTATTCCTAAAGAAGATATTTTTAAAGAACATTCATGGTATTTGCCGTCTATCTTGCTTCGGCGTGCTTGCATGCTCCGTCGCTACGTGGCTACCATAGTGAAAGATGCTCTCGCTAGCGAAATATCAAAAGCATACCTATATCCTCCCGGCTTAACCAGCTAAATCAAGGGTACTTATCAACATCAGTTAGGAGTACTGCCTCCGCACTTTTTGCCTTGTTAATGTTTTTGGACATTTGATAGTGAGTATCATTCACTACCTACCGCTTTTCCAAGAGGTCTCCCTCTATAGCACTTCCAACCTTTAGGGAATAATTTATCTCGGGAACTTATCCTGAAAGTAATCTATCTTTCCTCTCTTTCACTGTATTGCCTTCTAAGAGCTTGCCTGGGACAGTACTTCTAACCCTGGGCCATAAGCTCGAAAAGCTTTGTAAGTGGGGGTAGAATTCATAGCAGAAAGGTATAGTGGCTGCGTAGCTAGTAGTCCATGATACGGGTCTGGGTAAAGGTAAAATAATTGCATCCTCCTCGAATCTAACTCTCCGCTCTTTAGAACTTTTTGTTTGGAGACTTACTGCGGGGCTTCCTAACCACAAATTTACCCAGCGATACGTCTTCATTTTAGTCTCCGCCAATGAATGGGCACCTCTGTTATTCATCCAGACCTTCCCGTCATGGATAGCGATTTAGGGGAATCTATGCCAAAAATCACTAGGAATTTGACGGTGAAGAATTACCAAGGATCTCCAAATATTTATTTAAGCGTTTTCCGTGCGACTCTTCGGTACAAATAAACTCATTTTGTAAAAATTTGTATATATTTTTCTTTTGTTTATTTCAATAAACTACGATGTCCTAATAATTTGGCATTTCTTGTTTTCATTTTCAAACAGACTTTCCCTCTGTTTTTTTTAACAGATTCTGGAATTATATTTGGCGCATTATTCGCACATTATCTTTTATAATTTTGTAAAAGTAATAATTTATTTTTCGCAATAAGGTTCAATCAGTGTATTTATTTATAAATAACATAAACTTATTTTTATTTTTGTTTTAGACAACCACTGTAAACGCAATTTCTTTCGCAAATGACTCATGCGCAATTTTACATTAGAATTTACCAGTTTTCTATTTTCAATTTCATAGGAGCAAAGCATTTAAAAAAATTAAGAAGAATTACGTAAATAAGTATTAATATGTATGCTAAATTTAATTAAAATATTATGAATAGTTTTATTACAAAATTTCACGAATAGAACCTTTATTTTCAAGCATTTACATCGAGGACTCCTTTAATATTAACCTAATCCGGTCTAATCATCTCATGTTGTGTACTTCCCGTGTATCTGGATACTGTGATCCCTTTACAAGCCAGGTATGTCAATTGATCAAAATTTTCATTTTTCACTGCAATGGTATTGGCCTATTATTAATTTGAGTTTTGATCTATACTTAAAAAAGGTGACGTTGCAACATATCTTTGTGTACTTCAATTGATAACTAAAATACAAGAAATAAATGTTTATTTATTTTTGTATATTACATTACCTTTAAAAAAATTGAACATTTTCTTTAATATTGTCCATATTTTACAAGTTAAAACATAGTGTTTGTAGTCTGTCGATATAATAAAATTTTAAATATACGGATTATGATGCAACTACGTAAAACTAATGATAATTAGAAAAGAAGTTATTAGTCTTGTTTTATTATTATTATCATATCTATAATAAAATTTTGATTAACTCTTTAATATTATTAATATTTACTATTTTGTATAATAACTAAGACATCTTTCTTGATGACATATACTGTTATATAACATTAAGGGGATCCACCACTGACGTAAAATTTAATTCAAGTTCATCTCCGAAACTAATGAAATTATAAATTTTTAGTAGAGGTTGAATTTACTAGCCTCAGAGAGCTTAAAAGCGTTATAAGCTCAGATTTTCATTACACTATTTTTTGTATGAAAATTGTAAATAATAATATTTTTTATGATATTAATAATATTGAAGAAAGGGTGCTGTAGGGCCCCAAAGAAGAGGTCTATGAACAATTTGAGACTAAAAAAAAAAATACATCTAAAAATGTTGAAGATTCTTTTGGAAAACTAATTTAGCTATTCAAATATAAAATTTATCTGTTGTACCAACGATGTAGAGTCGTCATGTATTAGACAACGATACGTAAATAACCTCTCCCGCTTTAATAGGGTTATAAATATGTCGCCAACACAGCTATAGTGAACGACCATATAGCAAGATAGCGAAGCAACAATATCTGTATTTGAGAGGCTATAGCTCAAACAAGGAGTACAAGACATATTTTTGGTTGAATGTGTGGGTTAGGTTTTTCCGAAAACTTCACTACCCCGCCCTTCATTAGCATGTCTACAATAAGCAGTAATCATTTCAGATACTTATGTCGTGGTGAAATCTAGAAAACCATCAATAACTTTATCCATCCACGCATTGTGGTAGACAATACAGCGGGCATCAGTTTGTTGCACGAATCAACGTACACCAACACACAGCCAGATGCTAGACTAACGCTGCATGTATGTGTGAGCAGCTACCGCAATCATATATAAAAGATATATTAATAGGTTAAAGACTTTGGTTTTTCGTAAACCTTGGATGCTGTGTCCTTCAGTAAAATATCTGCTAACTACAGTAATTATTTCAGTCGAGTTTGCAAAATTGAAATCTATAAAATCATGAATGACTTAGCCATGCACGCAACGTAGAATATGATACAGCGGGCATCAGTATATGAAACACGTCTACTCTTACACGAGACACTGTCTTAGTAGTTATAATTTCTGCCGCAACTGGCGCTAGTCTATTATGAAATTAGACCATCGGTAATTATTTGATAGGCCTGGATCACCTTAACGGGATCCTACACGCTTTCTTTACCGGCACTACAAGTCAATAAACAATAGTTTAATAAAATTCAAACGCAAAGCAAATTGAACAAACGGGCGTTTTTAAGACAAAGTACCAGTCCTAACGAATCAAACGAGCTTAAAAACACTGGATTGGATGAAAAATAACGCTACACCACTGTGCCACGTTCTTGAAGTGGAAATAACCAGAAGTGACCTCTCTTCAAGAACGCGGGATAATGGTACAGAGTTATTTCTCATCCGATTTGAGTGTTTTTAAGCTCGTTTGATTCGGTGAGACTGGCACTTTGTCCTAAAGATGTCTGTTTGTTCAATTTGCTTCGCATTTGAATTTTATTAAACTAAATGTTTATTACCTTGTAAAGTCGGTAAAGCAGGCGTAAGGGATCACGTTAAGGGGATGCATTGCGCGTCGAAAAAGTACTTCCAAATTATCTTCTACAATTTTAAAAATTTTAATATTTTCATAGGGACCAAATTGGCTTGTATTGATCTGCTTAATTAACGTAAAGGCTTATTTTATGGATAAAAAAATAATTTAAATTGAATATTAAGAATAGTATTTTATTTCCCATCAATCATTTCGAAAAAGGGAGCCTTTACGACGCTGCGTCAAACTTCAACGAGTAATTTGAGACCAACAAGAAGCAAATATTCCCATAAATGTAGAAGATTTGCTTATTTTTGTCTCAAATTATTCGTTGAAGTTTGGCGTAGCGTCGTAAAGGCTCCCTTTTTCGAAATTATTGATGGGAAATGCAATATTATTATTAATATTCTATTAAAATTTTTTTTTTTAATCCAAAAAATAAGCCTTTAGCTTAATTATGTAGATCAATACGAGCCAATTTGGTCTCTATGAAAATATTCTAACTTTTAAATTTGTACAAGATAATTTGGAAGTACTTTCTCAACGTACAATGCATCCCCTTAAGGGTATGGATAATGTTAAAAAATTCTATAAGGCTTTTTTTTCAAAATTAGCCCTTGTATTTTTTTCGTAGCTTAGCAATTTTATATCAGATACTCTGTGTAATAAAATAAAATCCGCGATAAGGGAATAGTATTTGTTAAATTCCGCTACATTTTACGCAAAGAACCATAACATTCAGCTTTATTGCCACTAAATGGTACTAACGTAGTTCTTATTGAGCCGACGACATTTACAATTACGGCAGGTTTTGCGCGGGCGCTTTGCTTAAACATCCATGAGAAATCTCTTTACTTATCTCTGGTTCATTAAGAACCAAATTAAAAAGGAAAAACATGCTAATTACCGTCAGTATTTAAAGTGATTTTTGTCGTCATGATAAAATGATTTTTTAAGAAAATAGCTTTCATAAAAAATGAAAAATTATTAAAATTTTTGTTGCTTCTTAATTTATTTGAGTAGTGTACTATAAAATAAACTTTCTAACCTAGGAAAAATTTTCTTCCTAGCCGATCCATTCCCAATACTGCGACGATATTGGCTGGTATAGCAGCAGCAACCGTGATGAGAGACTCCATAAAAACGGAAGATGCAATTTTATCGGTGCAGATGTTTTCGACGCTATGTGAGCCCTTGTTAACAACATAATCGGTAACTTCACATATCGAAGCAACTTGGCCGGGATGTTCGCGATGAAATTCATCGAAGCGATTAAAAAGCTCCGGAAACCACATCATTAGTCCATAGTATCCAATGTGGAATGTAAAATTTATTATAATGGAGATTATGGTGAAGCGCAGTATGGGTAAGACAAATAATTGTTTGCTATTATCCAGAATATCGCCTAGCATCGTCTTGGTGTTTTTATTAGTTTTTTTTTCGTCGCTGTTGACTGCCTTTATTGCTGATTCACTTTGTAAGTCGTCAAGTATTAGTTGCTTTACCTAATCAATTAAGAATTACAATATTGAACTTTTGAATGGCAGAACAGATTTAGTTTCTAATAATACTGGGTCTTACTGCATATGTTTCGGGTAGTTTTCCTGTATTAATGGCATAAATATTCCGAAATATGTCAAGAGCCTCTTCGTATCTTCCACAAGACAGCAGGTACTTTGGGGATTCAGGAAGCAGCAGGAGCAGCCCCGTAACGATGAACGATGGCACGGCACAGATCAGCAAGAATATCCGCCAGGAATTATAGGTGAATGCTTCAGATGTCACGCCAATTTCATTTGGAATGATAGACCATGCCAAACCTTTAACAAAAGAAACACCGGTATAAAGGTTAATGTCTTTATAATATAGTATTACAGTTCCTCTCATAATATAAAGAGTGTTTCTCTAACGGAGGAACATAGGAGATTCGCGCTAGTTTACTATAGCACTCGTATTATCGAATCCGAGATCGTTGTTTGGTCAATTTTGTGTAGTGCCAACATAAAATAGTCCATTACCAATAGTTGGACATTAAAGCTACGACCCATCAAGCCATTTTGGTTTGTAGAAATATTTACATGCTAATCGTAACAGAAAGAAGCGTAAAATGGAGAAATGTCAAGAAGATCAGGTCACTAAAGTAAAAATTGAAAATAATGAATGGAAAGTACGAATATATTTACTTTTCATTGATTATTTTCAATTTTTACTTTAATAACCAGACCTACTTGATATTTTTCCATTTTACACTTCTTTCTGTTATGATTAGCACGTAAACACTTCGACGCACCAAAATGGCGGATGGGTCTTATTTATCATATCCAACTATTAGTAATGGACTTCTTTACGTTGGCACTACACGATATTCACCAATCAGGGATCTCAGATTCGATCATTGCGAGTGCTACTATCAACTAACACGAATATCCTGTTTCTCTGTTAGAGAAATACTTTAGTAGTATAATTACCTGCTACGAACAAATTTCCAAGTGTCCAAAATGCAGCCATGAAAGATAGCATTGAACCGCGTTTAGATTTTGGTTGAAATTCCGCGAAATAGGACCATATAACCGGTCCACTGCCTCCCAAACTGAATCGAATAAACAATCAAATGTCATTCCTTACACAATCAAAAAAATTGTAAGTTAAACTTACGCAGCACCGTTTAAAAAGCGAAAGAACATAAAGAGTTCATAACTCTGGCTGAAACTGGAAGCAACAATGCACAAAGCGTTCATGAATGAAATCGCGATGAGGACTTTTCGACGACCCAGGGCATCGGCTACCGAACCCCATACGTAAGCACCAGCCATCATACCGATGAAGATGATCGAATTCAGCCATCCTTTTGCCTGGGTGTCCAGCTTCAGATCGCATTGTGCACTGGGCAGGATGAAAGACATTGAGATAACATCCATCTCTTCGCTAGTGCTGACAAAGCCGCATACGGCCAATAGAAAATAATGGAACTTTCCATATTCTTAAAACAAAAATATAAGTTTGTTTTCTAAATAATTTATTCCATTATCAATTTTGATATTTATTCTATTTTAATATTTTTTATTACTTCTGTTGAACATTTGAAAATACTGACCAGTGAGTTCGATTGCCTTTTCAAAATCTGCTTTTAGGTAGAATCCTTTTTCTGGATCGAGAGTCTTACCCTTTGATCCAATACCTTTAAATAATATGAAAAAATAATTAAAGTTATTACTATAATATAATGGGTTTAAAGCTACTTAAAATAACCACAATTATTAAAGAAAAAGTAAAGAAATTATTTCTTTATTTATGATATAAAATTGAATGAAATCATAAAAAGCCCGATGCGCGGTAAACTTCAATAGGGTCTGTATTCGTTTTACAGAAGGTATACTACTGATATACACATAGTCTCTGTACACTCCGGGAAATATATTTCATCCAACATATCAACGAAGGTTTTAAAGGACTTTATTTACTAAGTGAAGAAAGTCTCCCCCACCAAGCAGCTTACCTGAACTAGCATCGAGCCTAGGGTAATAAACTGCAGGCCATAAATATATATAATAGTAAATTAATTATACCTGTTACTCCAAAAGCTAATACAAGTTTTAAGCTTTTACATTGTAAATTAAACATTTTTTAAATTGTGTTATTAAGGTATTACTTTCATTTTTATGATTAAAATGAGCTTAAACACGGTATAAATCGGATAATTATTTCTATATTAATTATGTCTTACATTTTTAATTATAATAAATTGTAATTCAAATTAAGCTTTATTTATTTAAATAATACATATATGCCAAAAAGAGTAGAAAGGACTTAGTAATTGTTATCAGAATTAATACGATGTCTAAAAAGATACTGAGAATTTTTTTAGTTAATTTAGAGCTTTACCGAACAACAATCGAAACACAATACTCTTTATTTTTATTAACAACTGTTTTTTGTTACTTTTTTATGCATTAAAAGTTAAGAGATATTTTTCAGCTACTATACTATTATTGTCATTGATTCTCTTGAAATGTAAACCGGGATATTAGCTAATCTTAAAATCCCTTCTGTATTAAGCGGGCGCGTGCATCACGCATATTGAATTAGTTACATCGTTATTACTATCGTATCTTTTGCTTATTGAATATTAATTTTTTGTTTTTCTTACCCGCTTCTCTCAATCTGTAAAAGTCAAATGGAACAGGAATTAACGATTCTATGTAAGTTGTAGAGGGGGAGAGGGACTAATATCTTTATGCTGCATTTCCGCGTACAACTTAAACGTTTTTTTTCTAAAACTCTGTTTTCGAAATCGGTGGACACGATTTTTCGAAAACTATTGGACCATGTTGATTGAAATTTTGTACACTTCTTTTAGATATAATTGACCAGTGATTGAATGAAAGATTATATTTTTATTGATCGCAACTAATTTGGCAAGTCAATAAGCTGCTGGAATTTCACTTAAGATTGTAATTGTTCCTTCTAACATGCTGCTAAAAACCTAAATTTTGATTATTCTTTAAATCCCTCATTCATTCACTAGCACACTCATCTAGTAAAAGTAAATATTTTTTTTTTGTTTGAGATAAGTCTATCGTGAGTATCATGTCTACCGCGAGGAGAGATTTTTTAAAGGGATTCCCGAATACCGGATGGCAAGGGCTGAATTTTTAAATTTGTTAATGAAAATTTCACAAAATTCTGTTTTAATGCTGCTTTATTAAGCTCTTCAAATTTTATAAATAAAAATTCTGCTCTTATATTAAAGAAATCACGCGAAACATGCTTTTGTAACTTCTAGAAACCATGTAACCCATTAAAGTTCGTTTCTATAGGCACAGTAACACCTTAATAATTATACATGCTAAAAGTTCTTAAAATGTTATTTAAATAACTAGTTTGACCTAACAAAGTATATCCTTCTTCCATATTTTATTGAACTGTTATGCCTAGAATGTAATTAAGAGGCACGGTAGTGTCAGGACGACACAAGTACATACATGCATATATATTGTAACGAGGATTTTTAGGATCCTTTGTTATAAGTAGATGAATCCGTAACCTATACGGCCCATGACCAGGTGTAAGTGCGCCCTCCACCTTACACCACAACTTACCCGATTTCGAACCGTGCGATATTCCATTGTTAATTAGTGGAGTTGTATTGAGTCAGCACTTATGTGCCATTGTAAATTGTTAATTAGTATAGTGGAATGAGTATGAGTGAGAGCGATTTGAGGAGAGGGAGGGCGGAGAGATAATTTAGTAAAGTAAATACCAATGGAACAGTCGTCCAGCTTATAGTTAGTCCGATAGAGAAGTACGAAGAGAGAGAGAGAGAATAAGAACGAGAACGATACAGATCCAAGCCTCAGGGATCGAATGATTTTTTTTCCCCCACTGTTCAACACGAAACTCCCTAGCAAGAGAATACACTTCATATTCAACAACTCATGTAAGATCATACTTGAGTTGGACCTACTGAGGTAAATACCTAAATCAACACTTGGACAAATAAGTCAGGCGATCACCAATTGGCTAAAAGAGCCTAATAATAGATGAAGAGTATTAAAAGGGAGTGGGAAAAGGAACAGCGGGAGGCGGATCGAAGAAATTGGGGAAGACTCTCTTGCGGAAATCGTCCGAGGAGAAGGATGTATGGCGGCTCGAGGAAACATTTGAGTTGAAAAAGAGCAAAAGGCCTACTTAGGAGGAGAGTGAAGAGACGGAGGATGCTAATACGTTCTGAATGGACCTGGAAGAGGCTGCTCCCTATGTCGGATTAAATCTTCATAAGCGATAAAAGTTAGCATTCTTCTGAATTTCTTCCCCGAAATTAATTAGTGGGTGTGATCAGCCCAAGAGTGGGGAGTCATTATAGGTCATTCTATGGTGATTCTCTCCAGGCATCTTCCTACTGGATGGCAATAGAAAAGTTAGAGAGTGAAGTACACTGACCCGGGCGGTCTGATCCCCTTGAATCATGTGTCTTGAATTGAGCCGTCGGTTGGCTACATAGAGTGATTTGCGGGCCCAAAATGCCGCTTCCTGTAAGAGCAAAGAGATATTTCGTTAAATATCCAGCTCACATGTCGGGGTCAGATATCCGATCGATTAGGAGTATAGGACTTGGATTTGTGCGACCAACCTAGGGCTAGTGAGATGCCAAACGCCTCAGAAGAAATTCCGGCCGAGTATCTTCCCCCGCAGGGTCGTCTCCGGTGGGGCGCGACCAGTAGATGTATGTCCATGGCGTACCTCGTCATTGAAGCGAGAATTTGAAACCCGTCATTAAACTTCCTTAGGGACTTGGTTTCTTTAATTAGGGATCAGCCATCAATCCCCGTTCTCGGGCTGCATTAGTCCTGTAGAGGGGAGAATGAAGAAAACGGGTGTCAGCTCCCCGAAACTCCAAATTTCCCGTTCCTCGGGTCGCTCAGAATGATTGTGTCAAGCAGCATGTTGTACGAATGAGAAAGATATAGAGTGAATGTGCGCATTAGTTAAGATAGATTGAGAGAGACATGTCCAAAGCATACGATTTTGTTATTTATTGTTGAATAAAGTCTCGGTATATTTTGGAAATTAATTGGTTGAATTTCTTTTGAGTAGGATAGAATAGACCGACTTATAATCTCCCAGGACATGTCCTAACCTTGCCCCTTTCTCTTTCCTACGGGGGCTGACTAGCCGTTTCAGTTCATGGGTGGTTGAGAATTTCGTAAGACTATGGTTTCAAGACCAAACCTGGCGCCCAACCATAATTCGTTATGTATTAGAATAAAATCCCGTTTACCGTGTAGTAAAAAGCCTACAGAATTTGAATCCCCCCCTTTTAGGCGATAATCAGGATTTCCAGAAGGATTGAAAATATTATTCGTCATAATATATATATATATATATATGGTTGCGTGCACGCGCAGCTTTCCTTTGTCTAATTAGTATGTTAGTTTATTGTATATACAGGGTGTTTTGCGTTAGACACCCCAGAGCATGGATATAAAATGACGCGTATCTCATTAACTATAAAAGATATTCAATTTTATCATATGACCTTTTTGAAAGCAAATAATAAGAGGTTTCGAAAAGGTTCTATGCAAAAATTGAATATCTTTTATAGTTAAAGATATACGCGTCATTTTGCATCCATGCTCTTGGGCGTCTTACGCAAAACACCCGTATATTATTTATTGCATTATTTGTTTTATATGTATGAATACTTTGTGCATATGCGGTGGATACAATCGTATGTGTGTTTTATTTTCTATGTAAAACATAAAAAATTTCGGGAACAATATGGTAACACATAAAGATACTTACCGCGGGCCTGTATTGTTCATACGTAAGTCGCTATCTTACCATATAAGCATTGCTTCTCATAATTTCAGAATGTGCTTATTTAATGTGATTGCATATCACGGGTCCTCGGAAAATAACTGTTTGTGTTACTATTTTCTTTTGCTATCATAAAAATATATACTTGCTTAACAATTGTATTTCACTACTTTCTGTAACTGAAATATTTTATTTTACTATATTATTTATGCTAGATGATTTATGAACTTGTCGTCTTTTTTTACAGGCGAAGCTTCCTTTTTGTGGGATTTCATAATATTATTTTTTTTCTATGTTATGTAATTACAATACACAGTAATCGCTGGATTAACTATATCCATTTTAATTGACAGCTCCCGTATCATTCTTCCATGCAGGTTTTGTCATTGGTTGTGTTTGGGCAACCCAGCGCTTTCTAAGCGCTAACTAAAATATATGACACGATTGCTCATTTTAGGTATGTTGCTGCAGCGCTTAGAAAATGCTGAATGAGCCTGAACACAATCATTATAATTATATAGTAACCAACTTCAGAGTGAAGATATCCGCGAAATATTGAAGAGGAATTTAAAAAGAAACTGTTTTTTTACATAACGGAAAAACAAAGAATGAGATCTCGGGAATGCATGGTCTGTTTCTTACATTTATTGGTCTCATTTAAAAGCTATTTTAAAAAGTATTTAAATGAGACTATAGTCAAATGATATCAATTTTTATATGTACTCAAAAATTTCATCGAAATTTAGTTTTCGAGTAGGACGGCCAAACTTGTTGTAAATGTTACACGGTAACGCTCGATGGTATGTACTTGCTGTCGAGACACTACAGTGTGTTTTGATAAAGCTATCAGACTCGCATTTGGTTATTGTATAAATACTTCAAGGAATAATCTAATAGATGAGTTTAAACTTTCACTTTTTGGTAATTATATGATCCTGCTTTGCAGTAGATACCTCAACCAAATCCAAAATCTCAAAAATTCGTAGGTTAATGTAAAAATAGTTGCTATGCATAACCAAGATATAGATTCAATCTCCCACCGAAAATTGATTATATAGTGTCCTCTTTTTCTGCTTGCTGTAATATTTAAATACTTTTCCTGCTCTTTCTTATAGACTTTTCCTGTAATTCTTTATTCATGACCTATTTCGCTTTTTTTGTTGTGTCGATTGTTGATACCTTTCTTGAATCTTGAATTTAGGTTAAAGCTTTCTAATAATCGAAATGTTTTATTTTTGGAGCATGATAAAGATTTGTTTCCCATTTGTCCCTAAATCTACACCAATGGTAATGTTTCATCTTGTTTTTTCTCGTTTGGTGCCGCAGTATTTTATCCTGAGGTTGGCACTCGTAAACCTATAAGCTTGCACTGATATGCACATATATCATTACAGCTGCATGTTGTTTTTAAAGGCTCTTCAAATCAATTTTACTCAAAATGATTCGACTATTGAAATTTAGAATGACTTACTCATTGCCATTTGAGTGCTTGGTTCTGTGCTTCGTCCTTTAATTTCTAGGATTTGGTTTTATATCTTGCTAATCAAATCTATAGTTAACCCTTATCGGTCATTAACTTTATAAACGTAAGTGCTGTTGCCATGTGAGAGGTAACTTACGATCGATAAGGGCTAATAGCTCTCGCTGAATTGGCAAATCCCATTGTTCTTTACTGGATCCTTTCACATCGTGATACAGTATGTTATAAGATCGTTCATGGCATAGTAAAAGATGCTACTAGAGGCTGGTATTTTCAAAACTAATTCTACCTCATACTGTCATATGCTTGACTCTCAAAACTCAAGCTAGGTCTGATACAGAGTATAACATAAGGGAGGAAGATACTTTCAAAGGCATATATTTTTTTACAATTATTACACTTCGGCTTCTAAACTCTGGTTCGGTAACCAGTATCTTAAACGTTATTTTATCACCTGGTTTTTCCGTATCTATTCAAATCATTATTAACCTGCTTTCTTGTTAGTTACAATTTCTTTCATAAAGGACTCTTCCTGTAGTTGTAATAACATTGACAGGATCTTAACTACATCTTGTGGCAATATCCAAAATTGGATAATAGTAATCAATTGTCATTGCGGCAATTAATGAAGCTAGGACTCTACCCCTTGCTTAAGAACAACATTTTCTTACTTTTAACTACTGGTAAAGTTTTCTTACTAATTTGTAGGTTTGTTACAGTTTATCACCCATATATTTGGTTTTCTTCGTCGCACCATTTAATTGTACTACGATGGAAGCCTTGATTTGATTGAAAGCTTAATTAAATAAAAAAAATAATGGATTCAATAAAGTTGAAGAAAAATAAAAATAGTTTTGTTTTTCATGAAATTCAGTACATATTATGTTTTGAAATTATTAGTAACAAATCTGATATCAGATTTTTTAATATATACGAAGCCGTTTCCAATATGGCAGATATTCAACAATTTTTTATAAGTCATTTTTTAATTTATCGAAAACCGAAAACTGCATTTTATTACTTCCTCTTGTAACTTTATTTCAAGAAAAATCTTAGTATTATTTAGTACCTGGTATAAATTTCTATTATCGTTAGTTGTTTTTATTGTGTATTTAAATGATGTAAAAATATTATGTTCCCCATAAAAAAATCATAAAATATGTAACGAAGTTCCCCGTTACGTATGCGAGATACCGAATAAAAAGTATAAAAGCTACCGAACAGTGGATATTATTAATCCCTACGTTACCGACTCGTGAGATGGGCTCACGAGTGGATTATAGCTAACGTCAAGAATAGACCCCGTTGACAGGCAGAGGCCCGGATGAAAAGACCGGCGCTCCAGTAAACGATGTCCAGATTACCCTGAGAAGTAAGGCAGGCCCATGCCAAACAATCCAGGCAACCTGAGATAAGGAGAAGCGGCCTCGGGGAGTCCTAAAAATAATGACCGTGTCTATAAGTCCCCACGAGGAGGGGAAATAGAACATCGAGTCTGGCTTGAACGCTAGTTACGCGCTTCAAGCAGGCTGCGCGAATGTCGTACGCATACTGCCATAACAGGCAGTCGGAACGCAACCATGGGACTGTGCTGATGTGTCCTTGCGTGCTGGTGAGCGCGTGACGCGGCACTCAGACAGCCATGGGTCCGTTCGCGTACGTGAGGCGTGTGCTATAGGCCAGCCTGCATGTACGTCACGACTGGATACCGGCCAATGCATAGTGGGTTGTGCAGGGGTATAGTTAGCCCGTTGGAATGTGTCCCGGTGCCCTCCGTAATTCCATAGGCTTGCGCTATGGCTGGACGGGCCGCGAACATTGCCTCCGTGGTGGTCCGCTCCTGGCAAACTCTATGCTTGGCAATGATACCACATGTTCTCGCACTCCTCACCACCACCTGTGTATGGGTGGTGAGGGATAAATATATGCCCTCAGCAGATAGGTCTGCGAGGCTCGGACTCCGCAAGGAACCCTCCCCTCTCTCCACGACCTAGCATACTCAGCGACCCTGGCTACCGCTACCGTCCAAATGCATGGTCGCAGGGCCGTATAAGATGCATAGAAAATGGAGTTGAAAGACTCAAATGATACCGTAGGGTTGTTGGCCACCCAACTGACCAACTGGCGCCCTGATACCGATAAATAAGGACGGGCGAAGGTAATGGGAAAACCCGTAGTGTAAGTGGCCTCTCACACTGACGGGAATAACGTTACAAATATTATAGGAAGAATAGTGGAACTACGAAATTCTTTGTGTATATTAGAATAATACAATATTTTTGTTTCTTTATTTACCATTCGGAAATATAAAAGTAACTTGCTAATACGCTAATTTCAAAGTAGAAAAATAAATCATAAAAAATAGGAAATATGAAATAATACTTGAAGACAGTGAGTGCCTCGTCCACATCCGTGTCTCTAAATTAAATCGAGTTCAGTTCCTTTCATAATTTTGTTTTTCATGAACACATTTTAAACATTTGAGTGTCAAATAGAATTAACAGGAAATGAGCCTAAAGTGGCAAATATATTTTTTGTACCGACTATTATATATGAAACTTGGAATTTTGGGTTTTCCTGAATCACTAATAACAAATCAGTCATCCAATAGTTGAATCAAATTATCGACATAAATGTCAAACATGTAGTTGAATTTTTATATTATATGGTACACAATTTTCAATTTAACCTTTTTAGAATTATATTCATATTCAGTAAGTATATAAAAAAAACCTTCAACTAGAAAATTATTTTATTAGAAGTAAGTTATTTATGAAAAAAAATATTATAAAATATTTAAATAAAACAATGCAAAAAGTGTTTAAATATGTTCAATTGTAGACAACGATAAAGAATTTTTTATTCTTGTGTTTTGTTCTGACTTATATATTCATTTTTAGAGACCGTCTAAACCATCGAATAAAGAAAATAAAAATTTGCCTGTTTTTTTAAATATTTTCTCTATCATATTGCGTACGCACATTTTAATTTTGACTTTTCAAGGTCAAGTTTATGTTTACAAATTTCGACAAACCCTATGAGTGAAGTTAGCGAAGTTTACTATATATTTTTTGACATAAACCTTCCATCATGCCATACGGCGAAACTGCCACTCAAAGACTTAAAAGTAATACTAAAAAGTCTGATTGACACAAATGGCCGTATTCATAGTTGATCCGTAAGGAAATCGTTAGCTAAATTCACCTTATTCTATATGCAGGCAATTCAACAAATCACGATGTGGATTGCAGCAAGGATATTAAAATCTCCTGTTGTGATTGGATTAATTGTTTTACGTCAAAAGGTATCTTCTAATACTATAATACATTAATTATTTATAAATATACAGGGTGGAATGATTACACAGTACTTGTTTTAAAGGAGTGATTCCTAAGACTTTTCTACGCAAAATCCCGTTGTCCATTTTTCAATCCAGCCCCTAGTTAAGGGGAGGTAAAGGATAACATTTTGCGCGCAATAATATATCACCTTCATAAATGCAGTAGGATTGGTATGTACGCATGATAAATGAGAGTAATCAGCGAGAGCTTCCCGCTCTGAGGATTTAACCTCCTCTTATATTGATTTTTCCGGTATCGGTGAGGATTTGCTGCCGGTTAGCTCTTTTGCCTTTTTATTGATAAACGGAAAATTTTAAATTTAATTCGTGTTCTCGCGCAAAGACTAACGCGTACGCGAAATTTACCTACTGAGAATCTTGCTTAAATTTTATTGTGCATTCTAATACAATTTAATTTCCGATGCCAAATAATTAATAGGCAAATCGGTATAATGCCAATAGAATTCGATCAGGATTACACGCTTTAAACCAGGACTGCCCTCCAGTCAATGAGCGCACAGTTGTGCCAAGCTAGTAATCATTGACTGTAAACAAGGAAAGAAAGCTACAGCCGAATAGTCGCGTCGTTGATGATTAGCCTAGTAAATAAAAAGAATTTGTAAGAAAATGCTTATTTATCTGATTTTTTAAGGAGCAATTTAAGGATGGGCAGTATTGTAAATGTGCTCCATATGGCCACCTCCAGCATTGCTGCATGCCCTTGCTCGTCGAAGAAGATTTATTTGGACAGTGACTACCATCTCAGGTGTGACCTCCGTGATAGCCACATCCAATCCCGCTGCTGTTTCTTCCTAATCCCGTATTAAATATCTTCCTGTGTTGAACTTTTCTTTTAAGGCTCCCCAAAAGAAGAAATCTGATGGATTCAAATCAGGAGATCTAGCAAGTCAAGGGATGGGAGCACCACGGCCGATCCACTTGCCAGGAAATTTGCAGTGCAACACACCTTTCACAGTACCCACATTACGCGAAGCTGTTCAACCGTGTTGAAACCATATTTTCCGTCGAATTTCTAAAGGAACATCTTCCAATAGCTCTAGAAACTGATTCGTTAGACGTTTGGCGTAAATCTCTCCTATCAATAAGAGATGCTAGAATTCACGGTCCAATCTATAGTTATTTTACAATCATCATTAATTACAAACATTATTTTAATTTAATAAATGTCAATATGTGTTAGAAACTTACCAAATATTTTACGACGATGGCTGCTCAGAGATTTACCGATCATTTAAATGATGATTTGTGTTCTCTTATTGCAAATGGGTTACTTTCGTGCCAATAGTCGTCGTTTCGCATGTTTATAACACCATTTTTTTCAAACATGCTTTCATCAGAGAATAGGATACAATTTATGAAATCGTTATCCTCTCCATGTTTTTCGAGCAGCCGATGAAAAAATTGCTCACGGTTCTCATAATTTCTTGGCAATAATTCCTGTACACTCGTGTACTTATAGGGGAGCATCGATTCGCCATGGAACACTCGCAGTACCGTGGTGTGATTGTTGCCTATATCTCTGGCTATTGCTCGTGTGCTGATCTGCAACCTCTCTAGCAACTCTCGCATCACTTTATCCTGAAAAGCAGGAATGCGTAATGTTATCTACCTGCCGCTATCACTGTAACTTGGCGCCAGACTGCACGTCTTCCGTAGACGCTGCACAAACGTCTTTGATGATTTTGTCCAGGTGTCGACGATTCGGGAACTTCTCCGCGGACACTCTGGCGGCCATGGTAGCAGAAACGTTATTCTGTCAGTATAGCAAAAGCATATCGCAATATTCGTTATTGCTATAACTCATTTTTAGGGCGTTTCTCGGGTTCGAAAGAAAGATGAACTTATGTCAGTAAACTGATAACATTTATTTCAATTGATAATATTAACCACCTCTGCTTTTTATATAGCAAAGTACTATTTTCGCACCATTAGTGGTTGTTATTAGGAACTGGAATAACTATTATCAGTTTACCGACATAAGTCCAGCATTGTTTCGAACCCGAGAAACGCCCTAAAAATGAGTTATAGCAATAACAAATATTGCGATATGCTTTTGCTATACTGACAGAATAACGCTTCTGCTACCGTGGCCGCCAGAGTGTCCGCGGAGAAGTTCCCGAATCGTCGACAACTGGACAAAATCATCAAAGACGATTGTGCAGCGTCTACGGAAGACAGGCAGTTTGGCGCCAAGTTACAGTGATAGCAGCAGGTAGATAACATTACGCATTCCTGCTTTTCAGGATAAAGTGATGCGAGAATTGCTAGAGAGGTTGCAGATCAGCACAAGAGCATTAGCAAGAGATATAGGCAACAATCACACCACGGTACTGCGAGTGTTCCATAGCGAATCGATGCTCCCCTATAAGTACACGAGTGTACAGGAATTATTGCCAAGAAATTATGAGAACCGTGAGCAATTTTTTCATCGGCTTCTCGAAAAACATGGAGAGGAAAACGATTTCATAAATTGTATCCTATTCTCTGATGAAAGCATGTTTGCAAAAAATGGTGTTATAAACATGCGAAACGACGACTATTGGCACGAAAGTAACCCATTTGCAATAAGAGAACAGAAATCATCATTTAAATGATCGGTCAATCTCTGAGCAGCCATCGTCGTAAAATATTTAGTAAGTTTCTAACACTTATTGACATTTATTAAATTAAAATAATATTTGTAATTCATGATGATTGTAAAATTACTACAGATTGGACCGTGAATCCTAGCATCTCTCTCTCTCTTATATTGATAGGAGAGATTTACGCCAAATGTCTAACGAATCAGTTTCCAGAGCTATTAGAAGATGTTCCTTTAGAAATTCGACGGAAAATATGGTTTCAACACGGCTGAGCAGCTTCGCATAATGTGGGCACTGTGAAAGGTGTGTTGCACTGCAAGTTTCCTGGCAAGTGGATCGGCCGTGGTGCTCCCATCCCTTGACTTGCTAGATCTCCTGATTTGAATCCATTAGATTTCTTCTTTTGGGGAGCCTTAAAAGAAAAGTTCAACATGGGAAGATATTTAATACGGTATTAGGAAGAAATAGCAGCGGGATTGGTTGTGGTTATCACGGAGGTCACACCTGAAATGGTAGTCACTGTCCAAGTAAATCTTCTCCGACGAGCAAGAGCATGCAACAATGCTGGAGGTGGCCATATGGAACACATTTACAATACTGCCCATCCTTAAATTGCTCCTTAAAAAATCAGATAAATAAACATTTTCTTGCAAATTCTTTTTATTTACTAGGCTAATCATCAACGACGCGACTATTCGGCTGTAGCTTTCTTTTCTTGATTACAGTCAATGATTACTAGCTTGGCATAACTGTGCGCTCATTGACTGGAGGACAGTCCTGGTTTAAAGTGTGTAGTTCTGATCGAATTCTATTGGCATTATACCGATTTGCCTATTAATTATTTGGCATCCGAAATTAAATTGTATTAGAATGCACAATAAAATTTAACCAAGATTCTCGGTAGGTAAATTTCGCGTACGAGTTAGTTTTTCCGCGAGAACACGAATTAAATTTAAAATTTTCCGTTTATCAATAAAAAGGCAAATGAGCTAACCGGCAGCAAATCCTCACCGATACTGGAAAAATCAATATAAGAGGAGAGTAAATCCTCAGAGCGGGAAGCTCTCGCTGATTACTCCCATGTATCATGCGTACATACCAATACTACTGCATTTATGAAGGTGATATATAATTGCGCGCAAAATGTTATCCTTTTCCTCCCCTTAACCAGGGGCTGGATTGAAAAATAGACAACGGGATTTTGCGTAGAAAAGTCTTAGGAATCACTCCTTTAAAACAAGTGCGGTGTAATCATTCCACTCTGTATATATATTAGGGTGATTAAAAATAAGTCGAAACAAAATTTTTTTAACGCACATTTTTTTTTATATTTTATGCATTAAAATAGAAGTTTTCATTAAATTTGACCTCTGTAACTCAATTTTAAAAGGTGGCGTAATATATTTCATTATGATTTTTTTACTGTAATATCTTTTTCGTCATAACCTATCATGAAATGCCTTTCGAATAAGTTTTATTTTTTGGATGATCCTTCAGTTATGAGATGACGTTAGTAAGTATTATGAGTAGTTTTCAGCGAATGGCCGCCTAGCGGTGGCAAAGAGAGTTAAGGAGCCAAAATAGAGTGCCATGGCAAGACAGCATAATAGCCCATACCGTTCTTTCATGAATTTCCTCGAAATCGTTACATTATTAATAGCTAAATAATGATTATAGTACGGTTAAATGCTTAAAAGAAACAATATGGTATTGATTTTGTGTGAATAGTGTAACTTTATGATAGGTTATGACGAAAAAAATATTATACAGTAAACAAATTATAATGATATGAATTGCGCCACCTTTTAAAATTGAGTTACAGAGGTCAAATTTTGGTGAAAAATTCTATTTTAATGCATAAAATATAAAAAAATGTGCACTAAAAAAATTTTTGTTTGCTTTTTTTTTAATCACCCTAATATATATATATATATATGTTAGAGTGGCCGATGTTTGGAGAGGTTTTGGTTGTACGGATTTCCGTAAGAGCGCCACTATGCTATTTTCAAAACAATAGCAATGGGAGAGGGGAGATAATTGTAGCAGTTGAATTTAACGTTCAGTAGGGTACTGACCTATTTTGCTGTATAATAAAAACAAAAATAAAGGTGAATAGTGTTGATAGTACATGTTGTTTTTCTATTTGTACTTATTTCGAGAGAAGTTTCCTTACATATATATATATATATATATATACACACCAAAAACCAGCATTCGCCTGAAAAAAAAGGACGGCAAGTACATTAATGTGACACACCTAAACCTATCCTATTATTAATAAAATTAATATTCCAAATGAAAAACATGGTGTGATTCAACTAATGGGCAAGCATTAGCATCCTTATTAATACCCGTAAGAAAAATATTCAATAATCAAATAAGTTACGGGGCCAGCAAGTAGCTTATTTGTTTATTGATTATTTTTCTTACGGCTATTAAAAAGGATGCTAATGCTTGCCCATTACTTGAATCACACCATGTTTTTTAATTGGAATATTAATTTTATTAAATATAGGATCGGTTTAAGTAGGATCAATGTACTTGCGCTCCGTTTTTCTAAAGGCGAAGTCTGTCTATTTTGGTATCTCACTACGTTTTTTAATGATTATAATAAGTAAACAAAAAGCAGGTAAGTATACATATATAATCGTGCACTCCAGAGAACAACGCTTATTTAAAATCCTATATTCCGCCGTAGATTCAGTAAAACGTTCGCAAGTTCAGAGCAAACAACCTCAGAGTTTGAAGACAAAAAGATAGTTTTCAAATTCAGATCGTTTTAAATGGAGATACTTTAAAAAAAAAGGAGTAAATTATAATAAAATTATCATTTTCACATAAAATTGTTGTAAACAAAAAATGATTATTTGTTTGTTTGCTTACTTATTAGCTACAAAAGTGTAAAAGTGCATACATATCCATAAATCAATAATTAATAATGAATTACCCATCGTTAATGAATAATCTAATATCTAATATTAATTATTGATAAATAATTGATATTAAATATTAGATTATTCATCGATAATCGATTGTTAACTCATAAGTAGCCAACTTCAAAATGTTTGCTTATTGGTTACGTGTATGAGTGCGTCTATGCACACCCCTCAATCGATAATCGATAGTAATCAATAATCGAATATCAGTAATCAATAATCTATAGTAAACGATAATCGATTAATAACCAACTTCAGTATGTTAGTTTCTTTATTTGTTCACTTGTTTGTTGATTACGTATATATTTGCGTGTGTACATACACCAATCGATAACGATTAATAGCTCTTAAGTAGCCAACTTCAGAGTGAGACATACTCGGAAGAAGAAAATGTAAAAAATTTAAATGTTATATCATGATTCAATCTTATGGCTCCTATATATCTGGAATGCATGAACTGATTTTCATACTTGAAGTCTCATTTGAAAGGTCTTTAAATGCATACGACGTTTAATCCTTTCGGGACGGGTCACGTAAATAAGCGTTCTGACTCATTTTACTTGTATTGATATCCGAATAGTGCTCATTGACGTTATAAATACACCAATGTGTGCTGTTTATTTATTGTTTATTTACTTTAAGTACGAGTGATATTGATTATAGTTTTTGCATATGTTTTTTTATATATTCAAGGGTGTCGTAAATGTCAGAGGAATCTACTTCACTCCCCAAGTATTTTTCATATATTTTGGCCTTTTGCCTATAAATTATAATATGATATTTTTAAATCGAAGTCTTTATATTTACAAAGTTCTTGCTTTTTATAACATGACATTATGATATCAAATCAACGGGGTTTTCTATTGCGGGTACTCAAAGCCAGAGCAATTAATAAATTCTATTTTATGAGGGGCGTTTTCCGTTGCGGGCACATACACTGTCTTTTCCTAACAGCGGAGCATAGGAGATTCGTGTTAGTTGACTATAGCACTCGGAATGATGGAATCTGAGAGCGCTGATTAGTCAATATTGCGTAGCACCAACATATTCGCTATGTGCAAACTAAAGGAGGGGATACGGAAACGTATCGCAGCGCTCATGGTGGCAAAATCGGTAAACGTTGCCGGAAAATATTCTAATTCTATTGTGATTATTTAAAAAATGAGCCATACAAATTGTTGTGTCGTCGGCTGTAAAAATAATGGTATAAATAGTGGATGTAAGTTTTACAGATTCCCATCTGCACGACATAAGTTGCAGCAAAGGGAGAAATGGATCTCAGCAGTGAGAAAAATAAAGTAAGTGATATAACCTTAGTTATTACTAGGCCAATATTTTGTACTATGCTACTTCAATAAAGAAATCAGTGTAATATTAATTGTATAAATTTAGCTCTGATGGATTACTGTGGATACCAAAACGATGGAGTTATATATGTAGCGATCATTTTATCGGAGGCGTAAAGAGAGATGAAATAAATGCGCCAAACTATTCTCCAACAATATTTCCGCCAATTTATAAAGTAGACGAAAAAAAGCAACAAGCAGCAATTAAGAGGTACGTTTTCGTAAATAATGTTTAATTATAGCTATTATTTTTATCTTTATATAGGAAACCTTGTTCTCTTCATCAGATATTAAATATGAAATAAGAAAAAAATGCTAAATGATTAAAAACTTAAAAAGCTGTTAATTTTCGTACTGATATTTTTCCAGACATTCTCGGTTTATGATGCGCAGACAAAAGAAAAATGAGACACCCCACAGTCAATCTTTAAATGAACAAGACACTTCTGAAAATAATAACGCAATTGCGTGTAATGTAAATAATGAATTTATTAATGAATACCATACAAATGTGAATTATGAACCGGAACAAAACATAATACCTAAAATAGTTGTGGATGCGGAATGCCAAGCAGAAATATTTTGTAAAGATATGCAGTTTCAGATAACATTAATTTGTAATAGATTAGTGTTTTCTGACAAAAGTTATTGTGATGTTGAAGTTCAAACTGTGATTATTACAGACTCTAATCCTACAATTTATATAAGTCAGAAAAAGCTAAAAAATAAAGGATGTGGTACAGCACCTAAGTCATTTGAAGATAAATATACTGAAGCCAAAATTGAACAAGAAAAATCAATCTCTTTTTTTGCTGGATTTACCACAATACAAAAAGAGCAACAATTATTGGATCTCGCAGGCATAACGTTTGAAAATTTTTATTTTTTGTTGAAGAGATTAAATAAATCAGGAAATAACAGCAGGATTTCACAGGAAAATAAACTGCTCATCTTCCTGATGAAAATGAAACTTGGGTTAACATTTTCTGCACTCAGTGTTTTATTTTGTGTACACAGAACATCAATTTCCAAAATTTTTTATACTACTTTACACCATTTAAGTTGTGCTACATCTGACTTAGTATTTTGGCCATGTAAAAATGTTGTGAAGAGAACAATACCAGATTATTTCAAGCCCGATTATGCTAATACTCGAGTTATAATAGATTGCACCGAATTTAGAATAGAAGTGCCTATAAGTGTTGAAAATCGAGTTTATTGTTACTCTCATTATAAAAGAGGTTTCACGGCAAAACTTCTGGTTGGAATTACTCCATCAGGCTTTATCTCTTTTAAATCAAAAGTTGCTGGAGGTAGAAAAAGCGATACTCAATTGACTGTAGAATCAGGTTTAATAGATTTGCTAGAAGAAGGTGACGTAGTTTTAGCAGATAAGGGATTCCCAGAAATAAAACAAATACTAGATAACCAAGGGAAAAGTGCAACAGTTGTTATGCCACCATTTTTTGAAAAAAAGGGTGAATTTACTGAACAGGAAACCAATGAGACATACAACATAGCAAAAGTTAGGATCCACGTTGAGAGGATTATGCAGAGACTACGAACATATCATATTTTAAATAAAATACCTGAACATTTATTTAATAATATTGACGATATTGTACATGTTTGTTGCGTTCTTGTCAATTTGCAGCCACCAATTATTTCTGCGATAAACGATAACAAAGAAAATTCATAAGATATTTTTGTGTCATAAAGCAATTTAATGTACTTTTTTTATTGTTATAATAAGTAGTAACTATTGATAAATAAATGTTTTCTTTAAAAATACTTAACGATTCTTTAAAAATTTTATTTGACTAGCAATTACTTATTTTTAATTTTTATATTATTATAAGCTTTGCTTAAATCAACAATTTATAAAGATAAAACAATATTAAAGCTTTTTTTCATTACAATTAAAAATAGATATAAAATATAAAATAGCAATACTGATACAGTCTTATGCTAATACAAATTAACATTAAACTTCAAACAATTAAACTAAGTTTTTGTATTAATAATGTTATTTCCAGTAAAGTGACGTACACCTTCACCTTTAGTTAGATCTTTTGAATCATTTCGTTGTATATTCTCTAATTGAACTTTGTTACATAAGGATGGTAGATAATTTTGAAAGTAAAATTGTTCACACTTTAATATTACTTCTTTTATAAACATTTCATTACGAGAAACTGGAATACAAATGCTTCCATTCTTGACAGGTGTATAAATAAATAAATCACACAACTCTATTTGAGCAATGTACATTTGTACTTGACACTGAGTATAATATGTTGTCTTTTGTCTCAATTCAATTACCCCATCATATACCTTTAAATAACTAGGATAAGGTTTTTTTGCAGTAAAATCAATTATAGCTTTTTTTTCACAGCTACTAGGACACTTGAACTCTACGATTTTACTTATTTTACTATTTTTTAAGACAATACCGTCCAAACTGGCACATAACCATGGTTGTTTTTCACTGACTATAACACCCACTGTTTTTACTTCAACTTGGAAAAGACGTTCGTACTCTTTTTTAGCATCGGTTTCATGAATTCTTCCATACCTTGTGGCAGCAACATCCAATTTCTTTGGAAACATCTTTTCTCCAACTATTGCTTCGATAGACCTAAACTTTCGACTTTGAATACTGTAGACATCCTTACTTGCTGAGATTCTTATATATCTCGCCTTAAACCATGTATCACATCCTGATTGCCTCACAGTATTCAATGCTAATTCCAAAATTTTATCTCTTGACAAAACAATTGATTTTTGATAAAAATAATTTAATTCCTTAGAAATATTTTGCACTTTTGAATAAACTTCATACACATTACATGAAAGTAAAGTATTTACAAGACTTTTGCATTCTTCTTTTTGTAAATTTATTTCTAGTGTTTCTAGCATATCTTGCATTAAACTTTGAACACATTCTTCATCATCATCTTTTATAGCTTCAAGTAAAATAATTTTTAAATGAGATGAATTGTGTAATTCTGATATGCTTACACTAAATGGGTTGACTGTCAGTTTATTTTGAGTAGGAAACATTTCATTAAAATATCTTCCTTTAGCATACCTTTCTTGAATAGCTTTTTTTTCACTTGGTCGTCCCCATAATTGTTCATAGTTCGTTTTGGTTAAACTATTATCAGAATTTATATATAAAATTAGTGCTGCCAAATGTTTGCATCTGTTACTTTTGTTGTATGTACAAGTACAACTTGTTGATTGTATATTCCTAGTACTGTCAATCTGAAAAAATATTAGGTAAATATAAATAATTTTTATGGAGTTACCTCATGCTTTTGTTTAACTTCAAACTTACATATAATTTTACAGAATATGGCATACAACTAACAGAAGCTTGTCTTATAACCTCAGCTTTTATCATATAACTTATTCCATTTTCTCTCAGTTCTTGAGCATTAATTACATGATTCGCATCAACTAATCTTTGCCCTTTAGGCAATGTTTGAGGCTGAAAGTTTATTTTATGGGCCACTTTCCTGAATCCTGTACGTAGTATCACAGTCATGTCTTACTTTATTTTATTACCTAATTATATGAAACTCAATATCACAGTAATGTCTTATTTTTTATTAGTATTCAATTATGTCAAACTCCATATCAAAATACACAATTTAATATTAATTTAATTATTGAATATTAACTGGATTATAATTTTTTCCTATGGTTACCGTCGTACATTTTCCGGCAAAAGTTCATGTTTTCAAACCACTAGGTGGCAGCATCAGTTTTTCACATAGCGAATAATAGGCCGTTACCAATAGTTGGATACGAAAAATGAGATTCATCCGCCATTTTGGTGTGGAGAAATGTTTACATGCTGATCGTAGCAGAAAGAGGTGTAAAATGGAAAAATGTCAAATGTTGTCGTTAGTAAAGTAAAAATTGAATACTTTGAATGAAAATGAAAAATATTCGTCTTTCCATTCATTATTTTCAAATTTTATTTTAGTAACCTTACCATTTGACATTTCTCCTTTTTACACCTCTTTCTGCTAGGATTAGCATGTAAACATTTCTCCACACCAATATGGCGGATGAATCTCATTTTTTGTATCCAACTATTGGTAACGGTTTATTATCTGTTGGTACTACGTAATATTGACCAATCAGCGCTCTCAGATTCGATCATTCCGAGTGCTATAGTCAACTAACACGAATCTCCTATGCTCCGCTGTTAGGAAAAGACCCTGTATAGACATAACAAATCATAATTCTTAATTCGACATGGGTGCTTAGATCTCATGTAACAGAAAAAACAAAATTTTTTATTTCAGATATCGTAATTTTTTGCGTCTAGCGCGGTCGACATTGTGAAATATACCCGTCCTGAAAGGGTTAAACTTAAATGAAACTTTTAAATTAATAATGTGACGAAAGAAATTTATATGAAAATTGAATGATCTAATCTTGCTGTATATACTAGTATAGTGTCTCGACTGCAGTCCAATGTACTTGCCGTCGAGCCACTATCGTGTCTCTTGATATGAGTCGATCTCTCTTAAATAGGCCTCCCCCCTCCCCTGCCCACTTCAATTTTTGAAATAAAATAGTTTTCAGCATCTTAAAATTTTCGTTGAAATTTCTATTTCTTAATGCCGTTAGGCTTCTTAGAAAATTCAAAATCGCCGACCAAGAATCAAGGCTGAAATAGAAGGAAGCATAAAATTTTATTTAATACTTTGTAACAAAGTTCCCCGTTACATATCCGAGATACCGAATAAAAAACATAAAAGCTACTGAACAGTGGATATTATTGATCGCTACGTTACCGACTCTTGAGATAGGTTCACGAGTAGATTATAGTTAACGACAACATTGGACCCCGTTGATTGACAGTGGCCCGGATGAAAAAACCTGCACTCCACGAAGCGATGTCCAGATTGTCCTAGGAAGTAAGGCAGGACTATGCCAAGCAACTTAGGCAACCTAAGATAAGGAGAAGCGGCTTCGGTGAGTCCCAAAAAGAACGGCTATTTCTATTAGCCCCCAGGAGCAGGGGAAATAGAACATCGAGTCTGGCTTGAACGTTGGTTACGCGCTTCAAGCTAACTGCGTAGTATGTTGTTCGCTGACTGCCGATGACAGGCAGTTGAAACGTGACCACCAGACTATGTTGATGTGTCGTTGAGTGCTACTGAGCGCGTGACGTGGCACCCAGACAGTCGTGGGTCCGTTCACGTACTACACGTGAGGCATGTGCTATAGGCCAGTCTGCACGTACGTCACGATTGGATACCGGCCGATGCTTAAACGTTTGTGCAGGAGCGTAGTTAGCCCGATGGAATGTTTTCCGGTGCCCTCCGCAATCCCACAGGTTTGCGCTATGGCTGAACGGACCGAGAACATTACCTCCATGGTGTTCCGCCCTTGGCAGGCTCTATGCTTGGTAATCATACCGCAGGTTCCCGCACTCCTCACCACCACCTGTGTGTGGGTGGTGAGGGGTAAAGTATGTTCCTCAGCATGCAGGCTCACAAGGCTCAGACTTCCGTAAGAAACCCTCCTCTCTCTCAACGAACTAGCATACTGAGCGACCCAGGTTACCGCTACCGTCTGATACATGATTGCCGGGATGTAAGAATGCAAGATTAGTAGGTATGAGGTGCCTCGATGATAAAGAAGGGTTGTTAGTCACTCAACTAACCAATTAGCACCTTGTTACCGGAAGTAAGTACAGTCGAAGTTTACGGAGAACCCGCAAAGTGAGTGGCCCCTCATACTGGCGGGAATGATTTTACAGTATTCATAAAATAATATATTTTTGTAGATCACTGTAGAAATGTAGCTTACATTTCTCGTACATTGCATACAGCGTGTTGAAGCGGTAGATATCCATTACATCTGTAACGTTATTCCCGTCAGTGTGAAGGGCCACTCACACTACGCGTTTTACATTACCTTCGCCCGTCCCTATTTATCGTTAATAGGGCGCCAGATGGTCACTTGAGTGGCCGACAACCCTACGTTATCATTTGAGTCTTTCGACTCCATTCACTATGCATCTTATATGGCCCTACGGCCATGCATTTGGACGGTAGCGGTAGCCAAGGTCGCTCTGAGGGCTAGGTCGACGAGAGAGAGGCGGATTCCTTACGACACTCCGAGCCTCGCAAACCTACCTGGTGAGGAGTATACATCTCCCCCTCACCAACCACACACAGATGGTGGTGAGGAGTGCGGGAACCTGTGTTATCATTGCCAAGCATACAGCCTGCTAAGAGCGGAACACCACGGAGGCAATGTTCTTGGTCCGTTCAGCCATAGCGCAAGCCTATGGGATTACGAAGGGTATCTGAAAACATTCCAATAGGCTAACTATGCCCCTACACAAACGTTTAAGCATTGGCCGATATCCAGTCGTAACGTACGTGCAGGCTGGCCTATAGCACACGCCTTACGTACGCGAACGGACCCGCGTCTGTCTATGTGCCGCGTCACGTGCTTAGCAGCATGCACGAACACATCAGCACAGTCCCGTGGTCGCGTTCCGACTGCCTGCTATTGGCAGTCATTGCACGACATTCGCGCAGCCTACTTGAATCGCGTAATCAGCCTTCAAGCCAGACTGCATGTTCTATTTCCCCCCCTCTTGGGGACTAATAGAAATAGCCATTCTTTTTAGGATTTCCCGAGACCGCTTTTCCTTATCTCAGGTTGCCTAAGTTGCTTGGCATTGGCCTACCTTACTTCTTAGGACAATTTGGACATCGCTTCGTGGAGCGCCGGTCTTTTCATCCGGGCCTCTGTTAGTCAACGGAATCCATCCTTGACATTAATTATAATACACTCGTGAACCTATCTCACGAGTCGGTAACGTAGGGATCAATAATACCCACTGTTTGGTAGCTTTTACATCCTTTATTCGTTATCTTGCATGTGTAATGGGGAACTTCATTACAAGCTACAAAATTAAAGAATTAAATTATTTATAACCATTTTAAGAAAATTGTAAATTTATATCTCCCAATGGTAAATTATCTACGACATTTTTTTTCAGCAAAATTGGCTAGTATTTACAAAATTTACTAGGCGTCACACAAAAATCTATATGGAATTTTAAGGGCTAGGGCCCACACATAAGGGGTACTGCCTTGGAAGTGTCCCCAGAGTCAATACGAGATAGGTAGGAGAGGTATCCAGGAGAGAGTTTTCCACATTCTGTGAGGAGAAGGATGCCAACGGGAGAGGCCTCGCGGAGCAGAATAGACGGAGAGCTGGTTACATGTCGAGCAACGTGCCTCGGTCCATGGAATATTTTACATGGAGAAGGTTCGATTGACATCCAAAAAGCAAAAGCCCGACCGTCAGAAGGCGTGCAGGAAGATGTATGCGTGGGCGGGCGGTCAATCATGTAAATTTTCCGACAAAAAAAACTGACGATTGGCATGACTGAAAATTTACAGAAATATTGAGGAACACGTGGAAAAGCAAAGAAAAAATTATCAGAAGGCTAAGTGGAAGATAAAGGGTTGTCAAAAGCTGCAAAATTTGCGAAAAATGTCGGAAAATTTACATGTTAAGCGGCACTTCTGACAAATTGTATTTTTATTGTTTACATATTTAATAAACTGTGTGAAAATTGTCAGAGGGCAAAGTGAAAGAGACAGTGAGAAAGTCGTCGGACTCGAAGAACGAGAGCGTATTTGGCCGTGCGGCGCAGCGCCCAGCAGACTGGTAGCTTTTCTTATGATTTTCACGCCGTACATTTTTTCTGGCACTTCTGACAATTTGGATTTTTATTGTGTACGTGTTGAAAAAGTTGTGTGCAAATTGTCAGAGGACAAACTGGAAGAGATTTATAAAAATTAAAGTGCAAAGTGTGATAGCATATTTCGACGTGCGGCGCCGCGTTTAGTAAGAAGATAGCTTTTCTCTTGATTTTTGCGCCGTATAATTTTTATTGCAATTATAATTTCTTGGAATGTTTATAATAATATTTATAGACAAAATAAAAATAAATTTTGTAATATTCGATTTATAAATGTACATAATATATGAAAAAAAAAATTATAATGGGACTGCCCGCATAAAAAAATTCAGTCTTAGAAAGATCTTGATAGTGATTTGAACGATATTTGTAAGATCTTTGAAAGATCTTAAGCACATGGCACACGATGCTGGTTTTAGTGCTGGACTGCTTCTTGGCTTCTGTGATGGCTAGTTAGCTGATTTTGAAGTCTGAAAATGACGTCATCTACTGGCTTCACTGTCTGTTTTCATGATGGATTCTGAATAGAACGGGTGCTATTTTCTAAACTGGATTCTGTACTGATTGATTGCTATAACCAATCAAAACACGACTTTCAAAATTGAAGATATAATATATATATATATGAGTGTGTGTGTGTGTGTGTGTTGTTTGTGATATGTGACTGATGATATACAGTAGCTATAATTAAAATTAAGTATTATATTAGATTATTGCAACTATGAGTAAAGAAAAAAGAAAATGGACTCAGGAAGCAGTAACAGCTCTAATAGAATCTTATAAAGAAGAGCCGTGTTTATATGCTATTAAAAATCCAAATTATAATAATAAGCATTTGAGGCATGAAGCTTTAAAGAAAATAAGTATTAATGTTTCTACTATCAGACCAAGTACAAGTGAAATGGAGTGTTCTAATAAATTTCATAATCTTCGAAATCAGTTTAATATTGAAAATAGTAAAGTAAGAGAATCTTTAAAGTCTGGAACAGATGCTGAAAATGTAAGTATTACAATCTAACCTACAGAGTTTTTCTTTTATTATTTATGTTTATAAATATACATAATGTTTTAATCGAAGGTGCATAAGCCAAGCTTATGGTATTACAACTATTTGAAATATTTGGAAGACTATTTTATTCCTAGAAAAAGCAGAAATTCTATGGTATCGAGCACGAAGGCACATACAATAGTAAATGGAGTAAATTATAATCGGCAAATCTATATAATACGGTTTTAATATTACAATACATTATAATTACTTTACCCACATGTTTATATTTTATCTACGATTGTAGCTTCAACTTGTATCAAAAGGTCCACATCATCATTCAGTAAATGATGATACTGGAGAAAAGTGGATAGAGGAGTATCTTGTCGATGATCCTATTTATGTATCTGCTGCAACTGATTTAGATTTTCATTTTGACAAGTCATCAGAAAGTTCATCAGAGTTAAGTAATAGGCCACTTTCATCAATGATAGAGCCTATAATAACTACAGCACATGCATCACATTCCTCAAGTCCTGCATTATCTATATCAACTTCAGAAATAAACAACAAAAATAAAAGGAAACGTAAAGCAACTTCTAATAATGAAGATAATTATACTGATACAATAATGGCAAAAACTGAATCACTAAAGGCACCAATTATTGTGAAATCCATGGATGTGCACAAAAGTAACTCATCTTTATCTATGTAAATAATCCTGTGGATACGTGTATGGCTTTTATAGGGTCAATCTTAAATAGTTTTAACAACGAAAAGCTAAAGTATGAAATAATAAATAAACTAGTAGGAATTGCTATGAATGCAAAGACTGAAGATTTTTAAAATGAAATATATTAAGTACTCTTTTTTTGCTTGTGTAAAAATGAACGTTTCTTTTTTATAAGTATTATATTTTATGAATAATAGTTTTGAATGACCACAATTATATAATTTCATCTTAATTATTATCATAATAAAATAAGTATTCTGTTTTGTTATGCTTACTAATTTTATTGAGCTGAATTATAGTGTATTATTATATTTTATTCAATTTTGTATAACAAAGAATAGTTTTGTAGTATGTAATATATTGTTTTATAAATAATAAAGAGCATAATATTTATCAGTACAGTGATCATTTAACGGGTTCCCCTGTTTATTGCGTCGTATTGCCAAGGAACTGCTCCGCATGAATTAAAATACGTACAGAACATATCTCTGATGTTTCTTGATTCAGTAGAAGTATGATTTGGGCCTTGTCGACTAATAGAGGTTCCAGAATTTATTATTTCAATATTTTCTCTTCTAAACTCTGAGGGAATATATGTTACTATGTTTTTTCTTATCAGATAATTATGTAAAAGTATGCAAGCGTATGATATTAATTCTACTTTATTGACAGAAAGATTTATTGGATTAAGGAGAACTCTAAATCTGTTAGTAAGTATGCCGAATACATTTTCTACCACTCTTCTTGCTCTACTCAATCTGTAATTAAATATCTTCTATTCTTGTGTCAAACCTCGTTCTGGGTAAGGTTTCATTAGGTTTGGATGTAGAGCAAATGCGTCATCTGCTATTATCACATTTGGCATTTTATAATCAGAACCAGGCAGAGCACTCGGCTCAGGTAAATTTAATTTATTTTCTTTAAGACTTTTTCCTAAGGAGCTCTCAAGAAAAACAGAAGAGTCGTGACAACGGCCATTTTTGCCAACATCTACAAATATGAATTTGTACTCTGCATCTACAAGAGCTAGTAACACTAAACTGTCCGTTACTTTATAATTACGGAGTTTTGATCCTTCAGATCGTGGCGGATGAAAAGCAATATTTTTTCCATCGCATGCTCCGATACAATTAGGAAAATGCCACAAATTCATGAATTTATTGGCTATGTTTAGCCAGTCTTCTGATTTCTTTGGAAATTGAATAACTTGCTGTTCTTCTAGCTTTGTTACAATAGGCTCTAATGTTTCCGGTATAATTTGAGACAGAGTATTGTGCGCAATTCGCGTAGAAAATGCAAGATCCTTAAATGAATGACCAGTTGCTAAGAATCTAAGAGTAGCGCTTAGTCTCATCTCACATGATATAGCCTGCCTCATGACTGTGTCTTTTTTGTATTCTTGGAGCAATTAGCATTAATAAATCATTCATAAACTCCCCTGCCATTCTTGTATAATTTTTAAATGATGCAGGATCTTCAGGTCTAAAATAAAATACACATGTATGAAATACTAATAAGGAACATATTGTTACGTTTCCCGTAACCCGCGCGCGAAATAAACAACACTTATTAATACTTTGAACTCAAAAACGTTTAATAGGACCAAACACAAACTACTATTCTTTATTATATTTGCTATTTGTCGGTTTTTAGAGATTCTTAGAAACACGTCTACTCGGTAAGACTGTAATTGCTGCTCTGCCTTAGTTCATATTCATACCGATGTTCTTTTCTCACCCCAAACATCCCTTGACAACACCTACTATATGTCTCATTCCTTTACATTCCTTTATCCCCCACACTCATTCAACTTATCACTACTTTCACACTCATTCATCCATACCCGCGATTTCTACCCTATCTTCCGAAGCTGCTCCGCTACAATATTATATAAACTTCAAGAAATTATTTTTTAAAAATGAGTATAATGCTATAGAGGGTGCTCCAAAATTTTGTTACCAGAGGATATTTTCTTTTCCATTGCATACAAAAAGGAATACTTCCACGAAACTGTTACATATATGTAGTTGTCAGGAATCTATAAAATGAGGCATTTTTTAAACATTGTATTAATTAACTTTTTTAGAGTCCTTTCACGTCGAGTTCACATGTACCTTCTTTTAAAAACATCATTTTACTTAACAGAAATAATACGGACTGATGTATTTATTATTGAATAAACTTAGAAGATACGTTTTGTTGTAGAATTAAAAGAAGTATTCTATTCATGTAGTGGAACGTTCTTTTTTTCTGATTTGATTGAAGTTGTATAGTATATGAGAAAGAGCCTATTTGCTTAACTTTGGAAAATGAACTTGATTTTCAATTGACCTTCAAATTGTTAATTACAATAGGGAAAAGAATAGACCATTCGATACAGATGAGAGGGTGGTGAAAGCTTCATGGAATGTATGTTTTTTTTTAAATATACAGAATAAATGGAGAAGCATTCGGTATTTCATACATATTTTGGGAAATCCTTTATATCTCAATTTACTTCAACTCGTCAAACAGCATAGTAAGAACACTGTTATAGCACATATCTCGTCTTAACAACCATTGTCGACTCCAAAGGCGTCTTTCATGCCTCTTCGCACTTTCTTATTTCTGTTTAATTACAGATAGAAGTGCAACAACACTTAATCTTCGACGTATTATTATGTTAGCTACGACATCATCTTCCATTGTTTTAGTTTTATTTACAAAATTTAAACCGCTTAAAGGCTTTGGAGTTTTGAAAATCGCAATTGGACAAAATGCGAAGAAGCTAATAGTCTGTATAACCAGCGAAAAAACAAGCATCGTATGAATCCAACCCAGCTATGCTGACACTTAATTTCCTATCATGAAATCCCGCACGCAATATCCAGCATGTAATCAAGCACCGAAACCAGCATCGTGTGCCATGGGCTTTACATTCGTATGTTATGAAGTCTTGCTCTTGTCCATTAACAAGACAAATTGTAAGCTCTTTCTAAGATCTTTAAAATATCTTTCTAATAAAAAAATGGCGTTTTGGATTTTCGAAGATGGTAATTAATATGATTTCAAAGATAATTTCAAAGATGGTTTCCAAGACGGTTTCAAAGATATTTTCAAAGATATTTTCAAAGATGTTTTCAAAGATGTTTTCCAAGATGGTTTCCAATATGATTTCAAAGATAGTTTCCAAGACGGTTTCAAAGATTTTTTGGTAAAATTTGTAATTGGTAACCCGAGTAGACAGTGAATATAGAGTATTCGATTCAATTGCCGATACTATAGATGCATTTTAAAAAATGCAAAAAATGGATTGTAATTAATTAATTAATTTATTTATTTATTTACTTTAATATATTACCTATTATAATTATAGACTAACAGTTATCAATTAATTTTACAGCATGACAATTTTTTTCCGCAGTGGAACTCGAACCTGGAACCGATGTCAGTTTCACGTGCAGCAGTCCTACATTTGGTCCACTCGGTTAAATTTCGATTTCTATCGATAACTATTTTCGCATGTATAGAAACAATAGACAAATATGTCGTATATTTTAAGTTAAATAAACGAAGTTATGTACAACAACTTTTAGGTTAGTTGAGTGGACTAAACGTCGGACCGCTGCACGTGAGACTGACATCGGGTTCCAGGTTCGAGTCCCACTGCGGAAAAAAATTTTCATGCTGTAAAATTAATTGATAATTGTTAGTCTATAATTATAATAGGTAATATTTTTTTACGCGGCAAAAATCTCGTGATAAAACTTGCCGCGTAGAGCAAAATAAGGGATACTCTATAAACGGTTTCTGGCGACGATACGATACTACTAAAATTAATGCGCGATAAACTACACGACTGTATTCGAATACTCTAAAATCTATAACGCTATAAACGATAAGTTGGGCACCAGGTCCACGTAACCAGTTTTCTCTATGACTGAATTCTCTACGAAAAATCTACTAATCGACAACAAAATTCCCCAAAGTGCTGGGCTAGCTCTGTCCCTAACTGGATAATGGAGAGGGGCAAGGTTAGGAGAGGTATTCGCTAATATCGATAATAGAATCTCTGAAACGCGATACAAAATCCGACAAAAGAAAAGGCAAGATTTACATAAGAAAAATCCGTAGATTTATTCACAAAACTCCTAGGATTTACAACTATTGAGAATACCTCAGGTTCAATTAACAAGGCCTAGAAAGTCGAAAATAAGTACAAATTAGGCCCGCCACGGTATAGATAATTTTCCTAGTAATTCTCTAACATAAAGCTCTACAAATACATCAAAGAGAACGCCAAAATACTACAACTTAATTCGGAAACGCAATAAACCCTAATATGAAGATAATCCAAAAAGATACAATAAACTCTAAATGAATGATCATGAAAGTTCTCATGATCATGGCTCAATATCGATATCGTTGATTCTTTAAATCAAATATTAACTAAAACAAAACTCTACTGATCTCAAACGCCTCGAAAGCGGAGACTTTATTCTTCAAAAACGGCAAGTGAACTGGAAATAGAGTTGATGTCCGGCGACACTCAATCTTAGCTCATCTACTCACGAAAACACGGGCTATTTTACCCCGGAAAACTCTACAAAAGATACGAAAATTATATCGAGCCTACAAGAGGCAGGCCTCGATGTGCGCGACACCGCCAAACGATACTTAACTGTAAGAAAATGTGATTAATTTTCCCCAGTTAAATCCCAATATTCTATATATTAACTTAACTCAACATATCACCGTATAATATTCGGCCGCGATCATAAGAAAGCAAAATCTCGAGGATTTATATAGCGGAATAAAATAAAACCATATGTACAAGGAAATTAGTGAAGCTCTGGCATGGTCGACCTGAATAAGGCACTCACTAATCCGCAAACTCTCGTCTTTTCGGTAGTCTAATTCTTCCTCTCGGATAGAGGAAGCGGTAGGAAAACAACAGTTAAAAGATGTCCAGAAGGCCTCAAAAGAACGGTAGTAGGTTCGGTCCAGGATGCTCCAGAGCTCACGTCAGGCTCCCATCAACACTAGGTTTCGAATGTGCCTTATGTAAGGCTTAGAATACGAGTGTTACTCCTCTAAAGGCTAGACTATGAGTGTCTCTCTCGTAAAAGTTAGACTAAGAGTGTCTCTAGCAAAACAGTGCTTTCGGTAATTTTCGATCATCCCCACCTACTGATTAAAAGGTTCGGATATCGATCGTACTTCCGAATAATCACGAGGATCCACGATATTAGGTGATCCTGGTCGATAGCTTGTTTTCACTTCTTTCTGTCACCAGGAGTAAGTCTTGTCCTGAACCATTCTAAATATTTTCGTCAGCTCCAGCGGTAGTGTGAGGTTTAGACTGTCGCCGTTCGCGAACCAGCGATGGATAAAAGCCGTAGGAGAGTATGAGCAAGTGACGATAGCCCATTCTGATGTAATTAATCCTCGAATTTGGAGGACTACACGATAGCTCTATTATTACTTGGATGTAGCTCCTCTTGCACCATGACCTCGGTATATCTTCTCAAGTCCAGGTGTTGTCCTTATACGGGCTGAAATCCCTCGTTGGTCGGTAGTAAGAAGACAAAATTGCGGTATTTCCTCCGATGAGTTTTCCGATGACGTAGTCATCCCCTGGGTTGGTGATGGAGGAGAAGGAGGAGAGGCAAGGCCCCCACTCAAGTCGACACGCCGTACAGAGAGTTTAATTTACAGAGCAAATACTTTACAAAAATGAAGCTACAAAGCGTAATTTAATATAAAATAAAATAACATATGCCGTTATGGACATGAAACGGAAGTGGATGAATAAATGAGATCTCTAACCTTTAATTGTGGTGGAATTCCAAGGTGATTCTGGAGCTTCCTTTGACCTTGAGCTGTAAAATCTCATTCTAACATGCTCATAAAATTGCAAGTGACAGAGGGCAAAATATCATAATTATTGAATATTAATGTGATTTACGGTATTAACTCGGGATGGTATATCCGAGAGTGTGCGAGAGTTCTTTATAATTATGTTTTGTGATTACACCAATACGCATAGAATTGGCCATGTCACAATATTAAGGTAAATAAATAAATTAATTAATTAAGTTAATATAATCCATTTTTTGCATTTTTTAAAATGCATCTATAGTATCGGCAATTGAATCGAATACTCTATATTCACTGTCTACTCGGGTTACCAATTACAAATTTTACCAAAAAATCTTTGAAACCGTCTTAGAAACTATCTTCGAAATCATATTGGAAACCATCTTGGAAATTATCTTAGAAACCGTCTTGGAAAACATCTTTGAAAATATCTTTGAAACCATCTTGGAAACCATCTTGGAAATTGTCTTTGAAATTATATTGATTACCATCGTTGAAAATCTAAAACGCCATTTTTGTATTTGAAAGATATTTTAAAGATCTTAGAAAGAGCTTACAATTTGTCTTGTTAATGGACGAGAGCAAGACTTCATGAAATACGAATGTAAGATCTTTCAAAGATCTTACAAATATCGTTCAAATCACCATCAAGATCTTTCTAAAACTGAATTTATTTATGCGGGCAGTCCCGTTATAATTTTTTTTTTCATATATTATGTACATTTATAAATCGAATATTAAAAAATTTATTTTTATTTTGTTTAGAAATATTATTATAAACATTCCAAGAAATTATAATTGCAATAAAAATTATACGGCGCAAAAATCAAGAGAAAAGCTATCTTCTTACTAAACGCGGCGCCGCACGTCGAAATATGCTATCACACTTTGCACTTTAATTTTTATAAATCTCTTCCAGTTTGTCCTCTGACAATTTGCACACAACTTTTTCAACACGTACATAATAAAAATCCAAATTGTCAGAAGTGCCAGAAAAAATGTACGGCGTGAAAATCATAAGAAAAGCTATCAGTCTGCTGGGCGCTGCGCCGCACGTCCAAATACGCTCTCGTTCTTCGAGTCCGACGACTTTCTCACTGTCTCTTTCACTTTGCCCTCTGACAATTTTCACACAGTTTATTAAATATGTAAACAATAAAAATACAATTTGTCAGAAGTGCCGCTTAACATGTAAATTTTCCGACATTTTTCGCAACTTTTGCAGCTTTTGACAACCCTTTATCTTTCACTTAGCCTTCTGACAATTTTTTCCTTGCTTTTCCACATGTTCCTCAATATTTCTGTAAATTTTCAGTCACGCCAATCGTCAGTTTTTTTTGTCGGAAAATTTACATGTTTGAACGCCCGCCCACGTATACATCTTCTGCGCGCCTTCTGACGGTCGGGCTTTTGCTTTTTAGATGTCGATCGAACCTTTCCCATGTTAAATATTCCACGAACCGAGGCACGTTGCTCGACAAGTAGCCAGCTCTTAGACTAGAATGCGGGGTATCATTGGTGATGCTTAAAAACTCCACTCGTTTGATTATACCTATGTGGAGGGAGACGGAGGAGGTGGTGTACTGGTGTTGCTCCTGTAGGTAGCTGATATGGACGAAATCCAGTAGTAGAGACGGTGATAACCGTGACGTTGCAGTGAAGACGGATGCACCGGTGCATCCTAAATATATGCGGAGTCTCAACTCGCGCGCGAAAAGATGAACGCACGCGCAAGCTATCTAATGGCGCGGAGCGCAATGACTGCGTTGATAGAAAGATACAGAGATAGCCAGCACGCGTGAGAAAGTCTAGGAACCCCCCGTACTATTCGCCTCCCCGCTGCTCCCCGCGATCTCAAACAATACCTATTTTGGAATTATAATAGAAAGCAACAAAATATATTTAATTGGCATTACTTTTTGTTGAAAAAACCTAATTAATTAATTAAATTTTTTTAAACAAAAGGTGATGCCAACCAAATATTTTGCTTTGCTTTCTATTATATTTGCAAAATAGATACATCAACAACTCTCTTCATTCTAAGCTAAAGTAATGTGGAATATATAAAGCAATGATACCAGCCTATACACAGATAGGAAAAATAGTCATTAATGACTTCGAAACTATCCGTATTTAATATCATGTTCGTCGCACTTTAGTGATGATTTTCTGAACTAAAGTATACCCACATCTAAACAGATATAAAAAAGTTCAACGAATCCTCATGAAAGCCCTACGCAGTGATACCAGAATCAAGCCCACATCAACGAAAATGAATTTAGCCGTTAGCCAGTAGAAATATGAAAAATTTGAAGGGAAGTTATACAAACACAGCTATGCCTCGTCAGCATAGGTGTAATTTGGACTTCGGGTAACTTCGGCTTTAGAAGAAGAGCGACTACCGTTAACCAACACATTTTTATGTATCATCCGTGTAAAGTGATGCTGCGTTTACCTAAAAACTCGAAGGAAATTAAAATCCTTTTCCTAAATTAGTTTTTAATTCTTATAAAATGCTTATATGTAACCATGAATTAATTGCATTTGGTAATAAATACGAAAAATGCGTTCTTATTATACCAAATAATGAGTTGAGGTATAATAAATTCAATGTTTTTATATTAATCTGCTAACAAATGTATGTTTTTATTTATTGTTGAGTCCAATAAGTTAATGGTTATTAAGTAAAAAATTCCTGGTAATGAAAAAAATAGAAAAAATTTTAAACTTTTCTAAGACTGGAACTGGAGCCTGCCGAGTGACAAACGGCAGCCTTATCACCTACGCTATAGCGCTCATTTAGTGTCCCAAAAGCAAAACGGCCTTTTAAAGAATTATTACAATTGCTTATAAACTCGTCATAAACCATCAAGAATTAGTTGCATTATTAAATACATTTATTTTCACAGCATTATTGCACTAAATTTATTAGCTATTTAACTTGAAGCATACACATTTTGCATGAAGATACGATAGTTTAAGAGTATTCACGCAGTACTCCAAATACAAAACTATTCATATGCTCTATTGTCATAAATTAATTAAGTATTATTATAATATATGTTACGCGTGTAATCGAATACTTTATCATAGTTGAGCATATGAATATATAGTTTTGTATTTAGAGTACTGCGTGAATACCCTTAAACTATCGTATCTTCATGCAAAATGTGTATGCTTCAAATTAAATAGATAATAAATTTAGTGCAATAATGCTGTGAAAATAAATGTATTTAATAATGCAACTAATTTTTGATGGTTTATGACGAGTTTATAAGCAATTGTAATAATTCTTTGAAAGGCCGTTTTGTTTTTGGGACACTAAATGAGCGCTATAGGGTAGGTGATAAGGCTGCCGTTTGTCACTCGGCAGGCTCCAGTTTCAGTCTTAGCGAAGTTTAAAATTTAAAAAATTTTTTTCATTACAAGGAATTTTTTACTTAATAACCATTAACTTATTGGACTCAATAATAAATAAAAAAAAATGCATTTGTTAGCAGATTAATATAAAAACATTAAATTTGTTATACCTTTCAACTCATTATTTGGTATAATAAGAACGCATTTTTCGTATTTATTACCAAATGTAATTAATTAATGGTTACATATAAACATTTTATAAGAATTAAAAACTAATTTAGGAAAAGGATTTTGATTTGTTTCAAGTTTTTGGGTAAATGCAGCATTTAAGAGAAACAGAGAGGCAGAGAGGTCTAAGATTCAACATTGTTCCTTCTCGCTGTCGACACCTACCGAAGCTTGTCAAAGGAGACCGATACACGTACGTAACGGTGGAAGAGTGTACGTGCTACGATTGGTGAACTGTTAAGTCGTGTTGGTTAGCGATAGTTGCTCTTCTTCTAAAGCCGAAGCTACCCGAAGTCCAAATCACACTTTTGTTGATCAGATATAGCTGTGTTTGTACCCCTTCCCTTCAAATTTTCTATACTGCTGCTGGCTAACAGCTAACTTCGTTTGCGTTGCTGAGGGCTTGCTTCTGGCATCACTGGCCGCCTACGGACCATGGTGTTAGATACAAATAGAGTTTAATATATGAATTTAAAAAACACAAAACATTGACCTATATGCACAAGGATAAAATATTATCGAATTTAATTTTTTTTTTCAAAGGTAACTTTTTCACACTATTAAACCTTAAATATAAAAATTTGTGTATTTTCGGCCCACTCTAATGTCCATCTCAAATAGATAAAAACAATCCGTACATGTACATGATTCAATTTTGAACAGTGTACCACATAATGGAGCTTTGTAAGTACTGCAACTTACGCATTTAATTCTTTTTTTAAACGCTCAGTTTTCTAGATAGTAATGCGTATCAAAACTGTTAGGACACCCTATATGATATGTAACAGGTATCTGCTTTTTCAATACGCTGTAAGCAATGTACCAGAAATGTAAGCTTCATTTTTGCAGTGATCTGCAAAAATATATTATTTTATGAATACTAAAACAAAAAAGAAATCGGCGGCATTCGTAGATTTTTGAATTATCGGGAGAATTTGAACCGCAAACATGTCCATTTGCATCACTATGCGTCATAAAGGCCCCATGTTTCTAAATTATTGATGGAAAATAAAATATAATTATTTAAATCCAAACTTTTTTAATCCAAAAAACAAGTCTTTACATCTATGAAGCAAATCAATACAAGCTAATTTTGTCCCTATGAAAATATTCAAATTTCTAAAATTGTAGAAGATAATTTGAATGTTCTTTTATACTCCTCAATGTATCCCCTTAAAGGAGCAACTATGAATATGCCTGATAACAGCAATTTAGATTGGTTTTGCATATCTTTTCTTATGAAAAATAAATGTAAGATATAATTTGAAATTCATCTAAATTTCAACTTTGAGAAAATTCTTTATATCAATTTTCATAGGAGAGAGAGACAAAGAAATTGACAAAAAGTTCACAAAATCATGAACTGCCATATTGGATCCATTATTTCGAAAAAGCATTATGAAAATGTGAGGACGATTTCATGATCGGCAAATTTGAAAACCTTCGAAATATGAGTTTCAACTAGTTTTGATTAACAGAAAAATGAGTATTTTTAAGCGTAAAGTAAAATTACTTATAGGATATTTATATATGAGATGAGGTCGGGGATGGGGGTTAAGGGGGGGGGGGGGGTAGGTTATGTGATTCAAATTAAACCCTTGATATACTTTCAGGGTATCCTATATTATTATTACCCTTTCATGTATGGAAAAGTTTGTACAGAATATGATGAATTGTAATTCGATGTATCGGAGATTACTTGCTATGATGTATTGAAGAAAATTTTCTTTACTTGTTTAAAATACCTATTGTTTGCCAGGAAGTCACTATAATAGCATTAGATAAACCTAAATTAGTTTATTTAAAAGGCCACAATGCTTTGAAAACAGGCCACTGCGTAATGCAAAAATTCTGGCAGGTTAAATGTAAAAAAAAAATTGTTTGGTTCTAAATTTCAGTAAAACGATGAACTTTACCTTATTTGGTAAAAGAGTACTTACGAGCAAGTTCTAGGTCTTTTGAGCCGCAGCCGTTAGGACACTGGTCTTTTACATCACACTCTGAAAAAAGCAGAGGATTGTTAATATCTAAAGTGTTCCCTGTATTGCCAATATTATTGCGCAATAATATTGTCGAATAAAATTAAAACTTGTCCTAGATAGCAGAATTAAATTATGTAATCATTAGCGTTCGATTTAATTTTTCATCAGCAAAAAGGTTATGGTGATCCGGACATAATTGATTAAATTTCGTGTAATATAAATCCTATTAGGCTTTTAATTGCTAATTAAATCATTTAAGTTTTTAACATCACGAGCCGACTATAAATTATATTACGCAATAAAATTGATCATACAAATCATGATTGAATAGCAATAATTTACAAATATAACTTACTATTGTTGTGTTTGGAATCGGATTCACCTTCTACCATTCTATGATGCCGACAAATGGTTAAAATCTGTCTTTCGGAAGCAATGCAGTTGAATTTTATTTGCGAGGATGAAAATTGCTTAGTGCCGTTTATCAAATTTCAAGTTGTAGGAATAATAAAATTAAATTCTGGATGAATTCTTCTTTTGATTATTACTGTAATATACTTCTGATATTGTTCCTCGACGGGGCTAGCTCCTGCACTCGCTGTCAAGCTTAAAATAAAAAAAAATTTCAATTAAGGAAGAAGACAAATTTCTTGCGATTGATGTCTATTTACCAAAATTATAATTAATCTTACATATACAACAGTTGGTCATTGCTAAAGGGAAACCATAATACGGAGATTATAGAGTAATAGTACATTATTAATCTAGGGGAACAAATGAGCAATTTTAGAGAAAGTGTGGAATTGCGATACATGAAGCGAGATTAAATGTTCGAGTCGGATGCGAAGGATATTGATATAACTGAAACATTCAAACTTCGTCAAAATTGAGCTCTCTCCGTAATGAGCACACTATTTTTGACAATAAATGAGTGTAAGTGCAGTTTTCTATGTATGTTTCTGCAGGATGAGAATATTTTACTTTCCCTTCGCTAAGTCGACAAAATATTACTTTCATTCCCTAAAACATCCATGAAAACCTTCAATTTCTCTTAAAATACTATGGAAAATGATATGTTAACTAAGGAAATTAAGCGATCATTGCCGACAAGATGCGAAGTTTGATCACTTTCTTCCCTTGATATAAGCAATATATTGTTTGATATTATAAAAACTATAAATAATTTGAAACATTTCCCAACGCATTTCTGTACATAAACATCTTGCATTTACAAAAAAGTACAATAAATTGAAAGCCTGTTAAAGATTAGCAACGCTGCATTGGAGATAAATGAAATAGATGTTTCCCCCGAACGTGTACGAAAAAGCAATATAACAGAGCTACCTGCTTAAAATTATTAAGTCTTCTTAATGAAACGAAAATACTATAAGAAGAGGTATACAAAATATGACTTAACAAGCCGTTTTCATATAGCAATTTAGCAAACATATATTGAGATACTACTAGAAAGACCATTTTGTAATACCAAATAGAGGAATATTATAAAAAAAATTTATCAGCTCCATAGTTTTATTTAAAAAAAAATTGTTCCTCTTATTTTAAATCATTTTAATCTATGAAAACAATTAAATGAATATTGTTTTAACAATTAGTTATTTAGGTCCACAAATCCATTTTGGAAATAAGTACAGTATATTCACAGTAATTTATAATAATGAAATAGACATGTTATAAATCTCTTATATATAGAATTAATTAATTTATATAACATGATGGTTTGTGTATTTAAGTTAATTAATTTCTATAAACAAATCACTAATCAAGGTATAACAGCAATGATGTTTTTAATTTTAACCACATATTCTTGAGCATAAACTAAGTCGAAAAGTCCTATACTATAAGGTCCGGAAAAGCATCTTAGCTGAGATAAATCAATTTTGAACTGACAAATCAGGGCTTTGATTCAACGGAAAAATTACTTTACTCTCACTTTCATCGACAGTCCCCCTTCAAAAAACAAAAGAAGCTTGTACTTCTCCGCCGATCCATATTGTCGTACACGCATATACACACACGCACGGAACTACGTCAATTATTAATATTACCTTTTAAAGCCTTACATTCCCGATTCTGATGCTAATGGAATTCATTTTCTGCCTATTTTTAAAGGGATCATCGAGAACATCCATTTAGTTTAAAAGTCTGAAGAATAATACGGCATTACTGGTAGATTAATTTTCAAGTCGTTCTAGCTTTTCGGTGACGCGACATATGAATTGGACTAAGATATAGTCAAGAAATATGTAATAAATTAAAATAGCTATTATAAGAAATTGTATTTTTTTCTGTTATTGAAAATCTTACTGTTTTATCAGATAGAGCAGTTTGCTGCATCATTGGAAGAGCAGAATGACTCCAAAATTGATTTTCAAGTAATGCCATAGTGTATGAATAGTTCGTCAATATGACGTATTTTGTAGATGAGCGCTAGAGTCGGACTCGTCTAAGCTCGGGAGAGTTCGGGATCTCTCGAGAGACGGTAGAGCTAAGAGAGAGTGAAGGTGATGAGGGGATCGAAAAATCGATAGATCAATGACAACTTTCCGGCATGATACAAATATCATGTACACAACAATCTATAACAAAAATCGGGAGAAATCCCATTGACTATATTTGCCAAATATAGATAAAAAGCGAGATTGATTCTCCATTGGCCACTGCGCCGACTTAATAAATTAATTGTGACTAATACATACAATTATAAACATTACATAATAAACTGGGTTTTTTATGCCGAAGGGCTTTTTCCCATATCAACAGTGTTTCTTATTATCAAAAAGTTACCCTCAACCGAACCCTGTTACCTCACCAATAATAATTAAATACAAATGTCGAAACAAATATTTTGGTGCCTCCTGTGAAGTGATCTTATGTGATTGGTTGGGAATTATATCTGCGTCTTGACTACAAGAGTGACTGAGCGAATCCGGGATGTACAAGACCAGTGACCACGTCCGAGGATAAGCAGTTGAATAAAAGATAAGTACAAGACATTAAACAATAATCTGTTTGCAAGTGATTAAGATATTCGTTTTATAATACATTGAATTATCGTGGTAATGTAAGTTAAAATTTGAAACGTTGAATTCGTAGGATAGGTATTGCGTATGCCGGCAAGACTGTAAAGGAGCGTCCCAATGTAAACAAACAACAGGCAAGCTGCCTGTGACGCGTACGACTTAGTCTCTTGTGAGAAGTGATACCGTTCACATCAGTGCAACATAAATTCAACTAGTACATTACGGTTATTCCGATTTGATTTATTTTCAAGTAGTGATGGATCGTATAAAATACATACACCAAAAACGCACAGCGTTAAAAACTCAATTAACCGTATTGATTAAAGCTATATCGGAAAACAAATATTCAATAGAAAACTTGAAATTGAGATTACAGCGAATCACGCAACTATTCCATGATTTTGAAGAGCTACAAACAGAATTATGTGTACTAGCACCTGAAGAAGAGCGAATTAACGAGTTCGATGATTTGCAAGATAAGTATTACGATTTAGCCACGAAAGTAGGTTCCATGATTACACCTCCTGTAACTGATCAAACTCCAGTAGACCTTAACGCAACGTCTATACAAATTGATAGAATGCGTCGCATCAAGTTACCGGTTGCCGAGTTACCAAAGTTCGAAGGTCAACTCGAAGGTTGGCTATCATATAAAAATACGTTTCTTACTATGATAGACGCTCGCGACAACATTACAGACTTACTGAAATTTCTGTACCATAAGATTCGTTATGCGGTAAAGCTTTGAATACAATCTCTGTGTATAATGTAAGTGCTGAAAATTACAAATTTGCCTGGAAATTGCTAATCGATTCGTACGAAAAGAAACGAATTTTGACCGTGAATCATTTAGATGCGATTTTAGATTTACCGTTCCAAGCTAAGAGTACCCATAAAGGCTTAACAAAATTAGTAGACGATATGAGGCAACATGTGAATATGTTACCGTCATTAGGCATATAACCAGACGAACATCTGTTAGTGCGAATTTTAGAAAGGGCTTTACCTCCGAGTACTCGTTCAAGATGGCAGAAAGCATTAAGTCTGACAGAATTGCCTACACTTGAAAATTTGTACACTTTTATATCGGAAATAGCATTTCGAGTACTAACTTTAGAACAAAATGCGTCAAAAAGGAAAGAGGAGATTTCTGACAAACGTCCTCACTCAAACAAAGAACAGTTAGGTTGCAAATCGCGAAAGACTGAACAAGGACTACATACTTTTGCTACAACGATAGGACCAAGTTGCATTATATGCAAAAGGGAAAATCACTATATATCGAGGTGTCCTGAATTTATTAAACTAAACGTATCAAATCGTTGGGAAGCTATAAAAAAGCATCAGCTATGTAGGAATTGTTTACGAAGGCATACCGGACGATGTAATAGTACATCAAGATGCCGTCTATGCAACGCGTTTCTTCATATTACATTACATGATTCCAAATCAAAACAAGCGGCCATTAATATAACAAAGAAAGAAGAGAGTAAGAGCGCTGCAGCCAGTGTGACGCCAGGAAATGAAGAAAAACAGGTACAATTTTTGAATCACGAAATAATTGCACTTAAATCTTTAACGCGAATTCCCCCCTCTCAATTGATGATGAGTGCGGTAGTACGAGTTAAAAATAAGTTAGGTGAATTTATAAAAGGAAGAGCCTTACTAGACACATGCGTAACGGCACATTTTATGACTCGGACCTTTGCAGAGGCGTTAGATTTACCAATGCGACCTTTATCAATCACGGTAGGAGCAATAAATGAAATGTCCACCTTGTCAGACGGGCTCATAGAAACATAGATATATTCTATCCATAATGATTTTAAGAAATCTTTGTCTTTTTTAGTAATTCCAAAAATCGTGGATTTAGTGCCGAATGACGCGTTCCCTCGCAATTCAGTCAAAATTCCCCTTAATATAAAACTAGCAGATCTCCAATTTCATATTCCTCAATCAGTTGATTTGCTCATTTGATCGGGCGCTACTCTATCATTGTTTTCGATCGGCTAGATCAATTTATCACCAGATTCTAACGATCTAATATTGCAAAAAACTCAATTGGGATGGGTTGTAGCAGGCGGTATGAATAAATCAATGTCAAGGAAAACAGCTCTGTGTAATATGACGGAATTGAAGGAACAAATAGAAAAGTTTTGGTTATTAGAGGATACCACCGCTATTCAGCATAAGTCGTCCGAGTCTTTAATTGAGGAATGTGAAAATCATTATATTCACAACATTAGTAGAAACGATGAAGGTCGATACATTGTTGGCCTACCTTTTCGAATATCTCATCGGAATTTCGGAAATACACATACAATGGCCTTACGAAGGTTTCATGGACTGCAGAGGAAATTTAACTCAGATCCTTCCTTTAAGAATGAATACGAGAAGGTAATTAACGATTATTTAGAATCAGGACATGTGTATTTAAAAACTAACAAAGAGGAGGATGGTTGTTACCTACCACATCATGCAGTCAAGAAGGACACGAGTGAAACGAGAAAACTACGAGTGGTATTTGACGCTTCTGCCAAGGGCAGTAGAGGAATATCCTTAAATGATTCATTAATGATCGGTCCAACAATTCAAGATACTCTGTTTGAACATTTAGTGAGATTCCGCACATACAAGTATGTATTAATTGCTGACATTGAAAAAATGTACAGACAAGTATTAATCCATCCAAAAGATCGAAAATACCAGCAAATACTATGGTATAACCGAGGAGAGATCAGTACTTATCAACTGAATACTGTTACCTTTGGTATATCTTCAGCCCCATTTCTGGCAATTCGTACACTTCATCAGCTGGCGAACGATGAACAAAGGCGATTTCCATTAGGTTCGAAAATATTAAAAAAACACTTATACGTAGACGATCTCTTGACCGGAGCGGACAAGTTAGAAGAACTTATCGCAATACGAGACGAATTAATTAGTTCATTGAAATATGGAATATTTAATATCCGATAGTGGGCTTCTAACGAACCTAAGGCTTTGATAGATCTTCATGAACGCGTCATTGACGTAGATTTTCTGGTAAATCCAAATTCCACATTTAAGACTTTGGGCGTATCATGGAATGCCCAATATGATAAAATCTTTTATACATTCGAATCAAACGTAACTTTGGAAAGGGTCACTAAACGTCAAATATTCTCAAAAATTACCAAAATCTTCGATCCTCTACAACTGATTGGACCAATCGTCTTTGCGGCAAAGGTTATGATGCAAAGGTGTTGGATAACAAAAATTGCATGGGATGAATCATTACCTAGTGATTTATATTCATTATGGGTCTTTTTCTAGCCAATTGCCGCTAATCAACGAATTAAAAGTCAATCGTCGTTTAATGATAAATGAGGCAGTAAGAATTGAATTACATGGTTTTTGTGATGCGAGTAAATTAGGGTATGGCGCCTGTTTGTACATTCGATCATGCGACGGTCGAAACAAGACTTTAGTAAATTTACTTTGCGCTAAATCTCGAGTTGCGCCTATGAAAGAAATAACTATTCCTCGATTAGAATTATGTGGCGCTTTAACTCTTACACGTTTATATCGCGAGGTGCAACCCATGTTAGACGTGCAAATTGACAGAATAATTTTTTGGTCAGACTCAACAATTGTGTTGCACTGGTTAAAGAAACCAACACAAGAACTTAAAGTTTTTGAAGCAAATAGGGTAGCTGAGATTCAAACGTTGAGGGATAAAAACATAGAGTGGCGTCATGTATGCACAAATCAAAATCCAGCGGACGCCATATCGCGTGGACAGTCACCGAAAGAATTCATAAAAAACCGAATGTGGTTCGAAGGTCCCGATTGGTTGAAGAATAGGGAAGAATCTTGGCCGGTTACATCGATTACATCCAATATAGAATTGCCAGGATTACGCAAACCAGCTTGCTTAGTAGCAAGTGCAAACACAAACGACATTTTTTTGAGATTTTCGTCTTATTCGAGACTTGTAAGAGTAATAGCATATTGCATGCGAATTTTACCTACATGTAAAAATAAAGGTCTATTAACTATCGATGAAATCAATGCGGCCGAAAGAAGGATAATTAGAATGATACAAGCTGATCAATTCGCGGAAGTAATAGATCGTTTGACAAATTCCAAGGGAGTAAAGGGTACAAAATTTCTATTACTGTGTCCGTTTATCAATTCGGGAAATATTTTATGCGTAGGAGGGCGGCTACGTAATGCTGATATCCCTCTGAGTCAAAAATATTCGATATTATTACCGACTTACCATCATGTCACTGACTTGATAATACGGGAGACTCATGAAAAAAGCTATCATGCAGGCATTCAGTCTACTCTATATACTTTAAGATCACGTTTCTGGCTATTTAACGGGAAAAACCAGGTCCGAAAAATCATACGCCATTGTATACGTTGCATAAGATATAAAGTAACTCCCGTGGAATACCGAATGGCAGATTTACCCAAGTCAAGATTAGCGAATACGTTTTCTTCTCAACATACTGGAGTTGACTATTTTTGTCCCATGTTTATTAAAGAAAAAAAATTTCGTAACAAGGGTGAAATAAAAACATACGGATGCGTGTTCATATGTATGACGACCAAGGCGGTGCACATCGAAATCGTTACTGAAATGACGACTGAAGCGTTTTTAGCGGCTTTGCGTCGGTTCATCTCAAGACGGGCAATTCCTACCGATATGTATTCTGACAATGGGACGAAATTCGTTGGTGCTAATCGACAATTGCGCGATCTCTATGCACTCATTGAATCAAATAATTTTAAGGAAACTATTTATGATTTTTCTGTATCAAGAAAAATTAAATGGCATTTCAATCCACCACTATCTCCTCATTTTTGAGGAACGTGGAAATCAGCTGTGAAGTCATTTAAGCATCATTTCCGACGAGTAGTAGGTGATCGTTTCTTGACATACGAGGAGCTCAACACCTTCGCTGTCGAAGTTGAAGCGATTTTAAATTCTCGGCCGTTATGCCCTTTATCAGCAGATCCGAATGATCCGCAAGCATTAACCCCACCCCATTTATTAGTCGGACGACCATTTAACATGCTACCAGAAACTAACGCTTTGTAAATTCCAGATAACCGACTCAACACTTGGCTCATAATAACCAAAATCCGGCAAGATTTCTGGAAAAGGTGGCATATGGAGTATCTTAACGAGCTACAAAGGCGTCAAAAATTGATGAAACCAGGAATTCCGATCAAGCTTGACTCTATTGTCATCATCATTGATAAACAACAACCCTGTATGAGATGGCCATTAGGACGGGTCTTGGATGTGCATCCTAGAGATGACGGAGTGATCCGAGTCGTTACTTTTAAAACAGCGAATGGAACTTTTAAGCGCAATGTTACACTTTTATGTCCGTTAATTAACATTACTTAATTTGAATTTTATGTTGATTTCTAATTAGATCAAAGATTTAATTTAAATTTATATTCTTTGTACGTGGTATTTTAATGATAATACGATTTTTTTCATTTATATTCATTTTTTGAAAAAAAAAATAATAAGTTATTTTATATTTTTTATCATGATCGTCATACTCTCAACGGGGGGAGTATGTATGAATAGTTCGTCAATATGACGTCTTTTGTACACTATTGCTCAATAATCTTGCGTCAGGCGAGGGGCAGTGGGGATAAGAGAGGCAAGGGGTTATCTAGGGAATTCTAGTGGACACCGTCAAATTTTTGATCGGCTATCCCTTGGCGCAAAAGAGCTGTCAAAAGCTAAATTAACCTGTATTTTGAAGAAATACAGAAACATAAATATTTTTAAAAAACAAATAAGAAGAAAGAAAGAAAGGATTTTAATAAATACATAAAGAAAAAATATCAGATGAGTATTAGTTAATAGGAAATGTTAAAGTAATTGTTAATTATTAAGAAAATATACTTTGTGGTTTTTTTATTTCTGTTACAGGTTAAATGCTGTTTCTGATGAGCTTAAATTACAGAAAAGAAATATATATAGACCAATAAATAAAAAAGGACTAATTTATGAAGCATTTCTGTGTGGACCAGTCATTTCAATAATTATGATGTAATGTTCTAATAGTGAATGTGTAAGCGTTTGGTGTATATACACAAAGAAATTTTATTATAAATTAATAATTATATATAATAATGTGTTGATTCTTATTACTATAAATTAAAGCTAGTTCAATTAAAATATTCTTTTTCTTTCCTCCTTATCTGAATTCTATACATACATAGTAATTACATATTCTCGTAGAATCTATTCTTTAAACTAATTAAATTGTAACTATTTGGAATGTGCAAGTCATAACTATTTGCTTCAATGATATTTATTATTCATTGTAAGAGAAATTGCATAGAGCCTCTGCAAATTTCTTATTAATATGTCACATCCTTCTACATATTATCTTTTATGACATTTATATGCCTCCTTTGCACTATTTTCTTCTAGTCTATAACATATAAAAATAATTTTACAATCATTAATTATTACACGCAGATCTGATGATTCTGCTGATCTCTAATTAATTTTATAAATATTGAAATCATTGATAAACCATTGTCTAGTTAAATTTGAAAAATAGGCATTTGAATGATGTTATTTAAATTTGGTATCTCTTTTGTGAGATATGTTTTCATAGTACTTGGGAAGATAAAGTTCTTTAGAAGGTATGTGTATACTAATGAGTTCATTTTGCTTTCAGCTTCGAATAGTTTTTCAACTACGTGTTTGGATATACATTTTGAATATAGAATATATTTATTTTGTTACTCCTATTATAATGTTGACAGAATTGGTAGTAAGATATATCAATCATCTGAAAATAATAGAATATATATATGGCGACTAGATAAATTAAGGATTTAAGACAGATAATTCTCAACAACAAATAGGAGTAACAAAATAAGTATTGTATATTAGGAATGGATATCCAAATATGTAGTTGGAAAATTATTTGAAGCTGAAAACAAGATTAACTTAGCAGTATACATGAATGTATTGGAGGACAATATCCTGTCAAATGTAAAGAAAAGATATCATGTAGACGAAGTACCAAACATTATATTTAAGTACAATAAATTAAGTGAAGTGTCTAGATTCTTCAAATTTAATAGAGCAATAGCTTACCTATCATCCTCACATTGATAGAATCAATTAGACAGCAGAATAAGCATACTTCAGCGTATTTGAAAATATCTAGAGAAATATTGGTATATGTTGAAAACTAGAAGAAGAAGGAACAATCAAGGCAAATAAATGTCACACAAGATGTGAAAGAATGTGACAGATCAATAAGAAATTTGAAGAGTCTCTATGCAATTTGTCTCGCATTGAATAATACAAATAATTGAAGCAAATAGTTATGACTTGCACATTTCAAATAGTTGCAATTTAATTAGTTTAAAGGATAGATTCTATGAGAATATCTAATTACTATGTATGTATAGAATTTGGATAAGGAAGAAAGAGAACGAGTATTTTAATTGAACTAGCTTTAATTTATAGTAATAGGAATCAACACATTATTATATATAATTATTAATTTATAATAGAATTTCTTTGTGTATATACACCAAACGCTTTCACAATCACTATTATAACATAATTAAACCATAATTATTGAAATAACTGGTCCACACAGAAATGCTTCATAAATTAGTCCTTTTTTATGCATTGGTCTATATATATTTCTTTGCTGTAATTTAAACTCATCAGAAACAGCATTTAACCTGTAACATATATAAAAAAACCACAAAGTATATTTTCTTAATAATTTATAATTACTTTAACATTTCCTATTAACTAATACTCATCTGATATTTTTTCTTTATATATTTATTAAAATCCTTTCTTTCTTTCCTTTTATTCGTTTTTTAAAAATATTTATCTTTCTGTATTTCTTCAAAATACAGGTTAATTTAGGTTTTGACAGCTCTTTTGACGTCACAGGGATAGCCGATCTAAAATTTGACGGTGTCCACTAGAATTCCCTAGATAACCCCTTGACCCTCTTATCCCCACTACCCCTCGCCTGACGCAAGATTATTGAGCAATAGTGTAGATGAGCGCTAGAGTCGGACTCGTCTAAGCTCGGGAGAGTTCGGGATCTCTCGAGAGACGGTAGAGCTAAGAGCGAGTGAAGGTGATGAGGGGATCGAAAAATAGATAGATCAGTGACAACTTTCCGGCATGATACAAATATCATGTACCCAACAATCTATAAGAAAAATCGGGAGAAATCCCATTGACTATATTTGCCAAATATAGATAAAAAGCGAGATTGATTCTCCATTGGCCACTGCGCCGACTTAATAAGTTAATTGTGACTAATACATACAATTATAAACATTACATAATAAACTGGTTTTTTTATGCCGAAAGGCTTTTTCCCATATCAACAGTGTTTCTTATTATCAAAAAGTTACCCTCAACCGAAGCCTGTTACCTCACTAATAATAATTAAATACAAATGTCGAAACACCATAGTCTTATCTCAAAATTTTGGCTTAATAAGTGGAGAACCTGAAGGATCCCTTTAAGAATAAATGAGCCTTTTTTCATTTTATGAAAGGACAAGCTACAAAATTAAAAATAATTTTTGGTTAATGCTGTAGATTATAATTCATAGTCTTTGCACGCTCTTAGGTACGAGAATATTTAAGATAGGTTAGTAAATACTTATACTTTTTTCTTTTTCAGTGTATTACGATTTGCTTGGTGGATTGTAAAATATTTAATTTTGGTGACCATATCAAATTCTTGTCATATAAAAATAGAATTTGGTCTAAGAATTGGCTACTTTTACTGGCAATTCCATTTAGGCAGACATTATGCAAAAAGGCAAAACTATGAACAATCTGCAGCATAAAGAAAAAATGATTCTTAATTTTTTGGCTTGTCCCTTCATAAAATGAAAAAAGACTTATTTATCCTTAAAGGGATCCCTCAACCTATCCACTTAGATTGAAATTTCCAGAGAAGACTATGGTCCTACTTGCGAATCTATTTTCGAGCCATTTTGATCTTCCAATGATGCACACAGTATACTGCTCTATCTGATAAAACAGTAAGATTTTTAAAAACAGAAAAAAATACAATTTCTTATAATAGCTTTTTTAATATAATACTTATTTCTTGACTATATCTCAGTGCAGTTCGTATGTCGCGTCACTGAAAAGATAAAACGACTTGAAAATTAATCTACGAGTAATGCCGTATTATTCTCCAGACTTTTAAACTAAATGGATGTTCTCGATGATCCCTTTAAAAATAGGCGTAAAATGAATTTCATCAGCATCAGAATCGAGAATGTAAGGCATTAAAAGGTAATATTAATAATCGACGTAGTTGCGTGCGTGTGTGTATATACGTGTACGACAATACGGATCGGCGGAGAAGTACAAACTTCTTTTGTTCTTTGAAGGGGAACTGCCAACGAAAGTGAAAGTAAAAGAATTTTTCCGTTGAAATAAAGCCCTGATTTATCACTTTAAAATTGATTTATCTCAGCAATGATGCTATTCCGGATGTCATAATATAGGACTTTTCGACATAGTTTATGCTAAAGAATATGTGGTTAATATTAAAAGCATGATTGCTGATACACCCTGTATATATTTTAGATTTAAAGGTACGTTAAATATATGTGAATTGATGGGCTATACCTGTGTGACACTAAAAAATTCGATTTTTTGCCCTTTTCGGTAGTTCTTATGTTCAAGAACGTTTTTTTACAATTTGAAGGTGCTATCTATAATATTTTTCGAATGTTTAGCCTTTAGAAGAGCACTCGTTCGCAGTTTTAACTACCGGAGGATGGAGGTGTGATTTAATGCGTTTGCGATATTGCTACCGTTGAACTTGTGACATTGTAAATAGTACATCAGCATTATATTAGGAAATATAACTGTACGATTGTTGGAAAACGCAATGTTGCCATTTAAAGTTGTTTTAGAGCCAATTATCATAGTAGCACCTGAAAACTGTAAACGCTACTTTCCCGAAGCGGTCTTTCAAATTAGCTGTCATTCTAATTCAAAGAGCAAATATCCGATTCACTTGAAATTTGAACTATATGTTCTCAAATATATTTATTCTACAATCTCCTAGGATATGTTTGGTTAGTTTTATGAAAAGACTAGCTACCCTTAGAGGGGTGTATTCATGATGTCATTCGAAAGGTCATACTTTAAAGACTTCGAAACTTTCTAGGTTACTTTGTGGTCACGTGTCCTTGAAATAATATAGGGGTTAAAATATTATGAGAAGTGAAAGTAAATGATTAAAAAATGACCTTCCCTCTAATCTGAGGGAGGATGGATTTTGTGTAGTCATTCAAAAGGTTATACCTTAAGCATTTTTAAAGTCGTCAAGGTCAGTTAGCGATTACGCTCCTTTGAGAAGCTATTGTATAAAAAATGTTCGTAGGACTGTATTTAATATGCTCTGTGTATCATTCAGTACATACATACATGTAGGTTTACTATCCTGTCTTCTTCTTCCCGAATAATATACTTTTTTAAACGAATTCTAATAAAAATTAATAAGTATGTTTATAAATGTATTAATTACGATACCACAAGAAAGGTACAGCGTTTCTGTTTATAACCCTCTCCCGTTTTCTGAAAAAATACCCCCATATATGTAGGGTTACCATTTAAAATCCTGGATATACATATTAAAAATATTGATATAAATGCTAATATCATTAGAAACCGTTTAATAGAAACAATATAACTCATCAAATATTTAATACAATTATAAACATACCTATTAATTTTCATTAGAATTCGCTCAAAAGAGTATATTATCCGCGAAAAAGACAACAGGATACTAAGCCTACATGTGTGTATATACTGAACAATACGCAGAGCGCATGAAATACAGTCCTGCGAAGATTTTTTAAAATGAATAGCTTCTCAAAGGAACGTAATCGCCATGTGACCTTGACGACTTTAAAATACTTAAGATATAACTTTTTGAACGACGACATGAAATACCTCCTCCCTCCGGATAGAGGGAAGGTCTTGTTTTAACCATTCACCTTCACTTCTTATAATATTTTAACCCCTATAACATTTCAAGGGTACGTGACCACTAAGTGACCTCGAAGTTTTCGAAGTCCTTAAAGCATGACCTTTCGAATGACATCATGAATACTCCCCTCCTAGGGAAATAGTCTTTCTGTACAATTACCTTATTTTATTACACTCACTTCATTAGACTGTTACCAGCACTTGACGCTTCTAATGATAATATCTCAATAAATTAGGGTAGCTCCTGCGTCTACCATACTAATCAAATTGAATCGAAAATTTGATGATAACTTTTATGCATATATTTATACTTAAAAATCTTAAATGTATTTATAATGTATATAAATGCAGCAAACTTCTAATAATATAAACATTAACAATTCAATAAATATTAATACAGATAATATTTTAGGATCGGCATTGAATGAAATTATCCCAGAAGGACAGATTCGTCTTCTGCGCATGCGCGCCGATGGGTGATATATAGCTAAGACATAATTAATTAAAATAAAAAATACAATTATGACTATTTATTTTTTATTCAATGTTTTTGTTTGAAATTATAATCTTAAATTGTGCGCACTTCTTCCGAACGCTGTACCCAAAATGGCGCTCAGCTGACTCCCTTACAGCTGCCTGAAATACCCTTAATTCATTCAAACTTTCGCTAATATCTCTTTTTTCAGCTCGATAACCGATATTTTCATTAATGTCGTTTGAAAGAAGAGAATTTTTCTCTTACAAGACTGATGTAATTACATTACTGGACAAATAAGATTTCATTCGTAATTAATTGATTCAACTTTGCCATAAGAGTCCATGTTAAAAATGCTTATTTTGAGCTAAAATTTTTTGAGTTTTTGACTGATAAGCGGTATAAATAAGGGTACCGTTAGATTCAGCGTGTTCTAAACTTTAAAAAATGATATGTCCGAGTTGGAGACATTACACGCAGGGGTCTCCTTAAATAATTTAGTATATGATTTAAATAATTTATTGTTTTTGTACATATAAAAATAAAAGTATTTACATATTTTGTTGATATAAACAGTATTTATGTTATTCTAATTACAGGTTCCTTATTGTTACTTAATATACAAATTAAAAATGTTATGGGTCGTTTCAACCAAACTCTTTAACCGAGGTTTAACCTTAAGGACTCTAGGGTCTCTAACCTAAGGTTTAAGACACTTTGTCATTTCAACCAAAATTTAAACGCTGGGTAAAATAAACTAAACCGGGATTAATTTAAACGGTCAATTTTGACCGTTTATGAGTTTAACTAGCGTTTAATAAAAAGAACCTAGGAAAAATACACCTGGAGTTTTAAAGTTTCTAAAACATTTAAATAATAATGGCAAATCATTTGTTTGATATTATATCATCGTCAGATGACGAAGAATTTATACAAATTTTAAGAAGACCTCGAAAAATGAAAAATAAGATTAACTATCTGCTCGAATTAGACGAAGAAGAGTTTAAAATGCGATTTAGGTTAAACAAATATACCGTTTTACGCATATTAAATCTGATAAAAGTAAATCTACAATTTACAACAGAAAAGTATATAGAAGTTTTTTCTATATAAATATAATTTACACAAATAAAGCACATATACAAAATGTACTACTTATTAAACACGCCGCAGAGCTTAGATAGAAAAAGAGGAATCTCTTTAATTATAAGAGATATTTTATTTGTACACCTAATCTTTTCGAAGTCTTTTTTTATTTGTTTTTAGAAAGGCCATACGTAGAAAAGGAATATCTCTTATAATTAATGAAATATGTGTCGTTTTGTATCTAAGCTCGGGGGCGTTTAAATTGGTACAACCTGTATATACACACATATATATGTAACATAAATATATATACAATTAAATAATAATTTTGTCTTGATTATATTTTTTATATAGTAATAATGCAACATCTCCACTTCTCCACTGCAGCAACTATTGCTCGCACAAGAATGTATGCCACAGGTGCATCAGTGCATGGTTAGTTTGTTTTGGTTACCATAAAAATTGTCACGGTTATAAGGTTGTTCCAAAATGCTCTGGACACAGTAAATAGGGTGCTTTAATTAACCAATCACGTTTGACTTCAAAGAGTTTTCTTGAATAGGGTACAAGGTTAGTTAAACCGTAGCTATTTTCATCTGGATGAAACCGACTTAACTTAAATGGCGGTTTAAACGTCGTTTATAATAACTTGAGTTTACTTAACCATTAGTTAACTGTACATTTGGTTGAAACGGCCCTATATCATCAATTCTATCGAAAAATTCAACATTAATATGATTGAAATATTCAATACTTTCACTCTTTGTGTAGCCTCTTCAATATGTATAGGTACAGGTGGTATCTAATATTTTTGAAACACTTCTTTTAGAGTAAATTGAGCTTCCAATGCGAATGATGGCTTTACAAGAGTGCATTGTTTTTCTAGTATACGCTTTTTATTTGCGGAAAGAGCACTTATCACTAACCGTCTCATCTCCCGGCTCTAAAAAATTCAAAAATCCTGTATCGCTTGTTATGAAACTATCTGTAGGCCGTCCAGCGTATCCTTTTGAAACAAAAGTAATCAGCTGTGATTGAGTTACAGTGAATAGAAATTTTATAGTAAAGCTACCTTTATAATTTGAATACAGTAGTACTCGTTTCTCCACTTATATAGGTGTGTCACAAGCTATTTTTGTGCAATCGATTATGGCCCGACATTGGGGATAGTTTTTAAAAGTGATAGGCTTGGTATCTTTGACAGTATTTTTGGATAGGCGAAACAACCAATTTTTAAGGCTTATAATTAATGAATCTAACAAACGGACAAATATTATTGACGCTGTTTATCTTTTCACTTGAAATATTTTAACCAATGTGATGAAGAACTTAGTCTAAGTTTTAATTTCATTAAAAAAAGAAATAACCGATTTTATTCTGAGAGTTTTTTGTAAAAGTGTGGTTGGCCGTTTTGACCAAGTGCACTGAACTCTGTAACAAAATGTTTAATAATAATATAGAAACTCCATTTAGAGATTTCATGGCTTCACCAGACTCAATCGATTCAAAGACATACAAATTATTTTGTGTTTCCCAGTCCGGACCAAGTATTTTATTAGCTGTTTCTTTGTGTGTGTGTGTAAATGAATATTCTAGTTCACTTAAGGATTTTGACAAGTTTTCTTCAGTTATAATTATCTTTGTATTAGTATAAGGTTTTGTGTTTTGTGTAATCGTAGTTGACGTTGACACTTCATTCTTGTATAATGAACAAATTATAACTGTAATGTTTTTCGTGTCAAGAGTATCAAAATCAGGGTCAGTTTGAATGCTTATATGCTTATATAATTTATCTATGGCTTCTAAAAATCAGATTAATACATTATAGTCATGTTTAATAACTACATCAAATTTGTTTACGGCTAATATATTTTGAAATTATTTTTCACCACCATTAAGTTGATTTAACGGCAATCCGTATACCGACATTACAGGGCAAAAACTATTTCGCATGCAGCGTTTTCATTTGTTGATGGATTGTAAAGTTATTACATATTTTTGGAAATGCCAGAAGATTATCTACTAAAGTACGTTGGGAAAATTAATAAAGAATGAAACAAAATTTTATTTTTTAAATAAATATATTAACATTATTGAGAAACAACAAATAAATCGCAAAATCCCCCAACGTACTTTAGTAAATAATGTTTTTACGTTTTCTAAAAGTCCACAAAAATGCAAATCCGTCCAGAAATGATGACGCTGCATTTGAAATAATTAATGGAAGAATTTCGTGTACGGGAAGTCGCCAACACGAAATTCTTCCATTATTTATTTCAAATGCAGCATCGTCATTTCGGGACGGATTTTCATTTTTCTGGACTTTTTGGAAACGCAAAAACATTATCTACTAAAGAACGTTAGGAGATTTTGCGATTTATTTGTTGTTTCTCCATAATATTAATATATTTATTTAAACAAAAATCTTTTTCATTTTTTGTTAAATTTCCCAACGTAATTTAGTAGATAAGCTTCTGGCATTTCCAAAAACATTTAATAACTTTACAATCCGTCAACAAATGAAGACCTACATGCGAAATAGTTTTTGCCCTGTAATGTCGGTGTAGGGTTTCCTATTAATTGCAGACCAATAATGAGAATTATATGGCAGTTTAATGTACCAATGCTCTCAAAGATAGCCTCACAATTGAAGAAAACTTAGTTAACAAAATTATTATCATTAATAATTTGTTGTGCTGCCCATTAGCAAAATATCATTCTTTGTTGATAATAATTTAGAAATGTAGCTTGATTTAGGGTTACGTGGTACGGTTGATAATGTAGATCTCATAAATACCTACTGGCAGTAGATCCAGAAATAGCCAAGGTAAGCTCAATTTCATATAAACCGATATGAACATTTCAGTTTTGCTTAGCTAGTACACTCGGGGAAATGTATTCTGTCCAACTTACAACCAAATGTTTTAAAGGGCCGTACTTCAGTAGCGGTCAACACTTTTCCACATCACGCTAGTTACCTGGTCTAGCACCGAGTCCTGAGGGTCCCGAGCAATAAACCGAGAACAATCCAAGAACCCTAATATACCTGATACTCTAATCACTAATCCAAAATTACAATTTTTATATTATTAATCAAACATATTTGAAATTATTATGAATACATTCCTTGTATTTTTAACATGAAAATGAATCCAAACATGACGTTATATTCGGACTATTATTTCTGTATTAGTTATATGTTGCATCTCTCATTTTATTAAAATCTGATAAGAATCAAATTTATTTTATTATAATATGTATATAAATAATCCAAATAAACATCAATTAACCCGTAGCAGAATCATAATAACAAAATTGAAATTTTTAATTTTATGAAATAATTAACCTTTTTCTTTTTGAAGATAGTATTTTTAAATATTTACATTAATTTCTCAATTATATCTTTAACTAAAATTTATATTTGTTAAGTTTTTAATGATATGTTTATATCCTTTCCAATATTTTGGACATTTATTTTAACTTAATGCACAACGAAGATATATAATAAAATTGAATTTTTATTAGAATTTATATTTAATAAAGTAGCAACTGCAAGGCATAACTAAAAGAAATAATGGTCTGATTAATGTCGTATTTAAACTTATTTTTATGTTAAAAATACAAGGAATGTATTCATAATAATTTCAAATATGTTTGATTAATAATATAAAAATAGTAATTTTGGATTAGTGATTAGAGTATCAGGTATATTAGGGTTCTTGGATTATTCTCGGTTTATTGCTCGGTACTCCGTGCTAGACCAGGTAACTAGCGTGATGTGGAAAAGTGTTGACCGCCATTGAAGTACGGCCTTTTAAAACATTTGGTTCTAAGTTGGACAGAATATATTTCCCCGAGTGTACAGCAATGAAGTGCGAATTATTCTTGTATTTATATTCGTTTACTAACCTCCTTCTACGATCAAATTTTTTCTCCCGAAAACGTAGTTCAATATCACCTATTGCGGTATGGTTAAGTTATTAACGTTCAGAGATTCGAATATCATATAATCTCGTTGCTATACGAAATCGTTTGCGACAGTCTCCTAAAATAAATAGAATATCAACAATTTTATTGATAACGTAGTCAGATATTTTTTAATAGGTTACTGCTCAAGTTACATACTTTTCAAAAAAATAGATAAGAAAACAGACAAATTCGATATTATAAAATTAACACGTTGACTGCCACGTCACCTATATTCGGGTGACACTCAAGCTTCGGATCGAGCCGCGTCACCCTTATTGGGGTGACACTTATTTGACTACTTGCGATGGATATTCGTATGTGTTTAAAAAAATATTTCGCAGAGGAAGTAACAAAACTATTGAGTAATAATTAATATAAACTATATTTATTAATATAAACTTAAATTTATAATAGAATTTCATTAATATACACTATTGTATTAAAAGTAATTCGAACAAGGTTTATTAAGAAAATTATGTAGAATGTAAAACTTTATAACATTCTATACAAAGCTGGGGTTGGTCGGGACAACTTGGACAATAAGTTGTTGTTTTCTTTATATTCCCTCGTATCTCTGATCGGCCAATTTGATGTCTTTTATCTGTATAACATTGTTTACGCGGTACGCGTGGCCTGAAGAAGATTTCACTGTAACACGCGCGGCAATCAACGTATTAAACACAATTTTTAAAAAAGCAAATATCCAGTGAACTAGGTGTACTTATCACTAAAACTAGTAAAAATCAGTAGTTTAAAATTAAAGTTCCAGAGAAAGATAAAGGAACGCAAGTTTCTGATTTACATGGCTAATAGTAGTAGAAAAAATTGGATAATGGTAATAAAACCAAATTATAACTACTTCAATATTTTCTCAATAATTTCATGTAGACTACAGATTCGGCAATCTTAAATTTTTTACCGTTTAAGCTCAAAGTGACTGGCGATATCTACGTAATCGGAGCTGTTTGCAAAAATAAAACACCATACGGCTACCTATACGTTATGTGTAAAAATGAAACTCAAAATCCGACTGTTTAGTCACCTCGCTGTGAACATCGGGTAACGCTAATGCTGGTTGTATTCATTAGTACAATGAAATCAAGATCCGGTAGTGCCTCAACGGCAACTAATTTAAAAAAAAATACTATCCTCTATTATGCGAAGATGGACTAATATCTAATTTTCATTTTTGATGAATTTATTGTAAGATCGGTATATTTAATTAAAAATTTAATCAAACGTTCATTGTATAATGCCTATATAATCTTTCTAATATGACAACAAACGTTAAAATCGGTTTACGGAAAGCTAAGATATCATGACGGTGCATTCTCGAACAGTTGTTTTCAAAGTTTCTTTCCAACGAATTGTTTCCTAATCAAGCACTTTCTTCCGACTGAGACTGGTGTTTCAATCGGAGCTTTTACTCTTAGACGTTTAAAACCTAACTACGGCATCTACTATCCTTTACCCCCACTCATCCGACCTAGCTCGATTTCACCTAGAAACCCAATACACGCACAGTCCGATAGCTATGTATGTGTTAAGAAGCTTCCCATATTAAAAGAGAATATACTTGATTGAAATACCGTTGGTGTTTGTTAAATGGTAGTAGTTTTCATTGTTAAGGGGATCCATTGCGCGTCGAGAAAATATTTCCAAATTATCTTCTACAATTTTAAAAATTTGAATATATTCTTAGGGACCAAATTGGCTCGTATTGATCTGCTTAATTAACGTAAAGGCTTATTTCTGGATTAAAAAAAAAATTTAATCGGATATTAATAATAATATTTTATTTCCCATCAATAATTTCGAAAAAGGGAGCCTTTACGACGCTGCGCCAAACTTCAATGAGTAATTTAAGACCAATAAAAAGCAAATATTCCCATAAATGTAGAAGATTTTTTGGAAATACTATTGTAGCGCAACAATAGCAAATTTGCACATTTTTCCTTGTTGCGCTACAATAGTATTTCCAAAAAATCTTCTACATTTATGGGAATATTTGCTTCTTGTTGGTCTTAAATTACTCGTTGAAGTTTGGCGCAACGTCGTAAACGCTCCCTTTTTCGAAATTATTGATGGGAAATAAAATAATATTATTAATATCCGATTTAAAAAAAAAAAATTTTTAATCCAAAAAATAAGCCTTTACGTTAATTAAGCAGATCAATACGAGCCAATTTGGTCCCTATGAATATATTTAAATTTTTAAATATGTAGAAGATAATTTGGAAGTACTTTCTCGACGCCCAATGGATCCCCTTGATGTGATTACATTTGGGTAGCACGCTATTTTTACTACCAACAGTAACGCTATCACTATCGTTCGCAAAGCCAAGCAGTACTATATACCTTTACTGCTATCTGAATGAAATGGCAATGGTAATTCGGTAAATACTATTAGGGGTGCGTTCGAGAATGACACACACTATTTTTACTGCTGACGCTGTTGCGCATACAAAATTGGTTTAAATGTGTGGAATATTGTTAATAGTGTTATTAGCGTATCGTGAACGCGCCTCAAGCAAGGTCAGCTGGTAGAGAGAATTTCATTTGTTTAAATCCAAGAAGTTTTGATACTGTTGATAGCATGAAATAAACGCTCTAACGTCACAGCACTATTCATTCATATTACAACGTAGCTTCGCAAACAGTTGTAGCGTTACATAGCGTAAAATAGCATTATCCTTAACGTAACCAATGTGTTGGTGCTGTAAGTGTGTTTTAAATGTTCACCTGACAGCAAGAATAAATAATGATCAATAAAATATGTCTTAGGTGTATAGTAATTAAATATACAGGATGTATCAGTAATGATGCTTTTAACTTTAACCACATATTCTAAGCATAAACTAAGTCGAAATGTCATGTATCATTAATACCGTAAAAATATAAGTTCAGAGATAAATAAATTTTCAACCGATAAATCAAGGCTTCGATGGAAAAATTACTATACTTTCACTTTCGTTGACATTTTCCTTCCGATAAACAAATGAAGCTCGTACTTTACTGCTCCGTATTGCCATACGCAAATATTTGAAACTATACCAATTACAAATATTACCTCCTGACGTCTTACATTCCTGATCCAGACGCTATATAAAATATATTTTCTGCATATTTTTAAAAGGATCCTCAAAAGCACCTATTAAGTTGACAATTCTAGGCAACGATACAGCGTTATTTGTAGAATAATATTTTCCAGTCGTTTTATTTTTTCCATGATGCGCCATATAAATTGCTCTACGGTAGTAAAAAAATATATTAAAAAAGCGATTATAAGAAATTTTATTTTTTTCTGTTTTTGAAAATCTTACTGTCTTATCAGATAGAACAGTTTGCTGCACATTGGAAGAGCAAAATTACGTGAAAATTGGTTTTCAAGTAAAGCCAAAATGTTCTCTGAAAATTTTGACTGAAATGGAGAGCTTAAAAGATCCATTTAAGAACAAATAATCCATTTTATATATTATAAAAAGATAAGCTACAAAATTGAGAATAATTGTTTGTTAATGCCGTAAATTATTATTAAGGAAGGTTACTACCCAAATCAATTTTCTTAGGATTTTTTTCAAATTGATACCAAGTATTTATTATGATGTAAAACGTAACTGATTGAACTTTGAAATAGCCCAACGACATAAATTTCGAGGTATGGAGCCTCAAAATGTCAATATTTTGCACGCGTCATATGGGATGTAACAGCAGTTTCAAGACATCCCATACAGCACATTTGACTAAATGTTGTCTAATAGACATATTTTTTGTCATCCAATTGACTAAAAGATACCAAAAAGATGTCTGTAAGTAACTAGGTGCTCTATGGGATGTTTGCTCGTTAATAAAATACGGCTTTTAGGAATTTGCTGAAAAAGCAGTATTCTTTTTTTGAAACCTTAAGGAAGATAGTATTAAAAAGCCAGGAAGCCTTGCGTTTCCGTTATTAGGATATTTTAATGCAAAGTCAGAGATGTGACGTTGAATTATTTGCGATTTGAGGTTGGAAGCAGCACAATAATATACGCGTGGTAAAACACTCGCTCTCTCTCTAACTAGTCTTACTGTATGTGTACGCATGAATGTTATGATTTGTTTATGTGTGATATACAGACGAGTTTCGGAAAAGCAGCCGCTTACAAAAGTTTTATGTTTACTATGAGCTCTGATGTATGGTACTAGTCTATCATTAAGTCCTAAACTTTTGTAAGTGATGGTCAGGTAGTAACCTCCTTAACCCTTAAAGCGCACACTTCATATTAATATCATAAAACGTACATGGGGTCTAAAAGACCCTAGCTTTTTATAATGTCTACAAAACTTGTATTTTCAAGTATTCTATTACGAAAATAATAATGTTTCTTATGAATCAGTTTTTCATAATTGACGGTAAAAACACAAAACTTTAAATACTAAAAGTTACAATTAAAGCATATATTTTCTTTAGGGCATTTTAGACCCCTAGTGCACTTTAAGGGTTAATAACATTAACAGCAGGTGCAAAAGCTATAGCTAATAATCACTTGTAAATTAGCAACGACAACGGTTTCCTAGTAACATTTGAAGCTTTTATGACATATACAGGATCTTCAAAAAGTCTCGGACCGGTTGAATAACTTGAAAAGTAGATTTTACACAAAAAAATGTTTGAAATAAAAGTTGTAGGAAATTGAACTGGCTTTCCAACTGTGACCTCGGTCGTAACTTTGACCTTGATCTTCGAGGGCATTTGAAGGTCAAGTTCATTTTTTTAAATAGCAACCACCCAATTTTGATACCGAAAATGAAAAAATTTTACGTCCAAATACATTCTTCAGTAACCGAAAATTTTGACCTCTGAAGGCCAGATAAAGGTGAAACAGTAACCGGTTGGACATCTTGAAAAGTAGATGTTACACAATAAAATGGTTGAGACAAAAGTTGTAGGAAATTGCGTTGGCTATCCAAACGTGACCTCGGTCGTGACATGGACCTTCAAGGTCATTTGAAGGTCAAGTCTATTTTTTCAAATAACAACAAAATTTCATTTATTCCAGCCAATTAAGGCAAATGGTGTAATGCCAAGCTAATGAGGGTGAGATATGAGAGTTTATCACAGCCATTTATGGCGCTGTTTAATCAATAGTCGAATATTAATAATTTTTTTCCTATTGTAGAAAATGCTCAGAGTTTACAACCTCAACTACCTGGCAATGTGCTATGCGATAATTACATTCTTCTACAGCTTTACTTATTATGTCTTCATCAATAGTAATAATATTATCCCTTATTTTCTGCTGGAATTCATTGAGGTTCGCTGGTTTCGTTTGATATACCTTATCTTTAAAGTAACCCCACAAAAAATAATCAAGCAGAGTAAGGTCGGAGATCTAGCTAGCCATTATATTGCACCTCTTCGTCATATCCACCTTCCTAGAAATACTCCATTCAAATGATCACGTGCACCTCGCCCATAATGAGGCGGGGCACCGTTTTGCTGGAACATCGTTTGATCAAAATCATTGCCCAGATTGCATAAATCACTGGGACGATTTCATTTTGGAGCATGTACTCATACTTAACCGCAGTAAGATTTCCTTCATTAAAGAAGGGCCAATAATACTGTTGTTTATAATGCCAGCACAGATATTTAGTTTCTGAGGGTATTGGGTACTGCGAGTATCCGACATCCATTTTGCGTTTATATTACTCAAGTACCTAAAGTTATCTCTATTGACATTGCCATTAAGCTCAAAGGTAGCTTCGTCTGAAAATACAATTCTATTCAAAAAATATCAATCAGCAGTTATTCGGTTCATCACGAAGTCACAAAACTTTAAGCGTTTATCTGGATCATATTCAGTCAATTCGTGAACAAATTTTACTTTGTATGGATGAAACTTCAACTTTTTAATCAAAATAGTAAGCACTGATCCGACGCTAAAATTATGTTGCAGGTGGAATCTCGCGTAATTGTACTGTGGCAATCCTCATTAATTGAAAGAGCAGCATCTAGTTGTTTTTCTTCAGTAGTTATTGTAACTGGACGACCCGATCTAGGAAGATCTTTTATACCCCCACTTAAATTGAGCCGCATAATTGTCCTTTATACTGTCGACTTGGATATCGATTGAGTTCCTACCCTAAAAGTATCATTGAACAAGATCCGAACTTCTTCATTAGATCTCGTCCTGTCACCGTATCCTCTCATCATAAGAATAATTATTCATTCTCGTTCAGTAAGAGGATTCATGCTGTATTTACATAAAGGAATAAACCAATAGAAAAATTTAAGTTCAAGATATAACGATATGAAAAGCGATAAGATCGTAAGATCAATCTACCTTGCCGCAGCTGGCTGCGTATCAATTTACCTTACCTTAAGGGTTAAAGTGATAAAATCTGCAGATTTAAATGATATTAAAAACTATCATGTTTTTATATTTTTATAAGTAAATTAGTGTGATTTAAATTACATGTAATCGAACTTATTTAGAAATTAATAATTTTTTATGTTTCGTATTTGTACGAGTACGATATATGGTAATCACGCGCCTGCGTGGTAAGTTATAACAATTGAAATACTTAAAATCTGCAGATTATATAAAGAAACAAGACATCGATAGTATAAATATTCTTTATTCGGAAAATGTTGAAAAATATAGTCATAGCCGAATCAAATTAAAAAATATTTCTTTCATAAACTAAGAAATAGCTATTATATTTAAGATTTCTGGGAAATACGTAAGACAATTAAGCAAAATTCACATAATATAATAATTAAAATACCGTTTTGCTAATGGAATTTCGTTTGAATTATTATTAAAAATCATATTTTTAATTAATGAATGCTTGCAAAACGTTTTAATTGTGGTTGAAAAATATTTTTATTGCGCATGCTCATTTGACTTTATAATTTTAATCGAACTACTTTAAATATCTGTAGATCATTGCCGCGCTATAACTGGCTATGATAAACTCTCATATCTCACCTTCTTTAGCTTAACATCACACCATTTGCTTAGTTGACTGGAATAAATGAAATTTTATTGCAATTTGAAAAAATGGACTTGACCTTCAGATGACCTTTAAGGCCCATGTCACGACGAGGTCATGGTTGGATAGCTAACGCAATTTCCTACAAAATTTGTCTCAACCATTTTTTTGTGTAACATCTACTTTTCTAGATGTCTAACCAGTTACAGCTTCACCTTTATCTAGTTTTCATAGGTAACAAATTTCGGATGTTGAAAAACTTAGTTGGACGTAAAATTTTTTATTTCCGGTGTCAAAATTGGGAGCTACAATTTTTAAAAAAATGAACTTGACCTTCAAATGACTTTGAAGGTCAAGGTCAAAGTTACGACCGAAGGTCGCAGTTGGAAAGCCAGTGCTATTTCCTACAACTTTTATTTCAAACATTTTTTTGTGTAACATCTACTTTTCAAGTTATTCACCTGGTCCGGGCCTTTTTGAAGACCCTGAGAAATTGTTGTAATTTAAGATTCCACCATTTGAATACTATAAATAATAGCAACAATATCACTACAATAAACATACCATACTATAAAAATTGATCTTTTTTACTATTAAATGTACTGATTGTTAGAATATTATGTACAGGGTCTTTCTCTAACGGCGGCATTTAGGCGTTTTGTGTTAGTTGACTATAGCACTCAGAATGATGGAATCTGAGACTGCTGATTGGTCAAACTCGTGTAGTGCCTACATAAAACAATCTGTTACCAATAGGTGAATACGAAAAATAAGACCCATCCGCCATTTTGGTGTGTCGAAATGTTTACGTGCTAATCATAACATAAAGAAATGTAAAATGGAAAAATGTCAAGAAGGTCTGGTCACTAAAGTAAAAATTGAAAATAATCAATAAAAAGTAAATATATTCGTACTTTCCATTCATTATTTTCAATGTTTACTTTAGTGACCTGATCTTTTTGACATTTCTCCATTTTACGCTTCTTTCTGTTACGATTAGCATGTAAAGATTTCTACACACCAAAATGGCGCGGTTGGGTCTAATTTTTCGTATTCAACTATCGGTAATGGACTATTTTATATTGGCACTACATGATATTGACCAATCTACGCTCTCAAATCCTATCATTCTGAGTGATTTAGTCAACTGACATGAATCATATGTATGTCGCCGTTAGAGAAAGACGCTGTAGCAGAACTGATTTCAGAAAAGTCTCAAGTACATTTGAAACAACTATGCAAAATGATAGACTTTACAGAAATTACAAATGCAAGTACCACAATTCATTGTTAAAACTATTACAACGTGTATAGTTAGATATGTAATCATTTTGAATTTGATCTCTCACTGAGTATAGTGGCCATCATACAAACATGCTTCATTTATGAGAAAAAGTGGCAAGTAAATTGGTTCTCTACTAAAACATGTTCTAATCAGAACATTATTATTAAATATCTTATTATATGATCAAGGTATATGTGGTAGTATCCCGACGGCAAATACATACCGACGATCGCTATCGTGTAACTTATACATCAAGTTTGGCCATCCCAATTTTGATATCAATTTATCTCCACGTATGATCCATTGCCATGATTAAAGTTAAGCATTTCTTAATATGGTTTTGAATAATCTTTTATTTGAATCTATGAACATAAAAATCGGTCATGCAATCCAGAGGTATAATACTCTGTTATTTATATATATTTATGCCAAAATTAATATTCTTCTTCATAATATTCTCTAGATTTCTGTATGTATAGAGCTGAAGTTGGTCACTTGACGTAGCTTGGTAGACCTGAGTAAGCTGAAACGTGAATGTAGTTATATATGATACGTAAGCAGTGTGTTTGTGTATGTATGAATGTCAGCGCTATATGATTTTACTTTTTTTATTAAGTTAATCAGGCTAATGTATCTTATGCAGCAAATTTGATAGCATTAACCTTAAAATCATGATGGACAAAACACGTACTGTATTTCTTTTTCTTGTATTCAGCTTGCAGCTATTAAATCCTGTATTGAAGTATATCGAACTTTAAAGTACAATGAAACGCTATAATATGTGCACATAAACTAGTTGAATTTCAAATATCATGTGTAAGACCAGATCTTCTAAAAATATTAAAGATTGACTAAATTTTCATCAATATTATGTTATTTTTATAGTCTTGAAACCCATCTCCCTTTCAAAATATATAAAATACTTATTAAATGATTTATGTAAAAATCAATACATCTTCATAATATGAAATAATATAAAAGATTCTTCTCCTACCTATCTTACAATGACCAATCTCAATATGTCAGTAGTATTCAAAATCTACAAACTGATGCTCATCATTCAGTGGCTTTCGGAGGGTTCTATTAATCACATTCCTATGTAGTACACCTAAAAGTATCATGAAATTTTATGACTTTTCCACACAAACTGACAAAATGCAAATTTCATTTGTCAAACCAGAGCCTCCAAAAATATCACAAATTGGCTAAATTTGCATCAATAATATATCATTTCAGGGCCGTGCAGCTCCTTCTTCCTTCATGTTTTATTAAACAGTGATTAAATAGTGTATTAAAAACGTATTCACCAATTGTATATATTTTTTTAATATAGATAAAAATATCTATTCTTTTTTTTATGCTTAGTCATAAATTATTACGAACCCTGTTTGTTGATAATACGTGAATTTATTCAAACAAGTATTATAAAATATATTAAAACTTTTATAGCAGTGATATTTAAAGTTTCCAAAATGAGGCTTTACAAATTGAATTAATTTTTCGTATACACTGAATAATACTAAACATATTTGTAAATGCATGTTTAGAGACCAGATTATTAATTAATGCTTACATTACATAAGTAATGCTCTTTGGAATGATAAAAAGCTTGGAAAGTGTTCTCTTTTAGTCTGGAGCAAATTAAAACATTAATATTTTATTTTAAGCACTATATTCTTAGAAAAAGTTATGAGATCCCACAAAAAACAAGCTTCAGCTGTAAAAAAAAGGCGGCAAGTAAATAAATCGTTTAGTGTAAATAAAGTAAAATATAATATTCGAATTTGTACAAAATTAGTAAAACCCAAATGTTAGGCAAGTGTTTATTTTTACCGTGGTAAAAGTTAAAATTTCGAGAAAAAAGGTAGTAACACAAAAAAGTTTCTTGCCGAGCCCGTTATATGAAATGGTATTAAATAGCAACATTTTGAAATTACGAAAAACAATGTTTGTGCTGTAAGATAACGACTTAGATAGGATCATTATGGGCTCGGCAAGTGACTCTCTTGTGTTACTATTTTTTTTCTTGAAATTTTAACTTTTGCCAGAGTACAAATATATGTATACTTGCCTTACATTTAGAATTCACTAATTTTTTTAATTCGAATATTTTATTTTATTATATTATTTACGCTAGGCGATTTATGTATTTGCCGCCATTTTTTATAGGCGACGCTTTTTTTTTAATATTGATATTGAGTAAAGAAGGCACAAGTCAGATGAGACTTCTATTTTGTTTCAAAATTTTATTTTGGAACACAATGTTCATAATAATAAGAAAACTTGACAAAACCTTTGGTTTCATAACTTTTGTTAATTAGAATATTTATTTCACTTAGTAAAAGTAATGAAGAATTTTTAGTAAAAGAATTATACAATATAATAGGGTTTAACAATAATGTTTTTAATAGAATTTCTCTTAGTAGGAAAACAATGTAGGGGAGATTCTTGTACCTCTGGACAGTTTTTTTCAATTTGCTATAATTCAGTGTAAAATAATTATTTGGACTATTTTATTTTTTTGTTGCATACATTGGCTATTTACCTTTGAAATTATATTACCAAAATTTAGATGTGTTCAATTTATTAAAAGTTTTAATTGAATTAAATAAAATTGACAGATGTCCAAAGGTACAAATCTTCGTTTGTACCTTTGGACAGCTAGTGAAAATCATTGAGAAATGCACGTAACTCAGTTATAAATGAAATTGTTATGTTTCAAATTAATATTTAATACATTTTACATTGATATTCATATTCTTTCACATATGTTTTACATGAACTGTCGAAAGTAGTGCAGGTTTCCTAAATTAAGTAAAAATTCGCAAATTATATTGTTACTTGTCTGAATCACAAGGAACAACTGATTCCTTTTGTAATTGAGTAACTGTATATACATTTTTTTGTATACAAATGCATTGTCTAAACGCGCTATACGCTGCTTACATTTCTGACTGTCCCAAGGTACAAATGTAGACATGTCCGAAGGTAGAAGCCAGGGCATATTAAAATATAAATAATCATAAAAATTATACTTGTTAAGATTAAAATTTGCAATAAATAGCAGCTAGTAGCCAATTAAAAATACTAATAAGAAACAAATCAAAATAAAATTTATCTTATCGTATACAATAGTTATAACTAAATATATTAACTCGTAGAATTTTACTTTTCATGCGAAATCGAGCACTGTTGTAAAAGAAGACACTTTAAAGAGAGATGGTCAATAGCCAACCAAAAATATAATAGTTTTGCGGTTTTTGACAATAAATTTTGGTCGATCGATAAATTTTATGTTATTGTTTAAATAACATTAGCCTGTCCAGAGGTACAAGTTGTCCAAAGGTACAATAATCTCCCCTACATTCTGTTTCTTTTTTCCCTTGAGAAACATGTTTGTTTAACGTGATTTCATAACGTTTTTTTAATACCACATTGCCCGAAGAATTCATTTTCACTGCTTTTTAACTTCAGTTAGGGAAAAAAGTATGTTTATAATAATAAAATGTCTCAGGATTTTAAGGCTTTTTATTCATTATAATGGATAAAATGTCTTAAATCCTAAGAAACTCTATTATTATAAACACTTTTTTTTCTAACTGAAATTAAAAAGTAGTCAAGATGACTTGAGGCAATCTAGCGTTAAGAGTATGATAGCGTCAAATAGGGTAGTTAGTAACAGTGAAGGGTAATAAGCAAAAAACTTATAATGGTTTGTTTATATCCTTTTGCCACCTGGTTGCTTATTGATTTTTATCAAAATATATCTTTGTTAATAATTGGCTTTATTCGGCAACTGAGCGGTAGTTAAAAACCAAAACACATTATTATAGATGTGTTTCTTGTTACTCCATTTGGCGGTAGCTAACTGCTAAGATAGATTGTTTAATAAATTGTTCCGGAGTGTAAGCGATCTTTCTAACTTTTTCATCTTTTGAAAGAGAAAATTGCTTATCTAACAAAAGCATTAATATAAAAAAATTACATCTAAATATGCATTTATTTGTAATAAAAAATTCATTACAGAATACCGTGGAAGCCACTCCAGATTAGAAACTCTGCTTCCGGTTTTCAAAATTGATCAAATACATGAATTCATAATGCTAACGTTGTATTGAAGAAACGTTGTAATTATTACAAATCAATAGGCTATTAGTCTGATATTTCTATGATTTTCAATGCAGAATAAGCACCAATATTCTGTGTGTACCTGCGCCATTTTGCTCCCAATTTATTCATTTTTTCCAATTTTTCCACATTGTTGGTTTCTAACTCAGCAATTCATTTTCTCTGTTTCTCTATCAAATTTAGACTATTTTAACCCTTTGAGTGCTGAATAAATTTGGATGTATGACTCCAGAAGCTAACAAGTTTTTTCTAGGAAATAATGAATCTATAGTTTGATACTCAGACAAAAGTAAAATTTTATCCGAAAATCCTAACAATGGCGTCAAAAGGGCCATGACGCCATTTGACGTCATCAGTATCCCACTACCGAAGGAAATGGCGACAATTGGCGTCATCAGTACTCAACGGTTTAATCATCCTTTAGGTATTCTATGCCAGAAAATTCTTTACAGAATACCTTGGAAGCTTGTACAGCTAAGATATTTTTACTTTCAGTTTCCAGAACTTATCTAATCTATGAATTTACAATGCTAAGATTGTATTGTAGTATCTTGTAATTATTACAGTTTTACAAGCTATTTTTATTGTACTCACATAGACTATTATTCTCGTATGATCAAATCTACAAGCCAAATCACACAAAATGCTCGTAGTTTACGGGATACAGCTCTAAATTGATTCAGTTTTCAGAATTTTCTAAGTATGGGGGTTTCAACATCAACTTTTCACTCTGCTATGTTTCTCTGTTAATTTTGTTATTCTTTTTATCTTTTTGCTATTCTGTATTAGATAATTTATTATATATAGAATGCGGTGGAAACCTCTGCAGGTTTGATATATTGCTTTTGGTTTACACAATTTATCAAATCCATGCATTTAAAATGCCAGCATTGCATCGGAAAAATTTTGCAACTATGACAGATATACAAGCTATTATCATCATATTCATTAATTAACATTCAGCTATTTTCTAGATTTGCAACGCAGGATCACTTGTAATGCTCGTAGTATATAGGATATAGTTTTAATTTAATCCTTTTTCACATTTTCTTACAGTGTGGGTCTGAACATTAGCTTAGCATTCTGCCTGTCTTCCTGGCAATCTAGGGCCATTTTTTACTTCTTTTATATATAGTATAGTAGGTAATACGCTATAATATAATATGAAAGTCTCCATATCTTAGGTATTTAAATATTTTCTCTGTTCTTATCGTTGATGCTTCTCATTTATTTCACAGCGGTGATATTACCTTCAGCATCAATCTGAAAAATATTTACAAAGCAGACAAGATTCTTGTTTAGATCATGTTTTGATTTTCTATAATTATACTTATCTGAGTGAAAAATGTCATTTATCCAATAAATAAATTATTTGTGCAAGCTTCGCAAAAAGTCAGGTGCAATATATTGTAGTCTCTTGACGAATACATTGAAAATCTATATAACGCAATAGTTCCGTATTTTTTAAAACTTATAGTGCGTAGCAATTTAATTCTTCTATTCTATTCAACTTCTCAGTTTACCTGTATTAACCTAGATTTCTGACAGTTTTCGTTATCACTATTTAGCATCCCGTGTGCTAAAGCGCATGCACAGAGTAAAAAATTATGAGTGCCTTCAGAAGACACTCAGCTGTCTTAGCCGCTAAATACAATAAGCTTATGATTGGCCTATTTTAATTGATCAACCAATCATATACGTATTTTACTAAGCGGTTGGGGCTGCTGAGTATAAGCCGAATGCGCCCTATAACAGTTAAGCATGAGTGACTAACTTAAGCTTGTGTCATTCATAAAAGCTAACGTCAGCCCGAGACGAAGATCTTTAGAGATAAAGACGATGAAAATAAACCTTTTATTTTTTAAAGAGGACAAGGGCTGAATCACATATGATTGCGTTAATAAATTTTAATGTTCATGGTCTTGTTCAAATGCTTTTTTAATATAGATGCGTAAAATGGCAGTCAAATCATGATACATTTTAATTTTAGATAAAAGCGCGATTAAAAATTATTTGAAGGTTTAGGGCGACCAAACTTTCTGTATAGGAAAAGGTAGTGTTACGACGGTAAATTTAACATGTATTTGCCATCGAGACATTACCGTGACTCTTGATAGATATAAATTGTAGTAGTTTGAACTATTTTTTCTGCACGTTTATATAACATAGAAGTAAATCAAGATTAATTCAGTGGGCCGCACACGTCTGCTTTTATATTCTTGCTTTTTATTAAGTTATTTTTCTCCCTTTTGAGCTTTAAAAGATTTTTAAATTATAATTACATTATTCGAGCGATATAATTTATTTCGAATAAAGAAAGGTATACTTGGAGCAAATACTTAGTAAACATCAATTCAGTTTTCAAACTCAAAAAATGTCTTTAATTAAAAATAGTTGTTGCTGCTGAAAAAAGGAGAAATTCCATGTAAATGAAACCCTCATTTTTTATTATACGTGTATGAAGTCCAACTGCGACAATTTAAAATGAATAGCGTTTAATAGAAAATTGGGTCACATGTGGCTATAGCGATCGGATTCTTGTGGACGCTCACATATTTCATTGCCTGCTTTTATAATAATTTTTCCTCTAAAACTGCAGTGTAACTACATTTGCAACTAAGGTTTCTGTGGCACAAAAAGAAAACATAAAGAGATATAAATATGGCACTTTTTTTAAATTCAGACAAATTTTTTAAACAAGTTAAAATTTTACATTTCATAGAGAATAGACTACAAGTTTCTTTCTTAAAAAATATTAAAATCAAATATACATAGACATTCCTCAACAAAATTATTGTAAAGAAAATTCTCATCTAATACAAGAACAATTTTTTGTTAACGATAACAATGCTAGTGTAGAATATTGCTAAATAATGTTTAATTTTAAATCGAACCGTAATATTTTCACTTTACGAAACTTTTCTAAATGATTTTTGTGTTTTAAACTAGTGTGAAATATGAAAAACAATGGTATCGCGCTTTTTTTTATGAAGATTGCAGGTATATACAGGGTCGTTTCCTAACGGCGGGACATAGGATTGTGTTATTTGACTATAGCATTGAAGCACTTACTATACATTAATATAATTAATAAAAGCGTAGATAGTTAAGTTTTAATGGTTACTTTAGTTTAATTGCTTCTATTATTTATTATAAATATCATTTTACTTAATTAATCTTGGTGACTTCGATTAACACTTAAATTAAACGGAAAATAGTAATTTGACTATAGTAAAAAGTACTATAGTCAAATAACACGAAATCTCCTATGTCCCGCCGTTAGGAAAAGACCCTGTATAAGCTGCAACAGTTATTTTAACGAATATTAAATGATGTTCCACATAAGGAATTAAATTTACCTTAACATTTGAGACCAAGAACAGCTTTGTAAGAACATTTTGCTGTAAGTTATAAAATTAACGAATTAACGTACTTTTTAATGTTAAAATAGCAATTTAAAATAGAAGATGTTTTCCCTAACCTAGAAAAATAGCAGTTTCTAGAGATTTATTACTAGTAAATTACAATGACCCAAAGTCACCCTAATTTTTGGTTAAAATTCCAATTTTATTCAAAGCTTAAGGTATGAAAAGGTCACAAATTTAATTTTTCCTTTGATTACATGTAACTTTTGCTAAAAAATATTTACTCTAAAAAAAGAACCCCGTATGACTTGTATTTACAATGCCGCGTTGTATTAAAGTACTATCTATATCCATACTCATATTCGCAAGTTTCCGTATACGCAAGCTAGAAAATTCACTACGTTAATGCACAAAGAGTTCCATGAGAAATCTCCCCCTATCTTCCACTCGCGTGGTAACCTGATAACTTTATTATATTCCCTTAAGATCTTTTGTGTGCAATTATCACGCACTAATTTACTGCTCAAAGCTGCACTAAGCTATATATCATTACCAGCATTAGAATTACCCGATGTATAATGAGAGGAAATTCCTGGTAAGATTTTGTATGTTGCGCCCGCGTGCCTGCGTGTATGTGGTAACATTTTCTGTTTGTGTGCCTAGCTAGCAACCAGGAAATTGTAATGTTAACAAAACAGTAAGGTAACTTTAAATTCCTCTAAGCTTATAGCAATAAATTGCTGAAACCATTTATATCTCAATTACGACAAAATCATTCCGCTTTAAAATATGCAGTTTTTTATCCCTAAAAAACTCAGTTTATTAGAAATAATAGCACGCATTAAACGATTTCTGAAGCTATTCACCTAGGCTCAAATAATGACTGAAATATGCATGTCTAAAGATGACGCAATATTGCGTCATAGCAGTCATCTTAGGTTTTCTTTTAAAACTGAATTGATTCAATTGATAGAAAATGAATTTTTAATAAAAAGTGAAGAAAACCATACAAATTAATTCGGAATAATGTAATTTTGTGGTAAATAACCACACCAATCTCATCTTGGTCTCAAATTCTATAGAAAGTTTTCTATTTTACGATGACTTATTTAATATTAGCGAAGAATTATTGTTGCTGCTTGTGTGTGTATTTACCTATAAACCTGTCTAAAAAAATAAAAATAATTCTTCGTTTGTTCCTAAATTTCACTCCAATTTAAAACAATACCAAAAATTACGAGCGCTCCATAACACATAAATTTCATATTTCAATTAAAACCGATATAATATTCTGCGATTTTGTATTGCACAGTTATCTATAATAAAAAATTACTCATTTTCAACAAATAATTTTCTGTGCCGTATTTCTGTTTTGAGATTTATACATTAAAAGGAATGCATTGATTGGAAGTTTTATAAAAACAAGTCATTTTCATCTATTTTAAGTAATTTCGTTTAAAACTTACAAATTTTCTAAACATAACTACTACTTTTAAAAATGTACAATTGTGTGTAACATAAATTTGGCTTTAATGTAATTTGTAAAGGTAGAATCAGTAAATTGTTTTCTAGTAAATACCAACTTTCAACATCTGATGAAAAAGTTTCACGTGGATTAGTGTAAAAGAATCGTATATTTGATTCCTTATATTCTCGCAAAGGATAATGTATTCGATAAACATTTAACAACGTAATATAATAAATTCAGCATTTTTAAATCATTTTCTTGTTTAATTGATTCTACTCATTATTTTACTCATAAATGGCTTATTGCAATAATGCGCCAAACATTTTCAACAGTTTTATTCATAACTAAAGCTTGTAGTTACTGAGGTTTACAAATATAAATAAATTATAATAAAAATTTAATCAACTGCAGATAAAAGAGAAATAAATATCTATAATAATAATAGGGATAAGAGTTGTTTAAATTAATACAAAGTACTTCGTAGATGATGTCTGTTAAAGCGGATAAATTAAGTTGAAGAAGATGCTTGCGCGGCAAAGCTGAAGAGTGTGATGATACCGCTTCTCTTACAATTGGGCAGTGTATACGGCTCTCACCCGACAAATTTGTCAGCAATGAGACTGATTATTACGTCCTTGCGAGCCTCCACGATAATTACAATCTACTTTACTTCGACTGCCACGTGTAGTTACATTATAGCTGATATACCATTTCTGCATCAATTATCAACTTTCCAATTTAAATTTTTGGTTTGTTTACTGAGCCCTTAACAAATAGTATTATTTAAATATTTGTATTTGTCCATGAAGTAATAAATGACGGAAAATGTTAGTCTTCGTAGATTTAAAAAATGTATTATTTGGACTATTATAACGTTTTCTCATAAGTAAGCATTATTATGCCAAAACGAATCAGAAAAAATACCATTTTTGAAACTAGTTCTAAAAAATATATGGAATAAGGTAGTAAATATTATTGCATCTCATTGATTACTTTTTTTGTAGTTGTATAATAAATTTATAGTGTGTGGCAGAAATTCTTATTAGTTAGACCATTTTTACTTTTCTTTCGAGATGTAGCAATAGTGTTTAACCTAAGGTTTATGATTTCAACATAACTATTAATATTAATAACAATTTTTTAACGAATTGAGGAGTGTTTGAGATGTCAAAAAAATCACCTCGGTTATTTTCCTTTAAACCCTTTCGATTTACAAATAAAATTGAGAGCTGCACGCTCGGTACGCAGTTCTTCTGCAGCTCACCAGTATTATTTTCATGAGAAGCTGATATTAATCTAACGTACTTATCCAAAACAGTTGAGATCTACCTAATTCACTGGTAGAGTAGATGTAGAGATCAATTAATCTTTTTAAGTCTTGTAGCTCTATCAGAAGAGATTTCAATTTCAGTAATAATACTGGTTAATAGCAGCAAAATAGTAATTGATATAACTATATTAGATAAGTTTTGTATAAGTCAAATATCTTTTATATTAAAAGTCAAAAAAATTCTCATTGTAGAAATGAATAAAACATGCTGAAATGTAGAAAAATATTTCTGAAAAGTTATATAAAATATGTTATTCCTCTTTGTGCTAGCATTGAAAGCAATTTTAATATCTATATTTGTTTTATTAGCTTTATGATATTCGTGTATGAAATTTTCATTTTCTTTTTGAATTTATTTTAGGAGAGAAACCTTTTTAATCATAAAAATATAATTTAAAAATGAGAAGGGTCAATTAGGGTTGTTTTAGCTCCGAAACTGAAAGTTATATTAGGTTAATTAGGCATAGGACATTTTTGCACTTGACTGTTTTAGGACATATAATTTAATTATTTATCAATATTAATCACACTATTCTAGTAATAGTACCTTACCCAGTTGCTGAGAAATTCATTACTTTATATTTTTAGCCAATATCATCCATTTTGTTAAGATATTACTCAAATTTTTACATAGGTCACTCTCGCAACATTTTAGTTTTTACACATGATTTATATCATAGCATAATTTATAATATTTATAAGTTGTAAGATGTTAAGACTTTGCATTCATAATATAAACAATTGAGTTAAAATGAAAAAAATTAGAGAATTTTAGCAAATTTTTGAAATTTCAGATTCCTTGGGAACAAAATTATTAGCAGAGTATAATCATTATAAATAACATTTAAAATACATATCGTTTAAAATAATGAAATGTAACAATTTCATACACGCGAACCATATTATATTTCCTTTATTTTGGACCAAAAAAAACTTTTTAGATCCTCATTCTGTGCTACATTTTATTTTATTAAAATAAAGGGTTAACTGACTTATATTTACATGTCGCTTTTTAATAAAAATCTTAATCACTAATTGGGAGAAATCAAGGTTGAATTTATTTCTAAAGATTTATTAAACATTAAATACCGTGCAATTAGAAAGTATGTACTTTTGATTTAATGACTCCTGATAAATTAAAATCTAATATAAATATAGATATTATAATGGTATCTATAATGCCACCAAAAGAAAATGAAGTTACTTTTTTCAAAAACCTTATACTATATTTCAGCATTATCTATTCAGTTATAAAGGAAAGATTTGTTTATTTAAAATATAAATATATTAAATATTCAACATATCTATATACTCAAAAGACACCTTCAATATATATTACATATTCCTAGTTTGCACCTAAGAGGTATCCAAACTTGTATAATAGCATATAGTCTAATGTAGTAATTTACGGCTTATTAGAAATTTAAATCAGAGAGATAATTAAGTGAATTGCCAGGGTACATGTGGCTAGAAGTCGCACATGAAGTTTAGCGATTTCCTTACCCGCGTATAATTTTAAACTTAAATACCCTGTAAATGCTTTAGATAAATGGCTCACTAATATGCAGGACTTAAAAAAAACAGCAATGATGCTTTAATTCTAACCACATATTCTTAAGGATTAATTAAGTCGAAAAGTCATGTACCACATGTACCATTACATCCGTAAACGCATCATTGCTGAGATAAATCAATTTTAAACCGATAAATCAGGGCTTTAAATCGACCGGAAAAATTACTTTCTCTTTCGTTGACAATTCCCTTTCGAAAAAAATGATCGTACTTCTCTACCGTTCTGTAGTTGCCACACGCACACATTTGAAACTATAACAAGTATAAATATTACCTCCTGTCGTCCTACATTCCTGATTCAGGTGCTGTATAGAATTTACTTTCTACCAATATTTAAAAGGATCCACGAAAGTGCCTACTAAGTTGAAAATTCTGGGCAATGTTACGGCGTTATTTGTAAATTAATTTTGAAGCCGTCTTATCTTTTCGGTGATGCGCCATATAAGCTGATCTATCTAATAAGGTATATATATATAAGTTTTATATTAAATAAACGATTATATGAAATTTTATTTTTCTTGGCATTTGAAAATCCTACTGTTTTATCAGATAGAGTAATTAGCTGCATCATTGGAAGAGCAAAATGATTTGAAAATATATTTTCAATTAAGGTTATAGTCTTCTCCGGAGATTTCAACCTAAGTGGAGAGTTTGAGGGATTGTTTAAGAATAAATAAGTCTTTTCTTCCATTCTATGGAAATACAAACCAACAAATAAAGAATAATTTTTTCTTTATGGCATAAATTATTCAGAGTTTTTGCCTAGTACTTTTTGCATAGTGCCTGCCTGAATGGACTTGCCAGTAAAACTAGCTAATTGCTAAGCTAGATTCTAACTTATATTGACTAGAATAGAGCATGATCCAAAATGAAATATTTACCAATTCTGCAAGAAAATTATAATAAAAGGAAGAGGAAAGCATAAGTATTTACTAACTTATCTAGATTTTTATTGTACCAGAGAGTGTGCAAAAAGTACGAATAATAATCTACTGCATAAAGAAAATATTATTCTTAATTTTGTGGCTTGTTCTTTCATACAATGAATAACGGCTTACTTATTCTTAAAGGGATCCCCAAGCTCTTCTCTTAGGTTCATATTTTCAGAGAAGACTTAAGCCTTTTATGAAAATATATTTTCGAGTCATTTTACTCTTCCAATGATACACACAGCAAATTGCTCTATCTAATAATACAGTAAGATTTTCAAATATCGAGAAAAATAAAATTTCTTATAATCGTTTTTTTAATATAATACGTATTTTTTGACTATATACCTTATTAGACAGGGCAGTTCGTACGGCGCATCACCGAAAGATAAAACGGTTTCAAATTGAATCTACAAATAAAGCCTTATTATTGCCTAGAATCTTTAACTTAATAGGTGATTTCGAGGATCCTTTTAAAAATAGGTAGAAAATAAATTTCATACAGCACCTGTGGATTAGGGATGTAGGACATCAAAAGGTAATATTTATAATTGGTATAGCTTCACATGTTGCGTATGACAATACGGATCGGTGGAGAAGTACGGGATTCTTTTGTATATCGAAAGGGAAACGTCAACGAAAGTGAAAGTAATTTTTTCGTTGAATCAAAGCCCTGATTTATCGGTTTAAAGTTGATTTATCTCAGCAATTATGCTTTTACGGATGTAATGGTATATGACGCACACACACACATACTTTTCGATTTAGTTTATCTTCAAGAATATGTGGTTTATATTAAAAGCATCATTGCTGTTACATCCTGTATAAGAATAATGTATCGTTATAATAAACAGTATATTATATCACATGAATGAAATTAGAAGCAGAACGCGCGAAACGAGGGTACCTGTCAAAGGAATGCAATCGGCAGTTATGTTTCCATAGTATATATATTTTGTATTAGTGGTATGTGAGAAGTGGTTATTTACAATGTCATTAATTATCGAGCTGAAAATTGTTTCAAAGCAGTCTAAGCCGTGCATGCACATAGGCGATTTGCTATAATTTTGCCCATTGAATCGGATGGTGTTCCTTTCTAAGGGACAGGAGGAAAATTAAATATCTAGAATGATTGTACTCCTAACATTAACACGGAAACAGCCATTTTCAGCCCGTTAAATGGCGCTGAAAACTGCCACGCTTCATGCACGTGCGATAAAAAAAGGAATTATTTACCCTGCGAATTATCCCAAGTATACTCATACAAATATTCTGTCTCATCAAGAGACACAGCAGTGTCTCGATGGTAAGTAATTAAAAAAGCCGAAACAATATCCTCTTTTACGCGAAGTTTGACCATACTATATCTAACTTTAGTTTCGATGCAATTATTTTAAATGTGCCTTATTTGCTTAACACTGAAGCTCTACCATTTGCCGGTCAAATGACCCTTTTAAAATGTAAACATGCATGTATAAAAAATCCTCGATTCGTTCAGTGTTAAAAATTTAATGTGTTTTACTATATAAATTGAGACTAAGCTTTCAAATGAAACTACAGACGTCTAAATCGGTACTCTCATTGCTGATATATCAAGATTGTGTTATTTCGATCAATAACTTTCAGTGTTTCTTCTTTTCCTTACCCAAAATTGTTCTTTCGATCAGAACTCTCACTCTTTCCGTTAAAAATATATATCTACAGCTTCTTCTATCCTTTCCCTACACTTCCGATACAATTTAGCATCACCTAGCCACCCGCGTAAAAAATTTCAACTTACAAAGAGCTTGTACTCGGCTGGAAAGATCGTCGAGAAAGCTTGGAAAGGTCTTACAAGTGTATTGGAAAGTAGCTTGCTCTGTCCCGCCAGCAAGACAAAATCCGAGCCCTTTGCAAGCGCTTTCCAAGACGATTCGAAATTTAAGAAAGTAAAAAGGATAGGTTATAATTAATTTGTTTATTTATTTATTTTCATATATTTGTTATTATGATTATCGATTAATACAGATAATAATTAATTTTACTGCATGAAGTTTTTTTTCCGCGGTGGGACTCGAACCTGGAACCGATGCCAATCTCACGTACAGCTGTCCGACGTTTGCACCATTCAGCTAAACTTGGATTTCTATATCGATTGCTATTTTAGCATATATAGAAACAATAGACAAATATATCGTCTTCTGATGTCAGCGACAAGATGACTTGTGGACGACTTTTAAGGCCTAATTGTCTGAAATTAGTAACAAGACATTATAGGGACGTCTTTAGGATCTGAATGCTGTGCGGGATATTTTACGAAGCCGCAGCTAGCGTTCGATGCGAGCAATTCGATAAAGTTCAACATAGCCTGAAGTAAGCAAGCAATAAAAATAAAAAATATGCATCTTCTTCCTTATTTCATAAGGAACAGATCCATATAGGTTAAAAAGTGGAGCCGGCAAGGGAAATAGCTGTAAAAAAAAGTTATAGAAGCTTAGAATGCGCGACCTTTTTGCATATTTCTCTATGTTTTAGCTAAGTTTAACCCCGCTGCTACCCGCAGGAAAATCGTCAGTTAAATGACAAGTATGCATCTTTTTCTTATTTCATAAGAAAGATATCCATATAGGTTAAGCAGTGGAGCCGGCAAGGGAAATAGCCGAAGAAAATTAGCGAAACCGAATTATAATAAACGTAAAATATTTGTGATTACGTCGCACATTTTCAGATTCTAATTTTTTCAGCTATTTCCTTAGCCAGTTACAACACTTCTTAACATATATGGATCTCTTCGTTATGAAAAGAAGAAGAAGATGCATATTTTTTTAATTGGCTAACAAACTTCCTATGGGCAGCAGTGAGATAAAATTTAAACGAATCATAGAAAATTGTATGAATAAGTCGCACATTATTACTTTCAATCATTTTTTTCACCTATTTTCTTTGCTGGCTCCACTGTTTAACCTATATGGATATCTTTCTTATGAAATAAGAAAGAAGATGCATACTTGTCATTTAACTGACGAATTTCCTGTGGGTAGCAGCGAGGTTAAACTTAGCTAGAACATAGAGAAATCTGCAAAAAGGTCGCGCATTCTAAGCTTCTATAATTTTTTTTCAGCTATTTCCCTTGCCGGCTCCACTTGTTAACCTATATGGATCTGTTCCTTGTGAAATAAGGATGAAGATGCATATTTTTTATTTTTATTGCTTGCTTACTTCAGGCTATGTTGAGACTTATCGAATTGCTCGCATCGAACGCTAGCTTCGGCTTCGTAAAATATCCCGCACAGCATTCAGATCCTAAAGACGTCCCTATAATGTCTTGTTACTAATTTCAGGCCTTAAAAGTCGTCCACAAGTAATCTTGTCGCTGACATCAGAATACGAAATATTTGTCTATTGTTTCTATATATGCTAAAATAGCAATCGATATAGAAATCCCAGTTTAGCTGAATGGTGCAAACGTCGGACAGCTTTAGGTGAGATTGGCATCGGTTCCAGGTTCGAGTCTCACCGCGGAAAAAAAATTTCATGCAGTAAAATTAATTAATGTCTGTATTAATCGATAATCATAATAACAAATATATGAAAATAAATAAATAAACAAATTAATTATAACCTATCCTTTTTACTTTCTCAAATTTCGAATCGTCTTGGAAAGCGCTGGCAAAGGGCTCGGATTTTGTCTTACTGGCGGGACAGAGCAAGCTACTTTCCAATACACTTGTAAGACCTTTCCAAGCTCCATCGAGGATCTTTCCAGCCGAGTCCAAGCTCTTTGTAAGTTGCAATTTTTTTACGCAGGCAGCTAATAAACGCGTAATTTCCGCTGGCAGGTATGTGTATATACGTGTTTGTAGTATTCTGTATGTGCGTGTTAGTAGTATTCTATAATAAAAGAGAATTTCCTAAGACCGGAGTAAAACGGTGCGTGGAATGATGCGCTCGACTTGCGATAAATCTAGTAAGTGGAGCACGTTACGACTGTCGCGGTCGCGTGTATTCCTCTTACAAGCCACCATGTGTGTAGCGTGCCATACCACACGTCGTGCAATGCTGATCTAAGATATTTGAACCATTAAAAAATGATTTTGAGAGATCCCTCCAAAATATACTTAAGTGTAAGAATAAAATGGCAAGTAATAAAAATAATCTTTAGGAACATAAAATGGATTCAAAATGGAATCAAAAGACACAAGGTTGTGTCTCGAATGCAAGTTATTTAAAAAGTTGAGACACTACCCTCTTTTAGACGAAGTTTGACCATACTACATCTAATTTTTAGTTCCGATGCATATATTTTGGTAGCAACTTATTTAATGAAAAATTTAATGAGTTTTATTATATAAATCGAGCATAAGCTTTTGAATGAGACTACAAACGTGTAAATCGATTCACTCAATACAGAGATATCGAGATCGTGATGCAATTTCGGTCAATTACTTTCAGCGTTTATTCTTCTCCTGACCGAAAATTATTTTCTCGATCGGAGCTCTCACTATTTCATGTTAGAAGCCTAGCTCCGGCATTTTTTTTTTGTCCTTTCCCCTACTCTTCGATAGAGTCTGATGTCACCTAACCAGCCAATAAACGCGCAGCGTCCGGTGGCAGAGTGTGTATCTACGTGTTTGTAGCATTCTTTAAGTGTTTGTGTCAGCAGTATTATATAGTAAAAGAGAATTTTCTAAGGCCAGAATTACACGACGCGGTGCATCGCGTATCACTCCACGCGCCGTGTAATGCTGGCCTAAAATATTTCAACCATTAAAAAAGCATTGAGATCTCACCAAAAACCGCATAAGTGTAAGAAAAAGATGGCAAATAATTAAAATATTCTTTAATAAGAAAAAGGGTTGAAATGGAATTTGATAAATTCGACAAATAATAGATTTAATCAATATAACAAATACACTACGCACATAAACTAGCGGGACCACTTAATTCCGTCAAAAATTTAACGGTTTTCTAAGAGCTAATGCTTTTCAAAAAATTTTCCTAAAAGCTTCTACTTGGAAGCAAATTAATGTCTCAAAGTTCTATTTTTAGAATCTATATTGAAGATTGAAATTATTTTAATCAATTCTATCGAAAACTTAAACAAAAAGAAGATACGTCTCTCAGTTTTTCTTTTAGCCAAGTTTAAAGTTGTACTAGAACTACAACAATTTTTGTCGAATAATTGTAACCAGGTACCATAAAATTCGAATTTTTCCCTGCATTTAAGATTAAGAACAACTCTGTGCGATTTTTTGTATCGAAGTTAGAACATTTTTGTTAAAACAAAGCATTTTGGTAACTACTTGTTTAAACAATGTTGCAATTGAACTAATCACTTTTCTGCAATTTTAAAAAGCGGGTGTGAAAGGAAAGACGTCACCTAACAAATACGAATATTTCAAGCGCCGTCACGTTATCGTTATAAAATTACAGTAGATTAAATTTAACCTTCTATTTTAAAGAATTACACGTTCTCTACGTTTGGCGAATGTGCGCAATATTTTTCGGCAATTTTTGTTATCATTTTTCCACCGAATCTTCGTAAAAAGACTAGTTTCTTTTTCCATTTAAAAAAGAATGGCATCACGATTTTTTTGTAATGCAGTTATTATTATTTAAATACAAAAGTGTATTTTGCCGTCAGTGTAGCGTTACCCAATGTGCACCACGAGGAGGATACTGATCGGTTTTGCACATCATGTGTGTGTCTGTTTATTTATTGCAAGAAGAGGCAGTCGTTTCGTTACAACCTTATAATACCATAGTTGTTAAAAGGGTACTTTTTAGTTTTAATTAGGTCAACCGGTGTGCAGTGATACACTCCAAATGAATATAAAAAAACATGGAATTTGCGCTCTTTATCTTTGTTCTACTGATGATTTTTTCAAGTAAATTTTTAAAAATAATTATGACCATGTTCACTTTTAACAATATATTTATGTTGAAAACTTATAATAATGATCTCGCACTTATCAAGTGGCGTCCTCGGTAGACAAAAATATTAAAAAGAAAATCTTAAAGAATTTCTTAAGCCACTTACTTTTTTCCAAATAATTATAACTAGATTTTGAAAAACTTTCGAAATAAATTTTGTATCTAGAGTATCCATTACCTTAACAAATTTTTTAAATGTAAATCTGTCAATTATAAGCGATAATTTATGTAGCAATTTTAAGAGAAATATTGTTTGCTTACTTTAAGATTGGCACGTGTTTATAAATTAGTTTTAGACTAATTTCAATAGTATTCTAATATCAAACGACACTGTAGAGTCTCGATAGCAAATGCATATACATATATCATCGAGGCCCTGCATTCTCTTATATAGCAAGTCAGACTGCCTCAATCTAAAAAATTTGTCCAAATTATTTTATCTGTATGACTTTTAATGTGTCATAAATTGATCACTGCCTTATTTCAATAGATGTTGAAAAAGGTTTAAAATGGGACCATTTCAGACAATAAACATTAAAACCCGTTCATTCAAGCTTCTTTTATCGTTTTGTCTGATTTGATTTCTACTGAATTCTATGAAATTGAAAAATTCTTCTTCTTTCACTAGAAATATGTAACTCAACTAATTTCCTCAAAAACCTATATCTCAATCTGAAATTCGTCAACTGCTGTCTAATTAAACTGCTAATGAATTGTCGTAGTAATAATAAAACAAAATTTAAACAGAAACTGAATGCGTTACACATGAAAGACGTAAACTAGTACTGTTTCGAATTATGATGTAGCCTATTGTTGTTGGATGCAGCGTAATGGGCGCTATCTGCTAATCAAATTCAATATAACTGATTCAACGTGTAACGTGTACTTGATACAATGATATTATGTATGTTCTTGCGATTGTAATGTTATCAATTTTTCTCATACACAACAACTATATCCAACTGATGACGAAAGGAGTTGACAGAATTAGATAGATATATACTGATAAATTTTATAATATAGAATGTATTATACTTTGCGGGGTTATTTATTTTTCAAATGAAACTAAAATCAAAAACCCTTTATTTTACCATTGTGGAGGATTCAGCTAGCTGAATTATCACAAGTCCACAAAAAAATTAAAGAAATGCTTCTTCTAGAAAGGCTATATATTTAATTAAGGGGGGAAGTTTATTTAAAATTTTCAAAAAATCGATTCTTTTGTCTTTTTTTTTTAATGAATTTAGATTTCTATTTAGAAAGAATTTCTCCAATGTTTCAAAAAGAAATTTAAAAAATAAAAAAATTACAGTCTTCTGAATGTTGTGCCGTGATTGGTCGCTTGAATTTAGAGCGGTATGCGGTGCCGCGCGCATCAAGTAAAATCGAAAGCGCTCAGAAATAGGTTTACGAAGAATCTCTTCTTTGCAGTTCTCGAAAATGCATTTTTCCAACATATGAAGATTTGACAGGAGCTAATTTGTTGAAAAAATGTTTTGAAGGTCATAACCAGAATGCAAATAAAAGATTTAATGCCACGGTTTGACGTCTTGCGCCTAAGCATTTGCATTCTGGACTTAAATGGTGAAAATTGCAGCTTATTATCAGGAGGAATATTTAATGAATGCCATATATCAATATTAAAAAGAATGGTTGAGCTAAAGTTGTAAACTGGGTCTGTTTGCAAAAACTTGACAGAAAATAGATCAAAAACAGATACGGCGGCAGAAGCGACGGAATTTTTCAGCAATTAAGGAAGCCCGAACAGTAAGAAAATAGGCTTGGATGAGCAAAAATGATCTTTATGAAGAGACGAAATATTTGCTACTTCGGCCTGGTATCGCTAATTAACACGTAAGTAATATAAATCATTGGTTTTTTGTGTCGAAACTTTAAACGCGTTTAATTCAAAACTACGTTTTCGACTCGGCTGCAGTATAGCGCGAAAAATATTCAACCGATTAACTTCAAATGTTGTATAAATGTTAAGACATTACTCATTTCTATACAGGGTGTATCAGCAATGATGCTTTTAATTTTAACCACATATTCTAGGGGCTAAACTAAGTTGAAAAGTCCTATACTGTGACATCCGGAAAAGCTTTATTGCTAAGATAAATCAATCTTAAACCGATAAAACAGGGATTTGACTCAATGGAAAAATTACGTTCTCTTTCGTTCCGAATTCAACTTCAAAAAACAAAAGAAGTTTTTATTTCTCTACCGTTTCTTATTATCGTAAACGCATACACACACACACGCACGCACGCAACTATGTCGATTATTAATATTATCTCCTAATGTCTTACATTCTTGATCCTGATGCTGATGAAATATATTTTCTGTCTATTTTTAAAAGGATACTTGACAGCACCCATTTAGTTGAAAATTCTAGGTAACGATACGGCGTTATTTGTAGATTAATTTTCAAGTCGTTTTACCTTTTCCATGACGCGACATATGAATTGCTCTAAGGTAGTGAAGAAATAAGTATTATATTAAAAAAAACTATTATAAGAGAAATTATATTTTACTCTATTTTTGAAAATCTTACTTTTTTATTAGATAGAGCAGTTTGATGCATTATTGGAAGATCAAAATGAGTCGAAAATAAATTTTCAAGTAAGGACATAGTATTCTCTAGAAATTTCAATCTAAGTGGAGATCTCGAGGGATAATTTCGAGAAAAAATAAGCCTTTTTTTAATTTATGAAGGGACAAGCCACAAAATGAAGAATAATTTTTTCTTTATACCATTGATTATCCATAGATTTTGCCTTTCTGCATAGTGTCTGCCTAAATGGACTTGCCAGTAAACCTAGCCAATTGCTAGACCAGATTCTAGTTTATAGTGAATAAAAGTTGATATGGTCATCAAATGAAATATTTTAAAATTCACCAAGCAAATCATAATAAACCGAAAAAGAGAAAGGCATAAGTATTTACTAACTTATCTGAAATCTTCTCGTAATTATATAAAAGCGTGCAAAGACTATGAATCATAATCTACAGCATTAATAAAAAATTAGTCTTAATTTTGTAACTCGTCCTTTCATAAGATGAAAAAAGACTCATTTATTCTTAAAAGGATCCTTCAGGCTCTCCACTGATTAAGCCGAAATTTTGAGACAAGACTATGGTTTTATTTGAAAACCAACATTCGAGTCATTTTGCTCTTCCAATGATACAGCAAACTGTTCTATCTGATAAAACAGTAAAATTTTCAAAAACAGAAAAAATACGATTTTTTATAATAGCTTTTTTAATATAATATTTAATTTTAGACTACCTTAGAGCAGTTCATATGTCGCGTCACAGAGAAGATAATGCGTTTACGACAATAAGAACGGTAGAGAAGTACAAACTTCTTCTCCTTTTTGAAGGGGAACTGTCAACGAAAGTGAGAGTAAAGTAATTCTTCCGTTAAATCAAAACCCTGATTTATCGGTTTAAAATTGATTTATCTCGGCAATGATGCTTTTATGGGTGTTATAGTATAGTACTTTTCTACTTAGTTTAGCCTCAAGTATATGTGGTTAAAATTAAAAGCACCATTGCTGTTACACCCTGTATACGTATTATTTCTTATTATTTTAAAAGTGATATTGATATCATTTGCCTAAAGACTGTCACCTAAATTTGCAAAATTTGTTAGAATATAATAAAACATTTCTGTTATTAAGATTACAGAAATGTAAATAAATATTTGCTAATGGATTTGTAATTTTCGATTATTATATGAAAGAACATTGAAAACAAATATTGATTTATGCTTCTCTAATAAGAGTAAAAAGAAGTTATAATATCGTATCCTGAAAAATTTTTCCAAATATAGGATACGATATTTTAAAAAATTATTAACAATATTCTATTATCAAATAATAACCCAACATTAGTGATTTTATCAAATAAATAAAAGAGTCTACATTTCAATGAGAAATAAAATCTGTGTGCAAAATCGCAGTGGCCTATTAGTAAGAAAAATTTAGCTTTAAATTTAATTGCTAACAATTAATAATGGTAATAATGTTAGGTATCACATCAGCTGAGGAAATAATATAGTATAGCCAGCAAGTCATTTTCAATTAAAAAAATTTAATTATAGGAATAGCATTTTTATCCCTGTTAAGCAAAAGAAAATTAAATGGTTCGGAATTTGATAGAATATTCACAAAGTTTCCATATAGTAGACCACCTTAAAAATATCTAACCATCAAGTTGGCTAAAATATAATAAAAAAAAAGTCACTATGATTACGTTCACTGTATAGGTTAACCCGTCAATAGACGCGTGGGGTGTCCAAAGCACCCCAAGAATAGAAATCTATTGGTAACTTGGCGAAAAATTTGTGCAGTCACTTGTAAGTATTAGCGTTTAATTAATATAAATAACTTAAAGACATGCAACTGCTATCGTCTATCAAATCAACGGAATGTCACATATATAAAATTTATTGATAAATAAATCTGAATTCGTAAATATTTTAAGTCAAATAATGAAAAACAAATAGGGTGTCCGTGACACCCCACGCGCCTATCTACGTAAAAAAGCACGCGCCTATTGGCGGGTTAACTTTAAAAATATATATGAGATCAGATTAATAAATCTTGACGAAAAAAATTGTATTAGGTTTAATGGTTATCAAAGAATATGTGATTTATATTATAATTGATACCTAGGAAAATAAGCAGTTATTAGACTATACATACACACACATCTCTATGGACACAAGGTTGGCAGTACTTCTATTGTTTGTTATCAAGCTCACAGTTATTAAATTCTGTATTCTAGTATAGGATGCTTAAGGTGGTTCGAGCGCCAATGAAATTTCTTCAGAATTATTTACAATTTTAAAGAAACGTTATTTAGGCATAGAGGAATAATCTACTAAAATTTTGAATGATGTTACCGATGATATAAGTAAGAAATAATTATTCGAAATTAGCACTTTTAATTTGTAGCCAAATGGGCGATCAATACATTTTGAAGAAATCAAGAGATACGGTAGTGTCTCGACGGCAAGTACATATAAAAGTAGATAATGACATGTCTATACCGCCGAGCACTACCGTGTAACTTATACAGCAAGTTTGGCCGTCTCAATTTTTAAACCAATTTATTTCAATGAATGATCAATTATCATGATTTAAGTAAAAGCTCTCCTTAAAATGGTTTTGAACAAGCTTTCATTTAAGCCCATGATCATCAAAATCGGTTCACGCAATCCAGAAATCTCGTACTCTGTTAGCTATATATATATATTGGAAATTGAGATTCTTCTCCGTCTTCTCCTTCCTTTCCAGCTAGAGTGTATGTCTCGGGCTGAAGTTAGCCGCTAAGAGGAATATGACGTCATTTTTTCTCAGTGCTGCCAACAAATTAACCCATTAACGCCCAAAACGGCAAGAATCAAAGGTTTACTTTGTGATCAGATTTAAAGTGCTAAATCTTGTTGCACATATCGCAAAATACCTTTACTTATGTTTTCGAGGTCGCTCTACAAGATGGTATAATTTAAATTATGATTTGGTTGCGTGAAAAAAAGATATAGTGACGTTTTCCTCAAAAAGTGCTAAAAATTTTGCGACAAAAATTTTAAAAGTTAAATTTTCTACTAAAATTTGATGTTCCTCTTCATTAAAAATAGGCACAAGTTGGCCCAAACATTCCAAAGTTTCAAAATATCGTCCGTAGGAAATGAAAAATTCTTGATGGTCGAAGCAAAATGGCGGCAAACACGATTTTTTGTTACAAAATTTCACAAGCTTTTTTCTCATCAATTACGAACTTTATTGAAAATTTCCCAAGGATAAAAATGTCTTATAATTAATTGAAGAATATTCTAATTTTTTTTCAAATTTTTTATAAACAATTTTTTATTTGTCCTAATATTACGAGACTGAAATTTAAAAAATTGTTTATAAAAAATTTGAAAAAAATTTAGAATATTCTTCAATTAATTATAAGACATTTTTATCCTTGGGAAATTTTCAATAAAATTAATAGTTTTTTAGAAAAAAATATTAATCTCGTTTACAAGCTGAAATTGGAATATTTTAGCATTTTTTAGGGTCACAAGTCATTGATATTTAGTAGGTTACTTATCTTATACCCACATTTTTCCTATTTTCAATACTCTTTCTTAATGTTTGTTAGGAAAGCATATTTTGCAAAAATATGCGTTGCATTCTTTACAGAATTTGTATGTTTTTATGGGACATGATGATCATTTGCTCTGCTTTTCTACACGTTTGGATACATGAGTTTGTGTAATTTCTTTTTCTCGATTTGCTAAATAATGCTTAGCAATATCTAACGCAAACTCTTTTGTAGACTTTTTATTCCTGGTACTAGCAGTATTATATATAACAACCGAGTTCGTAATAGATGCCTGAATCAAACGTGTAAAAACTACCCATGTCCATTTTTTACTTCTGATGCTGGGCAATAAATTGTTACAGTGAGCATCATGAGTATCAACTCCTCCCATATATTTGTTATAAATATGAAAAGCGTGTGGAAATTGGATTTCTTTCTTTTCATGTTCTTTAGAACTATAACGCTTTATTGGAAGAGTTGGATTTACACCTGCCGCCGTAGATGCTATGGACACCGGCTTTGAATCCATTACAGTGATGTAATTTATTTGACTATTTTTGTCATTTTTAACAGCAAATGTTCCTCTCTCTGCCTTCTTACATATTTCGTTTTTAATTTTAACTCTATCATTCCTAATAGTACCTGTGGCTCGTAATCCTATATTTCGTAAGTGTAAAATCAAATCAAAACTTGTGAAATAATTATCAAAATAGACATGGTAAAGATTTATCTTTCGAGGAGTTGTATTATGAAGGAAATCTTTTAGTAAATTCATTACTACTCTGCTACCTAATGCACATTTCATCAGCACATTCGTTTCTATTTGATTCTTACCACAGTACAAATCCCAACCTAAGAGATAACCATTACTAGTATACAGTCCCCACATTTTTAATCCAAATCTTATTGGTTTTCCTCTAATAAATTGTTTCAAGCTCGTTTTGGCATATGATTTTATCATCATTTCATCAATTGACATTGCAGTTTGGAAATATCCAAATTGAAGAATGTTTTTTTGGAATAAGTTTATCAAAGAACGTACTCGCCATCCTTTATCATTTGGATTATTGTCTGATGCTTTAGAATATTTTATATGAGCTTTTATACTTTCGAATCGATTACGAGACATTACTGACGAAACGACGTTAGCAGACAAAAAGGGATCAGTTGACCAATAGTCGCGTTGTGATTTTCTTTTGTTAAAGCATGAAAAATTAAAATTCCTATAAATATATCTAAATCAGATCAAGAAAGTTCAAAATTATTTTCCTTTGTTGCTGCACTAATATAATTTTTGATTTCATCAGAAAAAAAGGATTCGAATAATTGAACTGGTGTACTTTGCACAATCATTTTTTTCTGGCTGTCAGATAACAGTGTCTCATTTTCAATTTGATCTTTACAATTTTTTTCACCGTCAACCCAGTTATACTCATGTTCTGCTTCTAATTTAGTTAAATTTGCAGAATAACCCTGGTATACTTTTTTATATGACGTACAAGGAAAATCATTATAATTTTCATCGTCTGAACCAGAATCATTATCGCCAGAATAATTAGGATCGGGAATCAAAATTATTTGACTAGATTCTTCATGTGAACTATCATCATCAGATTCAATTTCTGACATTCGAACTTGTCGTTTTCTCTTCGACATTTTTCAATTATCAAATATTTAAGAATATAAAAACTTTAGATAAAGACTATATAAAACGTTACATGTGATGTAAGAAAAATAATTGATATAAAAAAAGAAATATAATAAAGAATGAAGAAAAACTTGTAGTAGACCGTTGATGATAGATTTCACTTCAATCAAAAAAAGTAAGCGCTAAAAATGTATTGCATACCGTCAGTGAATCTTTTTAAAGCTTTAAGTATTGTGCAGCTCTTATAAGAGAAGTCTGTTCATCTTATTAATATGAAATTCATTTTTTCTAAAAAACTATTAACTTTATTGAAAATTTCCCAAGGATAAAAATGTCTTATAATTAACTGAAGAATATTCTAATTTTTTCTCAAATTTTTTATAAACAATTTTTTATTTTTCCTAATATTACGAGGCTGAAATTTAAAAAATTGTTTATAAAAAATTTGAAAAAATTTTAGAATATTCTTCAGTTAATTCTAAGACATTTTTATCCTTGGGAAATTTTCAATAAAGTTCGTAATTGATGAGAAAAAAGCTTGTGAAATTTTGTAACAAAAAATCGTGTTTGCCGCCATTTTGCTTCGACCATCAAAAATGTTTCATTTCCTACGGACGATATTTTGAAACTTTGGAATGTTTGTGCCAACTTGTGCCCATTTTTAATGAAGAGGAACATCAAATTTTAGTAGAAAATTTAACTTTTAAAATTTTTGTCGCAAAATTTTTAGCACATTTTAAGAAAAAGTCACTATATCTTTTTTTCACGCAACCAAATCATAATTTAAATTATACCATCTTGTAGAGCGACCTCGAAAACATAAGTAAAGATATTTTGCGATATGTGCAACAAGATTTAGCACTTTAAATCTGATCGCAAAGTAAACCTTTGATTCTTGCCGTTTTGGGCGTTAATGGGTTAAACTCAACGACAAAATCATGGCTGTGAACTATAAAATAAAATCGATGTAATCGATATAACTAATCCGACGACTTGTAAACTGTCAATTGTAATGTAAGGTTATGTATATTTAATACAGTGAGGTAGTTCATTTTTATGTTAGTGAATGTGTTTAATTTTTAAAATGATAAATAAATTCGAATAATAATGACATAAGGAATCGACAATTATTAGATAAGTATAACATTATATTTCGCAATACAGGATGTTAGTATACTTTGTGGTACTTTGTGAAATTTCTTTTTCAGGTAAATCAAGACAAAACATTTCCATTTTCATTCCTCAGGATAGAACTAACTGGATTAAATAAGTTGATATTTACAGCACTGTGCCTATGAGAAGTAACTTTCAATACTAATATGAATTGATCATTAACAGGAGTATATTAATTGAAAGAAATTGTTAAGGTATTTCAAAAGGTATTTGAAACTCATATGCTAAACTTTCAGGTATTGAAATCATTAACAAAATGCATCTTTAACTTTTTATTTCTTTAAACTGATGTGGAATTTAACTGTCCGATAGGTTATAAATTGAGACGGCCGAACTAGCTGTATAAGAGAGGTAGTGCTCGACGGCGGTATAGACATGTCTTTATCTACTTTTGTATGTACTTGCCGTCGAGACACTACCGTGTCTCTTGATCATATATACAAACAATTTTCCAGGAGACAATAAAACTTTCTTTTTACTACGATTAAAGAAAAGTAGATGAATATTTGCTAATCGTTATTTAATATTCAATTATAATATAAAAAAGTATTAAAACTAAATATTTATCTACGCTTCCCTAATTAGATTAGAAAGAAATTATTATTATCTCCAAAAACTTTATCCAAATTTAATTTTTTATAAGTATAACATTGAATTTTATAATATAATATGTAATATATTTGTTGGTACTTAGTGAGATTTTATTTCAGATTAAAATATAATAACGAGTTTACTGTGTCATTGTGATGGCCTGAGCTGTAATATTAAATAGAAGAAGTCAGAAATGATACCAGTTTGCCATAGAAGGAGCCATAATGCTAAGTTAATGTTGAAAGTTGAACCTAAGGAAAAGGTGGAGGAATTAAAAAATTTGAAAGCCAATTCTTGATAGTGAAAGACTTGCAGGTGATTTTGAGCATAAACTCTTTGAAATATATGTCAATTAAATATTAAATATAATGATAGCATCATCTAGAAATAAAACAATGAAAATAAGTCATCATTTTAATATTTTCCATGTGATAGAACATACGGTGAATAAATTTGGGAATCTGAAAGCTATATACCTAAAACAAGAGGCTTCCATTGCATTAATTGGTGTATTTTCTAGTTTATATTAATCAAAAGAAAATATAAATGGCACTAGTCTGCTCGAGAAAGTGCCATAATGCAATGTTGATGTTGAGAGTAACAGCTAAGAAAATGGTGGAAAAATGAGTTAATTTATAAGAAAATTCTTGAATGCGAAGGGCTTACGGGTGATTTTAGGCTTCCGATTTTAGTATTAGAAACCACAGGTAATGAAAATTATAATAAAATCATGTAGATGTGTAAATATAAAAAGAATTCATGATTGCAATATTCTACATGTGATGAGGCATACAATAAATGTATTTAAGAAATTGAAATCTGTACATCTAAAAAAGAGGAGAGTCTTCTATAGTATTAATTGGTGTATTCCCTATTTTATATTAATGAGAGGAAAATATGAATGTCACTACTTTGCTTGAAAAGAAGCCATAATTCAAAGTTGATATTGTTAGTACTAGTTAAGAAAATGGTAGAAAAAGGGATGATTTTCTAAGCAAATCCTTGAGAATGAAGGACTTGCAGGTTATTTTGGACATAAAATATTAGAAATATAAATCAAATAGTTAATGAAAATTATAATAAAATCATGTAGATGTGTGAATATGAAAAGAATTCATGATTTCAATATTTCATATATTTAATAGAGCATATAGTGTATAAATTTAGGAAACTAAAAACAATATACCTAAAAACCAGAGGTTTCTATTGCATTAACTAGTATATGTTTTACAGTTTATATTAATCAAATGAATATATCAATGGCACAAGTTTACCAGAGAGAGAGAGCCATAATGCAAAGTTGATAGTGAGAATAATACCTAAGAAAAAGGTGGATTTAGAGATATTTTAACTATTATATTCTTAAAAAACGTTATGAAATCCCACAAAAAATAGACTTCGCCTGTAAAATAAAGACGGCAAGTATATAAATTATCCAGCGTAAAGAATATAGTGAAATAATATTTACAATTAAAAAAATTAGTGAAATCCAAATGTTAGGCAAGTATATATTTTTATTATGATAAAAGTTGAAATTTTGAAAATAAATAGTAACACAAAAAAATTACTTGCCGGGCCTGTTGTACGCAATGGCATAAAATAGCCATATTTTGAAATTATGAGAAGCAACGGTTGTATTGTAAGATAGCGACATAGATATAAACATTACGGGCTCGGCAAGTAACTTTTTTGTGTTACTATTTTTTTTGGAAAATTTCAAATTTTGTCATAATAAAAATATACATTTGCCTAACATTTGGATTTCACTAATTTTTTTAATTGTAAATATTATTTCACTATATTCATTACGCTGGATGATTTATGTACTTGCCGTCGTTTTTTTACAGGCGAATTAAATAATACCTTTCTTGCACAACCACAATAATATGTACAATTTTAATAAATGCGACGAAGAAATGAATATCTGACGCACTGTCACACAATCGACTGATGTAATCTTTCCATCTTGTCAAATCGCTCGTAATCTGGGGTGATTTTAAAACATTAGTTTTTCAACTACTAAAGCAATTAAAAAAATCTTCTATACCCTTAATCAGGTTGCCATTTCATATCTTCAATTTTAAGGTTTTTGTATACACGTCTCTCTGGCGGGGCGTGTGTAAAGGGATCTTCCCTCTCACCGAACACCTCCTCACGCAGCCTACAAGCTTTACATTTTACATGATAAAACTATCTATTTTTTCAATTATTTCAATGACTACGTAGATGATGATTATTTTTTGGACTCAAAATGTATAGTAATATTTAGTTTTTCAATACTAACTTAAGTTATAAAATTCTAAGTATTTTTAACAACAATATTAAACTCCAATAACAAATTTTTTTGCTAGCTGCCATAAGAGTCTGCGCATTCAAATGTAAGTATGAATATAAATGTTTAGAAAAACTATGTAGACAATTACTGCAAAATTTCGATAGAAGGCTTATTGCATGTTCAGTAATTGATTAGAATATTTTTCAACATTTTCTTTATATATTTTCAGTTAAGTGTATAAATACCTTAAGAAAAGGAGGATGATTTGTTACACCATGTATATGTTACAAATTAATATCTTTTATACAGATTGGCAATTATCTACAGCCAATCTAAAAGTAGCTTTTAAATATTGTAATTCACAATTTAATCTTAATATAAAGTTTTTAAATGTAATTAATATTTATCAAGTTACTAAATAATATATTTAAACGAAAAGTTTTCATGGATTGTTACGCAACTTAGTAACTATGAAATATTAATACATTGTATAAAAGTTCTGTTGATATAATAATAATGTTAAAAGAGTTCTAATAACTATTGTTTTTCATATTCCCAATAGTTTTGAATTTTTTATACAAGTCTGCCTAGGTTTAGATTCGTTAAATTGATAGTATCTAAAACTTATAAGAGAGCTTGGGCAGATTTTAACAATTGTTAGAATAATGTTCATAAATTCAAATGCATTTATAATTTCTTGATGACAGTTATTGATTCTAAAAGGCACAATTATTATTTTATATAATGAACGAAAAATATTTAAAAACTTCATTGATCTTTGCAAAAAAAAATGTTTGTCGAAATTAGTTTACTGTTACAAATTTTGTCGCATAGTGGGTAGGTTGAAATACGATGATTAACGAGTATCACAATAAAATTGTCGACATACAGAAATTTTTAATATTTCTTTTATTAATTAACGAAAAAAAACTTAACTTCATTACTATTAGCCGTTTAAGTGCTATACATTTTTACATAAATATATTTAAAATAAAATAATAAATTATAGTAATTGTGTTATATTCGTATTAAAATACATTCTAAATATTATATTTCGCACAAATCAAGATATGTGTTCTTTTGCGTGTTGACAAACTTACTGCGCCGAGGGTCACAGTCCTATAACGCTGCGAAACATGTTTCAGAACTATATACCGCAGCACATTGCGCTTCATTATATTCTAATGATTAAATAACTTTACTATTATAAAATGAAAAGAATTAATTCAATAAAAACATTGATTGAATTATAATTAATAGAAATGAATTTTATTTTATATTAACTCGTACACTTATGCCTACGCTTGGCAAATTAAGTATTGTCATCATTCTTCCTAATTAGATTTAGTAGAAACATTTCGATAAACAAAGATATTTACAATTTACTTCAATCTAGAATTTTACAATTTTTTTTATTTGTAAGCATAAAAGGCAGATAGTGAAAAAATGAAAGTAACATTTTAAACATAGTACATAACCTGAATAAATTGGTATTTATTTATTTGTGTTATTTTTTGTATTATTAACTAATTTACCTAAACCTTTAACTACCGATGTATTAATTTTCCAACGTAAATATAAATACGTAGTCTTCCATACTACCATGTAAGACAATGCTGTAATTAAAACTTTACTCTATTATTTATTCAAAAATATTCTATTTCAGGTAATGTATCCCATACCAGATTTATGGAATAACGTAAACACCGATGAATATTTAAGCGGTGGAATAATGCGGAAAGCGAAAAGATAGCGACGGCATTTTAAAAATCAATAAGTTGGATTCAACTGGATCTGTTAAACCACAGCGTCGGTATAGTGCGAGGTTATATTAAAATTTATGAAACATGTTTTTTCCCTTTAGAAATTAAAACAAACCAAGTTGCTGTAAGCTCTTATTTTCCCATTTGGATTAAGCACCAATTATGCTTATGCAAAACGACTACTAGTAACAGAAATGTTCAATGAAAAATTCTAAGTAAATGTTTCTATAACTTTTGCGTAATCTGCACGATACAATTTACCTTTGAACAATTATCTTAGAGCTCCCCTATTTGATTCGATAAATATTTGCAATATTAAGTCTACTGTAGAATTAATGTTCGTATATATGAAAATGGGGGAAAAAAATCCTTTGTAAATTTGTTTGTATTAATATTTATTGAGTTACGTAACGATAGGTTTAGGTTATATACAATCTTATGTAACTCAAAAAATATAATTAATAGGATAAAATTAATTAGAATTTATTATCAACGTCAAAAGGAGTAATTAGTAACAGTGATGGGGCAATAAGACACACCTATGTGCGTTTTGACTTTTTATTACCGCCAAGTTGCTTGTTGACCTGTATCAATTATAAACAAAGATTATATTGATAAAAATCAATAGCAAAACCAGGCGGCAAAAAGACAAAAACAAACAATTATGGGTGTGTTACTTATTATCCCTACCAACACTAATTATCTGATTTGACAGTACTTATTCTCACTTGTATAAGAAAGTCTTCTCCTTTGATGTCTCTTAAAATTGTTAATTTTTGACGAACTCATTAATAATTAATGTTGACTACAATGATCTAACAAATTTCTGTCCTAAACGGATTTTGATGTAACTTATAAAATATTGCTAATATGAAGAGAAAGTTATTAGAAATCTTTTAACATCTATATCATATCAACAAAAATCTTGCAAAATTTTTTAATATTATTGTTATGTTTTGTTTATCCGTATAATAAATCATACAGACATTTGATTTAAATATTTTATTTAGTAACTTAGTAAATATTAAAAATTGTATAAAATTATAAGAAGAGGTTTTAATTACAGACTACAATATCTAAATGTTTCATTTCGATTTGCCATGTATAACCACGTACATTGTAAAGTTATAGATTTTTGAAAGTATTCATATATCCACACATTCAATAGCAAGTTAGAAACACACCTTGTATAATTCCATTATGCTTACGGAAAAGCCGAAAAGATGAAGAAATATAGAAGTTATATTATAAGCGGTTGTAATTTAAAGTTTGGCGATTGTTAACCAGGCACCACCAGAATAGACTGAATGTTGCAGTATTTAATGATGCTTATATACTTATTTTCATAAAATTTTGCATTCCTTTCTGAGAATTCATGCTTTCATATTCTAGTACAATCATGGGACCGGCAGATCAGAAAAAATTAAATTATTTTGAGCTCTTCAGTATTTACGTTTCTTAAAAAAATCTTATTAGCATTGAAGAATTCTTTTAACGGGGATTTCAGTTAATTAGTTTTCATGTATACTACTCATCAAAATTCAGAAGCTCCAAATGGCTGTCTAATTGTTATTACGACGCCTGACTAATAGGATAAATCAAATCATTTAAGTTTCAACCACTGAAAAACTTTTAATTAAGAGCCAGATCCACATTTTTAATTGAAACTTTATCATGAAATTATTCACTTCTACTTACAATTTTCAAGTTATCATGAAATAATCGTTCACCTGGTAGAAGTCAATGAGAATTTTTTATTGGTTCTTTTATGAAAAGAAAGAGTTTTAAGTAACATTCATTATTAGCTGGTATCATATACTATTATTTCGAGAAACTAGATAAGATCAAGACAAATACTAATACTCAAAACCAAATGTACAGTCGGCGTGGTATAAGTATTCATACACCCATTTATTCAAATAATCGCGTCTATTACAGCTTAAATAGAGATTATTATCGTTAAGAGATAAATGAAATAAGTACACAAATTATTTCTTTCCTTCAGTCCATAAGCACTTTACTACTTCTCTTTCCTTCACACAACCTTACTTTATCAAATGTTATAAAATTCTATTACCTCCAGACCACAGTGCACTAAGAAATAAAGACGAGTAAATAAAAAGACTAAGAAAAATAAACTTAAAGAATAGCCTCAATATATAACGTATGTTAAACTGTATGTCTAGTTACATAAAGGGAAACAAACCTACATTGAGAGTTTTTACATGTTCAAAGTATATATATAATTCGTATCTAAAATTTAAGAATTTAGTTTTGAATTTCTATTGCATTTCGTTAACTGGATTTTTGTCAGTTTATTGTGGTAATAATATTGATTTCATTCTACTAGACGTAATACTATTAATTTATTTTCGTAAATTTTTAGGTTTAATATTTTTGTATAATATGTGTCGCGATATTATACAAAAATATTCAATGTAAGATATATCTATATATATATACTTATTTATTTATTTAAATTTATATTGTTATAGAAAGATAAAATGAGAAAAGGTATTTATATATACTGTTGCACCAAATAAAATCGATAAATATATTCAGAATTGGAAAAAAAACTAAGTCAATATTTATGTAATTATATCAATTAGAAGCTTTATGCATCGTGAGTACTATATTACAAATGATCGGACGTTTAATTGTCATGCTTATGGCAGAGAGTAACAAGAGAAAGGTACATTTTGATCAGAGGAGCTACATTCGCTAAGTTCAAAAATGCAGATAGTAATAAATTGAGTAATGATAGTATAACAATACAAATTTGGTGCCTATTGACAATGTTTTTATCACACATATCAGAATTATCTAAACGATAAAAATAATATTTTTAATTAAATTTGAACAAGTGTAATAGTTTAGCTTTACTTAATACGAAATGGAAAGTAACAGTAGTAATATTTCAAAACAGAAATTCTGGCAGAAGAGAAACAACAATTAATTAATAGATTAATTAAACAATATAGGTGGATGTTTTTTCGTTAGTTAAAGAGAGAACAGAAAATGATAGGGTAAAATGAGAAAGGAGGAGGGAGGGAGGGAGGAAGCAGAAGTAAGAAATAGAGGGCTTCACAGAACGTTAACTGAAACAATTTTATATATTTAAAGTTTTTACCCACGTGTTTTCATATATTATACAAGACCCATTTTTAAAAGAAATGAAATTAATAGTGCCTGTTTAAATGAAGACTATAGACTTTTTATGAATGAAAAACATTTACATGAAATTTAAAACAAATATACTTCTCAGAGTCGATGAGAAGCCGAATGGAAAAAAGTGGTTTCAGCAAATAAGATAAAAATTACAATTTTTCCAAAAAATATCATAATTTTCCACAAAATTTTGAAAACTACTATAATTTGAAGATAATCTATCGTGGTTCACGTAATACCAAATTCTGTAGATTCGGAAATTGTAATTATTACAGTGCAGAAGAATAATAATCAGTAAGTACAAAAATGCAAGAATTGCCTCCTTCGCTAGATGTCATTTATTGAACCCCAGTTTGAATAAAAATTCAGTAAATTTAATTATTTAAAGTGTAATACTTATTTTTCTACCAATTTTGCATTGTAAAGTTGAAATATTGTCATCTCTCAATCGAGTGAATTTGGTGCCTTTTCATTATGACAATTCTTACAGTTCTATTATCTCGATAAGACCAATGAATGATACGTGTTTAATTATGATTCTTTCTTATCCTATAAGTAATAATTCGATAGTCATTTTGTTCTCACATACACATTTATCCATATAGATGCCCATAGACCTACGAAGTTACAATTTATTAAAATATAGTTTATAATATCATCATAGCACGTTTTTCCGTTACCTTGCATTATAAATTATTTTTTACCTGTCGTCGAGTATTATTTATAAACGATAATATGTAGAACCAAATATAAAATACTATTTAGTCTTAAATTTACCGTTCACAGAGAAAAAATTCAATGTGGCCTTCGAAACTTCTAAAGAATTATGTTCAATACTTTCTAACGACACCATTTTGGTAGCATTAGTAAATATTAAAACTTCCTTGAAGACTTATTTTTATATAAAATATTAATAATGATATTTTGGTTATTAGAATGAAGGAACTTGATAGAACATTCTACGTTACTTTAATATATTTCTTCATATTGGAGACTATTGTAACAAAATTTTTTCATATAATGACAGAATTATAAAGTAAACAAAATAAATATTGTAAATATAATAAAATTGAAGTATTAACGGTAATAATGTGTAAATAAGGCTGCAGTTCCTGCATTCGTAAATTTTAACTTACAGCAAAAGATGCAACCTATTGGCAGGTTGTCGAAAACAAGAAGGAAAAAGAAATAGATAACTACCCCTTTAGCTAAACAGATAAAACGAACGAGATATTATGATATTTAAAAGCGGTTAGAACCGGTTATATCCTGTAGATACTAATAATAATGAAGCGGCAATGACGCAAAACAGTAAGGCGTACATGATCCTTAGGTCACTTCGACCAGTTTTCTTTTAAGTTGTTCTAGGTGTGCATCGGAATCTGCGATTATAATTAATATAATATAAAATAAATGAAAGTAAATCTCAGAGCTTTGTTAAGAACTTCCATTGAAATGTGTAGCTTACGTGTATGAATAATATTATTTTGATAAAGTAAAATTAGAAAAAGCAATGTGTTACATTAGGGGATTGCAGTTCACATAGTACAATAAAGGGTGCTTCGGATCACGCGACAGGAAACTCATTAGCGAATGACAAAACACCAAAAATGACATTGGATAGGAGTAGGGAGAATAGAATTAGTGGTGCATTCAGGCGGTTGCCTTCTGTCAACGTTATTGGCCTTCTGGAGACTCTTATCACTAAGTTTAAATTGTGTCAGTACTGTCGGTGCTTGTTCTCGAAATAAAGGCACACGTGCTTAACTATTATCACTGGCGCTTGCAGGTTCTCCATCTTTATCAATATACCAATATAATCTTCACCCGAAAAAATTATGGCCAATCATGAAACGATATCACAAGTCAAAGCATTAGTTTTCACTATGAAGTGTAATGTACTTATATACGTATTTGCAAACACATGTCATTTCAAATTAAGACAAATCATTTTAAAAAATATTAAATTAACTAAATACGCTCTGGAAAAGAAGGGCGATGAGATAAATTAGAGGGCAACAAGTGGAGCGGGGCAATACAAAGAATTGAATACGGGCGGTAAAGGATATAGAATTAACAATGAAAGAATAAAAATAAAGAATGACTTATAGGAAAGTTACATGATGAGATATGAACGATGAAAGGAAAGGGGCAGCAGAGACAGAAAAAAAAGCGTGCAACTTACTGTGTAAAGAATGCCAATACTCGAAAGAGTTGCCCGAATGGGGAACAACCAAAGTACGACGAGAAAGCATAAAGCTTATATACGGGGAAGCTGGAACGTAGATTGTACCCCCTCCAGTTAAGAAACAAGCCAAACGAGCCAGTAAGAGAACGCGTTTTCTTGAAGACCTCTATAGCAAGGCTAATCGAGACAGCTGCCACTCCCCTCGTCCCCCTCTCCCATATCCCCCACCTCATGCTACCCCTCCTATTCTATTTTATCATTTTTTGTTTAGTTTATTGTAACTGCGCATTGTAATGTGCAAGCACAATATAATGACGTTTAATTCCTGCAGCAAATCATATGATATATTTTAAATAATAATTAAACAGTCGAAGATAACGATAAAGCCACGTTTGACTTTGAATGATTGTTACAATTAAGAGAGGAAAAGAAAAAAACATACTTTTAAAAAGTTTTATTATGTAAATATTCTCAACTAATACTAATTTAAGGTCTTAATCACATTCTGATAACGAAAATCATTTAGAAAATCTAAATTCGAAATAAATGCTCGTTAAATAGGTAAAGATTGAATATTTAGTTAATTATAATCATGTCTTGATTAACGTTTGGTACGAAATTATTATTAAAAATGCACTATCAATAATCAATATAGTGTAATGATTGTTATTAATATTGTGTGCATTTTTAATATACTCTTTATTGACACAAATACGCGTACAAAGTAAAACTGATTTATTTAATGGTACTTACGTAAATATCTTCTTTTTAATAATTTGTCATTTTTGGGGTTTTGTTTCTTATAAATACGACGTACTGACAACGATTCAATTGATCAGAGATTACACGAAGTGAGTGATTATTTACGAATAACGAATTAGGTAATTCGTTACATTATTTACTAATTTATTCTTTAACCCTTATAGTGCACTCAAGGTCACAGTGGCCTTTAAATTATATTCAAAATAGCGTATAATGATCAACTTCTAAAACGTTTCCTGGTGACAAAAATATATTATTTTAAAATCTCTCTTAACATTCTTAAAGTTTAATAGATTTCGTATAAAAACTAGCAAACAAAACGCTTTACCGCAGAAAAAAATAGCTGTGAACTTATAGTGTTAATTTGATTGAATTAATGCTTAAAGATAAACTAAGAAGATGTGCACTGTAATCGTTAAATATTGTGTAGTCATATTAAATTTGATTACAAATTAAATGTACCATATGCAAAAAGCGCTTTCATATGAATTCATTTTTCATTACCGGGTTATATTAGGAAAACATATAGTTGAGTTATGTTGGATGTCCCAGGAAAATATTCCAATATATATATATATATTTATATTTATATTTATGTATATATAAAGCCTGAAAAAATCATTCGAATTAAAGTTGTTTGATTTTTAAAGAGACATGAAACAGAAGTATAACTTAACCTTGAAACGTATTTTTAAGATCACAAACAGGTAATTTAGCATCTTTCTAATTGAACTATATTATTCTGTTATATATATATATATATATATACACATATATTCTTTTGAACCTTATCTTAATAGTTTTTTAAAACATTACATGAATCTATCATTTCATCCACTGTTTTACCAGCTATTTGGATTTGAAATTATAAGTAGATAAGTGAATATACGCGTGTTTGCGCAGCGGCCGCGTATATTACTTCAACCAAACTGAAACATATATATACGGCCGTTTTAAGAATAATAGTCGTAACTGATATTTTCGATATATTGAATTAATGAAACATTTAAAACCCATAGCATACCTCCATGTATTATTCAAAGAATTAATTAATAGGGCTAGGTGCCACGTTAGAATTTCAGAAACACATAGTTAAGATAAAACTATAGATAAAAAAAATTTTAAATAAAAAATTTGCATCAAAACAACTTCTATTCTTAACAGAGCAGTATATGCATATTCAGATCAAAATATCTAGTATACGGCTGATTGTAATGAATATTTAATTTTTTTTTATTTACAAAGTATTGCATGTATCGGTACAAAACCTCTTTTATATGAAATATAATCTATTAACACTTTCTCATTCGGTAACGCTTACTTAGTAGCACTGTTTTCTTTTTCAATAATATCTACAAACTGTATTTAATCACACGTGATTTTTCATAAAAACTAGTTAAACTTAATATAGTATAATAATCTTTTTGTTTTAAATTTATACATTTTAAAATACTTGTATGTAAATATGATTAGTTGATATTAATGAAAAAAAGAAAATAATAACACTAAGTTGGTGTAATTAAACGCGAAAGTGTTAATAAATGGAAAACAATGTTTTTCAACCTATGAAAATGTATAATTAATTAATAAAAATTAAATCTACAGAAAAAACGTATTGGTGAGGTAGATGATTGGAGTGTTTTTTAGGTTATTTAAAAATAAAAATTAAGAAATTTTGTGTAATTTATAAGAGTTTATTGCATTTAAGGAAAACTGGAGATTCTTTGGCAATCACCAAAACACATATCCTACCAGAAACTGCTAAAACCTATCTTTCTAAAAGAATACTTCATCCTATCAAATTAAATCTTACTAAAACAAGACTATTAAACATTATTATATTACATAGGGTGTGTATATAATTTAAGCGCGTTTACTTGAGAAAAGTAGAGAGGAGAAAATATTTTAAAATGAACACTTTAATAAAATATTTCCCTAGCTGCCTTAGCTTTGGAATAATCATTCATTTAAATTCATTAATGAGCACGTCTAAGATTGATCGATGATAGATGAGGGAATTCGATTAGGTGACATTTAGAATTGGATACGAATCATTTAATTGTAATTACTTCGAGTATTTGGTAGTACGGGCGGATTGCAGTATATAGCAGACTAACGGCTTGGCTAGAAAACAAATGAAGCGCTATTATATGTAAGCAATACTATAAATAAATTATAAGATTATAAAATTGGAGCTTGACAAATTTAGAATTATTATTCACTAATTATATACGCATACTTAAAATTAAGAAGGTATTCTTATTTGTATCGTTACAAAATCTAAATTTTATTTTTCTAATTTTTATAATGTAAAAATATTGTTGAAAATGCTCTCTCTCTCTCTCTCTCTCTCTCTCTCTCTCTCTCTTACTAAAGGTATATTGAGCATATCCAAAATATCGATGACATAGGTCAGGGCATGGAATTTTCTGCACATTTTTCGTGAGCAATGCTTAAATACCATACACTACTGTGGTACTCGTGTCTCATCGTAAAGCGAACGGTAGAGAATGACCTCAAATTCAGGTAAGGCTGAACGAAAAGGTAATAAAAGTTATACCTCAAAAGGAGCTTTTTATATTTGATATAATTCACTTTATACAATGTTCTTTTTAAACAGCAAACAAATGGTTTAAAACATTAGACAGATTCCAACAGCACCTAAGAGCTATTATTAGCGAAGTATTATTTTTTAGGGTAGTATCCCCAATAGGCCTACTTCACTAAAAATGGTGAGAATATATAGAGATATTTTTTTCTAAAATAAAAATCAATACTGACTTTTTTCAGTCTTTCGTCGCCTTCGGACAACCTAATAAAAGATGAAATACATCATTTGTGGAATAATTTTTCCTTATTAATGTGGATAAATATAGATTAATATATCTTCGATGAATACAGGAATATCCATGATCCTAGACACAATGGTTTTATCACTTAAGTATATCTTAAAGCACCTTCCACAAATATGGAACCATCAAACGCATTCACTGCTTTTATTATACACATTTCTATAAATTTTCTTTCAATATATGACTTCGAAAATATTGTAACTAATTGCGTAATTCTATAATAAGTTATACGACCTTTCTTAGTTAATTCCGGATTGTTGCCCAAAATTGATTTATCAGCACTACACCCTTTGAAAACTGTTATTAATGTTTCTATTAAAATTATGCTTTTCTTCTTCGGTATGAATTAAATAGTCGAAAATATACTTAATTCAATAATGTTTTTCAACACTAATTGTACCAACTACTACCGTCATATAGTCACATAAGGGGAACATAATTTATCGCCAAGTAACACAATAAAAATCGAATTTCTCTCATTTTCATTTCGCCTGCCGATACACCTGTTCAAATCCTGATTTTTCTGTCATTGTAATGATATGTAACCTAGAAAAATATAGTCTTCGTCTATAAAAACAAGGTGGCAAGTACAAAGAAATACTAGAGAAAGTAGTATCCTAGCATAACTTAATATTACTAAATCATTACTCCTTTACTAAAATTAGCAAATAATTTTAAAGTCATTTTTATAAAAGAAAGCATACGAAACATGCAAGAATGACAAAAATTCTTAAATTTAAAATGTATTAAAATCAATCCTACAAAAAACAAGCTTCGCTTATAAAAAAAACGGCAAACACATCAATCGTTTAGCGTAAATAATATAGTAAAATAAAATATTCTAATTAAAAAAAGAAGTAAAATCCAAATGTTAACGGGATCCATCAAGCCCTCTGTAGCCAACATTACCGAACGAAAAACGAGGGAGAATTGTCCAGCGTTATTTTTCCACCGATTTTGATGATTTTAAGCTTGTTGGAACCGTTAAAATTCGCACCTTGTCATGAAAAAGCCTTATTTTCCAAAAAATGAAAAAAAAATAAACTTGTTTAAAAATTCGCATTAATAATATTTAAACGCAAAACAAATTGAAAAATCGGACTTCTTTATGACGAGGTGCCAGACCTAACGATTGCAACAAGCCCAAAAATATTAAAATCGTTCGAAAAATAACGCTGGACAATTCTCCTTCGTTTATCGTTCCGTAATGTAGGCTACAGATGCTTGAGGGATCCTGTTAAGTATATATTTTACCGTGGAAAAAGATATAATTTCGAAGAAAAAATAGTAACACAAACCAGTTACATGCCGGGAGCCCGTTCTATGCAATGGTATTAAATAGTCACATTCTTAAATTAGGAGAAGCAACGTTTATATGTATATATTGGGAACTGACATTGTAACGTCTCGCGTTAGGAAGTATAAAAGCGCGAAGTTTTCGGAATTCAACCGTTTCGGGCACTATGCGTTCACCTAGTTAACCCGGGGTCGGTAGCGATTCGGGAGATGATATTGGAACTTACCTTTGAAGATGCTGGACAAAATCGTCTGTAGCGCAGCAACGGGACGTATCCTAGGCTCGTAATGATCGATTTGGTTGAGAAGGGTAGCGAATGAAGTGATGGAAGCACTGATTTTATGGTTTAGACAGAATTTATATAATACGGATGATAGCGAATACAAATATATATCAAGAATTTAGCAAAAGTACAGACAGTAGTAATAATAGTTAAAGCAAAAGAAATAATGTCCGAATTCGAATCTGTCCGGGGTTTTTATACCCCGGGAGGGCGAGGCACAAACATTTTTTGGGAGTGTGGTGGGGGAGCACGGGGAAGATGAGAATAGGGAGAATATGCATGGTTAGTCTACCCCCACCATGGCTGGCCCGAAAGTTTGCACCCCACCTAAATTGAACTTACAATCTAGAGGCGTCAGGGCCCTTCTACTCACGCTATGAGTTTGCGCTTCGTCGGGGGCTTGGTTCCCGATGCCGGGAGTCTAGTTCCTCGTCGAAGGTGGGTACGTACCACCCCGAGCTAGATGAAGATCCCCCGAACACGCAAACCGCACAGGCGGTATCCTGGTCCATGATCCTGGTGTGGCAGCGCACACATTCGGGTATGATCCTGAAGTTGGGATCATGAATGGCGCACCCGGTGCATGGTCCGCCGTTTTTGAAAGTGGCCAGGCACTTGGTGCAACGCTCTAACACCTTATATATGAGCCCCTGGCACGAGAAGCAACGAGCGTCCATGCGCCAGGTCTCTCTGGTTATCTCCACCACCTCGTCCATTGAGTAGTGCCTCTTGTGTGCCCGGGACATCAGATGGTAGCAATCAGCGCACAACATCCCGGGGTGTGTTTTGTTGGTGCGATGGGCTATCCTTATCCCCTGTACGAAGTACAGGGGATGACTACCCCTAATGCAGCGTGTTTCCACGAAGGGGAACATTCTGCCTGAAAAGTAGAAAAGATGGTAAGGAAGGAGTAGCGTGGGTAGTAGAGGAAAGTGACAAGCGGTAAGCGGAGAGTGCACAGAGAGATGGCGCTGCAAGCTATAAATGTAGGTACTTATCCTATAGTAGATGAGTAGAGGAGGAAGTTCCGAGCTATGTCTCCAGGTGCCGCCTCAGTGGTTTGAGCTGAGACGTTACAACATGGGAGAAGAGTGGGGGAAAATATGGCGGAAAGAAGCATGCTTTACAAAGCTATACCGCACGCAAAGGTCAGCGCCAACTGGTGGTGAATTCAGAACTGAATTAGAAAGGAAAACATTGAAAAAATTTTTCACAGAAATTAATATTTAGTGTGTCGAACATATTACAAAAGTAATTCCATTAATGGTGACCTAATAATTATATTTATTCTATTCTTTCTAACTTGCACTATCTCTTTTTCTCTAATGTTTTCCTTTTTAAGCGGCCATTTTTATCACGATTCAATGCGCCACCTAGTGAGTGTTGCGATGGCGAATATAACGTGTGCACTGATCGGAAGGTTTCACAGAACTGAACTTGTTGTGGTTAAAAAAAACAATGAATTGAGAAGGTCAATGTTAATTTTCTCACAGATGGCAATGATATATATCATGTGTTTTTATTTTAAATCATTTGAGACTCAACATCCGTATTTGAAAAGAATCGTGAGCTCTATAATTTTTTATAAAATTGCATGTTATATGATTTTATTGTGGTAATTTATAACAGCAATTTTTGCATTGATGTAGATTATATTTATTCGCAATCTAAAGTTAGTGGTGTTCATTACATTGATGATAGTGTCGACGATAACATTACAAACCCTTTAAACTGCAAAATACTGAGGTCCCCTGAACAGTGTGATGAGAACGAAGAATCATATGCAAGTGATGTCAATCACTTTGAAGAGATTAATGCTGAAGTCATTAATAATTCAAAATATTCCTTAGAAGAAGATATTAATCACACAAAAGTACCTATTGAAACAGAGAAACTATTGCAAGAATTTTGTCCTCAAATATATAATAAAAAAGTGCAAAATGGTGAACAAGTTTTAAAAACAATAAAAATTGCAGAATCTATTGTCCAGCAACATCAACTACGTAAATATAAATTAAAAACAGCGAAAGCTGAATCACAAGTGATGATTGTTAAACTTTTAAAAGAAGAAGATGAATAATAAAGTAACCACATAAAGAATGACGATTAAATTATTTCTGTTATTTATTAATATTAACGTTCTGATACATTTTATAAATTTTATATAAAAGGCTTTTAGATTAAAATAACACAATATATATTAAGGTATTATATATGTAAATTGAAACATATATAAGCATTTATAATTGAATTTGAAAGATTTTACCCTTTTATCTTTGATAGGATTAAATCAAAAAATTGAAACAGTTTTTGAAGTGAATATTGTTTAATTAGAAGCTAAAGGTGATACCTATAATTAAATATCAAAGAGCTTCACTGCTTACAGCTGTATAAAAGTAGGAATTTCTTAAGATACATTAGCGAAACGTGTCATAGAAATTTTGGTGGTTAATTCTAGGAAAGAGCTTTACTATCATGATTCAAGAATTGAAATCTTCTACTTCTGGGTAATATAAGTGGAGGAGAATGTTTCAAAAGTAAATTAAACGCTAGTTGTTCGTAGTTTGTATGCAGTCTTTGAATTTGTAAATTGCTGAGCCTTAGATTGTCTCAAGTGTCTTATGAATTAAAAGCTAGTTAGATGTTAGAAATTATAATATTTTTTATATAAAACTTATACAAAGATTTGATATTATATATATTTTTTGCATTCGCAATAGAGAAATAAATATTTTAACTAAAATGAGTATTTATAAAATTATTTCTATACTGTAATCCACTTAATATATCTGTACCATCTTCTTCCATTTCATAGATTTCGTTCACATCGTCATCTCCTAAGTTAATATCATTTTCAGATTCATCAAGTTCATTTTGATTGCAATTTAAACCTATATTATATAATACTGCACATGCAGCTATTGTTACTACAGAAGTACAGGATTGCAAGCATGGAAATCTTTTTTCAAAAACACCAAACATTCTTTCAACTGTGTTTCTTGTTGATATATGAGCACTATTGTAGTTTTCCTCTGCTTCAGTGGTAGGGCTTAAGACGGGTGTTAATAAGTAAGTATGGCTTCCATATGCACTGTCACCTAATAAAGTTCCTTCTAACTTATTTCTTTCGAACCTTGCACGTACGGAACTTCGATCAAAAATGAGTGCGTCATGTGCTGATCCTAGATGGCGTATAACTATATCCATAATATTTAGATTGGAGCCACAAACAGCCTGTTAAAATATGTTACAGAAATTAATTGATTAATGCTCAAAAATGAATACTTACTTGAATGTTCAAGGAAAACCATCCTTTTCGATTTCTAAATGCTTCACCATAAACGCTTCCAGGATTCTTAATTTTAATATGTGTATAATCTATTGTGCCTATTACATTTGGAAAGTTAGCTATTTGATAGAACTGCTCATAGTTTTTGTTACAGTCTTCAGCAGTTCTAGGGAAATAAATAAAATCGCCTAGCTTTTCAGCGAAAATTCTTGAAATTTGCTTAACTATTCTACAAACTGCTGGTTGGCTTAAATTTCTTAAATCTCCACTGATATTCTTATAGAGTAATTATGTAATGTCAATTATTTTTTAAAATGATAATTAATTATTAAATAATTAAGGAAATTAACATTATGTTAATTTTATAATTATGAACCTACTTGGAAACAATTTGACCCATAATACCGTAAGGTGATTAATAGCTTCTCCAGATTAGTTAGAGGAAGACCTCGCTTGTTTAAATTTTCTCCAATTTTATTGTCTATAATCAGCAACAGAGTATGTAGCACACATTCTTTTGTGAACCTATACCTTTTCTTAAATGCTGCATTGTTGAAGTGTTGAAAAGAATCTCTATGATCACGTATATACCTGCGTTTTATCCTAATTGATGTCATTTAAATTTCTTCTTCTGTTGAAATTGAAGTGCTGCTACAGTTCATTATAATTAAATTACCTTTTACGAGAAAACAAGAAATATATTAAGTAATATTACTTGTAATACTAATAAAACAATTAATAAGTTAACAAAACATTTTCAAGCCTTTACTATTTCATACATATTTTGATATCTTATATATTTTATTAGGCAAATAAAACAGTTATAATAATAATCATATATCATTAAAATAAAAAAAGGAATCAATAAATTATATTTAATTCTGTTTTTATTCAATAATTACTACAAATAAAAGTTAACAATTTTTATTTCACATAATAGTCGACGTTAAGCTAAAGATCATTTAGATTCTTTTATGGAGAATTTATAGTTTAGCTTCTAACCTTTGTAAATATATATAATAAAAATCATTGCAACAAAATCAAGTTAACTATCAAATAATACACATTTAGGCACAGCTTATATCAGCTTTTACAACATAAATATAACCTATACAGGGTTTTTCTCTAACAGCGGAACAGGAGATTTCGTGTTATTTGACTATAGTAAATTTTACTATAGTCAAATTACTGTTTTCCATTTAGTTTAAATATTAAACGTAGTAACCAAGATTAATTGAGTAAAATGACATTTATAATGAATAATAAAAGCAGTTAAAATAAAATAACCATTAAATTGTAACTATCTACGCTTTTATTAATTATAATAATGTATAGTAAGTGCTTCATTGCTATAGTTAAATAATATAATCCTATGTTCCGCTGTTAGAGAAAAATCCTGTATGTAACTGAACTGTCACTTTTCCATGTCTATAGTACGTTCTTAAATTGGCTACAAATGTCTTTAATTTTTTCACTCCAGCGGCCTCGACTCGAGGCTACCTCAACTCGAAAGTTGTCGCTCGAGTTTATTCGAGTCGAGGTGGAAGAACGACTATGAATACGACCGTCATTCTCAATACAAAATTGTCTAACTCAAATCGCACGTCCGTTCAGTTCCGAATCACAAGAAAGAGAGATGGCGCCCAATTTGGCGCGCTCGAGGCATCCGCTTCATTCTCTCGTAGTCGATATATGCTTCGATTAATTATCGATATATCTATGTCTAGTGTAGCGCTATCTCGCTTCAAATAATGTAACCATAAGTATATCTTACAATATATAGTAAGCAAATATTTAGACTATGAGTAGTAGAGAGAAGACGAATGTTCTTAAGGGGAATCTATATATCGACATTACAGAGCGAAATTTGCGCCAAACGAAAGAGTCTCATTTCTTAACCGATTTTAACGTTTATGCACCTTTTTGAAAACGCCAGAAGATTATCTAGCGATCTTATTTGGCAGATTTTTTAAATTTCACTTTTTTTTTTAGTTTTTCATTTTTTTTTTAAATCTGCCAACGAAGATCGCAAGATAATCTTCTGGCGTTTTCAAAAAGGTGTATAAACGTGAAAATCGGTTAAGAAATGAGGCCGTTTCGTTTGGCGCAAATTTCGCTCTGTAATGTCGATATACAGATTCCCCTTAACACAGTGAAATAGTTAATACGTTTGTCCTTGTTTAATATACTGATGTACGGTCGAGTCGGTAAAACAGATTCGATGCTGTCTTTCGTTTAGCTGAATTGGTTTTAGCTAAAAATCTTCGACAATTTTAGTATTATCAGCTTGTTTTTGACTTTAAATTACTCATTACACTCTCGCCCATAGTCGTAAAGACTTACATTTTCAATAAATATAGTGATTTGCTTTACAGGGTAAAATTTAATTCTTGTTTTTTTTATTTTTCATATCTTTGGAAAATGGGCTTCTTACCATTATAGAATGGATCTCAACGAATAAGTTTTCCTTACAAAAATGTGAAAATTTCTAAAATTTTCGAAGATAATTGAAAGTTAAAATATCCGACCTGGGTCGGTGACACTTTACACCTTGCGAAAAGGATGTTTACTAGGCGATGTTGGCAGAACTAAGAGCATGAGACATTTTATTCAAGATGTGATCCCACAAACTACCACGGTATGTATACATATACACACTATACACTGCACAGTACACAGCAGTGACATACATATATATATAAGTATGTATGTGTATATGTGTTACGAGTAGTTAAATTAATGCAGGTGTAATACAAAATTACAAATTGTTGACATTCTCATAACTATAAGCTTCTAGATATTTTGTCATAATATTTGTTAAATATTGGCCTTATATTCCACAGAACTTTACTGCAAGCTGAGGTGCAAGCCCTTCATTTGTCAAAATGTGGCATTAAATTTCTTGCTTTTTTGATACTTTTATTACCTCCAGGTCTCAAGATCACCAATAAGTTCTGGCATATCCTGTGCCAAACCCAGATCCTTTTTATCTTTCTCTGGACATATTGAATCAAGAAATATCACAGAGAATATCGTTGAAGCCTCTTCTTCTTAGATATTCTGCTGTCACACTTAATTTTGTATCTTTATCCAATGTACACCAGTCATTTCTGCAGGATACTAGGGAAATCCATTTTGATAACTCTGAGTTTTTACGTTTGTTACACAAATTTATGGCCAAAAATTTGTTTTTCAACTTTCCTTATATGAATCAATGTGTTTTACTAAAATGAGGTGAAATTAAAAATTTTAACCTGAGAACATAAAATTCCACAAAGTACCACAAGATTTTAAATTTTAATATTTTTAATAATACAGTATTACTTATCTGATTCTCTTGCTGACTCCTTCATGTTTATTCCCTTATTTTACTTAATTATCCGCAATTTTACTTATTCAACCTGAAATTAAAATCCAACAAAGTACCACAAAATATTAAATTTTAATATATTTAACATTACAGTTTTGCTAATCTGATTCTCTTGCTGACTCCTTCATGTGTTTATTCCCTTAGTTTATTTAATAATCTACAGTTTTAATTACATCACACTATTTTCTTTATAACAGAGTAATTTTTATTTTAACGTTTTTCACAGTTCGATCGAAATCGATCGAAATTTAGGGTTATGCCGATATAAAGTAATGCTCACGTTTCATCATGTAAACAATGTAAACTATATTTACAGTTACGTCAACTTACGTTTGATAAACTTTTTTGGATATAGCGGTTAGCTTCAGACCGAGACATACACTCTAAGTTAAAAAGCATAGTTTTCTGACACTTGCCCTACTCCTATAAAAGTTTAATAACTATTGCTAGAAAGTACGGAAAAAATGATATAAAATGAAAAAAAATCATTCAATTACGACCTTCGGTTATGTAGAAATTCATTTTTCAATTAAGAATGATTCAATATCTCCAGCGCGCCTCCCTCCACTGTTCACGCGCTACCCCCACCACCGCGCTACGTAGCGAGGAGATCGATACCACCGAGCGCGTGATTTCTAACAGATTCTTCGTTGCAAACAAGAAAAATTGAACGAAAGATTAAGAAAAAAATTTAGGTGATAGGGTGATATGTGCACTACTACTGTGCCAAATTTCAGGTCGAAAGGTCAAATACTTTCGACGTAGTGCCGCGTGAAGTAAAACTTGATGATCTCAGCTTCTACTGCTCCAATCGCCATTATTTTTTTTTAAATTCATGGTTTTTTATAAACATTACAATGCATTTTATTGCAATTGTTAAAATCCAATAGTTGCTGAAATACGGACGATAGCAACGGGTTTTATCAATTAAAAAATGCTTTGTTTATTATTGAAAAATATGCTCTTTACACCATTTGTTAATAACGCTAATACCAATTTTTAGCAATTAGTTTCATTAATTTATGACCGCCAAGAAAAAATTGGCAGCTACTTAAAGTTTTGACATTAATAATTTTGCAATAGGCCACCATTTTTAGATATCGAAAAATGGCTTTTATAGCAAATTCTATTAACTAAAAGACACCTTCTAGTGAACTTTCAGTAGCAATCAAGCATTTGTTATATGGTTTTTCACTACTTAAACTTTTCGCCACTTCCTGTACTTCATTAATGATTTTATAAATAAACAAAACAAATTGATTTTTTAAACCCCGCCTATCTTATTGAAAATTTAATTACGAACAAGTTTTATTTGACACATTTTTTGATACGATTAATAATAAGCGAGTTATTTAAGTTAAACCAGAAAGAAACGCATTTTTTGAATTAATAGTAACCTTCCCGACCTTCTTCGTATTCGAGACTTTAGGAGCTCTTTAAGGACGTTATAAGCTATACATAAAAAAATTAAAATTCTCTATGGCACGAAGTGGAAATTCAAGTGCTATTTCTCCCCGACTACACACAAATTTTCAATATATCTGGAGACACAAAAATTTAAAAGATTCTGTTACAATAGAGGTTAAGGGTTATGTGCAGTGAGTAAATTTGCAAAATCGACTTTCAATTTTTACACTTCCTAAAAGTACTATCCCTTAAGAATATTTGGCCAAACTTTTATACTTTTCTAATAGAATTTGTCGATTTACTGGGTTAAAATGTACAGTGTGGTAATGCGGTTTCTACCATTACAACTTATAACTTTAAACACGATTATCTCAAAACAGTTCAACATATAGATTTCAAACTTCACACACTTTTTTTAGGATAGAAATCTGGGCCATAATCGAAGGATTTTTTATTATCTTGAATACATTTTTTTCCTCAGCTAAAATACCATATTTTTTATCAAAATTCTATTTTCATTTTTAAAATCTTGCCATTTTGTTTTTTTATTATTTTTGAATATCCTTCGATTAAGGCCGAGAGAAACTATTCTAATTTCGAATTATATCGTGATTTTTGTCCGTAGGTGATCCAGTACTAAGAAATTCTACTCATCGCAAACATCGGTTTTCAAAGGTCATCCAGGACGCCGCATGCTAACGCCAAAAAAATTATTTTTATTCTTTGTTAAAATTCATATGTACTTACTAAATATTACTGTATCATGTAGTTTACTTAGATTTCTTTAAAGCATGCAGAAATTCTTTTAAAAAAATTTCGAAATAAGAGGTTTTCTTCGAAAAATAACTGCACGTAACCCCTTCATAAACAATTACATCTACAAGCTAAAGTAACAATTTTCCTATCACAAATTATTTTATTACTATTAACATAATGGTAAATAAGAATCACTGTGAGTTTTTGTAAATAAATATATTTTATTTAAGATTTATAAATTATAGCATAATATTAATAAATTGTTGATTGCATTATAGCTTTTTGCAGTAAAATACAAAAGGTAGAATTAACTTCGTGGCACAAAGTATGTGCAGATTTATCTCCTAGTGCTGCTTGAGCAGAGCTAACTCTACCTAACTGTATCAATAAACTTGTTGTATCTTCAGCTAATGGAGGAAAAGCTAAAGATATTCGAGTCAAAGCAGGTAAAACTGGTATAAATAATGTTACTCTGTCTTTTGCAGGTAAAACTCCTAACAAAGTTATTAAAGTATTTATCGCTAACCGTGAAACACTTAAAGTTTTTGGTAAAGCGTACTGAATTGCAAGATGCGATGTTAAATCAACTGCAAATATTTGCTTTTGAGGTTCCGGTTGGGAAAGTAATTCAGGTATCCAATCTAAGCATATATGCATGGAAGGAATACCACACACAGTGATAGGAAGTAGCTCCCTTGAATAACCCTGAAAAATTGCAAAAATTAGATATTAAATTTTAATGAAACAAAATTGCGTTATAATAATTTAGATTGAATAATATAACCATGGCATTTATTTCACAATACGAAAACTATACATTTATTTTAAATGGATACTGTCAAATTTTAAAAAACAACTTATTAAGGTTAGTTAAACATTTAAATTTATCGATATAATGTCAAAATTATAAAATTTTAAGTTAGTAATTACGCTTGATTCATACCGTTTAATGATACACGCTTTTAATTTGAAAGAAATGGAATTGTGTATGTCAACAGGAATATCCTGTAGCTCTTATTAGCAATTCTTAACGGGATCCCTCACGCGTGCTTTACCGACAGTATAAGTCAATAAACATTTCGTTTAATAAAAGTCAAATGCGAACCAAATTGCAAAAACGGGCTTCTTTATGACAAGGTGCCAATTCTAACGAGTCAATCCAGCTTAAAAAAACTCAAATCGGATGAAGAATAACGCTGTACCACTGTCCCGGGTTCTTGAAATGGAAATAACCAAAAGTAACCTCTCTTCAAGAACGCGGCACAATGGTACAGCGTTATTTTTCAACTAATTTGAGTGTTTTTAAGTTCGTTTGACTCGTTAGGACTGGCACATTATCCTACAAATGCCCGATTGTTCAATTTGCTTCGCATTTGAATTATATTAACTTAATTGTTTATTGACTTGTACTGTCGGTAAAGCACGCGTGAGGGATCCCATTAATATCGTTAACGGGATCCCACAAGTTCTCTGTAGCCAACATTACGGAATGAAAAACGAGGGAGAATTGTCCAGCGTTATTTTTCGGCCGATTTTTATGTTTTTGTGCGTCTTGGAATGGTTAGACACTCATCTTGTCATAAAAAAGCCGTATTTTCCAAAAAACGAAAAAAAAAACAATAATATTGTTTAAAAATTCGCATTAATAATATTTAAACGCAAAACAAATCGAAAAATCGGGTTTCTTTAAGACAAGGTGCCTGACCTAACGATTCCAAAAAGCCCAAAAACTTTGAAACCTGTTGAGAAATAGAGCCGTACCATTGTCCCGCCTTTTTGAAGTGGACGAAAACCTAAAATTTTTAGGAAGGAAGCTAGCCTCCTGCCCCTCTCGCGGCTTACGCTAACGTGTTCCCCCACACCAGCATCGAAATTTATTGTAAAGCTTCCCTCATATTGACGCTATTCCCCTAACTATAGCTATATACATCAAGAGACACGGTAGTCTCTCGACGGCAAGTACATATAAAAGTAGATAATGACATGTCTATACCGCCGAGCACTACTGTGTAACTTATACAGCAAGTTTAATCGTCTCAATTTTTAAGCAATTTATTTCAATGAATGATCAATTGTCATGATTTAAATAAAGCTCTCCTTAAAATGGTTTTGGACAAGCTTTCATTTGAGCCCACGAACATCAAAATCGGTTCACGCAATCCAGATATCTCATACTCTGTTAACTATATATATAACGAAAAATTTCATTTCTTTCCGTCATCTTCTTCTTCTTCTCCAGCCACAGTGTATATCTCGGGCTGAAGTTGGTCGCCAAGAGGTAAATGACGCCATTCTTTCTAAGCGTTGCCAACTAGTTAAACTCAACTACAAAATCATGTTTGTTAACTATCAAATAAAATCGAGGTAATCGATATAACTAATCCGGCGACTTGTTAACTGTCAATTGTAATATAAGGTTATGTATATTTAATACAGTGAGGTTGTTCATTGTTATGTTAGTGAATGTGTTTAATTTTTAAAAAGATAAATAAATTCGTATAATAATGATATAGGAAGTCAATAATTATTAGATAAGTTAAACAATATTTTAGAAGAAAAGAGGTTATATGCTTTGTGGTACTTGTGAAATTTCTTTTTCAAATAAAATAAATAGAACATTTCTATTTTCATTATTGAGAATAGAGGTGACTGGATAAAGTAAGACTAATATTTACATATTTTCAACACTGTGCCAAGGAGAAGTATACTTTCAACATTTATGTGCATTGGTGATTATCAGGATCATATTAATTGCAAGAAATTGTTAAGGTATTTGAAAATCATATGCTAAACTTCCAGGTATTGAAATCATTAACAAAATGCATGTTTAACTTTTTTTTCTTTAAACTGATGTGGAACATACTCTCCGATAAGTTATATCATGTATAAAAAAAAAATCTAGGAGACAATATAAAACTTTCTTATTACTACGATTAAAGAAAAGTAGATGAATATTTTCTAATCGTTATTTAATATTCAATTATAGTATAAAAAAGTATTAACACCAAATATTTATTTACGCTTCCTTAAGAAGAATAGAAAAAAAATTATCCAAATTTAATTTTTTATAAGAATAACATTGATTTTTATAATATAATATGTAATATATTTTTTGGTACTTAGTCAGATTTTATTGCGAATTGAATTACAATAACTTGTTTATTGTTTCATTGTACAGGCTTGAGCTGTAATATTTAATAGAAGAAGTCAGAAATGATTCCAGTTTACCATAGAAAGAGTCATAATGCAAAGTTAATGTTGAGAGTTAAACCTAACGAAAACGTGGAGAAATTAAAAAATTTGGAAGCCAATTTTTAATAGTGAAAGACTTGCATGTGATTTTGGGCATAAACACTTTGAAATATATAAGTCAATTAAATCATAATTATAATGATAACATCATCTAGAAATGAAACAATGAAAAGAAGTCATTATTTTAATATTTTCCATGTGATAGAATTTAAAGTGAATAATTTTGCGAAACTGAAAGCAGTATATCCACAAAAGAGAGGCTCCCATTGTGTAAATAAGTGTATTTCCTAGTTTATATTAATGAAAGGAAAATATAAATGGTACTAGTGTGCTGGAGAAAGTGCCATAATTCAAAGTTGATGTTGAGGGTAACAGCTAAGAAAATGATGGATAAATATGAGTTAATTTATAAGAAAGTCCTTGAAAGTGAAGTGCCTGCAGGTGATTTTGGGCATACAACTTTGCAATTAGAAATAACAAAGTTGATGAAAATTATAATAAAATCATGTACATGTGTAAATATGAAAGGAATTCATAATTTCAATATTTCACATGTAATAGAACATACGGTGTGTAACTTCAGGAAACTGAAAGCAGTGTACCTAAAAAACATAGGATTCTATTGCATTAACTGGTATATATTTTACAGTTTATATTAATGAAAAGAATATATAAGTGTTACTAGTTTACCAGGGAAAAAGCCATAATGCAAAGATGATAGTGAGAGTAACATATAAGAAAAAAGTGGATTTAAAGGTAAATTTAGAAACAAATTTTTGAAAGCGAAAGGCTTTAATGTGATTTTGGGTATAAGATGTTGAAAATATAACTCAAACAGTCATTGAATCCTATGTTAAATGCCTCTAAAAGTGTAATTATGATAAGAACTTATCATTGTAATATTTTGTGTATTTTATTACATAGATTAATAAATTAATATCTCGAACTGAAGCTTTACATTATGGAACGATGAGAACATTGAAAAATGTTTTGTTAGATTGAATTAGTTAAAACAATTTTTTAGTTTTAATTCCTATATTCTTACAAAACATTATAAGATCCCACCAAAGACAAGCTTCACTTGTAAAAAAAAGACGGCAAGTACATGAGTCGTATTTAGCATGATTAATATATAGTAATATAAAATATTTTAATTAAAAAAAATAGTGAAATCCAAATGTTAGGCAAGTATAAATTTTTTCCATGACGAAAATTGAAATTTGGAAAAAAGTAAATAGTAATACAAAAATGACTTGCCGGGCCCGTTGTATGCTACCGTATTAAATAGCCACATTTTTAACTTACGAGAAGCAACGCTTATATTGCAAGATAGCGACTTATACATGAATATTACGGGCCCGGCATGTATTTTTTGTATTACTATTTACTTCTTTCCAAATTTCAATTTTCGCCATGGAAAAAATTTATACTTGCCTAACATTTGGATTTCACTATCTTTTTTAATTAAAATATTTTATATTACTATATATTAATCATACTAGATACGACTTATGTACTTGCCGTCCTTTTTTTACAAGCAAAGCTTGTTTTTTTGTGGTATATAAATACCGCTAAAATAATGTTGAGAAAATTTCGCAAATACAATGAAATTGCTAAAAATGCAATTATTATTTTGAAATAAAATTGTAGAAAGGGAGATTTCGTAATGCTTGAAATATAAAGCATACTGCGAAACGCAGTACAATGGTACAGTCGTATTTTTCGACCGAATTTGATGAGACTAGTAATAATTCAAGCCATTCTTCATGTAGATTATCCTAAAGAGCTCGCATTTTCGATAAAGCTTATAGTTTTCCAGTTATGAACGACTGAAGTTGCACGGCGCACAAATACATATTTCTTCTCTCGCGTAGATCAGCTGTTACGCACGTTCATCTTCAATCGTTCATAACTGGAAAACTATAAGCTTTGTCGAAAATGCGAGCTCTTTAGGATAATCTACATGAAGAATGGCTTTAATTATTACTAGTCTCATCAAATTCTGTTGAAAAATACGACTGTATCATTGTACCGCGTTTCGCCGTATGCCTTATATTTCAAGCATTACGAAATCTCCTTTTCTACAATTTTATTTCAAAATAATAATTACATTTTTAGCAATTTCATTATATCGGCGAAATGTTGTCAACATTATTTTAGCAGTATTTATATATGTATATATACAGTTAGGGGAATAGCGTCAATATGAGGAAAGCTTTGCAGTAAATTTCGATGCTGGAGTGGGGGAACAAGTTAGCCGAAGCCGCGAGAGGAGCAGGAGGCTAGCCTCCTTCCTAAAAATGTTAGGTTTTTGTCCACCTCAAAAACGCGTGACAATGGTACGGTTCTATTTCTCAACAGGTTTCAATGTTTTTGGGCTTGTTGGAATCGTTAGGTCTAGCACCTTGCCTTAAAGAAGCCCTATTTTTCGATTTGTTTTGCTTTTAAATATTATTAATACGAATTTTTAAACAATTTTATTTTTTTTCGTTTTTAGGAAAATAAGGCTTTTTTATGACAAAGTGTGAGTCCTAACGATTCCAATGAGCCCAAAAACATTAAAATCGGCCGAAAAATATCGTTGGACAATTCTCTCTCGTTTTTCGTTCCGTAATGTTGGCTACAGAGGGCTTGATGGATCCGGTTAAAGCGCGTGATTAACAATAAATATCACTAAATATAATAATGACAGTTTAACTACATAGGGTAATTCATGTAAGGAGACCGAAGACAGAGTTGCCAGAAGCGGACAATTTATTAAATCTGCGTTTTGACTCTCATTTCTTACTTTTGCTTAAGGAATAGGAGTTTTGGAGTGCGTTCATGCATACGATACTATTAGCGTTATTTAGCGCTACTGCCCATAGGAAATTATCTGAAATATGTACGCAGTAGCATTGATAGGGTCTCTGTGAACGCGGCCTTGATCGAGAAAGAGAATTAATCGTTTCTGACGACTATCCCCAGGGCTGTGAGATCAGGGTTGGCCTTATTTGTAGTAAAACGACCGAATAGAGAGAGATATACGCATGCACTATAAACGCGTACATCTGCATGAGACAGATGATTATGTTTTAGCTATAAAAGAGACAATTCTGTCATTACAACTCGCACTACTGAAAAGGGACCAAGAGGCGGTGAACCCAGGCTAGGTCTAAACAAAACCTCCACTCTGACCTTCCAGTGCATATAACTGCTTAGGTTTGGACGTCAAAGTGGGGAGACTATTTAGAAGAAGACTGGCTTCACTGGCCCGAGGTAGCTCAGTCTAATATGCAAGGAGGAGATAATGTATACTCTTTGCGACAAATTTAATATTTCGAGTAAATTTTTAAAGTTTTCAAATTGCTATTTTTCGGTTAATTACAGTCAGATAGGCTTATTATTTACGGCTAAACTTTAGTGAGTTTTCAGCGTTACTGACTAATCAAGACGCATCATAAAATTTTCATAATATTTATTGATAAAAAATAAAGTTTACCTATCTTAAAGCTTGAAAACAAATTTATGAATTTCAGATTTTTACGATTTGTAGATACTAGAGTATTAATTTTATGGAATTGCAAGATAAACTTAATTTAATGATTGCATTAGAAAAATATAAAATATATTACTTAGTTTTCTAATAGCTCGATAATACGTACATTTTTTTATTTCGTTATCAATAAATATTTCGACAAACTGATGATACGTCTTTATTAGTCAGTAACGATAAAATCTTACAAAAGAGTTGTACTGCAGAAAAAAAGTTGATTCGACTATATATAAACGATAAATCGCTATTTGAAAACTGGAAATTTATTCAAATTATAAAATTCGTTACGGAAAGTAGACGTCGTACCCTCCCTTGCGTAATAGGTTGAGCTACCTCGAGCGCGAGTCGCGTTATGTTTATCAGGTCCTCAATTGATCTACAATTTGAAGTTGAGAAGTTATAACAGGGTTTTTCATAAAAGAAAAAACCTAAATTTTATACAATTTTTGTTTTAAAATCCGTGTTTTTAAATGAAAAAGCGTCTTACTGAAGCATCAGGAATAAGTTTAAAAGTGGCACGAAATTGTACAGTAATAAACCATATTGCTGTTTCTATTTTAATTCAATATGGCGGCTTCAAAGTAGCACTTTAAAATTAGACATATTTGAATATTTTCTCTGAATGATATTTTTAAGAAAGTCTTCAAATAAATAAATTGTATGACATAAAAAAGGGAATTCAAAGGTAATCTAACTTTAATTTGAATTTCATTTATAAATTGTTTCGAGGTCAAAATAATTTCTCGAAATGTGCACTTATATATTTTACTGTAATAATCAGAACTACGGAAAACTATACATTCAACCAGTTAATTTACTTAACCCTTTGCTGCCACATTGGGGTATTTCTGACCCTATAGCAGAGATGTTAATTCGAAGGAAATCCCCTGCCCCACCACGACTACCAGACTCTCACTAACAGAGCCGTTTCGTATTGGTCAGGTCCCCACTCCTGTTTCGACTCGTTGATAATGACTACCATCGTTTTCATACGTATGCCTGATCAGCCTCCTTCGCTAGTGTTCAGTTAGCTCCGGTATACTATAAAAGAGAGTAGGAGCGATATATTTTTATTGCACCTCTTTCTCACACTATTTCCTCGTTATCCTTTGCTTTAAAAAACTCACAAAACATATAGATGTTTTTTATATAAAGTCACATTATTCAATTAACTGAAAATATTTCAATTTTTATAATTAGACTAAATCAGAAAATATTATTATGTGTCCATAAATATGAGCAATTCGTGCATTATACTCTATGCAACTTCTCTAATAATTTACACATTTTTTGAAACCTTTGAGGTAAAATGAATAAAATATCTTACAATTTGCTGCTTTATTTTTTAGTTCTAATACTTACAATTATTTAATATTAAAAAACGAATATTTGCCGGAAAAAATACGTATTCTAATGTACAATTAAACTAAGTTGGAGCAAGGAAATAAATAAATAAATAAAATTAATTTTAAAAATGAATAGTTGAAGAACTATATTCATTTATTGAGTTTTTAATATTTAATAAAAGTAAAAAACTTTGAAATCCCTCCCTTTCATTTAATAATTCATCTCATTGTTCTAACATAGTTAAATTGTACAATGGAATACGCATTTTTCCAGCAAATATTCTTAATTCATTATTAAATAATTGCAATTATTAGAACTAACCAAGCAGTAATTTGTAAAAAATTTAATTAACATTATCTAAAAGGTTTCAAAAAGTTTGTACATATTTAGAAAAGTCGCACATTGTATAATGTTCGCTTTACTCGTCTCTATGAACAGACAAGATTTTCTGAATTAGTCTAATTAAGAAATTGAAATAGTTTCATTTAATTGGATAATGTGATATTATATAGAAACCATCTAAATGTTATATCATTTATGTAAAGCAAAGGATAGCCAAGAAAGAGTACCAGAAAGAGGTTCGATAAATATATGTATATTGCTCCTTCACACTTTTATAGTATACTGGAGCTGACTGAATTCTAGCGAAGGAAGCCAACCACACGTACATACGTACCAAAGCAATAATAGGCATGATCAACGAATAGGAACAAGAGTGGGGGGCTAACCGATACGAGACGGCTCTGTGTTAGCAAGTCTGCCGATCCCACGGGGTCCGATATACTCTTTTCTCTCACTCTTATACGAATAAACGATAATGGAGCGATTCGACTTTCTATAGCAATTATCTGTTTCACAGCTATATTTTGTGGAATAATATGACGATAAAACTGTATAAACTGTAGCTAAATATCTACAATTTCTTGTTCTACGCCAATGCTACCCCCACGTGGTCAGCATACTATTGTTATATGCTATAGTTTGCGCTCGATTTTTCCCAGCCACCATTTTCTCCAGGAGCAGATTCGATAAAGGCCAGTGTACGCTGCGGAAAATTGTTTCGGTTATCTCTTGACTAATTTCATTCCGTAAATTCTTTGCTAAACTCCTATACCATTCTACAACACGAAGACGACGATTGAATCTCCTATAATGTACCAGGAGGAAAGAGTGTGCAGAGAGAGAATGGCAGTAGTAGAGGCATATGATTGGCCGGAGGTCGAGAGACCGAACAGGGAACGAAGAAGGAACGAGGTATACGCTATGTATAAGCTTGGCATATACCCCTCCTTCCTCATCAACCCTACACTAATAGTCGCAACCCCCTCTATCCCTCTTTCTTGCACCAGCCCCCTTTTCCTCTCTATCTCTATCTTTATTTATTTCTAAATTTTTCTCCCTATTATCAAGCGACACGGTAGTATCTCGACGGCAAGTGCATATAAAATTAGGTAAAGACATATTAATACCGCCGTCGAGGTATTACTCTCTTATATAGCAAGTTTGGCCGTCCCAATTTCTAAACTGATTTTTCTACGCGAATAATCCATTGTCATGATTTAATTCTCTGTTAACCCTTTCGCTACTACGGGTGACTATAGTAACCCGCCACAAAACGGTGCATGGACACGACAGATAACTATAGTCACCCACCATATAATGTCACATCTCTTACAGAAATTAAATAAAAAATTGAGGCAGATGCTATCAATTCCATTTTTTCAGTTCGCAAACAATTATAAGCGTTGTAATGTTACAAAGTCCTTTTTGAGACAAAAGTCTTGGTTCCGAATGTTCAAGACTCAGCACGGTGCTCCGTTCCAAGCAAGGCGCTCCGCGGTGAGGACCGCCGTAGTAAAAGGGTTAATCCTAGTAGTCTCTCTTTATGAAACGCAGATTTACAAAATTCATTGGCTGATAAATGCCTCTCACTCGCTTCTATAATATGCATTAACGCCGATAAACCCTGTACATTACTAACTTCAAGCTTAACAAAAGTTCTGAATATAAATACCAGTTAAAGATTTCTTACCTGAAAATGAACTAATTTGGCTAATGATGGATCAGCTATAAACACTTGATGTAGGTATGAGCATACAACACTTCTGATTTCTCTTAAAGACCATATTTGTCCATAAACTAATTTATCATCTGGCATTTCTAAACAAGCTTCTAATAAAATTTGCAGTGCAGCACTTTCTTGACCTGCGATTAATGCCGATCTTAAATCTTCTCTTTCAGTTTCACTCGATAGTTGACCAATTTTTTCAATTAAAGGCTTATCTTGCATATGCCTTGAAAGTTGTGATCGGGAAGCAGCCAGTGTAGCTTGTAAAATCCTATTAATATTATAAAATAATATAACAGATTAATCTACGTAATAATTTTTAACATAATCATGAAAATTGATTTGATAATCATCCGAATAAATGTTGAGTTATCGTATATCTATATTATTTCAAAATACATTTAATTTTTAAAAACTCATATCAAAAGATTCATGGATTCTACAATTAGTTATCTGCTTTCATAAAATTAAATTCCTCAAAGTTTTAATTTATCAATGTTAAACACATTAGATATATCCATTAAAAAAACTTTAGTCTAAGTATAATTAGAATTCTACAAAGCATGTGACCTGCTAAAAACAGTATAGTCAAAAATCTCGTAAACGAAATAAAAAGTGATTTGGACAAAAGTTTTAAGATTTTCAGAAAGAAAAAAGGATAATGTGCTATTGATATGACCTTGCGCAATTTCTCAAAAGTTACATTTAATTCTTTAAATGACATTTCCAATTTTATGTAGACATTCGCTCTGTGCGTTCAAACACTAATATAATAAAGTGAGAGTGTATAATAGTGCATTTAAATATTATCAGCGTTACCTATCGGTAAATTTTGTCATTTTTGTTGGAAATTTTTCGTATTCGTATACAGTTATATGTACATTCTCACTTTATTATATTAGTTTTAAATGTATAAGAGCGAATAGTAGTATCTGAGCAAAATGGACATGAAAATATAAAGTCCGTAGAGACACTAGTTTCATATAAAAAACAAATTCATTACTGAAACGTGCACAAAGAGATTGTACGTTAGGATTTTTATTTTATCTGACTCATTAATTTTAAATTTCAATAATAATTCATCTTCACAGCGAGCTATCTCATTAGCTGTTACACAATAGCAATTGCTTCTGGTGACCAAATTTATTTATAAATCCCATAGAGAAGAAAGTAAAGTAT